>NC_055700.1:14774715-15431965 GCF_017639745.1 Melanotaenia boesemani
TTTTAAAATGTTCACTTAACTTCTGGAAATCTTTGTAGATTTCTTGAAAAGTAAGTGTGTGTGTGTTGCTGCACCTAAGAGCCAATTAAGACACCAAAAGAGAGGCTTTAGTACGCCATCACACACTGCATGCTCTTCCGCTGACTGTTGCCCTTTTCTGAGCAAAGACTTTTGAACTGTTTGATTCTGCTTGCATATTTGAATTAGTCAGCTTTTCTCTTTGTTTCTAATTTTTTCCACATCAGCATTATCTCAGCTCTTTATTGCTCTTCTCTCACCAATGCAGCAACATACACCATATTGGCAAAAGTATTGGCTCACCTGCCTTGACTCTGGTATGAACTTAATAGAAATCTCATTCTTTATCAAATGAGTTCAATATGATGTTGGCCCACCATTTGCATAACAGCTTCAACTCTTCTGGAAAGGCTTTCCACAAGGTTTAGGAGTGAGTTTATAGGAATTCTTGACCATTTCTCCAGAAGCACTCTAATGTTGGACGAGAAGGCCTGGCTCTCAGCCTCCGCTCTAATTCATCCCAAAGTTGTTCTCTCAGGTTGAGGTCAGGACTCTGTGCAGGCCAGTCAAGTCCATCCACATCAAACTCTCTCATCCATGTCTGTATGGACCTCGTTTGTCATGTTGGAACAGAAAAGGGCCATTCCCAACCTGTTCCCACAAAGTTTGGAGCATGGAATTGTTCAAAATCTCTTGGTATGCTGAAGCATTCAGAGTTCCTTTTACTAGAACTAAGGGGCCAAGCCCAGCTCCTGAAAAACAACCCTTAAACCATAATCCTCCCTCACTCCAGAGAATGCATCTCCACTGATCCAGAGTCCAGTGGCGGTGTTCTCTACACCACTGCATCCACACTTTGCATTGCTTTTGGTGATGTATGGCTTGGACGCAGCTGCTCGCCATGAAAACCCAGTCCATGAGGCTGTCTTCACACTGTTCTTTAGCTGATGTGAAGGCTTAAGTTTGGAGCTGTATAGCAATCGACTCTGCAGAAAGTTGCTGACCTTTGCGCACTATGCACCTCAGCATCCGTAGACCCTGCATTTTACAGGGCCTACCACTTCCTGGCTGAGTTGCTGCCGTTCCTGATCGCTTCCACTGACAGTTGACTGTGGAATATTTAGGAGTGAGGAAATTTTACAACGTGTTGCACAGATGGCATCCTGTCACAGTACCACACTGGAATTCAGAGTTCCTGAGAGTGATCCAATCTTCACAAATGTTTGTAGAAACAGTCTGCATGCCTCAGTGTTTGATTTTTATACACTTGTAGCCATAGAAGTGATTGGAACACCTGACTTCAATTATTTGGATGGGTGAGTGAATACTCTTTGCAGTATAGTGATTGTAGATAAAGATGTTCAGAGCTAAAGCCCTGCCTGAAGTACTTGTATTTACAATATAATAACTTTATGTGCTCCTTAGTCATAAAGTATTTATCTGTACTATGAATATATTAAGAAATACGATTATAAGTTGTTGATCAGTATTTCTTGAGATTCCTCTGTTCGTGCAGACTCATGTCAGAGTCTGAAAGTATAACTGTCTCAGGTGCTGTAGCTCCATTTAGTGAGAGGAAAAAAAAATCTTTTGATGTTCCTACGCTGGGCTGCCGATTGCCTCCGAATCTCAAGGCCTACTTCTCTATGCGGCTTGAGTTTACAATGACTGGGATCCCGCCTCTTCCTGTACTATTATCTCTCCATGTGTGAACCTACCAAGAGTACAAAGAGTCCTAAACATGAGCTGCTTCTTAGTTGTGATGTCCTACTACTATCATCCACCCTTTTTCCTCTAATAAGTTAAAATAATCTGCACAAATGGATCTGTGAATACTTTCATGTTTTAGCCTGATTAAACTACAGATGAAAGGCAAAATGTGTTGAAAAAGGGAGATACAGTTGAAGTTGGTCATGAGGTAACAAATGGAGTTCCCACCCCTCCCCCCCTATCTTTGATACTCCCTTCTTCCTGTAATCGGCATGCTTTTGAAGCACAGTTGCTGGCTAGACCCACATAATCTCCTGAGATTTTTACATTAAAAGTAGTGTATTTTGAATTTATTTTTAAATTTGTTTTTATGAACATCTCCCTGCTTAAAACAGGCTGATTGAATAATTTCCCATATTCAGTACTAGCACACTTACCCTCAGCACCCCGAGGCTTATGATATACTACATAACTGAAGTTATGGCCTATAATTATCATTACCTCTCAAAGTTACGGTTAAGGGATGGTATTCTACATACTATGTTACGCCACAGTTTCTGTTATGTAATAATTAAACTAGTTGTTGCTGTTCAAATCCTTCATGTGAGACATTACTGCCAGTGAATGTGTTTTTATAAAGTAAAAAAAGCCATACTGTCTCTTTCTTTCTCAAGTAGAATACCCTCTTTTTGCAGTTACATAGGTTCAGTTGAGACTGTAACTGAAGGCATCACATTGACTTGTAATAATGAATTCTCCCTCTCTTAGAACATATTTGCATGATGCATTAGTGTCTGCTGACCAATCCTCTTCTCTTGTTTAATTTCTTTTGTACAACTTTGGGGAAAAACCTTTTCTTTAATGCTAATATTGTTTTCATATTATTTTTAACACCCCTGCTGTTTTATTAAATTCAAAGTTTGTGGTAATGATAAAAAACTTAATTGATCTGAATGCAGCTCTTCATAATACCACAACACTGGAAATGGTTACAGTTTAAAAAATTCTTAACATTTCCTGTTATTCCTTTGTAGAACGATACAATTCCTGAGCACTTGTTCTTGTTTGGATTTCATTAGCATGTTTAACTGTAACTAACTAGGTCATTGACTTTATAGAAAGCACTGTGATTATCTTAATTATAGTGCTAAAATGGACATATGAGGTCATTTTATTCCTGAATACTGAGGTAACTTTTGCAGCAAACTGAAGTCAGTTTCGAACAGTGAATTATTCAAGTCAACCTGTCTCACTTTAATGTACATCTAATAAATTAGCCACTACCCGGATGATTAAGCTGAATAAATAAAGTAAGGCTATTTACGCATGCATTGGAAGTACAAGCAATATTTTTTGTCACAAGTAAACAATAACTTTAGTATGCTTAGTCGTGCATCACCATATTAGTGATGGCGTGTGTGTGTGTTTGTGGGTGCGTGTTCTAAGTGATTCATAACATCTTTGTTATGTTTACCCTGTCGTCCCTTTCTTTCATTTCAAATATTTGAACAGTAATGTTTTATTTGATCTGTTTGGATTGCCAAGTTGGCATTTTATATATCCTGATACTGAATTGGTTTGAATTGGAATGAACTGGTTATAGTATGATTGTAATTAATTAGGAATTTGATCTGATTGAATTGGACAGGATTTGAATGGAAGTTGTAAAGTGTCCTGGGATGACTTTTCAATTGAATTTAGTTTATGTTTGCATAGCCACTATACTTGTTGGAGTGTTGTTTTGCCTCTGTAATTCATCATCACCAGTTTTGTGGATTTCCAAAACAGTTGATGGGTTTAGCAGACCTCGGCCTGGCTCCCTGTCCTGTCTCTGGTAGTTACAGCTTCTCTCTGGTTGACTTTCTTGCTGCTGCTGCTGTTGGCTGTACATTTTCCCTCTCTTGCAAGAAAAGCTCCAAAAGCACTGTCACCACACCACAAACATTGTCAAAAGCTGAAGAGAACATTAGCATGCATTAAAGTAAAAGTGAGTAAAATGTAAATAGATATGTTTTTGCTTGTATCAAACTTGCTTTAAGTCATTATTATTATTGTAGCTTCTAGGTTAGTTTATGTACAGCCACTGCAAAACCTTGGTACATTATTGCTGACAACGGAGTCTAGATCAAGTTTCGCTTCATGTTTCAGTCTGCAGACCTGAGTTCAGAAGTTTCTGTGGCAGTGGTGTGTGCCTGGATGTTTGTGTTTAGTTGTGGATTTTAACAACATAAATAGGGAGTTTCTTCACTGGATCAAACATCCAGTGTATATCTACTGTTGTAAAATGCTGACCAATTTGTTTCTGGGCATCATTGTGGTAGCAGCTGTCTCAGAACTTTCAAACTACCAGTTCAGGCTAAATCATGACCTTCTAGAGCAAAAATAATGTCTGGCATTATTCTTTGCAATATGTTTCGTGTCTTCTCTATAAATGTTCATCTGGTTAAAGTACTGCAGAATTAGTCTCTGAGTATTTTCCATTTTGATCTATTACGCTTCTTCCTGCCCTTGCTCCTCTAGTTTCACGTCATGATTTAGGAAGTGCTTTATCTGCAAATATTCAGTCTCTTATAATGTGTTGTTGATTAGGCAGCAATTGTCCCACCCCTTCTATCACAGTATCTTTAGTGTGTGATTACATGATTTAAAGCAGCACTACTCGACTTTGGGAGATTTTCTCAGTGTGGTTACCCCGTAATGACAACTAATATGACATCCATCTTGCATCCTACCTCTACTCTGAACTCTCTCCAGCAAGTAAAAGTCTGATGTTGACTCTTGTCTGGTCTCTTGCTCTGTCTCATTCTCTCTTTCTTTTTCTTGCTTCCTTAGACAGTGTCCTCTTGTATTTCTTTGCACATTCATGCAAAACTGCCAGTTTGCTAAAATCCAGTTGCCTGTTGGAGACGTAGTGCCGTAAAGCGAAATGCTGCAAAGTTGTGAAGTGCAGTTTCTCAGTCTGGGGACATTGCTGGGCTGCGACAGCTCCAGGAATGTACATAATAAATGTCACTGGGCCATCAAAATGAGTCAAAAACAGTTTTTTTTTAAGATTCCAAAATTACATAGTGCTAGTTAAGGAAGACTATAAATGAAGTGTCTGGGCTGTTGTCTTGTGAAAACATCTTCAGCCAAAATACAAATGGTAACAATACTAGTACCAACATGCTTCATTCATAAAATAATAAAAAGAGGAAAAAGATTGTGGAAATGCTTAATTATGAATGAAGGTTGGAAGCATTCTTAAGTTTGTCTTTTCTCTGACTTTACAGGAAAATGCTTTTCCTTTCAAATTTTCAATCCTATTCTAGCTAATTCAGGAGAGTATTCATAGTTAGATTTGTTGTGATTTTTTGTCAGCCTCAGCACAGAAAGGATTTTAAACGTCTTAAAGCAGAGGTTGTGTCCAGAGTGTCCAGAGTTAAGGCAGAGACATGGCTTGTCATGCACTAATTGCAAGGTCTGGCGTTTCATTACCAGTCACGTCAGTCTTCTTGGGTGACATACTAAAACCCAGATGCATTTACTAGTGTGTAAAAGACTTTATACTACTTGCATTATAGAGAGATGTACCAAATTTATAGAAGTGCTGTGTGTGAATTTTTGTTTTTTTTTTTAATTATTTTTATTGTAGAGCTCTTTAAGTGGTCATCAAGGACAGAGAAGTGCTATTTAAATGCAGTCCATCTGTTATTTACTTACTCAGCTGCTGCCTTTCACAACATGTTAAAGTTTTTCATTTTATTCAGACATTTCTTCTTGTTCCCTCCTTCTTTTTTTACTATTTGGAAGACAGCCACATTTTGTCTTCCTTGTCATTCATTACCTTTTTATCACATCCCCTCAAAAAGCATCCAGTAGCTTCACCAATTTCCTATTACCTTTAAATTTATTTTATTTCAGTTTTACATTCCTGTTCAGGTCCATATTTGTTTTTACAAACTATTTTTATTTTGAAAATGCTTTCTGTGACCAAGCTCTTCTCCCTCTATTTTGTCTGATAATAAAATGTGTGATTTTGTTGACTTGTTGTTTTCAGACTGTTAAAGGCTACCTCCTGTTGTTTGATGTTTTGGGTGGTGGAGATGAGAAGTGTCTATATGAGCCTGTCTATCCAAAGTGAGTGCAGCACACATTGCAAACACACTTTGGTAAAGTCTGTTGTCTATTATCATAAACACATTTTAGGTGGCAAATGAAACACAAGCTAAAAATTATGTGGACACCTCAATGTTTGTGCAGCTTGCAGCGTACAGATGTGTGTGCACCACATTCCCAGACAGCATACCAGAGCAAGTCAGAGCATATTCAGTGATCTTTGTGTCCGTAGGTAGCTTCATAAGTTTAAAATAAGTTTTAAGTTGGGATTTCTATATGGAAGGTTTTCAGCAAGTAAATTTGGACATCAGTAAAACTACTGTGTGTGTGTGTGTGTGTAACAATGTGTTTGTGCATTTTTGACAGAGGAAGTCCTCGTGTAAAGGTCACCCCGGGATATAAGGAGGAGCAATGTGCCCCTGCTTTGTCTTTAGAGATGAAGAAGCCTGTTGATCTGGAGGCCCCCATTACCAGGTAGACACCTTTTTACAATCCCTTTCTCTATCTTTGTCTGTTTTGTCTGCATGATACTCCTTCATTGTCTCCCACACATTGATCGCCTCGCTCACGTTTGGATAGGCTGAGGGACATACTTACCCTGTAACCATCAGAACACTTACATTATATCTGAATGTAATTTTATTTTAGATACTACTTTACATCAATTTAAGGCCCAGACCTTTAGTTACCTCAGATTCAGTGGATTCCAATATTTTATTCTGACGCCAACAAAAATAAACAAAAGCGACCAGTTCAGAGTAGTTTAGAATGAATTAAATAAGCATTTTTAGATAATATAATGTCACACAAATGCTTAATCCAGCCCAACAAAATGTTACAAACAAAATGTGTTTTTAATTAAACTGATTAGATATTTTGGTGAGAATTTTAATCTTTTCACATGTGACACACACATTATATTGATAGACATGCCTGCTCCTCAATTCTTAGAGTGGGCCTGGATTTTTATCAAACCCTGGTTTTCATTTGAGGAAATATATTTATTCATTTGCGGTCTTCTAAATTAAACACAGAAAGGGAGGCCTCCCTTTCAAGGCTCAGAAAAATAGCACTCAAAACAAAATCAGTTTTACTTCTGCTTTGTATTTGCTTGCTTTTCACTATCCAAAGACACAGGTTTATACATGTTGAAATTCATTCACGTTATTTTGGCTCAACCAGTTTCTCCAGTGGATATTTACATTCCACAGAAAGACATTGTTTTTGTGTATGTACAAAACATTTGGCTTGATATAATGGCTCAAAAAAAGTCTCTTCATCCTCTAACGGAAAGTCAGTTTTGGCAGAGAGAGAAGGATGGCATGCAGCGAGGAGCTCAACCCTTCTACTGTTATTTAGAAAGCTGGAGGGCTGCAGAGAAACAGATGAATGGGCAGACACTGCAGGGTGCTTGAAGAGGAAAGTGATGGACATATGAAAGGAGATGGGTGGAAGTGATGAGTGACTCCTGTTGCCAGGAGTGCAAGTAATTCAAATGAGCCCCATTATTATAATCACATTGTGTCCTAAGGATGCAAATTTCTTGACCAAACTGCATTCGTCCAATTCACTTTACTTGTGTGGATGAAATTCATGTCAAGATCCCTTCTGAATACGTTTCTACATAAAGGTTTGATATGACTAATTTCCTTTTTTATATATTTTTTATTTTGCAAAGGCATTAAATCTTTAAAAATATTATAAGCTAATCTGTTATATCATTAGACATGTATTCCCAGTATAAAGATTGATCCATTAACAGACCTGCCTTTGCTTTAAACAGTATTATGAAGTTTTCCTGGTTTCACCCTGAAACATGGGTTAGATGCTTCCCCCTTTGGGTTTTGGTTCCTGGTTATACAAAAATCTTAAGACATTACACTAGACTGTTAAAATGTACCCTTTTGGTGGCTTTATTTCCTAATAAATACTAATACAAATAAATAATGCTTTTTCTACCTGAGTTTACATGAAGCAATACATGTTAAAGAAAATTTCCTTCTCAGTATGTTATAAAATATGTTTCCATAAAATCATGTGGTAAATGAGTAATTTACTCATTTTTAATAGAACAAATGCAGACAAGCCCTCTTATGAAAGAAGATAACTTAAAGAAGAGCTGTTTTACTGGAATCTTAAGTCCCTTATTGTTTATTTTGTGTATTTATTTATTTATTTTTACCATTGCAGTCACCTCCTTGTCACCCACACCTCCAGGCTCAATGTCTTTGTTTTCTGAGTGACAACTTTCTTTCAAGCAGCTTTGTTTTTGTCTGTCTTTTTGTATTGTCTACGTTTTCCATGTCTCTGCACTCAATCTGCCAATTCTCCTCCACTTGACAGAAATTATAGGTTAGTCATCTGAATGAGAGCACACTGTTGGCATTTCACAAGCACAGCTTGATTGTACAGGAGATGAGTGGGTGTCTCCTGCTGTGAGGCTGCAGTAAAAGACTTTCCTCCTCCACAGTCAGTCCACCTCGCTTACACTCTTTCCTTCTTATCATTTACCTACCAACTCAGTCCTCTTTCAGCTGTGCTTGTGTTAAATTTCTCACACATCTTCAAAGACAATCAAGTTCTTTGCACACAAAAACACAGACTTGTTTGTTCCCTTGTGTGTAAGAAGACAGTGGGACAAAGCACTGGCAGCTACATCACAACTGGTCAGTGAAACTGCCAGAGCACAGCTGGATGATGAATAGTGCTCTGTTTTCTGTCTTAACTACCACCCCTGTGTTACTTGTGACTGACTCCTCCACTGTCTTTTTTTTTTATTCATTTCTTTTTAAACAATATATTCCTTTTTGTGTTCTATTTTTTCCCCACCAGTCTGCAGACCCTCCAGGAGGATTTACTAGTTTGTACTGCAGATGGCTACCTTCATGTACTGCACTGGGATGGGCTAGGCTGCAATGGCCGTAAGGCAATCTGCCTTACTACAATCCCCTTTTCATTAGACCTGCAGTCTGCTCGAGGTTTGAGAACACCCATGAACACTTCAAAAAATGTCTTTTTTTTTTATTTTATTAGAAAAGCATTTCAGTGTTGAATTTCCTGAAAATCTCACACCTGTTTATGTGTAGGTGGGCCCTCTCTGGACCTGGAGGGCGTTTATATCCATTGTATGGAGTATTGTGTGACTCTGGACGGCTTCGCTGTGGTTCTAAGTGATGGACGCTTGGGCTTTATAACACCGCTGAGCAACACCATAATCGCAGATGTAAGATTTTCACAGACATTATTCAAGGAGATTCTGCAGAAGACATGTTCATTCTCACATTTGCTTGTTCACATTAATCAAATGGTGGCATCTGATGCCATCCTACTTTATTTTTTCAAATATGTAGGTGTTGTGAAATGTACCAGCTCTGCCCCACATGTAGATTTGGGCCCAACTGCTCCCAGTTTAAGAGGAGTGAGCTAAGTGATCCATCAATGAACAATCCATGTGAAAAGTGCTGCAAGAACTCAATTGGAATCATAAAATATGGTGCCTGTCTATTAATGTTTACAATAACTCCATAGCTTGTAGTTATAAATCAAGCTTTATCATCCATGTGAAATACACTAAATTGCTAAAAGTACTGGCTCACCTGCCTTGACTCTGTTACGAATATAATAGAAATCTCATTTTTAATCAAATGAGATCAGACACTGATGTTGGACAAGAAGGCCTGGCTTTCATCCTCCCCTCTAATTCATCCCAAAGGTGTTTTATCAAGTTGAGGTCAGGACTCTGTGCAGGCCAGTCAAGTTAATCCACACCAAACTCTCTCATCCATGTCTGTATTGACCTTGCTTGTCATGTTGGAACAGGAAAGGGCCTTTCCCAAACTTTTCCCACAAAGTTTGGAGCATGGAATTGTCTAAAATCTCTTTGTACACTGAAGCATTCAGAGTTTCTTTTACACTTTGCATTGCTTTTGGTGATGTATGGCTTGGATGCAGCTGCTCGGCCTTGGAAACCCAGTCCATGAAGTTCTCCTCACACTGTTCTTGAGCCAATGTGAAGGCTTAAGTTTGGAGCTCTGTAGCAATCGACTCTGCAGAAAGTGTCCGATCTTTGCGCCTGATTGTTTCCACCTTGTTCTGATACCACTGACAGTTGACTGTGGAATTTTTAGGAGTGAGGAAATTTTACAACTGAACTAGTTGCACAGGTGGCATCCTGCCACAGTACCACGCTTGAATTCACTGAGCTCTTGAGAACGACCCAATCCTTTAACAAATGTTTGTAGAAACATGTAGTATGCATGCCTCGGTGCTTGATTTTTATACACCTGTGGCCATGGAAGTGATTGGAACACCTGATTTCAGTTATTTGAATGGATGAGTGAATACTTTTGGCAGTATAGTGTAAACCAGATTGAGAAATTCAGGTATGTGCATGTGCAAGACGTGTGCAATTCTTTTTTTTAAGTGAGGATTGGGCCCATTGTGCTACAGTCTATTGATGTTAAAACAAAGGTTAAACATAAGTTGCAAAGCTATGAAAAATTCTAGTTGTCATGCCACTGACCAGCTGATTTATCCCCATAAAGCCAGACAGGGAACCTACACAGACCTATTTCAAAGCAGAAACTGCTCATCTGTATAATGATTTTTCAGTTTAGTAATGATAACCATGCTTTGTGGTTATTCAGTTTTCAGTTAGTGACACAGTGAAAACCTGTTCTCTAAGGATACCCTATATTTTCATTTGGAGGGGATCTAACAGTTTAGGCATTGGTATATGTAAACTGAATCTTCTTTATCTTTTGAGTGTTGCATTTTAAACAAATCAAAGGTGTTCTGGGTGGTCTCAGAAATGTTTCACTGGATAACAGGAGCAGCTGTAGCCTCGGTTTCCCACAGAGATAACGCTTTCGGAGAACAGTTATCCAAACTGATTATGCAATGTGTTCAGGTGAACAGAGTTGAATGTGTTTTAAACTGGGCATCATGATTTTTAAATGATTAGATATCATGTTAATATTTTTCAGTAACATTGCTTTCAGCTATTAGTGTTCTTGGCAGGATGTAAGCAGCTATTTTTGCATCCCTAAGAGGTATTTATTCATATCCAAAATGGGCAAGTGGAGCTTATCATTAGCATTTTGGCTGGGAGTGATGGTCATAAAACTGGACAGTGGGTGTTGAGGTTGCCATGACAATGTAAATATGCACACAGATATAAATGTCAAATCAAAATCATGACCAAGCAGTCTCTGGAATATGTTCAACACTCTGCTAACCTGGGAAAAGGCACTTTTTTTTACTAACTGTTAATTTATAAACCTTTGTGTGTCTGTTTGTGTGTGTGTTTCTCCAGCAGCTACAGGGAGTCTGGGCCGCAGATGTGAATGACGGCACCTGTGTGGCTGTCAACAATAAGTACAGACTGATGGCTTTTGGTTGTGCCAGGTCTGTAAAACTGTTTCTCCCTCTGTCTATATGTCTACAATACAGTGTTGGGTGTGTTTGCTTGCATATGTGTGTTACAGGAAGATTGTTGTCCATGTGGTATGTGTCCACTGTGAGAATCTTGTCAGTTAGTGTTTGCAGTGGCAACCTAGTGTGTGCTTGTCAGGATCTCTTCATGTATTATGCAATCTGCCAGGTTGGCAGGAATTTCCTTACAGAGTGCTTCCTTCTGTTCTCACTGTTTTCAGTCTTTTTCTTTTTTTTGTCTTTTAAGCTTTTTGATATATCATACACCCCAAACAGTGTTTTAATTATTTGTGTAATTATAACCCAGAAAGTCCTTAGTATACTTAGTCAAGCATATTATGATCTAAGAGCAGGTACTGATTCTTTTTCCTATTTCATTACAGCGGCTCAGTGCTGGTGTACATGATAGACAACACGACAGGATCCATGCAGCTCTCCCACAAACTGGAGCTCACACCAAAACACTATCCAGGTTTCATTCAAACACTCCATCCTTTTCTTACCCATCTCACCTCATCTTAGCCCTACATAAATCCCTCTTCACGTATTCTTCTTAGCTCACATTCTCTCTTTTGCGCTGCAAAGTCTTGTGCTTCTTAGTTTACATCTGTTTCTTTCAGACTGCAGTATGATGTAATGTTGTAGCCCCCTCTAGTGGGTAGGCTGCCATATTGCCCACTCTGTCAGCGTTTGTTTATTTATTTATGGCTGGTCATGTTCTCAGCATGAAGGGATGTTACCTTTGTACTCTGAGTGTAAGTTCAGATGCATCCCAAATACAAATTAAGTTCAAAAGTTTTTTTTTTTTTTTTGCTCTGCACAAATTCTTCTCTAAGTGACGCAACAGTATTGTACTAGGCATACACAGATAATTTCCTTTTCTTTTTTTTCGCATTTTGTGTGTTTTGTTGTAATAGATATTAATAGTAAGTAGCCTTGTCTGTTATAAAAATGTAATTCTAGAAATCTTGATTTTCGTAGAACAAAAAAGCAGTTCATTTGCTTGTTTCAGAGAATGTACATACCTTAATTTCAAAATTCATTGTACAGCTAAAGATTGGGTTTTTGCCATATTGATTGGTGTCATTCAGAGATTTATTTATTCATGATTTAAAAGTAAATCCAGCAAACATATAGATGAACTGACTGTCCAGTTAAGGATAATGTTAAAACCACTGAATCAATACAATGTGTGTGAGGAAATAAGGCTTATTTTAAAGTTTTAACTGTTAAAATATAGGTCTTAATGAAGTAATGATGTAATATAAAATAGAAGGAAATACTGGTTTATTTGTTCAGTGCACCATTACCCCTGGAATACAGTTAATATTTTACACATAACAGCAAAATTTTCTCACTGAAATTAAAGATGTTTTAATACTTTGCCTGTTTAGACATCTATAACAAGACAGGCCCTGTCAAGCTCATCTGCTGGTCACCTGACTGCAGCGTTGCCATGGTTACATGGGAGTGTGGTGGCTTGTCACTGTGGAGTGTCTTTGGAGCTCAGCTCATCTGCACTTTGGGAGAGGACTTTGCGTAAGTGGATGAAAACACTCACACATGCACACAGAGCTCTAAACACCTCAAATATAATTTATTACACCCCAAACACACAACCATGGTCGGGGTGCTTTAGTGAAATCATATTCTTAACTAGACATTTCTAGTTAAATAAAGTTTTCTTGCTGTGTTTTTTTAAGATGTTCATACTCTTTTCTCTCAGGTATCGTTCTGATGGTACTAAGAAGGATCCCCTTAAAATCAGCTCTATGGTACGTAGATTTAAGTGCTGCCCTTTTGTATCATTTTAGTGTTTTGTTACTAATGTGTATACCAACAGTTGCTCTTTGCCCCTCTCCAGAGCTGGGGAGCAGAGGGTTATCACCTGTGGGTGCTCCCTAACAAACAGGACAAGAGGAAACAGGAGGAGCAACAGGATGTGGAAATGAATTCACCTCCTCACCCCTCCCTGCAAGCTGGCATACTGCAGTTCCACTTCATTAAGAGTGCCCTCACAGTCAACCCCTGCACGGTGAGAACTACAATGGAAACTCATCACCACCCACACACACAAACAAACAAGCAATAGCATTAAACATTTACGCTCTGTTCTCTTCTCTCTCGGGTGTACAGAGCAACCAGGAGCAGGTGTTACTCCACGGTGAAGACAGACTCTACCTGACCTGTGGTGACCCATCACAGATCCACAGCTCCTCTGACGCACACACACACATACACCCACGAGATGGCAGCCCGTTGCACCAACCCCCCAGCCCCGAATCCTCTCTCTCTCAGGGACTCAGCACTTTACTGGGACACAAGCACTGGCATGTGGTCCAGGTAAGGGTGTACACACCTCACACCTAGTAGAGACAACCATCTAGGAATATTTCTTGGTTGTCACTCTTCTAAAAAGCAACATTGCAGTCTCATCTTTAGCTGAGACTTTTAACTCATTTACAGCATAATGTAATTGTGGAGAAATGTTACATTACATCATGTCAGTTTATGATCTCATAAATGGTCTCGTTATTCACTCCTTTCATTTGTTTGTGATAAAGATGCATTTACTCAAATACTTGAAGCACAAGGAACCGTTTCCTGAGCCAACAGTTATTTTCTGGGCTGTTAAGAACAAATGAAAACAAACAATAAAATGATGTAACAGCTAATTGCAAATACAGATCAAATCACATATTGGCTCTTAACTCATTAAAACAGTGTGTGTATGACGTTTAGTTCACTAACTTGGGTTCTTTTTTATTTTTTAGATTCACAGCACATACCTAGAGAGCAACTGGCCTATACGGGTAAGTGCACAAGTGTGTGTTTTCTGTTCTGTCTGCTTAAATGGTTGGAAAACTCAATCCAACAAAACACATGCACAGTAGTTATAAAATGTTTTCACACCCTTATTAAGGCTGTGTTCATAATGTGATGTACTCCATTAATTTCAAAACTTCAGTTTGTGGTTGATATTGTCCTTGTTTTTAAGAGACTGGGTGCATATTTCTAAATTTAGCTCACCCTGATGTTTTTCTTCTTTTTAAAAGGCTTTGTCTAACTCCCTTAAGTTATTGCAACCAATGCAGAAGATTATTGTCACATGTGATGAGCAACTAGTGCTTCCTAGAAAGTGCAATGCTGTTATTTCATTGTCACCAGATCTTTCCTTTCCTCGTTTCATCTTATTAATTCTGGAGTAACATCCTGGAAGTGACGTGACGTCATCTGAGGAACTTGTTTACATGTTTACTTACAGTTATAGTTTTAACCATGCAACGTGCTCAGATTCTAAAATATGTGTTTATAAAGTAGCAATGGGTACAGTATAGGCTTATTGTGCTTTTAAAACAAGCGTTTTCATATGCAGGATTATAACTTTTAAGGGTGTTGGTTATGTTTTCCTTTTTCCTTTCGGAGAGCTTGGTTGTCATTGTGGAACTACAAAGCCTATTTTGTTGACTTATCACTGTACAAGCAAAGTTGAAAATGTGATAACACCCATCAATCAAACTATCAACCATGTGTTTAGTTTTTGTGTTATTTTATGTTCCAAGTCAACACTTCAAATTGTTATATGATTTCCTCTCTGTGCGTGTAGTTTGCAGCCATTGACACAGCAGGCCAGTGCATGGCTGTTGCAGGGAGGCGGGGCTTTGCACACTACTCCTTATTCACACGGAAATGGAAGCTGTTTGGGAACATCACTCAGGTATATTTGTATAATATAGTAGAATAAAAAAGTAGAATAAAAGAATATGAACACCTCTCTGACTGGATTCAGTACGGTTATCATTAAATGGCTCAAAGGTTGTAACTATCTCCACTTGAAACTGTATTTCTTGCTCTGCACAGCAATTAAAAAAAAAAAAAAAAAAACTTCAGGGTTGGACATTTTTATTTAGCTTCAAGTTAAAAATATAAATGACAAAGTATTTGTGTTTGCTTTTTTGTCATAGGAGCAGAACATGACAGTGACAGGAGGTCTGGCTTGGTGGAATGACTTTGTAGTGGTGGCATGCTACAATTGTACCGACCAGCAAGAGCAGGTAAGCAGGATGCATTGCTAATGTACAGTATTGCTGATTAATGCCATCTTGGTAAAAGCTGTTTGTCTCATTATGGTGTCTTCCCTTTTTGACACTAGTTAAGGCTCTATCAACGCTCATCCAACCTGGACAATGCCTTCGCCTCAGTCACTAAGCTGCACTCAAACACATTGCTGCTCAATGTCTTCAGAGACATGGTCATCCTGTTCAGAGCTGACTGCTCCATCTGCCTCTATAGTATAGAGAAAAGGAACGACAGGTGGGTTCTTGTTTTATAAAGGACTCCGCTCTTAACTTTACAACTTCTTGCCCTCTGGCAAAGACAGTACTTAGAAGATGTCTTCAAAGCATGTTTATGATTTTATGCCCAAGGCCACCAGTAGTGCTTAGTTTTTTTAAGTGGAATTTCTCCTCTAAAGATTTATGTTTTTTTTTTTTTTGTTTTTTTTGGGGGGGAGGCACCAGAACATCTCTTTGGATGCTCCTTAGGTTTTTGCTTTGTAGATTTGGCAAATGCAATGCTTATGATTCAGCCAGATGCACCCGGGCATGTTTCACAAGCAGCTTTATACTTTAATGAAAATCTGTTTCTGACCGAAGATGCCAAAAACACTGAAACTGCAGACATTGAGTTGTATCACAGCATTAAGTCCCGAAGTCTACCTGTCAAACAGTTTTCACCACAAATGATCAGAGGTTCACCCACTGCAAAACGCATTATGTTTTACTGTAACACAGATCCTTTTTATAGAGACAACACCAGGTATAGGTTTGTTGGAAAATTCTTAGCTGAAGTTGTGGGAATACATAAAGAAAATTTTAAGACACAATAAAATTTCTATTTTACCCAACTAATTCAAACATGTACAGTCTGACATTCAAACAATAAGCATAAGAGGAGAAATGCTCCAGACTTGCCTCCAGTGAAATCCTGTCACCAGCTTTTTTTTCCCTCCTAATGCAGTGATGCTTCTAATTATCTACAATTTTGCACTTGTAATTCCAGTCCAAACCCATCCGTCTATGTGGAGTTGCTGCAGGAGGTGTCCATGTCTCGCTACATCCCTCACCCAGCGCTCGTCGTCTCTGTCACACTCACGTCTGTGCGAACAGAGACTGGCATCACACTGAAAGCCCCGCAGCAGGTAACACAGAAGCAGTTATAAACATATCCTCAATGAGCTTTAACCAGATTTATGTTAAAATCTGTGTGTGCGTGTCCATGTCAGGCCTGCATGGCAGAGAGCATCATGTTAAATCTGGCTGGCCAGTTGATCATGCTGCAGAGGGACCGGTCAGGACCACAGGTACGAGAGAAAGAGACACCGGCAATCAACAAGAAGTTGGTGAGTCCAAATTCCTCTCATTGGTGTTTTGAATTTGTAACTTAATATATTTCTCTAATCGTTTTCTTTCCTATTCTAGTTACCATTCTGTCCTCCTGTTGTGCTGGCCCAGTGTGTGGAGAACGTGTGGACAACCTGTCGCTCCAACAAGAAGAAGCGACATCTGCTGGAGGCTCTGTGGTTGTCCTGCGGAGAAGCAGGAATGAAAGTATGGCTGCCGCTGTTTCCTAGGGACCATCGTAAGCCACACTCATTCCTCTCCAGACGCATAATGCTGCCCTTCCACATCAACATCTACCCTTTGGCGGTGCTGTTTGAGGACGCCCTGGTGTTGGGGGCAACCAATGAGACTGTGCTCTATGACGGGATGCAGGGACCCTCAGAGCCACTGGAGGCACTGTTTCCCTACTGTACAGTAGAGAGGACCTCCCAGATCTACCTCCACCACATCCTGAGGCAGCTGCTTGTTCGCAACCTGGGTGAACAGGTATGTGGAGCATCATTAGAGCTTAGAAAAAGGAGTGACAATACAAACAGCTAAAAGTACTTAATGTTTCCCCTTGCAGGCTTTGATGTTGGCTCAGTCATGTGCCTCCCTCCCCTACTTCCCCCATGTCATGGAGCTGATGGTCCATGTGGTACTGGAAGAAGAGGCAACTTCACGAGAACCCATACCCGACCCTCTGCTGCCCACCGTGGCTAAGTTCATCACTGAGTTCCCCCTCTTCCTCCAGACCATCGTCCACTGTGCCAGAAAGACTGAGTACGCCCTGTGGAACTACTTGTTTGCAGCTGTGGGGAACCCCAAAGATTTGTTTGAGGAGTGTCTCATGGCTCAAGATCTGGACACAGCAGCCTCCTACCTAATCATTCTTCAGGTAGTACCTGGGATTGAACGACAAAAAAAAAGACAAAACATAGTGAACACTCTTTTTCAGATGACACAAAGTCAAATATAATTATACTCTTGTATCACTGTGTATATATAACAAAATGTTTTTAATCTTTCCTCCTGGTCTTCTTTTTCCTGTAAGAACATGGAGGTTCCAGCGGTGAGCAGACAACATGCCACTCTTCTCTTCAACACTGCACTTGAACAAGGCAAGTGGGACCTCTGCCGGCACATGATCCGATTTCTCAAAGCCATAGGCTCAGGGGAGATGGATACTCCACCCCCAACGCCCTCTACTCAGGTAAAGAACAATTCACATCAGTTCAACACTCGATCCCCTTGACTTCCTTCTTTCTCCACCATCACAGCCATACAAAACCATGCAGGACATGTTAGTAGAAGCAGAACTTGATTTTTAACAGTTTGACTATTTCTGCCTGCAAGCACATGTGGTGGAATATAATAAATACTTGGTTTTGTGTCATTTCTGGGAATATTATCAGGATCAGAACTTCACTGCTGTGTAACTGTGACATATACTCATAAATGCTTAAATAAGCATGGATATGTAATATTTCCTCAGGAACCCAGCTCAACTGGAGGTTTCGAGTTCTTTAGAAATCGCAGCATCAGTTTGTCTCAGTCAGCAGACTCCATCTCCACAGGAAAGTTCAACCTGCAGAAGACCTTCAGTATGCCCACTGGAGCTTCTGCCAAAGGGTACCGACACACACTCTGTTGACCAGCAGTGTTAGAATTCTATTTTATTCTTAACATTAACATCCAACCTTTTCCACACGCTCTTTTTCTGTGCCGTTTCCTCTTGCCAGTCGGGATGTGGAGTGTGCAGAGAACATGTACATTGATATGATGCTCTGGCGCCATGCCCGTCACCTCCTGGAGCAGGTTCGCCTCCGTGACTTGGGATGCTTTTCTGCACAGCTGGGTTTCGAGCTCATCGGCTGGTTGTGCCGCGAGCGAAACCGTGTGGCCCGAGTTGAAGACTTTGTTTCAGCTTTGAAGAGACTCCACAAGGACTTCCTCTGGCCGTTCCCTGTTATCCCACTGGGAAGCCTGAGCTCACCACTGAAGAACGGACGCTGTCGCACAGGTGGGTCAACAATAAGAATAGAGACTGATGCAAAATATGATCTGATATTCTGTTGAATATTATTGATTTAAATGGCTCAATGTGCACCTTTAACTTCAATTATAAAAGTCCTGCTTAACCAAATGCTTTTTTTTGTTCTTCAAAGTGTTGAGTACACGGCTGTTGAAATCCCAGTCTGCAGACAGTCTGCTGAACAGTGATATGGACACAGCACCACCTTCAACAGCTCCCACCAACCACACCTGGATGGATGGGCTTAGTCAGGGGGCCAAAGACATGGACACAGCCTCATCTGGTCATTCCAACCAACACTCACCACAGACACATGACGCCTTCCTGTCACTCCTCACTAATAAAGGTAAAAAGGTGTCTAAAAACCATCGAAATATAGGAAGAAACTCAAGCTGAGTGATAAATTACTAGTTATTTTTGAAAGTGAAGTGCGTTGAACAGCTTTTTCACTTGTCCTCCTCTAGTCGAGGAGTACAGCATTGGCTCGGCCACAGACCTGACAGAGACCAGCTCTGTGGTGGATGGGGACTGGATGATGGTTGATGAGAACTCCTCCACTTTGAGTCTGAGCCAGGCTGAGCTGGAGCATATCTCCATGGAGCTGGCCAACAAAGGCCCACACAAGTCTCAGGTGCAGCTCAGGTGCGGTCTGAGTCTGATTTGATTATTTAGTTTTTCTTTCACATGAAGACAAAGCTGATTTTATTTTATTTTATTTATTTATTTACACGTTTATATCCTTCAGGTACCTCCTCCATGTTTTCATGGAAGCGGGTTGTCTGGAGTGGTGTGTTGTGATTGGTTTGATCCTGCGGGATGCAAACGTCATCAAGCAGATGATCAGCTTCCTGGACAGCCCCGAGGTTCCTCCTGAAACTGTGCAAAGCATCCGAAACGGCTTATTGGCTGTGGATACATGGGCCTCCACTGACTGGTAGGTGTACACTGCTCTACAGATGACATCCCAGTCTTGTCTTGCTAACGCTTTTCTCTCCACTTTTGCCAATCTCTCTCCAGCTTGGGATACAAACCTTTTCTCAATCTGATCCAGCCACAGCTTCAACAGCTGATGGAGTCGACATCTGAGCAGGTGCAGCCCGAAGCTTTCCAACCCACCAACCAGAGCTCCAAGCTTGGTGGCTCTGAAGGGCTGGCAGGAGCTGCGGTACCTCGAGCCGAAGACAGCAGGGGAGTAACGGCTCCTCTGGGCTTGACCTTGCCCTCCCTTGAACCAGCAGGTGTTTTTTCCCGTCCCCCTTCTGAGGACTGTCCACCTGAGCAGACAGAGGAGCAAGGAGACGAGGAGGGAGCCTATGACTGCACCTTGTCTTGAACAACAAGACTTGTGAACTTGAGTGAAAGAGATGAGGAATCAGCAGCGGATGACTGGAAATAGACTATTTTTGTGGGTGTTTGGGAATGAATGTGTGTGCGTGCGTGCGTGCGTGCGTGCGCACAGAAAGTACCTCTTTTTTTGCAGGTTCTTACTTCAGTCAGTATTATACAACCTTAAGAATTGCCCTTTGTTTCAAGTAGAGCCCCCATGGATACTGAGCTCACAGCAGCTCAAATGGCTGCCAGGGTTCAGTTCTAACATTTCACCACAACGGGTTGTTAGAGAGGAAAAAAAAAGGTCACCTGTGTCAGGTCTTAATCCTACTTTGAGGTGTTGGGAAGCTCATAAAAGCACCATGTTTTTTTGTTTGTTTTGTTGGGTAAATCCAAAGAGTGAGAGAAACAGTTCAGAGTGTAGTTAATCATCATGCTGCGTTGCTAAGCATATTGTAGAACAAAGCTTCACCATTTACAAGATGCACTGAGCCTACAGCAAGTGTGCACAAGAGATGTTTCATACTTTCATACCTCATTATTTTTAAACTATTTTGATACCTTTTTCAATAATGTAATGAAACAGGACAAATTATACTATTTTTCTACCAACTGTCCCTCGGTAAAGAAAAAAAATGCTTCTAATATGAATTCTGTGTCGTTCTTGGAAAAGTTAAAGGATATCTGCGATTATCTCTGTGAGGAATACACCTTCTTGGGAGTCCCAGCCCAGCAGTGTTTGAGCCAGAATCCTCTGCCTGTACCCCCCACCCCCGTGTGTGGAACAGATATTCAGACAACAAGCAAAGCAGATCAGTATTGACCATTTTTAAAAAAAAGATTTCAGGCAAAAACACACTCATGCTACCAAAAACCAAATCTTATAATGCTTTATTAAACTTTTAAATGTGGCTTCAGTTTCTCTTCACCTGTTAGAAGCTTGAAATGTGTTACCCATCGTAAGTGGAGAATATTGTTAATGAGCCATTTTAAATTTTTTTTTTTTTTTTTTTTTGGACCTATAGCATGTTTGGTATTCCCTTGTCAGCAGTGTTAAAAGTGAGACTTCTGTGTACTTTTAAATTGAGGAAGTAATTTTATTGACATCATCTGATAAGGACTTCATTTTCGTCCAGTTCACCATGCATATCACATTTGATTCTGTGTGCTTGAGTGTGGGTTTCTGAATGCGTGCACCACATTATGTTCATAATGTGTTGACAAGATTTATGACTTTGATCACTCGGGATTGATTTTATTGCATTAGTCCTCATTATTAATATTATTTATTGGCATTATAGCTGAGTGATCATTGCTGAATTGATTAAATAGAGATTTGTTTTATTGACTGATATCTTTTCCCACTTTTAGTAATCAGAGTGGTGCATTGGCTGTCAACCACAAGCACTGAACCGTTTGTGGAGTAAGTCAGTATTACATTGTGCAATGTATTGAAATGTTACTCAAGCTTTATGTTCACCACTTCTTTTCTGTTTCTGTGTCATTGTAGACAAACATATTTTATAGGTTTGTTTCTGCTTTGTGTAATCTGTTGAAATTTTAGGCTCTTAAACGGTTTGCTTCATGAATTTCCCTTGCAGTACTCTAAAGGGACGTGGTGTTGCTGTTGAAACTGTGTTCCAGCGAGCGCTAACTTCACTCTGAACAAGCCTACAGCTACACTATGCTACTCCCGCTGTAAGCTTTACTTGACTTGAAAACGGTAATTTGATGAACCAAAGACTTTTAACGTCCCAGAGGCCTTTTGTTGAAACTGGTCGCTTCGTCTGAATGCTAAAGTCATTATGCAGAGGGAACAAAAACCTCAAATACACACTCGTCCCAACCCCCTCACCAGAAACATCACCACCAATGCTCTAATACTGATGGCATATGACAATTTCCTACGGAAATGAATATTGCAGAGCTTTTATGGTTTCTTTCTCTGCGGGGGGAGGAGCAGTCGGTCAGCAGGGGTGTGTTGGTGGACAGCGCTCCCCCTCCCTGCTGTGTACAGTTTAAGAAGTATTGCCTGTTGACTCAGAGTAAAGTTTCTCTGGGCCAACAGACATCATCAGTGCAGTGTAAAGATACTCTCTTGTACATTTGCGTTTTCTACTCATGTTTGGTTTTCTACTTCATTTTTTTCCTTGTAAATAAAGACCAATAAATTATTTTTAAAATGGTTTCTTTGCTTCAACCAGCTTTTTGCATAAACATGACAAAACCACTGTACAAGAAGGATGATGCAAAACACATTATTGTAAGAAGCATTTTAATTGCTGTACAAGTGCTAACTTAATTCAAGCTTTTTGCATGTTAAATCATCCTGTCCATTCAGCAGATGGATACCCTGTTAACCAAAATCAACCCCAATTATCACCACTAATACTTTTTGTGAAAATGATCAGTCTCATCAAAAATTTGAACATTCAAAACAAAAAAAAACTAGTGAAACAAATATGATTGAACAGCCAATAAACATTTTTTTAACATATTTAATATAAGTAATAAAAAATAAATGACATCCTTTATTATTAAGACATGTTCAACAAGTGTCCCAGAAAAAAAAATATTTTAACAGATGATTTCATGGACAATGTAAATGTTTTTCTATTTTCTGATGCAGGGGGGGTGGGAGCTACATCCAAGTGAGTTTGCACTTGACATGAAAAACAAGATGTGCAGTACTCGGTCAGTTACATTAATACGTTAGATCAGGCAAACTCAGGGTTTTCAATGTATCCCTGCTCCAACATACCTGACTCAAATTAACAGTCCTTGTGCAGAACCTCATAGGCTGTCGGATCCACTGAATTAGAATCAAGGGTTGCTGGAGCAGGGACACATAGAAAACCTGCAGGACTGCGGTCCTTGTAGGACAGAACTGAGTCGCCCTGGATTAGATTCTGTCGCTAAGTTGAGCATCCAGATTCACTTTCTCCTTGAGGAGTTTCTTTCACTTGTATATATGCATTTTAAGCTCTCTAGCAGCTTTAGTCAAACAGTGGGAGCACCATCAGTGTAGGAGGAGGAATTTCACAGCATTCATGTCAAACATTTCCTTGTTCTGTCCCACATGTACAGCAGCTCCTCCCAGGTTCTCACTACCTTATTCATCCCATTTAATACCAGAAGTATAAAGTGAAACAGTGAAACGTCTTGAAATATTCAAACTTTATCATACATATCAACCTGAACAATAAACAGATTTTCTATGTAATTTAGAAAGATATTAACTTAAGAGTGGTTAAGAAATAAAGCCTTTTCTGTTAGACTCTACATATGAGCCTAAAGTGTTACATATATTGTCTATTTAACAGACTAAATCCATCTTCTGTGATTTAAGTCAGTCCATGTCACCGCACAGCTTGGCATGTATCTGGGTGTTTTCTTGTTAAGACTCGACTGTTTTGTAATTTCCTTTTCATTAGATGTTAAAAATCAAAGGACAAAATTAAGACATCTTTGAAGCCCTAATCACAAAGCAGTTCCTGCACCATTAACTATCCTGTTAACTGATTACTAGTAACCTAATGCACAACTTAAGAGTAGTTAGTGAAAACCTCAGTGATCCTGCTGGCCAGCTGTCTGATCAGCTGTTGCTCATGTTGTGACTTCATCACTAACAGATGTGGAGCAGCATGGAGCTTCTCAGCAGCAGCATCTGTTCCAGAGTCAGCTATTATTGAATTAACTTAAATGACCATACCATTTCTGTTCGTTTCCATATAATATGCAGAACACTGGCACGTGAAATGTGCTTTGGTAATCCATCAAAGTGAACAGAATGTGTGCTTTAACTATTGTGACTTACAGAACACAAATGCACAAAATAAAACACACTGGTATGGTCCTTTAAATAAAAATAAAAACATATTTTTATCTTACAGTTGAGACGACGGCAGACGCAGATTTGATTGTTTGCTTATTAAGGTGAACTTCAGCCCAAATGCTGCAAACAAACAAAGAGCATAGAAGGGGACAGTCTGCTGAAGGCTGTGACAGATGTCAACTCCAGTCTTGTCCAGACCATCCTTGACATACATAAAAACACCACACAGAGTGGCACTTGATAGCTTTTAAGACGACTGAGACATTTGTGCCCACATCAGTAAACTTTTTGAGTATCTTTGGAAGCAAAACTTTAAGGCCTCCTTTTATGATGCTTCTTGTTTTGTGTGACCACGCCACCTTGCTGGCAGTAACACAGAGTGATGTTATGGTTGGTAGATCTCCCATGAACAACATGACCCCACCTGAAAAAAGGTGGAGTCGAACAAACCATCAGACTCCTCAGTGTGGGACTGAACCTCCCAAATTTCTGAATGCCCCTCAGATCTGTGTAAATAGAGCGGACATGTTCAGATAAATCTCCTGAAAACAGAGGTGGCCTAAATGTAGACCACAAATAGGTTGATGGAGTTTATAACCCATCAAATAATCTCTTTCTTACATAAGTTAGCCTGGATCAGCTAAATATTAACTCTCAAGCATTGAGATTCTATCTACAAGCTTTAAGAACTGTTATCTTGGTGTTGGATACTACTGTCTGATTATTGTGGAGGTAGAGGTGACGCCACTGTTAGGTTGACACATATAAAAAACTGGATTATGATGTGAAAGTTGACAGAAAAAAAATGTAGCTTCACAGGAAATCAAAAATGAGATCATGACAGGCTCCAGTAGCACCAGTGGATTGTTGGACATTCTCACACATATTATTTTATAACTTTTTCATTCAAAGCAAACTGCAGCAGTTTCTTTAAAATTGAGGATTTCATCCTCGTAACGTTTGCAAGTTAGTAACATTTTATTTTAATAACAATTCCTGTTTAGTTTTTTAAACATCTGGGCTAATTTGAGTAGATGAAACTGTGATGGAGAAATCCCAAATATTACAGTCATGACAGAAATTATGCATAAGGTTTAGCCACTTTCACACAGCGTGCATTAGATCTACCTTCCCCATTTTTTTTTTTCTTTTTCAATTAAATTTGATCATTCAGAAACATTTCTTGGAAATGTTGCATAGCTGTCACTTCCTTTATAGGAACAGATAAGCATTTACAGTACAAGGATCTGGTCCTTATGGGTCATTTCATTAGTGTTTCCCCCTAAAATACAGACACCAAAAAAAAGAAAAGGAAAAATAGGAAAAAAAAAAAAAAAAAAGAAAAGAAAAGAAAAGAAGAAAAGAGTGCAGGTTAAGAAGGATCCGTGCAAAATGTAAAAATCCACAAAAACACACTTGGAAAATTATCTGCTTACATATTTGTTTTTACATCTAAGATCTCTATCTTTTGTGGCTTAATCTGAGAAAAACTAACCAAGAGGTCAAATTTCACATATTTTCAGAAACAAACAATAAAAAAAAATAAGAAAAAATCCTGGAAAGAATTCAGCTAAATGTAGAAACTAATGATTTACTGTTTAATAAAATAAATAATCTTACTTTGATGGATAAAACAAGCTGTTTACTGAACCTGGAATCCACACAACTGTAGTCTCGTAGTCACAGTTAATTTTAACCTCTTTTAAATGTATTTTGTTTGAAAATATAAAAATCGTATTGGTAAGAAAAACAGAAAAGTTATATGGGGTAAGAATTCTACGTAATAAATATTATGTTTATTTGAACAAATACTCTTTCTTAATATTTTTGTCCCCTTGGCTCCAATATTTGGGATTGTTCTCACCTCACAGATTCACCCTGTACAAGAATGAAAATACACAAATAAAAGAAAAGGAAACCCTGATTGTACATAAGAGGATTTCTATGTAATTTGTTAGTTGTCAAAAAGAACTCAAATACATAATATAAACTTTTTCATTCATTATTGGACAATTACATGAGTGCTAAATTGTTTACAGTTGTAAAAAAAAGTTTGATCTTAAGGTAGTAATTGCAAAAAAATGCATTTATACATTCTTTTATATCATATTCATCTTGACTACCAAAGCCTGATGTTGCTTGAAAAACGGACAAAAAAGATCAATTACAATAAAAAAAAAAATGGTTAATTTTCTTTAGACTTGTTTAATGCTTGCAGCTTTTTTTTCTCGTTCATAAAGCAAAAGATATTCACTGGTGCTGCTGGTGGCTCATCATGGTACAGTCAAGTTTTTAAGAATCTTCCATTAGAGTAAGAACAGTTGCAGATAAACCTCCCTTCAGTGCAAAACAGAACAAAGTCACAGACACTCGTGCAGTCTGACTGCTGAACTGCATCACTCGTCTCCCACCTGGAATAACTTTAAATGACAGCTCTCTTGTTTCTTTGTGAATTTCTGGTCTTTTCTAACCACATAATTGAAATGATGTTTCCCTAAAACACAGTCAAAATTCTTTGAGATATCAAGGTGGGAAAAAAATTTGATGTTTGCTGTTTTTTTCTCAAGCACATTTTTTTTCTGCATCTGCATGCAGATGCTGACACTCCTCATGAAACCACATGGATGTGATTTACTGCAAATTAGTGCTCTTCGTGAAGAATTATTGATGAGCATTTTCACAGTTACCTCATCACATCGCTTTTGCTCAAAAATAACAAGTAAATGAAAAAGGACCAGAAAAGTTCAGGAAGAGTGCCAGCATGAGAGAAAGAAAATGGGAGAAAGTTAATGAGATGGAAAGTGGGGAAAGGAGTGACACACACTGAAGAAAGGCACAACTGATCAAGTAGAAGAAAAAAAAAGAAAATTAAAAACTTAAACTCCTTTGTTTCACTAACCCAGAAGTGAGCACCAGGCTTGTGGCATCCATCTGTAGGCTGACTGCTCGGTTTGCTGCTAAGCCTACTGACACAGTGGTGGAGGTCTCTCAGGCAGGCTGGGATGCAGCGTGAGTGCATGTGTGTGTGTTGCAGTGTGTGTTTGTGCCAGAGTGAAAAGGCAGCTGGGCCGGTACTCAGTATTGTTCTTTGAAATGTCTCAGAGCCCACGTGGCCCCCGGCTCTCCTCTGCATCAGCTTCTGTGATGTCCTCAGTATCGGTACATGTCATAAGTACTGACCCAGGAAGAGGGAAAAGCCCACAAGGGAAACTTACGGAGGATTTCCTCCAGCTGAGCAGTCCTCCGGTCTTCCCCAAAGAAATAGTGGGAGGATATGCCGACTGAGATCATTCCCTCAGGACCTGCTGGGTCCGGTTCACTGGGGGGCTGACAGACAGAGAAATTCCCTCAATGTCATTACAGTCAATTAATACGTGAGAACCAGAACCAAACTGGGAGCTACATCATATTATTATGCTACATGTTTTTAGCTTAAGCAAAGTATTTTAAGTAAAGTCTTTAGGAGCTGTTTGACTCATTTCAAATGAAATTAGAAAAGAAAAATTCTGAAGCTCAAGTTTAAAGGCTTTCACATGACAGAAAAAACTATGCATCAAACACAGCAGTGAAGTGTTCCAGCAGGAACTAATCTCCTGTCCTGCAGTCATCACTGGCCGAGGCCTTAAGATCATGATTAGCTTAAATCCAGAAATGTCAGGAATGAAAAAGGGGAAAAAAATCTATCTGGGTACAAAGAGGAACATCATGCTGCTAAAAGTACAACACCAACAGGGGATTCAAATGTTACTGAGGCCAAAGCAACAGTATAAAAAAATAAAATATTATTGGAAACACATTTGTACCACAAATAATATTATGATTATTTTTATTTACATAATTAGTGAGGTAACTTGAATGTTTATGCTGGGATGAGGCTGAAGCCTAGAAAGAGTTGGCTTCTTAAAGTCAGAATAAACTAATAGTTTTTCTAAAAAGTTTGACAATTTCTCCAAGAACACAACATACAACCCATTTACTGTTGAGTGAGTTTGTTGCCAACATTATTAAAACTACTACAATAAGTTGAGATGCTGCTATAAGACAAATATGCAGTCATTTGCATATTTTGCATTTGCATGAAGACAGTACCTGTATTTCAAACCAGAAGGTCCATGTTGGGGCATTAAGGCCATGGGAATAGAACACAAAATATTCCCCACTCAGGTCAAACTGAGGCGTCCCATCACCGAAGGACCAAGAGGAGAGACTGGCCCCTCGGTGAGGCATCAGATACAGAGACATGTGGGTGGGTCCTGTACAAGACAGCATGGGACAGAGGGGACACTTTCACTTAAATACAAAAGTATGAAAAGAAATGAACTGAAACAGATTCAGAGTTACTGCTGTGCTAACCACGTTGAAGCTCTACTTGGGTTTCAAGTTCTAAACAACAGATCCAGAGTTTTTTCTTCATTTTAAATTAACCCAAGCAATAAGACACATATTTGAGAGCTGTCCTTTGTTAACTTCACAAGTTGTGTCTATCCCAGTTTTGATTATGTGATTCATTATGTGAAAACTGATGTGGTTTGATCCCGACCTTTGACCCTAAACGTCATCTTTACAGTTCCCCAGCTTGTCTCCTCTCTGGACAGCATGCTGAACTCCAATGGAGAACTTGGAGACACTTCTGAGGCAGGAAGGTACCAATTCTTCCTACAAATACACCAAAATACTTGTTATGGTGAAGTTTTACGATAAAGCTGCAAAACTGTTAAATAGATAGTGAAGTACAAGGCCGCAGACCTGCTGAGGAACTTGACAGGCAGGAACCAGGGGTAGCCGCAGAAGGGCCGGTCCTCCTGGCAGCGGGTCCGGATGCTGTCATTGATCTCAGGGATGTGAGGACTGATGTGTTGTATGCCTGTGAAGTCAAAGCTATTTATCCAGAGACCAGAGTCTCTGCTCTCCACCTGGCCCTGGAGATTGTGGAAGGTCCGTGTTGTATGCTGCAGAAAGATTTAGTAGCGTTTTTTAGACTTAATTTAACTGCTCATACGTCTGTTTATGCATATCTTTCCTAGTCTGTCTTTTTCATGTATTTATAATGTTCAATACATGTTATTCCTATTTGTGATTATCCTGATTTTAAATGCACTGAAAGTGTTTTTAGCCCCTTTTGTATATATCCCATCCCTTCTGTCTGTATATACAACTAACTGTATGCATTCTGCTGTCTGTTTGCTTCCACCATGTACAGCACATCTGGATGACTTATGAGCTGACTTACTACGTGGAGAAGCAGCATTCTACACAATTTTTTAACTTATCTAGACTGCTGTTTGCTTTTAATCATTCTTATGTAGCTATTTTTATATGATTATATATGCTTTTTGATGGTTCCATTCACTGTTTAATTTAATTGTCTTATTCTAATAAATCCTTTGTCAACTTTTTCTAACTTATCCAGACTCTTTTGGTCATTTTTATTTTTTTGCATCAACATAGTTATGCTATTTTGCTAAATAATTACAACAATAAACCAACCTGAAGGAAGACCCTCTTTGGTCGTGGGCTGTCTGAACTGCCTGAATAAGGAAAGAGGAGACCGCTGGAAACCAGCAGAAACGTGACGAGGAAGATGGAGCCCAGACCAGCCAGAATCCACTTGGTGCTCCTCACCAAGTAGATGAAATGCAGCTGCGTCAGACATAAAAATGAGTTAGTGAAGTGGACTTGAAGAGTGCTTTACAATAAAACACTGTGAAATTTTAAACAATTTGAGAATAAACTCCACAATTCCATAATGATGATGAATGTGCCACAGTTTGTCAAATGTCTAGCTTTTTAATCAATAGTGTACATAATATGGGAATACTCACAAAAAAAGAGGATAGAAAGATGGTTGCTAGGGTGACTAAGGAGGCCATAACCACCTCAGGGGGTATTTCTGTTCCACTGCGGCCCATAATGGGAGTGAAAATCTCAAACACCACCCAGATGAGGAACATGAAGTGGACATATGGCAAAGCCAGGCCCAAAAGGTACAGCACACTGTATTTTACTGATGCTCCTAGTGGAAAAAGACATCCCAGTAGATTCTTAATCTTAAGAACTCTGTAGATTTTAAACATCTGAACGATCTCTAATGAAGTGCTGTCAGAGTCAAAGCATGACTAACACATTACTAAAGCCTTCAGTAGAAGCAAATAACATGTTCCAGGCAATTACTGTGAACAGTGCTGGGTTGAAGTTAATTGTTTACCTCTGTGTTTAAATTCTTGAGACAGCAGCAGTCTGGTTACCAGTGGGAAAGCCACCATTAACATGGGCACATAGGCTGAACACAGGCCCTGCTGGGTCAGCCACACCAGGCTGCAGCACCACAACAGCAAGCTCACATCAAAATACAGATCACCCAGCTCCACCAGACGCACACCCTGCATGGAAAACACACAAGAGCTCAACTTACAAAAAAATAAACATTCGGCTTGTTGCCATAGTGAATCAACACACGTTACTCTCTTTAAAAAATGCAATATCATGGTTTATTTTGAATACCTTCAGAATACATTGCTACACAGTAGACATCTGTTTACATACTTTTACAATGACTATTCTTTTAAATGTAATTAATATGCAAAGATTACCATTCAACTCAATAATCAATTCACCACCTAAACTCATAATCTACTTTCAGCAACTTAAACTGCAAATAAGTGGATTATGGACAAAAAAAAAAAAAACACAGCAACAAAAGATCAGTTTTGTTATGATATTTGCATTTAATATATTATATTTTCAAACAATGGATTCTGTGTTGTCCTTAACTTGGAACAATAAGCCTAAAAGAATTAAAAAAAAAAAAACTTTAAGAACCCCATGAATGTGACCAGAAACTTAAGATATCATTAGCGGATTAAATTGTAGATGTTTGCATTTAGATTGTCTTTCAGGAGAAATTATTTTTGCCTGTTATATTAAACAAAATAAATAAGTAAATATTTAACATCAGGGCAAAGATGCATCCAGTTGGCTCAATAAAGAGTTTGTTGCACTAAAGTAACGTGTAATCTGGAAAAAGGTTGTTCTAGACCAGAGGCAACAGTGTTGTAGATGTAGCTTTAGAAAAAAGAGTAACTTATCTGGAGGCATTCACCATTAAATATAACATGTAATATTTACTGAATATCTATATTTAATTGTTTAGGCATCCTTGAATGCTGTAATAGGTGCCCACAAACAAAATATATTATTATTATTACTAAACTGCAACCATTAATTCCAGACATTTACACTAGATTTTCATAAATACATTTCCCACTCTCTCTTTTAAGCATGTTTTACCTTTAAAAAAAGTCATTCTAGATTTGATATCTGGAGGAAAAAAACAAAAACAAATCCCTCTTTGCTGCCCCGAATATCAAAAGCAGCAGTGAGAGGAGTCAGCTGGCATGCAGCAAGGAGGAATCATTTGCTGGATGAGTTTGGACATGTGACTAAAAGATGACTGCCCATCTTACATCGCCAGCGTTTTATAATCCACACAGACAAACACACAAAGAGCTGCTGTTCTGTAATCACTGTGGAGGAAGAGAAACCTTCTGCAGTTCTGCTTCCTCCTCTTCAGTTTTTATTAAATGTGAGTTCAGTCAGGTCAAAGCTCAGAGAAATAACATGACCCTATCTTTAACTCAAATGGAAACAGAAAGATGGAGACTGAGGAAACAAAACTTACTCAAATTGTAGCCTTCAAAATCTAATTTCACCTTCAACACAGGTTATATTTCATTACTTAACTCTCTATGTAATAACTACATTCTAAAAAGAAGCTACATCTTTGAAAGCAATGCAAGATGTTGCTCCTGTTGAGGATTCATTTCATGATATCTTAAATTAAGAGTTTCTGATCTGATGAAATATCTTCATTTTCCTATATGTTTACACTACCCCCCCACCCCCACCACCACCATACGGCTTGGTAAAGAAAGCCCTCCATCAGAAAATCACTCACCCCATAATACAGGTTCTTGGCCAGTGTGTGGATGAGGATCATCTTTCCAGTGGCTGCAGCTCCATACAGGCAGATGGCGGCGTAGAAATGTGTGTACCAAAACATAGAGCGACCCAAGAGAGTGACAAGAAGCGCGACGATCAGCACCGACAGCAGAGTGACAAACCAGCTCAGCACCGCCACACCTGTGGCGCAGGCCAGGTCACGAACATAACGCCCTCCTTAAGGAGACAGAAAAGAGTAAGAAATGAAAACAAACAAGCACACCATGCCAGTGGCTTCTATAAAATGAATTTAAAGTTCACAGAATTTGACCTTATAACATTAAGGACAAAGAGGAAAACACACATGAAGTGGAAATGAAGGAAAATAGCATGACGTACCACTGGAAATAGAGACCTACCTCTGTTGCCAGGCAGGGATGCCTTCTTGGCTAGATAGAGGAAGGTGGCTGCAGCTACCATGTAGTTGAGGATGGTGCCTACACGTGCTGGGTAAGCCACTACAACTACCCCCAGCAGGTCAAAAAAAACCATGTTGCCATGACGATACTCTGAGGAATCCGCCAACTTCTCAGACATTACCAGGTACTTCAGAACAGCCAGAATGTTGTCACCTTGAAAGAGAAAGACATAATCATATTTTGCTGTGTAAAAGTGCATTATTACATGATCACAAATAAGAGGTTTAACTAGTTGTGGGTTTTGGTTTCCGGCCTCACAGTCAGAGGGAGTAAGAAGTTTAAAATACGACAATGATTAACCTCAATCATGTGACAGAACAGAGTCATTCTTTATAGAGCTGACAAATCTCATGCAGGAGACAGTTTGGTGTCAACTCAGCGCTCAGCATCTGACCAGCAGAGTGTAACAAGGAAGTGCTTTGTGACATTCCTGCACAGCTTCTAAGATGGTAATTTCTCCAACAATAAAACCATGTGCACATAGTTAGTGAGACGCCTTAAATCAAAAACTCCTTAAATCCTTTTATTTCCAAATGAAATGATATGTAATTTTATTGATAATGACAGTTTATAAACAAACATAAATGGGTGACTATTCAGGATGGCAACCAAACTTTCTCTAACACATACAAGACGATGCTCTCACTCAAACACACCTATTAATATCTTACACATACACGATCGTTACAACAGTCTACAACAAATTCTGCAATTGTCCAGCACACTTTTATACTCACAGTCTAGATTTATTCCATGACAAGATATGTAAGAGAGAAACAAAGAGACTCTCATTCACACTTATTACTCATATTCAACTGGTCTCATTGACATGTGCCAGTATAGACTGCACACATGAAACTGGCTGAACTAATAAAGTTCAACATAGATGAGGAATCTGGCTGCATGAGAAATCGGTAAAATGTGGTTCTGTGTGTTACTGTAGATGAAGTTTCTTATCTGTGCTGCCTTCATGTCTGCACAGTTAACAGCACACATACACACACAGGCAAGACAAAGCTTTATTGTTCTTCCGCCTGGCTAGCTCACTGAGGACAAAAAGGGTAAACAACTCGGTGTACAACATCTACTTGTTCGTGTAGGGTTCAGCACTTGTGATTTACCCACAAATTCCCTGATTTGAATTTTACTAAACCACTGTAACATGGTTAAACTGCCACTGCAATGCACTTTGAGAGACATTTAAAACTATATATTGTTGGTAAAACTAAGATATCATATGTAAAGAGAGAGCCAGATTGGTTTTAATAAGCATGAACCTGCATGCAAGCTTTGCCAGCAACATTCTGCAGAGCTGTGAAGAAGATTTGAAGGAGAGGCCAAAAATCTGCTGTGTTCATCACAAGTTGCAAATAGAGCAGAGCTACATGTGTACCATCTTCTTCTGTGCTGTCTACTAATCTCCACCTTACAGAGTTATTCTGAATCCTTCTTCAAAGACTAAAAATACACACTACCTTGCTCTGAAAACACACGTTTGCTCTCTAATAATTCATGCATTTCATAGTGAGTTGCTGTACACAGAAGAAGAGGAGGGAGACGTCCAGTAGCTGCTGAGGGAGAGGGGAAAGATGCCAGCTGTCCTGGCTTTTTTTAGTGCTGACTGACTGTATTCTCTGCTAAGTAAAGCAAAATAATTCAGCAGGACAGAAGCACAAAGTAAATGAGAACAACTCTGCTGCTGGTGCATTTCTAAATTCTTTGAAAGATAATGAGATCAAGAGGCTGCTGACCAATTAAAAGACGGGGAAAAAGCACATTTTTCTGGCACAGGTTTGCCTCCGTGCCAGAAAAATGGTGCAGCAGTCATTGTTCACTGTTCTCACCTTGACATATGAACACAACAATTAGTCTGAAGCTGCCTAATCTATTTACAGGATATGGAGGCATAATATAATAAAGTACGAATGCATATGAGGTCAGCTGCATACCAGCTCTCTGTATCGAGTCTGTCAGGATCCTGTCTGCAGTGTCATACTTTGTGTGGTAGATGAAACCATTTTCAATAAAGGCCAGATCAATGCCTGCAAAATCAACACAAAGAGACACAGAAAACAAAGTTGGATTATAACATTTTATTTATTCAGCAGCTACAAGATCCTTCTTTACATTTAAATAAAAACCTGCATAACTGTATCTGTATTTTATATCCTGCATGCAGACGATCGGAGGTCTTACCTGGGATGTTACCAAAGTCCCTATAAATGCGGAAATCGGTGTCAGAGGGAATGATGCCACTTTGAAAGACCTCCTGACCGACCACAGAGGCAAAGGGGTGTTTTGCTGCATTAACATAGGCCTGGACCAGCCACGGGTTCTCTGGACCTTTTAGAGAAAAAAACAAAATAAAGCTGTTGTGATGTTTTTGATAATGGACAGTGATCCCAGATCATTTGATTTGTCATGTAGATCAATCCTCATGCTGAGAAAGATCCATCATCACATCTATATATTTCTGCCCTTTGCCGTCTTTACCACGTTCTCCTCATTTATGGGAAAAATCATAGTTATTTTGGTTAGTATTGACTTAATTATTTTTAAACAAGATAATTCAATTATTATACAAAGAATCCACTAATTCTTACACATTTTTTGTTAGTTTCTTGCCTGACTTTTTAAAAGCAAAGCATTTCCTCACAGACAAAATGTTTTAAGTTTAAATTATTATGTTTGGAGTAGAACTACATGTACTGGCAGGAAGTGAATGTGGGCTTTTAGAGAGGTGTAAAGGCATCCTGCTGTAAAGGAAAGGAGTAGGGTGAATTTATAATGAGAACACAGTTTGCCAGTTTATACCAGTTATCTAGTTTTCATAATCATTTGAAGTCAAAATTGTCATTTAAAGCATTTTTTGGTAATTTCACTATTACTGACCAGTTGCTGTACTGATGATAAAAGACACTGTTCATTTGTGCTAAGAAACTTGTTAGTGCTTTTCAGGTCAGCTACAACAACAAACACAACAAACTTTAGAAACAAGAAAAACGGAAACGCAGTTTTTGTAAGTGTTCGCATTTATGGGGGTAAAAAATATTTTTAGGCTGCAAACAATGACGTTTGCAAAACAAGCACATGGTGCAAACTAGAACAGAAACATGCAAACTAACAAACTGGAGCAGTTTCCTTAAACAAGGCGGTACAATACCTGTCTGAAAAACAACTTCCTTGCCCCCAACACCTGCAGCCTCTAAGTTAATAAAAGCCCGAACTTGCTTAGCCCAAGGATGCTGGGTAATGAAACCATGACTGGCCTGAAACAAGAAACAGTCAAAAAGAAAAACAGGGAATGAGATAGAAAAAAAAATATAGAAAAGGGGGGAAGTTCTCATCAAACATAAATATAATTTTACCTGCAGTATATTTTCCTCTGCTCCATTAAAGAGGAAGATTACACCATGCTGAAGAGGAGTGGACTGATTGGCCAGAGAATTGAGGACTTCCAGCATCACTGCACAACTCACTGCATCATCACTGGCACCTACGATGAGGAGATCAGTGTATGCATGCCAGGAATACTAATTAATACATTTGCATCAGGCAACATAAACTTATTTAAATCCACAGACAGAGGCATGCAACTGTGCATCCACACCACTAGAATGGAGTGAAAGAAAAAACACAGATGGCTGAGCTGATAACCCTGAAGTGAAGTGGGACAGAGTCATAAACACATTGTGAGTAGGCGCCGTGTGGAAACATGTAAAGAATGTGAGACGCTGGTTAGAAACTTGGCTTCCACTGCTTGTGTGGAGACGAGATCACAAAGGAAACAGGGCAAAAGTAAAAAAAAAAAAACATGTGAATAGAGCATGTGATATAGAGAGATTAGAGGAAGGGAGAACATTTTACTGAGAATAAATGCAAAAAAAGACCTACAGATCAGAAATATCATGTGCTCTGGTCTTCTAGAGTGACTATAGCCATAGGGTGGGGGCGAGGCCAGGTACCGACATGCTCCTGTTCCTACCACTTATTAAGCCTTGCTCCTGAGAAGGAACAAGGCTTAATAAGTGGCTAGAGACTTTTTGTGTGCATGGTGGCATTAAACTTTATTAAAAGTTTAAACATCACATTTGTGTGCAGATCATGGCTGCTGTACCTAAAAAAAAAAAAAGAAAGGATGATGCACTGCTTGTCTTTTCCTCTTTGTTATTTCTTGCAAGAATAAATGTCTGAAGCTCCAGAAAAACAAAGGTTTGTATGTGTATCCTCCAGGTCCACACCTCTTAGATCAATTTCCTTTCACCAGAGCAGTTGTGTGAATGTGTGTGTGTGTGATCTACAAAAACATGTCTTCTCAACAGGCTCAAGGATGTAAAGAAAACAGTTTCCTGTACTGTAAGGCTTACACTCCTCCACAGACTGGATATAATAAATTAATAAATTACTAGGTTGGTAGTGTTGATCAAATTTCCCACTATGCAGTCCACATGACAATAATTCCCAACTTTGAAAATAAAAACCATCAGAGGTTTTGTATAATAAAAAGCTAATGCATGCAGATTGTACTAAAATGTAAGGAACTCTTGCTTCATACAACTTTCCACCAACTTTGTTTAACTTCAGCTTGGCAGTTTTGGTGGACAGCAGGAACTTACAAGCTTGCTGTGACCTTGTTACAAACTAAGGCAGGCATTTTTATTACAGCAGCTTAGTGGTTGTCGTTTATGACCTTTATGACCTTTTTGCTCAATACATGGCCAGTGGCAAAGATGCTTATTAATATTCAATACCCAAATACAAGGGGGGGGCATGTTGTGGATAAATACCAGAATTTTACTTTAGGCAAATTTTAAGAGTGACATAAAAACAAAAAGCCAAAGAAAGAAAAAAATGCATCTGTGTTTTTATCCTTGTCAACAGGTGTAGCTGAGTTGCAATACAAATACCATGTTTTACCATCATTTAAACACAGGTCTTAGTTTAGGATTATCCTGGGGGCTGGTTCTCAGACTGTAGTGTTAAAACAAGTCTGTGTATTTTTGTTAAAAACAGCCTTGTTCATGTCAGACAAGGAAAACACTTTAAACCAGTTTAACGAGTCTCTGTGAAACCAGCCACTAGCCAACAGCTGCTTTCTACAAGAACCTAAATTCAAGTTATGATGCAAATCTTAATTTCAATGAAAACAAAAAAAACATAACTTCTTTCAGCGTCTCAGATCCTTCATGAGGAAAAAGTTAAACCTGTTTAAAAGGGTAATGGATGGTTTCGTACCTGGGCTGTTGGCCACTGTGTCAAAGTGGCAGTTGGCGAGCATGAGATGTTGGCTGCCACCTTTGGGCTCCAGTCTGACAGCGATGTTGGTGACATGGTCATAGAAGCTTGTGAAACCTCCAAGAAAGTCAATGGAGAAGGAGCCAGTTGGACGCTGCACGTCCACTGTGAGCTGATGAGGGCCCGCTGCAGTCTGGACCCGAATAGTCTCTATCTGCTCCAACAAGTAACCCACTGTCAGGACCTCATTCTCCTGGCTGCCCACTGGCCGAGGACCAACACTGGTGATCTGCTCCAAGTGCTGTCTTGATTGCGAGGTGAGGAAAGATTAAAACAAAACAAACAAACAAAAAAAAAAAAGGGTATTGTGTTTATTAAATTGTAAAGGGGTAGTTAACCAAGTCTACTTGTTTAATAATGTTGCAGTAAATACAATGTCAGCTGGACAGCTGCTTCTTTTTGGCTGTTCCCTTCTGAAGTTGCCACAGTGAATAATCTGTTTCTATCTGTATGTCCATCTCCAAGACAGTGAAACTGGTTTACATATTGATTTGGCATAGATGCCTTTTATAACACAGGCCTTTGCATTTATCTGGGCTTCTGACCAGCACAAGGAGGACACAGACTTGTGCCCCATGGTCAACTTGCTGAAATGGCTGCAGGTATAGTTTACTATATCCACTGCCTGGCCAAAAGAAAAAGGTAACCACCTGGATTTAACTAAGCAAATAATATGAGCCTCCTAATGGATAATTACTGCATGCACGATTATCTTTCAGCTGGCAAGAAGTTCTATAACTGAAGCACTGAGCAGGTTCTCATTTCTTAAACAACCATGTGGAAAGACACATCTGGTGTTTGTGGAAAAGATGTTAGTCTGTTTAAAAAGGGTCAAGTCACTGGCATGCACCAAGCAGAGAAAATATCTAAGAAAATTGCAGAAACTAGTAAAATCAGAGTAAAAACTGTCCAACACATTATTAAAAACTGAAAGATTTGTGAGTCTTGTGAGTGAAGCTAACTGGAGAAAAAGGCTTCAGTTAGCGAGGGAGCATAAAGATTAGATTCTAGAGTAATAGAAGAAGGTCTGATGAGTCCAGATTTACAAATCCCTGATGGCACGGGTATATTCCAAGATGACAATGCCAGGATTCATCAGGCTCAAATTATCAAAGAGGGGTTCAGGAAGCATGAGACATTATTTTCAGACTTTCCCATCATCAATACAAGATCTTGGTGAACAATTAACGCAACACTGAATGGAAATAAATCTTGTGATGCTGCAGAAGCTTACTGACTAATGGCTAATACAACCAAAGCTAAAGGCGGTCCAACAAAATGTCAGAGCATGTGACCTTTTCTTTTTTTAGTGAAGATGTTTTTGGCCAGGCAGTGTATTTGTGCAAACCCTTTAAATGAAACTCCGGGTGTGAATGTCAGTCTATGTTTTCTACTGAGTTTGTCGGTGCCATCTTCTGACACCCTGAACGTGACGTCGTCTGCAGACAGTTTCATATTGTCTGTGGTAAATTTCTGCTTTTACCCCAACAACAGGCAGAAATAACATGTTACAAGGTTTAAAAACAAACATTAAGAAAATGTGGTAAACACCTTCTAAAAGTTCAGATGTATGACTTTTCTTTGTTTCAGCTTAAGTAAATGCAGAATATTAGGATCTAGAACTATAAAGCTAAACAAAGAAAGTGAAAAAAATTGTAGAAGCCTATGGAGAAAACATCATTGAAACTGTACAATGTCCTTTGCTATTTTCTCATAGTTTGTAAAGAAAATTAACTTATCAGTGGAAAGAAATAAAATATGTCCTTGCAGTCCTGAAAGTAAAGCCAAAGGTTAAAGACTGATGGGACACTGATGTCTCTGTAATGTAAAGACAACCCAAAGAACACAAAAAAGAAACTGGAAAAGAGAAGACAAGAAAATAAAGGTATTTATATAAACATGCATAATCCAGCTTTGTTGTAAATCCTGAGTTACAACCTGTCTTGACATAATCAGATTAAACTGAGCCATATTTCTGTGTGACTGTTTCTTGCACTGGACAAACCCCCTTAAGATAAGCAAAGCAGGAAATAAAGCCAAGACGCCTGTAGGGCAAAAGAAAAAGAAAACAGATGCTCGTGTTTTACAAAGAAAAATAAAAAAACAGCTGCAGCTGGTTAATGCAGCCAAAGAAAATTCATAAATATCCACGCTGCCTCCTTTGCTCACAGCAGTGAAAATTCTACTGTGGTAACTGATGATCACACTCACTAGCAAGTAAACTTTTAATATCCATCCATCCATCACATCCACTCGTCTGTTTTAAATTGTTGTTTGGACTTTAAGGGACTGGTTTATGGCTTATAATTTAAATCTGGATTTTGCAGTGACACATCAAGACCAAAGAAGCTCAGAGGCCTAATCAGCACTTGTTTATGGAGCAACCAGCAAAATAATAGCAAATCCTGCTGCCAATCACTTTTGAAAAGCTCAACCCCGCCCTGCTGACCTCAGATTCAGTGCTGTAATCCCTGCATGCCTCCTCCTCCTCACAGAGAGGGAAAAACTGCACAGAGAGGCTGACTGAGCCTTTAATCTTGAAATGTTGCAGCTACTCTGAATGATCAGGATGTTTTCTTAAGCCATGAATGCTACATTAATTATCCATGAACTTACCTATTACTGGGTATGTTTTTTGTTTTTGTTTTTTTGGCTGATATTAAAGGAGTAGAACAGGTTAGAATGATTTCTATCATAGTTCACCAATATGGACAGTTTTTTTAAATGCCTATTTCATTGATGGATCATTTTAAAAAGTTCTCAGTGTGGACCCCTTGGCTTGCCTTATAAAATATGCTGTAAGAAAAATTGTGCCTTGCCTTCTTTCAATTTCTGGCTTCCTCCTCTAAAAAACAAACAAACAAACAAAAAACAAACCCAGTTTACCAGCATGTAAAGCAGAGATGATGCTTGCATTTGGGTTTTACTATTTTTATTTAATAAAATGACTAGCAGTTAAGTTACCTTTACAAACAGATGTATTTATGTATGTTTTTATGTGTTTTTTGCACTTTTAGTGTGTGGTAGTGTTCTAAAATGAATTTCCAGTGTAATGATTCATTAACATCTTGTGAGACACTCTTCTTTAGCATTTTATATTAAATGTGTTATTCAAGTCGACATTCTCTGAGTCATTTTATGTATTTTATGTATCAATCTTGTATGTGCATAATTGGGTGATTTTGACACGTTTAGTGTTGGTGGCTATAACAGGCGGCGGTTACATCTTTTACACATCAGCCCTAAGGGTTACATCACCTTCCTTGTTCTCAGTTAAACACAAACATCTGTCCTCCCCTCTGCAGCTTCCTCTGGAAGTTCAGGTGGAGGTGGACCGGAAGAAAGACCCGGCAGTGGTTTCTAGGCAGGTGTCGTTGCCAAACTAGAAGTAAGGTTAGTCATTGCTGCTTTGACACAGCAAACCTAAAGCGGAATTAAAGTAAGTACAAACTCACCTAGCCCTCACTGCGTTAAACTCGCCGGTCGGCTTTCCAACGACTAGCTGCTGCAAAGACAAATGAACGAGTCCCCACAGCACCAAAATAAACACAGAAACCAGTGTAGCTCCGAGCCCTTCCCGCAGTAAGTACAGGCTCACTTCGGGCTTCCTCTTCGGGTCACCGTTATAGCCATTATCCCCGCACCGGGCGTAAGGTTCGTCGTTGTCTTGAGCAACATAACGCTGAGTCCCTAAGGATTTTATTCTCCGCACAGCGGTGTCGCTCTCCATATCTGAGCAGGCAGTATCATTAGCAGGCTGCAGGCGCTCTGAGCTGTCGCTGTTTTCCCGTCTGGACGACCGACGGATCGCACTGAGGGACAAACTTGACTAAGTGTGTGGGCGGCGATTCAATATGCTGAAAATGCACACTAATACACACTGGACACACAAAACAAACTACACAATTAATCAGCATTGTTGCTTGAAGCTTTTAAAGGACACAGTTAGTATCCATTTCAGTTTAATTAATTAAGGACAAAGTATAATCAACACAAAAAAGTATTGTGATGTACTGCAAAGCTTTACGATACAAACTGCCGTTGCTTGGGTTTTGTTTCTTTCAAAACCCACCGGTGCATTATACTAAATTAATTTCCTTTTTAGCTCTTTAACACCTATGGTCACATTTTATTTCACATACTGGTGAGAGAAAGTTAAAAGGGGTTTGACCCCTTACATGTGCTGCTTGTATACTCCTTTTGGATTGTTTTACCTATCACACCCAGTTTCACCGTTTATTCATCACATATCAAACTCATTGTTTTGAGTATTGCCATGATATCATCACAAAGCTGTGGTCCTTTATAGATGATATGCTCAGGAAAAAAACACCTATTGAGCCGTTAGAGCAGTTCTGGTATATGATGAGCTAGAACTTATATATATGTCCATATATAAGGATGAAAGGGTTGACAGGTAGTCAGTCACAATAAACATGGAGCAGATCAAGGCACACAAAGGTGGAGACAAGATTGGGCCAATGTGTGATGATTATGTGACATACAACAGAATGTTCAGTTGATATTTTTCCCCTTTCTCTTAATAATAAACAAACAAATAAAGATTGCTAAAACAATTTGTGAGCATTTGTCTCTTTTTCTATTAGTGTTGTGGACATTTGTCTGCACACCAAGAAGGCTAGCTCTGTTCTGGGGTAAGATGTCAATCCAGTTGAGGAGAATGGTGGCCAAACTGTCCTCAAACCTGGAGTCAGGGTCCCACACCCATGCAGGACCCAATGAGTGCACTAAGCAGCAAGTTTAGCAACAGGGCTTTCTATTCCAAGTGCACCAGGAAGAGACTTAGCAAGTCTTTTGTACCTGCCACTGTTAGATCATACAGTGTTCTCTGATCATAGGTCTTGAGAGAAACATGTGTAAATATCCCTCTCACTGCACATATAGTCTTTTACTTCTTTTGTTTTAGTTTTACTTGACACTGTGTGTATGCTGTTTTTCTCTTTTTCTTTTCATTTAATTATTCATTTAATCTTTTTGCTGATATATATATAATAGAATCATGCTATGGTCATTTCTTGAACTCACACAATTGACTGACATTTAACTAACCACAGTTTCATTCATTTTATCTCAAATTCACGTCAGGCTCAAAGTCTCAAACGTCATTTGATTGCTGAAGAAATTGTTGCTTTGTTTCCACCTAGTGGACAAAACAACAAACTTAACATTATTTCTGGCCTTGTACAAAGAAATGATCAAATTACAAATTCATTTAGGGATGCCAATAAATTGACCACTTTAGTTAAATCTGTATGGACAAAGATATAAATATCAATTGTTCGGAGCGTACTACAGAAAATTTAACTAAAGTCAACATCTTAAAGGTTTTTAATGGGTCATTTGTTGACATTCCTAACCAGCTGAATATAAAGAGAACTAGTTATGCTGTATAATAATATCATATGCAATATAAATATAAAAATAAATTACGATGGTAAAATACTATGTGTCATTTTAATCAAGTAAGCAAACTATTATTTTTCATTGGTACTTTTCCATGAAACGCCCCCTCACCTGACTGCTGCTAATACAGTTAGCAACACAGCTAACCTGTTTGTTTACTCCTCTCTGAAAGAATGGATTGATAACATAACCCATTTTGTTTAATCGCATATCAAGATATGATTCCAGTGTTTTCGTTATTCATTTGTCATGACTAATACGTTTTCTCTGAAATAGTTAGGATTATGTTTTAAACTAGCTCTTGTGCCAACATTAAACGTTACATCGCTGTTAGCATTTTCCACTGATTCATTCAGTGTCGCTGAATTATGAATTCCGCTTTCAATATAAAGCCTGTTTTTATTTGGTTAAATGGATTGCATTAAACTACACAAAAAACTAAAGTAAAATTAAATAAAATCGTAAGTACTAATCATTCATCCGGCCAATCAGTTCCTCATTCATTAGTATATTTATTGGTTTAAGCTGGCAGTGCTGAAATGTTGAAAATGCAAAAGGGCTTAAATGAAGATTACACGAAGTGAGCATTTCTATTTCTTTCTCTTTGTTAATATAAATTCCGTTTTATCCAGTTTACATTTGCGTAGCACACGGGAAAAGCTTAATTATCGTATAATTTCATAAAAAATTTATATATACACTTCTTTTGAAGGTAAACAGGAAGTGAATTTGTGTCATTCTGTGTGTCTTGACAACTTCCTCTTATGTTTAAGCAGCTCTTACTCTCTGACCGATCATTACCAAGCCGAGAAAGCAGAGTGAAGTCGGCCAGTCGTGTGTCTATCCGAGGCCGGATGGTAAAATCCAACCTCCAGCGGATCCTAAACAGTCATTGCTTTGCTCGTGAGAAAGAAGGAAAACAGCAACCCTTTACTACCATGGCGAATATAAGTAGTGGTATCTGTGACATGATTGGGAAGTAAGTAAATGAAGAAAAGTACTTCACCTAGCTACGTGCTAATCGTGCTGTGGGGGAGGGGTGGCTAAGCTAATGTAGCTAGCTAGCTCAGAAAAGCGGAAGTCAACAGCATTTACTTATTTAGTTTGTTTAAAATTTCCGCCTTCTACTTTATCCAATAGTCTGTTTATATTTGTTACAGTAGCTTTACTCGTGAGTTAAGATAAAAGCTGACATCTTAAAATATTAAATGTTGGCTTGATGGTCGTCTCAAAAAGCATTAGCTGTCTTTAGCGGACGACGAACTTGTGTTGCGTCACTGTAGTTATCTTCGCTAGCAGGCTAACTAGTTAGCGTCAAGCAAAATTAATGGGTGAAATTTAAACGGTCGGCTATGATTAGCCACGCAGACATGGTGGCCTATTTAGTATGAGATGGGGAATCCGAATGAACTCTTAAAGCGTCTTTGGACATTATTATAGTTAATAAGCTAACAGACTAGTTCATTAGTTTACGGTCAAATATTTGACGCAATGTCTCTCAAAACAAGAACTTTAGGGATAACGGATAGATTGTATTTGGTGGCCCTGAAAAGGGCACGGGAAATATTTGACCTGGTTGTAAAAGAAGTCAGCATAGGTGTAATAAAAGCTAGTTTTACCTGGTATGACAACGCAGTCTGGTCTGTTATTATGTAACTGACATTTTACAGCAGCAGGCGTCCTTAAGACAGGACCATATTACCGCACGTAGTTGCAAACATTGTGGTTCAGGTTTACTAAATATAATTTTAAAAAAGTCTTTAAATAAATTATTATGTTAGAAAAGGTTCTAAATTCTTATGTGTTATTAAGTAAATTTTTTTTAATTTTTATTTTTAGACTAAAATTCATCCACATTTTGACTAAGCGTTTATCAATTGTGTACTTCATTTTTCAGTTAAGTTCGTTGGGCATTTAATAGTAAACAGTCATATTTAAAAAAAAATAAATAAATAAAAAAAATAAAATTTCTTTTTTATATATATATATATACATACATATATACACACACACACACTACCGTTCAAAAGTTTGGGGTCACTTCCCTATTGAATCCCATCATGGCAAAGTGACCCCAAACCTTATATATATATATATATATATATATATATATATATATATATATATATATATATATATATATATATAATTTTAGAAATGATAATAATAAAACATACAAATTTAATAGTTTGGTTCCCTTTGCTTTGGATAAAGTGGCATTACTTTTAACAGTTTAAACAAATCTGTGATTAGTTAAAATATACAATCAGTAGCTCAAATATGTATCTGCTGTAAGGTCAATCCAACTTCTGTAATCAATCCTTGTAGTATATTATTGAAGTATTCTAGTGGCCAGATTTCAGCCAAGTATGACATGCCATCAACTGAAAACAATAAAATGCATTTATAACATTGATTATTTTTACACATCTTTGGGCACTTTATTTGGCAGGACTTTGTAGTGTTTGCTCCACCAAAAAGTTAAATTTGCCAACGTTTTGTAGTTATTAGTGCCAAGTTGTGTTAACTTTATTCACACTAACCACTCTGGAAGTAGAGTTTCAAATGTGAGTCTGGCATTTTGCAACAAATGCTTGCATTTAATTGTTGTTGCAGCACTCTTGTAAATGCTCTGTTAACAACTATGTAAACACAGTGCCATTGTTTTTTTTTTTTTTTAAACAAAATAAAAATGGTTTAGTGGAGCATTTAAGCCTGACTTGTTGTAGATAGAACATAAATGTTTGTTCCTTCTGTTTAAAAAAAAAAAAAAAAAAAAAAAAAGAAGACATTTGTAAATGCACCTTCACATTTCAGTGATGGTCTTCTCCCTTCCCCCCCCCCCCCCCCCCTCCTTTCCAGTCTGTCCCTGCACTGTAGTAGTACCCGCGGCCCAGGGCCTCTGTGGTGCTCCTGATGCCCCTCTCCCACCCCTGAAGATCCCAGGTGGGCGAGGGAATGGCACACGGGATCACGCTCCTTTGGCTCGGCCGCTCTATACAGTAAGTTGAACAAATATGAGTACGTTTACTAAGCAGAACTGATGAACACGATTTGTTTCACCTATTCACCTATAAATGTTTAGTATTATATGATCATCCTTTTTCTCCTCCTTTAAAATCTTATTTATTTAATCAGTTTATTTTGGGGCACATTTCTGTTGTAGTTTAATATAAAATCAAAGCATTATCTACAAGAAACTGATCCTTTGATGACCTGCAGCTATTTTTACATGCACTATTTAATTCCTATTTTAGGACCGGAAGTTGACCGTAACAGAAGAACCAGCAGGAAATGGGCGGCCAGGGATTCTCCACTTCCAAAGTCATCCCACAGTTACCAAGATGATACAATGGGATGCTGTCCTAAGCAGCGGCGCACTCTATGTGGAGATTCCTTTTGACCCTCTTCCTGAAGGCAGCAAGGAGAGGTGAGGACAGATTAGGAGGAGTCGTGATGGGTTTTAGGACAATAAACAGAAAATCGCTGGTGTTGGTAACTAACAGGCAACTAAAATGAGAATAAATACGTAGGTATGTTCACAAGGTGATTAGGCTACCTGGATTCCTTGCACAGTTTCGACAATTAACTCTATATTTAGCCAGACTCTTATTTTAGTTTTTGCGTGCTTGTTGCAGGCTTGTTTTTCATTTTTCTAATCTAAAGTTGCCTTCTGTTCACTCCAGTTTTGCGGCTCTCCTGGAGTATGCTGAAGAACATCTGAAAGTCATTAGCGTGTTTGTCTGCTTTTACAAGAACAGAGATGATCGTGGTATGTGCCAACAGACTTGTGTTCCCAGCATACTTGAATTTGTTCAGTATTTATCCATCCTGGATCATTTATTTAATCAGCTGTGTTAAGATCCTGCAAATTCAAAATGATTTGTCTCCCTCTTGCAGCTAAACTGGTGCGTACCTTCAGTTTCCTGGGCTTTGAGATTGTGAAACCGGGCCATGCCCTCGTCCCACCTCGACCTGATGTTTTCTTCATGGCCTACAATTTTGACAGGGACTCATCGGATGATGAGTAGCTCTCCCGACAGCTTCTCCATTTATCGCTATATTCTACTTTCAATTGCATGTTTTTTTCCCCCCCATATTGTCCCAGCTTAACATTAAACACAAGTTTGTGTTAAACCCCGGGTTGTAGTAGTCTGTATGCAAGTACTCATTTCCCCAAGCTTGTTCTGTTCAAGGGAATACGTATAAGCTATGTATCTTGTTTCCAGCATCTGTTTTTGTTGTTTTTTTATTAATCTGTTTTCACTGAAGATTGATGGTAGCTCCTAAAAAGGATTTTTTTCTTAAACATATTGCAGCTGTTGTTGCCAGTCAGATTCCAGTTGGAGGATTTTTCATTTCTTGAATGTACAGCAAAAAGGTCATCAAGTTTACACTCGGGTATCCCAGCTTTCTTTTTAATTGGCAAAATAATGACCTTAAATATCTCATACTAGCTTTGTTTTTGTCACACTAATGCCCTCATTAGTAAAAGGGGTTTTGAATGGCAACTTTTAAGCAACAACCCCAATGATTGGTACTTTCTTGTGGCATAGTGAAAGAATTTAGATGAAGTGGGATGGAAAGATGAATGCTGTTGTCTGTAGACAGTTTAATTTGAAGTTTAAAGAACTTTGAGTGTAATGGTACTAAGCAAAAGGAAAGTGAATAATCCAAAGTGCTTCTGTATCTTTCTGCCACATGTGTCTGACAGTATTGAAGAATTTTGTTTTAGAAGTTTAAAAAGAAAAATGCTGTGACATTGAATTTCTCCTGGATTAGCATTCCTTATCGATCTTGTTTTTGTGATAGTATGGAATATGTTGTTCACCTGCATAGTGGTACCTGTTGTGCTTCTGTGATAATAAAACACCAAAAACGATTTCTATGTGGTACATTTTGTTCAGCAATGCCTTTCATTTCTGTGTACACTTGATGTGCACAGGAGGTGCAGCGGAAAAACAAGCATTGAAGGTTTCGTTCAGGCAGGCTCTACCAGCAGGGGTCGCCAAAGGATTCCGAACAACAACCACCACTGATAAGATGCTGTTCATCAGTATGTACTAAAATTAGCTTAAATATGATACACAAATGTGCTTTAACCCAATTTGTTCGTTCAAAAATTAAATTTCTTTTATATAAAACATTTTAGTTTAATTCTGTGCTTTAATTGAATGGGATTGTTATTAGTTCAGTATGTTTTCAACGTGAAGGAGAGCAGGGCTTCCGTGAAAGCAATCATGTATGTCTAACATCAACCCAAGTTAGTCGAAAGTAAAAGAAAGAACTTGTTTTGTAAATGATATAGCTTCAAGCCAGTCTTACCAGTGCCTGGCCAGTTATGTACTTCCTGTATCCTATTAAACTTGCCTCACTACACAAAGTGGCAGAAGTTGGTTGTCAAATATTCAGAAGCAAGGACTATTTATTTAGAAAGGACTTCGATCCAAAACAGCGCCATGACTGTTGACCTGCTATGTATGAAACTGTTTACATTCTCCTTTCTTATTGGCTGTAGATAACTGATAGAGTTGATTAAGTGACTAAGGATTTGGTAACACTTGTTAACATACAAAAGAAAAAACAAAACACCTGTTTTTTTTTCTTGAATCCAAATATTTAATTGGTAAATATCAATTGTTATTATGACGTATAAAATTTCAGATCACAATATGAAGCAATGAAACTTCTCAGACTGGCATTTGCTGCAAATGTTTGAGGTCACCAACATAAAACAAATGACTAATGATTAAAGTAGAAGGGAAGCAACCTAAACTGGCAGAAAAATGGTGTACAGACATAGATAACAGGAAGGATTCTAGGAAAATTAAATGTGATTTCTCAAACTTTTATTCTTCAATAGAGTGCAATGAAAATAAAACAACACAGCACTGAAGCCAAGCGTCCACAAGACGTCTAAAAGTTGTAAGTACTGACTGTAGATTCACGGAGAGCAGAAGACAGCGGGAAGAGGGAGCGAAGGTCACAGCAGAGAAAGAAAGGAGGGCTTTAGCTTGCCAGTCAATGCAGGAAGAAAATAACCTAAACAAAATAAAGCAACAGTGGAAGTAATGCACATCACAGTTAGCTTTAAAGACCATAGTAGCATTTGTACTTGCATGATGAGAAAACAAAAATGAAAAATCCTGAATGACTGAACAAAAACAAGGACTTTACCACAAACAAACAGCCTGCCAACAAAAAAAGAGGATGGGAAGGAAAAACAAGGTCAAACAAAGAGTTTTCATCTCTGACCTGCATGTCAACAGAAACGGCTGCATTAACTCAGCTGTAATACAGCTTCACACACAACATGGCTTTGCCTCATAGGCTGATACAGTTAAACATGACAACAGTATGTTATTGAAAGAGGGCTACATTTTCCCACAAAACCAACTCGGATACAGTATCCGAACTGCAGCGCTTTATGTGACCTCTGTCCACATGCCAAGCAGTGCAAAGATGGTGCCGCTGAGCTCCATAAAATATTTGGTTTGGTTCCTATCACGCCTGCCAACCCAGTACATTTTTAAGTACCAGCAGAAGAAAAGTTGCAAATTTGTGTCGGCTGCTTACAATACAAACCTAAATCTATAGTTTCTTCTTTAATAATAGCTGTTCACTTGGGTCTGTTAAAATTGCCAGGCCTCCATATAAGCAGACTATTAGACTATTACTGTAACAGTCATAGTTAACAGTAACAGGAGTTTAAAATACCAAAAATCTTACACTTTAAATTGTAGAGAAAACAATGTTACCTTGAACCAGAAAGCTAAGAAGAAAGAAAATTATAGGAGCTTTCTGTAAGTTAAGACTCAATACTGTTGTGGGGGGTATTGTTGCAGTGGTCTATAGAAGTTAAAAATGTAGGAAATTTTTCCATGTGCTTTTGGTTGAATTGTTTTACTAGCTTCACAATATAGATCCATACGAGGGAAGTAATATTAAAAAAAATTAATCCAAATTAGTAGTAAAGAGATTGTTTTGAGTTTTGTCCACACCTGTTTTAATAGAAGTAAATTTGTAAATTATTTGGTAAAAATCCATCAAATTTGTGCAGGAAAACAATTTTGTTTTTTTTTACATTCACAGGTGTCATCTGTCTCATGGTTATTTAGGGCCATGATGATGATCTAGACAATGCTTAACTTACTGAGCCAGAAAACAGGCACAAAATATAAAAAGCTATATATATATACATACATATATATATATATATATATATATATATATACATATATATATATATATATAAATAATCTTCCTCTCTACAGCCTCTAAATTCTTGTAGACGAGTACCTTGTTTTCCCCCAGTACAACCGAAATACATCAGCTTTTCTCTCATACATTCCTTCCTTTTTTGAAAACCAACACAACTATTAATCAGATATCAGTAAATTAGTTTTAACATATTTACAACATGGATTTAGAATTTATGCATTTCTTTTGCAGTGTTTTGAGTGCATGTTTTAATTAGGTAATGGCAGTCCACGTCTTCACGTTTTGTCCCATTTAGTTAAAACATTTCTAGAGAGAAAATGTCCAAAATGTTGTCTTATTAAGAGGCTTGTGAAGGACCTGAGAACAAGGTATTGAGAAAATCTCCTACCATGGAATCAGGTGTGTTGAAGCAGGGAAAAAAATAAATCATACAGAGCAGTGGCCCTTAAGAACCAGAAACCAAGAACACTGTCTTCATGTATAAGAACTAGTATCAATGAACCTTCAATACCTTCTTTTTAAAAATGTTTGCCATTTCATTGAATGGGTGTTATTATTCTCATGTACAGGTTAATAGATTTATTTGGGAGGTCTACTAAAGTAGGGTTAAAAGCTGTAAATCACAAACATTTAAGATTGCATTAAAACAAGCAGCCAAACAAGAAGTTCCCCAATTAAAACAGTGTGAAATGATCATTTTTAAAAAGCAAATTTTATTAAAATAAATAACTTAAAACTAAATCAAACTGATCATTTACTGAATGCTTATATTTGGTGTCTGACAGGACTGAAAGCACAAGGCACTCAAATCCACTGTTGCCTGCTACTTGGCAAGACTGGTGAATAATAGTTTATTAAGAAAGTTTGTTGGGGATTAGCAGCCAGCTCCCTTTTGTTTTGCTTGGTCACTAAAAACCTAAGATGGGCCTCTATTTACTGTATGTAATTTAACAAATAATCTACACTAATCAGGCTGTGCTTGACTCAGACTAATTTCTTTAAAATGGAAAAGAACATGCAGAACTCTGTAAACGTGAATGCTGACTAACAGGTAGAGCAGAAGATAAATATCTGCTGGGTATAATATGAGCTAACCATCTCTGTGAAAGTTTTGTTTGATTGTGGTTGCTTGGTAACACCAGGGACAACCACAGTGTGCCCTTTCAGATGTGGCTGAATAGAACAAGCAGGCAGCTCATCCAACGCTCCTCAAGCATTTTTCACAACATTACAGCTTAATCTTAATAATATCTCTGTGTTTCTCTGTAAACCAGAATATCACCAGAACCTTTTTTTTCACCCCTGATCTGTTCTGCAGCTTTGCATTTTTCCTCAAGTAAATGCCTTTTCTAGCTCCACATTAAATCTAAAGGAGGACATCCAACTCTCCAAACAAACAAGACACAGCTGCAAATTTCTGTCCTCTGCCAAAACACAGACAGTTACCCCTGGTGAGACATTCGTTATTCCTATTAGCTCAAAGCGTACGAATGGCATCGTTCCAAATGACATGAGCATCTAACAGGATGCAAGCAAATGCCACTGACTGGCCTAGAAATAAAATAAAACTGCACAAATCACTAATGTAGTGCTTCATTTCAACTACATATTGCTTTTGACCCTTTTAACTTTGCCTTGGCATAACAAAGGCATCTCTTAGTCCAACACTCCTGGCACTGAGCACTGTTACGTGGCAGCCAAAAAACTGGATTTTGGTGTAAAACTGGATACATGGTACACAAATGCACACAGGTTGGCAGGAATTTGAATGTCGGGATATGTTTGGACTCAAACAACGAGCTGCGTTAAAGGAACCAGTGGATAACATATAAGAAGGGAAAACAAACTGAAAATGAGTAAAATCCTCGAGATGATTGGTGGGAATATGAGCTTTTTTGTGCGTTTGTTTTTGTGCCCACTTTTGTGGCAGGAGTAGGGAGGTTAAAAAAATGTCCTTGGTTTTGAATGTCAGGCTGGTGATGTTGATGGAGAAAGTCCAAGTTCAGCAGATGAGGTCAGTCCCTACTGAGGTTGTCTGTGTATGAATGATTGTATACATAAATGGCTGTATATGCAATATACATTTGCCTGTGGGTAAGTACATTATGTGAGTGCAATGCATTTCAAAGTGGAGCTCTAGGTGCTTGACGGTATATGAGTGCACACAGAATGGATGCTTAGGTGCGTGTATGTACGTATCCTAGTTAGTAAATGCAATTTTGATCTCATCGGCCCTTGCTGTAGCCGGGAAAGAACTGGTCAAGCAGAATCTGAAGCGTCTTGTTTTGGGTCATGACATAGTCCTTGCCCAAGTCGTGGCGGCAGGCAGGGCAGGTGTACACCTTTGCTCGGAAAGACCGCTGGAGACAAGTCTGAAGATGGAAGGAGCCAGAAAAATTATATGGAGAGGGAAAGTTTGGTGCAGCAGTAAGCACAAAAAACATCTGGATGAACATGACATATACCTTGCAAACATTGTGTGAGCAGACAGTGGTGATTGGCTGGAAAGAGAGCTCCTGGCAGCACACACACATAAAGATCTGCTCCATCTTTCGCAGGAAATTCTTCAACAAGAAGACATGAAATGAATAACAGAGGGAAAAGCTTTACATTAAATAGCTTTGCCAAGTAAAATCAGTGATGGAATAGTTTCAAAATTTAAGAAAGTGAAAATAAGTGGTAAAATCTAGATGTGAAGTTCTGAAGACCAATAGTTGTGTTAAAGTTGCAGTGTACTGGGTTTCATACCGGCCCTTCTTTAAGGTGCTCCATGGCCTCATCCCAGAGCTTCTTGTTGGCCGTGTCCTCTCGGATCAACTGCTGCTGCTGCTCTGTAAGCTGGAAGGTCTCTTCTATTTTCACACGTTTAGATGGAGGCTCTGCTGCTGGTGACAGATCTGGTAAAGATGCACAATAAATTTTAAAAAAGCAGAAGCTACTTTTAGAAAGAATAATGAAACTTAAAAAGAAAAAAAGATTGAAGAGACAGCATTTGCAGCAGCTACCAATAAGATCCTGTTTGATATTTAGTTTCCCTTTTTAAGATGTTTCACTGCTCATGCTGTTCTCACCTGTCCTCTCAACATCCTGTCTGACCTGCTTTGAGCATCATCTGTAAAAGCACCCACCACTATCTCCGGTTGTCTTCTGCGCTCCATTACTTTGTGGTGCTTCTTCTTTTGCCATCTTGGCTGCTGGAAGGCCATCCTCCACTTCCTCATCATTCTCTTCTTTTTCCTTGATTTTTCGTTGTCTTCGTGGCCTTCCCCTCGCAGGGTAGTGCTTACTGCGACCGCCACGGCCGGGTCTAGCGCATGCCTCCTTCTTTGTTTTGTTAGCCATGGCTGCCAGGTAGCCTGGTGGGTACTGCAGAAAGAGATATTAGCACAGAGTAAAATACGTATTCACTTATTACTTAGTGGTTTTTCAAAAATATGAATTGGTAAGAGGCAGGGAACTGAAATACTCAGGGAAATTCTACACGACAGATGCACCACATACATTTCTGTCAACACACACAAAGTAAATGAAAGTTCAAACAGTACAGTCTAACCTGAACAGAAAGGCCCAGTTTCTTGATCCTCTCCAGTCCTTCAGGTGTCCACGGTGCCGGTTCCAGATCATCCCGTCTCAGTAAGTACCTCCACACCAAATAACCACACTTTCCAATCTCTGGCCAGTATTTTACAACCTGAAAGCCACCATAAACACAACAGTGTTTAATTTAATACATAAACTGGCAGAGAGGTTGAATAGTTGATAAAGTTGATATACCTCGTGACTGTTTCTTCAAATATTTACAGTTGAGAATCAACCCTCAATGTTTACAATAGAAAAGCTAATGACAATTAATTTTATAAGCAAGGGGATAATTTGTATAATATTTATTGGAAGATAGATGGGTGTACTGAGACATTTTAGATAGACTATAGGCATGAAGAGAGAACTGAAAAACATTTTAGTAGAAGAGTGGAAGGAGGCATATATTAAAACACAATTGGGAACTACTAATACTCCATTGAAATTACTGCAATATAACTGGTTGATGCGAATATATATAACTCCTAAAAAAACACACTTTATAAACTTTTTCTAGCCCAGGGCACCACGTTACAGCAGCTTTTTGCTTTATGGCACTGCATCACACACCAGCAACCGCATATCAACACATTTTGTGCTTTGAGCGTACACATACATACATTTCGCCAAAGAAAAGCAAGGGGACATTATTGGAGGGGGTGAGGGAATAAGAGAAATTGACAGCAAGAGACAGGGGCACTGATAGAGATTTTGGGCCCCATGAAAAGAAACTGAAGTTCTGGTAAAGATGCACAATAAGTCTTATTTTGACCATCAAAATATCATTAAAAGAAATTAAATTAAAAGAAATGAAAAGAAAAGAAAAACATGACATGCTACTAGACAGGGCAAGCACTAAAATACAATGAAGTTAATTTAGATTCAATTATTTGCAGCAAAACGTTTACTTCATATCTAAAAACCCATCTATCTTTTTTTAAATACTTAAACAATTAATTATCTCATGATAATTACAAAACAAATTACAAATACAAAACTTAAATACAAAAAAAACCTCTTTCATGAAAATGAAATGCATTTATAATCTGTGGAGAAACAAATCAAATGCCACCATCAAAAACAAAATGGCCACTCTTTTGCCCCAGGCAAGAGATAAGACAAGAGTCAACATCTGACTGACTTTTACTGGCTGGAGAGAGCTCAGAGAACAGACAGGACACAAGATGGTTGCTGAAATATCCTTCGTTAGGTGGCACCAAAGTGTGAAAATCTGACGTTTAGTAGTGCAGCTTTAATGCACAACATTTGACAGTACCTTGTAAATTCCATCGTAGCGATTTCCTTCCTCTGGAGCATATTTGCTGATACGTCTACCTTTGGAGCTGCGCACCACTCTCACTGGTTTTCCTGCCCGCCAGTTCCTGGACTCTGCTCCGTCTTTGTCATTCAGAGGTGCATCGCAGTTTAAGGCCAATGCCCTGCAGGTGTCCAAAACCAAGTCAAAACACAATGATGTTTACCAGGTGGGAGTAAGAATAATCATCAGGATTGATGCTGTAACAAGCAAATGTACCTGTTCATGTGAGTCAAGGTTTGGTCAAAACAGTGCTCTCCGATCCGTTTGTTTCCAGAAAGGTCACGACCACCGCTGCCTGTGTAGGTGAACTCATCTCCCCGGTCCTAACACATAGAACAATCACCATAACACAGATTAGCAAAGTGCGGTGAAAGAAACATCCCTGTGCAACTGCAACAATAAAACCCACCACTTCATCCTCAAAGCCCCCTGCCAGCACCAGTGAATAGGAGCCATCGTTGCTGCGCCCATGGATGCCGCCGACATGTGGCCTGTGAACACCTGCTTCGCTGACCTGAGGGGACAAAAGCAGACAAACAGAACTGTGAATGAAAACCAGTTTGTAGCATCATGGTATACTTGAGTACTTATGTAATAAAGTACAAAAGACAACTAACCTGGACTCTGAATTTCCAGGTGGTTCCAACAGGAACACCAGGTATAGGTCCATAGTGGTTTGAGGGAACAATTGTGCATTCTTTAGTGCGCCCCACACAGGCCATACCCTGCAATTATATTGGGTAGAAAGTCTACATATCAGCACAATTATACTATTAAATGGAAACACAAGTGCAAAGATCACATCATGTTTCTTTAATTTAAAGAACAGAGCCATCACGTGTGCATTAAAAGAAGCCTGTGGTAAACATTTAAAGACAATATGTCATGCTCTCAGAAAGGATGACACCTCATTTAGCTCGAACAAATGAGTTCTAAAGTGAGAATAAATTAACCCCCTTAACGAAGCAAAGAGTTTTATTTTAAGAGCTATAAAGTATGAATACTGCCTGACTCACAGCACTTAAATGTGCCTGAGCGCACAAGCCGGACTGTTTTCAATTAATCTGCAGAGAAAGAGAGCATTTTGGTAAAGAAAAGAGTTATTTTCCATCAGCAGTTCCAAGAAAGTGGCTAAGTCTTGCTTAATGGCATTGTTCACATTACACCATGGAGCACAGCGTTGGGGAATCAGCACAGCCAGGATGGAAACAAGCTATGCAATTTTCACAAAATTGTTGCCATGAGACGAGTCTGAGGAGATTTTAGGAAAATAATCAGCACTATGCTTCGAAAAGGCAAAAAAAAAAAAAAAAAATCATCTAATAAATGTCAGATGTCTTCCTCTCTTATTTTCTGCCCCAGGATGTCAAATTATATGGTTTAGTTTTTTGCTAAGTAAACAGTTTGAATGTAATTTCTCGGTTTGTGGTCTTTAATGCCAAGAGAAAGAGAAGGGAGGAGGTTTTAATTACAGAATATTTTGTAATAGTAATAATAATAGTAATAATAAATAGGTCAGTAATTCCATTAATAAACAAATCCAATGAAATCACTGAAGATCTTCAGCAACTTAATATAAAGTTAAATTGATGCCAACCGGATCAGAAACTGATCAGAGTGAGCTGGCACATAAAAAATGATAAATAAATCAGTTTAGGCTGAATTTAAATCAGTGCAAAAAGTCAGATATAATTTGATTAACATTAAAAACAAAAGCTATAAAATGCTTAGATTTGAGAACGTATTGAATTGAAAGCCCAAAGAAGTTACACTCCTGTCAAGTTTTCTGTCTTATAATTTTGCAGACCAAAGTTCTGCTTCAATCAGATGCACATGAACGTTTTAATTCCCAGAAAAAAAGAATGTAGCATCTGAAAAATGCTGACACATGACCATGAAGTACCCTCAGCAATCTGGTTATTCAGTTTTTGAGAATAGATTGCAAGCTGGGGGTAATGGAGCTGGAAAATGCTTTCTTCTTTTTTTCCTTTTGATTTCTCATCCTGAGCCAATGCTACGCTGCTTAAGCCTATGTGTTTTCAGCAAGAGACTGCAGCATGTTCAACTGAAAAACAGGGGCTAAGACGACCCGGAAAAGTTGCTGGTACTGGAAAACTTTTCAGACAAAGTGCTTTCTGATATTCATCCACTTAGTATTTGCTACCTTGATGCAATATGAAGTGAAAGTGAAAAATGTCTTCCTTCAGGCTCATAGAGCAGCTCAGTCCTCTTGGCATTGTGAACCCCTTCTGAGATATACCCTCACATCTCACCTTTCCCCAGTCTCTTTGACTCTCAGTTGTAGCCGAAGGCATTTTTGCTTTCTTCTTGCTAGCTTTGAGCTTCTCGCCGGCCTTGACAACTTCACTGGTGTCATTTTTACAGGTTGGACAGTACCTAGCAGCATAAAAAAAATCATAGTTTAAAACAATTAAAAATAAATAAAGTACAGTTATGGTAAATGGGGAAACAAGAAAGATTAAAATAATTATTTTAAAAAACAGGGGAATGGTAGCCTTGCTAAATCTCTTCTTTCTTTAAATAAATGACAAAACATCTAAAAATTCTGAACTCATTTGATTTCAGTTGAACTTTTTCAGTGTGTTCATCTCAAGTCCTTAACAAGTGTTAATTTAACAAATAAAAACTGTTCAACTATGGGAATTTAGAGTTCAGGTCAAAATTGTTTTGTTCACATTACCAATCTGACACATTTACAATTGTGTATCAGCCAATACTGAATCTCAATCCATGCACTTGCATGTATTCTCTAAGTCTTTTTGCACATTTACATCTTGCAGTATTACAGCTTAGACAAAAATAAATGTTATTTTCTAGACAATCCTTATAACACCCAGTATAACGCTGCAGAGGTAAAAGTGGGACATCTAAAAGAGAAAATGAATAAATAAAACCTTGAAATAAGCACTAAATGCAGCATGCTCACCTACTTTACATGAACATACTATTAAGTCTCAATTCTTGTGTATAAATATATCTACAGTAGAAGAGAAACAGCTTTGGTAATGAAAATATGCTAATTACCCAGATGTCGATTACCATACAAATCTAAGGTGTACTTAGCGACCCGCTATGATCAGTTAAAAACATCTTGAGCTGGACCCCAGTCTGATACTTGGACTGGATCATGTCATCCCTACTGGGAGTTTCTGTTATTCATCCACTTTCTTTGCATTCCATCTTGCTTGCAGTTCATGTGTTCAACATTATATTTTTCAAAGCCATTAACACTATTCTGTCTCCCACTTGGAAATAATACATCAGACTAGGATGATTAGTGATTTTTAGTAGTAGGACAGTACTTTCTTGGATTTCTTTCAAAAATTGTGAGTGATGAAAAAAACAAGAAAAAACTATGAAGCTTTGGGCTAATTTGTGGCAAAATTGAATTAGAGTCAAGATCTTTCTCGCAGTGAATACAGTTCCTGCCAAAAAGAAAAGAGAAGAAAAAAACTAAACAAATGGTTGCTTTTTTTGTTTTTTTAAATATTCTACACCTTTATTTTTGTTTGGCAGAAATACAGTCAAAGTCCTGGCAGTTGATGAAGTGCCACCTGTGAGTGGATTATGTCTTTATTTTACATTGATTTTAACCTCAATCCTGACTTCATGTCTCTTTTAATACACCTCAATCCAAACTGTATTAATCAGCTACTAATCAGCCTTCCTGAAGTGACTGTAAAGTGTAGAATTTTGTGGCTAATTGCTAAGCTACAATCTCTCTCTCTCACCAGTCCTCATCATCTGGGATGGTGGCCAGAGGCGGGTTGAGGCAGTAAATGTGGAACGCCATGTTGCACTCATCACACAGCAGCTGCATGTGAGCATCCTGCTTCCCACCACACACACAGCAGGAGCAGAATCGACACTCCGCGTCCGGATCGGCTTTGCAGTGCTTGCACTCTGGGCCGCTCTTCCCTGGAGCCACAAACAAGGATGAAAGAGCAACAGAAACAGAAAAGATACCATGACACTGCTGCACATCAGCATGTGCTCAGCACTAATATAATAACAAGCGAGTTGTCCAGTGTACTGACAGTCTGGGTGTGTGTGCGATGGAGTTCATACGTTTAAACTGTCCGTCTGCACCAGAGAGTGGACGAGCTCCTGGCTTCTCCACCTGGTAGATTTCATCTAAAAACTGAACTTTGCAATCTCCGATTACATCTCCAGGACCCCTGAGAGGAGACATTGTGACCGATGCAGGGAAATGAAGGCACAACAACATGAAATCAAAATATTATTTTTGGTCTAAAATCACACTCTTGCAACATCCTCACCCCAGGAGGATATTGACTCGGAGCTCCTTATTGGTGCGAGAGGCTTGATTAAGAGCGACAATCTCGCCGTCAAACCAGAAGCCCCTTTCATCTGGCGTCTCCATGTTGTAGTTGACCATCACATGCATCCCCACTTGAAGCTGGTCCCACCTTAGTAGGGTCCTGGCGCGTGGTCGTACATCTACTGCTTGCATCTCCACCACTCCATTCTCTGGATAACTAGTGGAGAAAGGAGAACACAGAAGAGATGGTGAAGGTGTGTTTTCTGTAGTCAGATCTACTGCCAGTACAAAACATACACATACTTTGTATGTTGTAAACCTTTCACACAGGATGCAATAATATGCATGTTAGAACAGCTACATAAATGCACTAAAAATTACATAACTAATGGATAGAGGAAGGGTTGAGCTACCACAGAGTTTCTGACATCAACTGCAGCATCATGGGTACAGAACAGTAATAAGCAGACATCTAAAACAACAAATTTGGTTAAAAACAGATGGATGTGCAAATAATCTGTTTAACATCACAGTGCATCAAAGAGAGCTGCACTGATAAAGAATATAAACGTTCCTGTGAAGGAACATGCAAGTCTATGCAGGTCTGCAGAACACAAAAGACCAGAAGCACGAAAAATGTCTGTAATATGAGCAGATTTTACAACAACAGCCAAATACTGGTTATATAACATTATTAACTGGAATTTTGCTGCATAAAAACTGAAACCTGCTGATTTTCTGTTAAGCATGTAAAAATGCTACTAGCCGAATACATAATGAATCGGTTAATTGACAGAATAAAGTGTAGGTGAAACAGGAAACATATCACAGATCTATGTTTTTAGAATTTGTCCATTTGATCAGTGCACCCAAATGTCTATTTAAAAACAAGACAAGGTGTCAGCGAGGAACTTAAAAAGTTAATTCACTATAAACATGTTAAAATATTGAAACAACTTAGCTTCATTTTTCATCCATCGTATAAAACCCATTTACAAACCATGTTAGGATATAATGAGACACCTGTCTGCAACAGCACTCTCACTGGATGTCTGAATGTAGGAATATGAAGGTTTTTTTTTTGTATAATTAATCTAAACAGAATATCAATTTAATGCAGTAACTGGAAAAAATTATGTTGGACCACATAACCTCTGGATCTTTTACAAAAGTTACCAAATTACTGGAGCTGCTGTGTTAAAGGAAATAATATAATAAAGCTGCTGCAGCTATATTATATTCTTTGTTCTTTTAAAAGACATTTAAAAAAATATCTCAAGTCAAAGCATGCTTTGATATAGTTTGAGTCATCTACCGTATATCCTAAGAACAGTTTCTGGGCACTGCTGCACCCTCAGCCACAAAGCAGCAGCTACACCCCCATGACTAAAGGTGAGTTGACAAAAAATGACCAGAGGCCAAGAGAAGTAAATCCATGGTAATGGCAGGATTAAGCTAAATAAAACATCTACACAGTAACCACAACAGACAGCAAAAGATGATTTGTATGGAAAAACAGTGATGCCATGAGTTTAAAGAAGGCGGTACTAATATAGTATTTATTTTAGTTAAACCAAATTGCCTTTAATAATGATTTTAATGATAATTTTGACATTCTTGTTGTCAAGATAATCACTACAAAAGTAAGAAAAAAAAGTAATCCTTATAAATTGTTCAAATAGACCATTGGGTGTTTGACATCAACATGCAGAATTTAGCAGAAACTGAACTTAGTTATAAGTTATCACCTGTCTCGTTCCACTTTTTTTCTATTTATTTAAACAAATAAGTGACATAAAATTTGATAATCAGGCCTGACTTAGACACAAGCTGACAGCTTGCTTACTTGCTTTCTAATAGCTGGACTTATGTATGTAGATGAACGTGTGTTAGCACTGAGTGAAATATGCACACGCAGGTCTGCTCACACAACAGGAGGCTCAGGATAAAGTAGAGGATTGCATACATGGGTGGGCAATGCCTGCATATGTTTTTGCTGGAAAAACTGAGTCTAAACTTGGTACTTCTGCACACAATCTGTACTGCTGGACATCAACAACAGCTTGTTCATCTTGGCAAAAATAAAAATAGTAAAATAAGTAGCATATTGTGACAGACTACATATTACTGACAGAGACAGACTAGAACTAGTGTATTCCCAGGAAGAGCAGACCAACTCTAAGTACAGGGATTTCCTTTTATTTTTTTTTTTTAGACCAAAGGGATTAATCTGGTTTTGGAAAGAGTGAGTGTGTATGTGTGTGTGAGAGAGAGAGCGGGGCTAAAATACACAGACACATCCCAACATTCAAGTGTGTATGCGCACTGATACGCAGTACATTACCACTGACGTTGCAGCACAATGAGGCTCAGCATGAACAGCAGAAGAGCGCTCGAGTTTAAGACCACACAAGCTTCTCAGTCTACATCCTACTTCAGACCAATGAGCATCAAGCTATATAGAATAACATTAAATATTCATGTTATGATGGTACTGTCAGATTAAATATGCTACGTTAGAGGACATTTAAGGGCAGACACCAAGCTGCAATGAATGAATTCAGTTCAGCACAGATTCATAGCAAAGTCATCAAGGCACTTTTAAAGAAACAGTCCAATTATAATCCAATCAAAACTAATCCATTATATGATCCACATTATTCCAATTTAGAGTAAAACAGAAAGCTTCTTAAACACTTGTAAAGTTAGCAGTGTCACATAATTAATACACTGCATTTAACTTAATGAGGTGATGTGATTGTATCGTCTCAGCTTAATTAAATTTAGGCAACTAGCTCTGTGGTTTGATACATGAATTAGGAGGCACAGACTATTTTCTCACTTTTTGATTCAATACTTGATCCATTCAATGAGATGCTTATGATACAATTACTTAGTCCTTTGAATTTGACTTAACAATCGGACATACAAGAATCCTGGTTCTGGTAATGAATGCAGACAGAAGTCTGAATGTGGGAATGAGATCTGTTTCTAAATCTACAACAAATAACAGCCTTCCTGACAAGCCGAAGAACAGCATGCTTTTAGTTATCCAGCAGAAAAACATAAAAAAGAAAAAAGTGGAACAGTGTGTGCTGCTCCTTCAAAATATAGAAACCAGTACATATGCTTGGCATTACTTTGCCATCACATCCACAGTCAGGACACTTGCAAGTGCAGCCGGCGTGCGGTTACAAATTTTAGGCTGCACAAGGACATCGAGAAAGCGGTCGCACTGACCATCAAGTCTGCAGAAAGCAGAGTTTCTGCTGCTGCTTACTGACCAGCCTTTCACAAATGAAGCCAAAACTAAGACTCCCACTCATATTTGGCCAGCCTGCAGCTGCAAACATAATACCTTCTAGTAACCCGTAAAAAATTTCTGTTCAGACTTAACAATGGCTGAAGAAAACAAAATGATTGTTTTGGAGCATTTTGGTGCTGATAACAGCTGCCAAACAGTTTGGCAGTAATTCTACGGGGACATCAGTATTCCAAGCGACTGCTAATGGTTAAAGAGCGGAGGCTACTGTCTGTGGATGTCGCTTTTGAGTGCATCACATCTGGACGGTGTGTGCAAGCAACACCAATACTCTCAAGTAACCTTAACATTCCCTCAAACCATTTCTGGATTATGGTCTAAGGCACTAAGGTTAAACTAAGCAACTTCTGAAATGAGTGCAGAGATAGAAAGAGGTACTAAACAGGTGAATTATTTATTATTCAAGATTTTACTAGAGCTCTGGCCTTTTCACCATCATTCTGACATGTCAGGATAAAAAACTTTCTATTCCACTAAGGTATTACAACCAAAGCAGTTTATTTATTGATTTTTAGACTTCACTTTTCCTAATAATGTTAACATGGCAATATAACTAGAGCAGCTTTTTTTCTGTTATGTGTCCTGTAAAAAGATATTTTCATACCTGAAATATCTGTGATGAGCAAGAGCCAACCCTTTATACTGGCTCACTTTTTATCATTCTGGCTCTGGATACAACTTACTATTAAAACAATGACTGCTCTGTGCAGAAAAGCGGACAAAGAGTGGGCGAGTAAGAAAGACAAACCCAAAGTGAAACTACTCGCTGAATCAGCAACTACAGCAGATAAAACTCTCTTAGTGGTATTCAGGTAACAGGCATATTAATTCCCACTAACTTCATACAACACAAGATCTCTTCACTAAATATATAAAACCATGTAAATTAGAATGTTTAGCAAAACTTTACCATAACACCAAGTTTAGTTTTAACAGTGAAAAATAAAACATGGTAATAAATTCCTTAGTCGAAGAGCTGAAAGCAATATAGCTTTTTCAAAGAAAGCATTCTTGTTACAATGGGTATGGTTGTTACTGAGACCATTGTCTTAGTAAAACAGACATAAATCAAATGTGTTCTCAACCACTTTTTTTTTTTTTGCAGCGTGTTGGTACTCTTGTCAGAGCACATTTAATGTGGTCATTTTAAAACTTATTCCAAAAATTTGCCTGCTCTTGTACATAAATACTTAGGACCACTGCAGTCAATTGACGTGACCAATTGTCAATTGTATGTCATTTCATTGCAATGGAGTTTTGTATTTAGTCCAGTATGAAGAGGGCTTAAATCATAACAATGTGTGTTAGCTGGGATGAAAAATAGCAGAATTCTGAAATCAAAGTAGCTAAATAGAACCCAGCATTTCTCATTTTATTATTTAAGCATGTGCAACCTCGCATGAGGAAAAATGGTAATGTGCAATCACAAGAGATTCAAACTAAAACAGAATCAAGCTTAAAAAATAATCCCTCTCAATCATCTCCCATGACCCATTATAAAAGTGTAGTGGAACCTTTCTCCATTTAAACAGCCCTCTACCTGTATTTCCTTGTCTTCTGTTTTTTCTGTGTTAGGGATATGTTTAAGCTGCTACCTTTGGTTAGAGGCTCTGCAGACATTAGCAAAAAAAAAGTGTGCAGCCTTAGAAACTAGAGAACAACCAACAATGTTGAACAGGTGAATTTCCATTGTTCAATATAACAACTACATGGAGCAAACAGCAAACAAAGCAAACAGCCCAATAACTGACCGATACACATGACTAACTGTTGGAAATGAACACTGAATTACGAAAAAAGCATTTAGGAAACGATAGTTTTATCTTCAGACAAATACAAGCCCATAATTTCGGATTAAAGCAACGTTGGTTGACGTTGAATCCAGGCCCACAATGTCAAATGCTGCTGGTAGCCAAACAGACGAAGAAAAAGTGAAAAACTAGCATAGCTGTGCACATGAAGGAGATGATGCAATAGCCATGCCAGAGATGCAGACTACTTCATCACTGTAGCTTGGCCTGTTTAGCCAAGTTTCTGTTTAGTATACTGTATAAATATAGGTTAAGAAAAAGAATCTAGAATAGAGATGTTTATTGATTTTTGTTAAACCAATTTGCTTTGAGTCTCCTAACATATCACTCCCTTTGATTTTGTGGCTCATTATATTCTGTGGACTTGCAGCCAAAACATGGCGGACGATGTTGAAGGACTAGTGTGTCTTTCTCAGACTATGCAGGCAGGTGTTAAAGGGGAGGCAGGGGGGGGATGCAGCATGAGAAGACATGGCAATCTTACCCATCCTCTACTTTTGTCTGGCACAGCGATGGAAGAAACCCGAAACAGCACTCCGAACCAAGAGGCATACAATACATTTAAAAAGAGGCAAAAGGGTCTATCTGACCAGCAGTCATTTAAATAGAATAGAAGCTTACAATTTAGACAATTTACATTTAAGTGCAGCTTTAACCAAGTGGGGGGTGTGTTTATGTCTCTGTTGGTGAAAACATTATTACTCTGACACTCAGATTCTGTTCTGCCTTTTTAGTCTCTCTAACTAACTGAATAGAAAAAAAAAGAAAGATAGTGGTGTGTGTGTTGTGTGTTGTGTGGTGTTGGTGGACAAAATGGTTTAGATTATTGGATTGCCTGTGCCTGAGTACTCCTGTCCCATTGCAAATGAAAGTACAACAAATAGAATCTGACTACAAGGGATTTGGAAGATTGAGAAATGTCGAATGCGGATGAAGTCTACATAAAAAAAAACACACACACACACACACTCACACACACTGACAGCACAACAAACACTGACATAATTACTCTGGAATAACAGCCCTTAACAGAAACATGCACACTGCCAGAGACAGAGTAAGGAGGCTATGTCTCACCAGTCTCATGTTCACAGCAATTATAGACAAAGCTGAAGGAGGCAAGCAAAAAAGTAATGCTCCTGAGAACTCATGAGTTACCATGGAAACATCGGCTTCTGAATGAATTTGCTGGAAAAGGGGAATGCAAGCGATGGAGTCCAAATTGTAGCATCAACTACCCCCCACCCCCTCCTGCTCTCCATCCCTTGGCCTGCCAGGATGAAGCAGGCAGTAATTCCAGCAGAGCCGCCATTATGATGCATGATGTTCACAGACATCATACAAACACCATGTTTTTATGTTCAGTAGACACATATGCAGATATCTGCTAAAATGCTTGGATTAACATCACAGATGATGTGTTTCAGCAGCATCTCTCCTCAGCATAATAAGCTATTACTTACTCTTCATATTTAATGTGGTACATTACGTCCTCTTCTCTCTCTTTGCTGTCCATTGCTGTAGAGTCTGTCTGAGAGGTGGAGGCTCCATTACTCTCTGAATTTAACACAACATTGTTCTTATTACTGTCCGTGGTTTGACTCTGGCTGTTGGTCTGTCCCTGCTCAGCCTCCAGCTTTCCATTAGTCCTTTTTGGGGGGCGACCCACCTTACCCTTGGTGGGTGTTATCTGTCCTTTTGGAGCGAGCGTCACATTTTCAATGCAAGCCTCAAACCAGGCACCGATGCTTACATCTCTGCAGTCCACCAGCTCGTTAATCTGAGGAGACAAAAACACAAAAATAACACCCGGTCTCTGTCGTTGTATGTGTGTGTACATTAACAACAAATCCTGATCTTAAAATGAATGAACTTTCATTTTTCTTCTTTTAGTTACTAAGGTTGTTATTGCAGCATGAAAACTTTCTGAGGTTTACAGAAAACCGATCACAAACATTCTCCTTCAGAGGAACTCTATATAATACAATACTCTGAATTATACTCCTGTAATATACGATTTAAGAGTAGCACAAGTAATATAGGTAATTTATATTGAATGGGTTAAGCTATTAAAAGACACTACTACTACAACTAATTTCTGAATGAGCGGTCTGTGTAAAATCCTTTCTGTTATAAATGTTTTATGATATGAATGTTTAAAAAAATACTTTCTTTTAAAGACATTCTTTAAATCAGTCCATGTCCATGTCATTTGAGTTTCTTTAAAAAATGGTGAATACTTCAGCCTGAAAAAAAAACAAACATGTGACCTGGATATCCAGTGACGCTGCACATTTCCAACTCATTTACTTGATTATTGGTTCCAACTCATTTACTTGATTATTGGTCTTCTTGCATGCTGGATTAGACAATAAGCATGAAAAGAGTCCCATTCCCTGACACAACCGACCGACCGACATACAGTCCAGTTCAAAGGTTCTGAGCTAGCTGCTCTTTTTTGTGTGTTGTTTGTTTGGTTGTTGTTCTTGTTAGCAATAGCTTAATGGAGGTCATTCAGAGTTTTTCTTTGGACATCAGCTTTTTTTTTTTTTTCCTTTTACTAATTTTCAATTCAGTCCTTATACCTGACCTGGTTCACCCAAACTCTGGGTGAACCAGTGTTGTGTTAACTTAAGCAATTTAGCAAAGAATCCATTTTAAATGGTATCTTTAGCCACTTTGTTGCAAGCAGCCTGACACATTATTTGTTCCAATTTCTTTGTTACACATACAAAACAAAAGATAACACAGTTTAACAGCATTTTTGCACCAACAAGGTGATTCCTCGAGTGCTTTTTGACCAAAACTATCTCAATATGGTATGTAGTGTGTCTTCATAACATTTTAAGGAAAAGGAAAAAAAGAGGATAAAAGAAAAAATAGCAGGCATTTAAACCTATCTGCATTAGATGAACAGTGTCTGCAAATGAGATCTGTAAGAAATGGGATCAAATTACATCAAAGACCTGACAGAACCAGGAGATGCATCCAGACTTTCAGCTGATGTAGCTACTGTTCACTAAAGCGTCATAAGACACGTTCTCTTTGGCATGGTGGCTCTCAAAAAGTCATTCTTAAGGAATGGGAAATGGGGAGAAAAAGTTGAGGAATGCCAGAATTAAACAAGAACTGGATTGAAAATCAGTCTTTTAGAAAGATAAAATCCTCCTCAAAGCCTGAACCTCAATATTACTGAAGGACTGTGGAATCATGTTGACAGAGAACAGAAACAAGAAGCAACCAACATCCGAAGAAGAGCATTGAAATGTTCTTCCTGAATATCCCTGAAGACTACTGAAAGAAATTACAAGAAAGTCAGTATGAGAGGGTTCAGGTTGTGTGGATGCATAAAATAAAATACAGGTGAAAGTATGAAACCCAGGGTACAAAAACATGCACACTCTTTGTTTCAAGTATACTAAATTACACAATTTTTTATTTTTATTTTTGTCAGTCCCATCCTCACCTTGTACAGGCCGATCCCTGGGTCAATTAGTGTGTTTCTGCTGGATGTGGGTGGCTGAGCATCCTGTGCTGGACTAGAAGACTTGAACCCATTTTTGGTACTGGTTGAGTTACTGGTAGCGCTGGTGTCTGGCTTGGCTTCATTTACAGTGCTGGTAGTGCTGTTGTTGTCATTGTTCATATTTGTGGAAGTTTCCATTTCTGCGGGGGAGACGGGAGCTGGGGAGTTGCAGCTTTCTGACTTTGAGTCACATGGAGGAGCAGAACTACAGGAAACACCTGAGGACTCCTTAGTGGCGGGGCTGTCTGGAGGATCGGTCTGAGAGCGAATCAGCAGCTGAACTATGTCATTGAGCCCCACGTTGTAGTCAAACAGAGTCTGACCATCTTCCATCTAAACAAGGAGAAAGAAAAAAGTTTCCAGCGAATATGAAAAGGCACAGTTAAAAAGATGCAAAAAAACATACCTGTATACTGTAATTCAACAACTAAGTCTTTAGAAATCCAGAATTATTTCCTAAGTCAGTCATTAAATCCAGAAAAAATAAAAAGAGTAACATCTTTCCACTCGTAAAGGTGTTGAATTAAATTTTTTTAATGAAGCCTTTTAATGATTTAATTCTATTTCTTTACTAGTACATGAGAAGTAAATTATTAATAAGCCAATATTATGTTTGAAAGTTGAATCAATGGACGTCAGCCTTTGGCAGAAGGGTGGGTATAATGATCCTTTATTCAACGTTGTCATAAATGTCTATCATGGGGCACGAACAACACTGAACCATTATGTCCCCTTAGACAAGCATACAAGGCAGGCTGCTTCTAAAGAACAGACAACAAACACCTCAAACATAAAAACAGCCATGGATATGCATGCGATTTAATATATTGTTTGATATTCAACAGAAAAAATGAAAATAGACTTCTGTAGGTGTACATCCCTTTATATATGCCGAGCGGGAGTCCAAATCAACAACATCTGTTCTCTGATCTTAAATGATCCAAAGCTCAGATTAAGATTAAATGCATTTAACTGTACATCCAAGTTAACTGATGTAGCCTGTTCTGAGTAAGGAAAAACAATTAGCGCTAATGACTGGCGAGCTTCCAGTGGGAGCTACTGGAGCCCGTGTTTGTGTTCACTTATCCAGTCCACACAAAACATGCTGACATGCAGCTGCTCTAGCCAGTTTTTCTAAAAGAGAAAAAATAAATAAAAGATAAAAACGCATGAATTATGGTGATAGGAGATGTAGCTGGGGGAAAAGAAATGACTGGGTTACCATGACAACCAAAATGAGAGCACCCCCCGCAACACACACACATAAACACTTACACCCACCCCCTACGAATTTGAATCGTGTATATATATACACAACTGCCGTCAACGAAATCCACCACCACAATCATCATCAGCGTGACCCTCTCAGGCAGTGCAGCATGCGGGCAAGAGAAAATGGATCTTTCAAATAAAACCAATGCACTTGGGAAAAAAAAGGCCCCATTCAAACACACCTTATTAACTCTTCTTCCACACCAGCCTACTGTTAAGTATACCGCACGGGGCAGCCACTGCATGAGGAGTTGAGCATATGGTGGTCAAGCCAACTACACATATCGGCTATTCATTTCAGCCCTCAACCCCACAAACCCATTGTGCTGAGGAGACAAGCATGGCCGCCACCCTCACTCATGCTCCCCTTCTCTCTTCTTCGTTATTTGACAATGGGGAGGAGAGGGAATGGAGGTGTAGCAGGAGAGCAGTGAGGGAGCAAGCACGATTTCCCCATCCCTCCCTGTTTTAATAGTCTCATGGAATTTAGATCAGGGGAGCAGTGGTGCAAACACAGCCATTTAGTGGTAGTTATACTCACCTGTCTGTCTTCCTGTGGTCTGTATTAGTATGTCTTTGTATGTCTCCCTACCTAAGCTCAGTCTTCGACTTAGTAACTGCGTCCTCTATTGTCTGTCTTTTGCCACATGTGTAAAAAGAAACACAGCCAGACAGTAAGCATCCTCAACAGACAATAAGCCTGCTGGCAGAGCCTGATGCAGGAAGCTTCGCTGTTGACGAGTTGAAGTTAGATGGATGGAAAGTCATGCAGACGGGCAGGAGATCAGAACAGCGTACAGCAGAATTGCTCTGCAGCAAACATTAATGACATCCTTGCTTTTCATATGCGCTCTCTACAGCGACTTCATTCATCAGTGGGATCAGCTTCTTGCTGCAAGATGTTGACTTCAGTCTCACTCAGCTGAATAATCCTCAAAACAAAGAACCGCAGACTAAATGTGAGAATGTTGAGGATTTTTACATAGTCAGTCTGACATAATACTGTCACATTGGCCATGTACGTGGCAGTTTTCACCCCTGTACGCAGAGTAATTCAAGAAATATGTCGCCTCAGGCATCTTCTTTATGTGACACAGTGAAAATGTTCTTCAAGTGGGAGACATCTGAACAAAGATCAAATAAACTAGCGTGTTTGCTTGCATGAGAGCCCATCATGTTGGAGAGGGGAATAAAATGGGCACTCAACAGATCTAAAGACATAACGTCTTTTCATAACAGGAACCTAAAAAAAGACAAGTTAAATATCAGAACAAACACGAAACAAAAACAAGACAAAGACCTGTGGCTGCAGTATAAACAGTGAACACTGGAGACCCCACTCCAAATACTAAAAAATTCTGACTTTTCTGTCTTAGATCCCACGTCGTGGAAGAAATGTGTTTATAGTGTTTTGATTCTACAGCAAAAAAAAGCCATGAAAAAAGCAGAAGCTGACTGTAAAGACATATTTGACAGTAAAACTGAATTATCTTTCATTATTGTGCAAACACGCTGTCTAGCAGAATCTTCTTTTCAGGCTTTAAATGCTCAGTGCAGAAATCATTCTGACATTAAATTAACTAAGCAACCTGTTACCATCTTTGTCTGCATAGCAATGATGAGTAAAGGTAGAACAAAAAAAGAAAAAAGACCAAGAAATCGAGGCAGCCAATTTAATATTACCGCCCAGTCCTACAAAGACATTTCAGGTTGTGAAACAACAGATCGATGAGCAGAAAAGAGGAAATTTTATTTGGTAGCAGAGTAGAAATTAGCCTTCTTTTTCTAAGGCAAGCCGCCCAAACATCCAACTCCTGCACAATTACTTCTAGTCTCCGCCCTCAGTCTGTTAGTGAAGAGTTGAGCAAAATAGGTCATATTACCAAAAACAATGACAAGGGGGTGTGTGCCTGCATGCCTGCCATCTACAAGCCTCCAGGTTTGGTCTTTTATCCTTCATACTGCGCACAATCATTTACTCTTGAAGAACATTTTATTGCTTATCAGTTACCAGGAAAGCAAGCAAAAGTCGTTGTGGATTTTACATCCATTTGCAGCTTCCTAAATAAGCTAGCGTTAGCTTTCGCATTAAGTTTTAATCCCTTCACAAAAAGGAAAGATGTAACTGTCCATCAACCAGTTTCGGAATTAGGATTAAATGTTTATTTCTACAACAACAATCATATCACTTAGCTAAAATATTAGCACCTTTAATCCTATTTACTGATTTCAGATATTGCTTTTAACTTTTGTAATGTACCCAGGAGACCCAAACCAAGGGGGCATGTTTGTAGGTATACAGTTCCATTGTAAGCTAAGCTCCAAGCAAAACCCTTTCATTTACACTGCAGTTTGTATTGTCTCACAAACAATTATCCTGGACAACTAAAATTACAAATATGAGATGAAGTGGCAAAACTGTGAAAACAAGCAAGCTGCATTAAGAAAGCCTGCAGTTGTGGTCTAGGTTTAACGCCTGTCATTGTCTTTGCCCTTTGTCCAGTCTATCTGTCAAAGAAGGATGTCACTGCGTGCATGCATGGCTGCAGACAACTCTGCTTCCCTAGAAATTCATCTGCAAAGCAATACTCCTCAGAAAGAACCCATCAACTGAAGAGTCACAACATCAACCCGTGTATAATCAAATTCTAACAATATCTAGGTCACAGCAACCGCTAGCGTGAAAGAGAGCAGGCCAATAACTACAGCCCAACGACGGGTACCGTTAACAGTGGAAAAGAGCCCAACTATCTCAACGTGAAAAAAAAGAACTACAGCCATGTGCTTAGATTACACACATGCAACACAAGGTGAGCTTTGAACACAAGCCAAATCGCTTTTAAAATTAGTAAACATGAAGCCGGCTGCAAAGTGAGTGTGGGCGCTGAGCAGAAAGGCCACATGGCCAGTGGAAAGTGGGTGTGAGTCCTGCTTACGAGCATGAGTAACAAAGAAATGTTAAAGGTGAAACAGATCAACAAAAAGTGATTGGGCAAACTTGAAAAAAGAAGAAAAAAAAAGAAAGAAGAAGAAGAAAAAAAAAAGACTTAGGCTAGGTTGAGTGGCTACTGGCTCAGGACCCTTCCGAATGAAGGGCAAGTATGACTTTGAACTGGTGAGGCAGTGTGAGCACTGAGCTGGAGGGAAAAACAAGACGCCATTTTGAAAGGAGAATCAGACGGAGTTGCTCTGCTACAAGTCTAAATCCTAACTGAGCGCAGGCACCACTATGCATGCAAGGATAGTAGCTAGTGTATGCTGCATGTCACAGGCTCATTCCATGCATTACTCAGCACATGGAAATCCCCTAATCAAGGCTCACCAAGTGAAATAAAGGACGCGTAGGATTTACTTTACAGGCTTGGCCTGTGATCAGCCGCAACCATCAGTAACAACTCCAATATAAGAAACGATTGGTTGTTGATAAGGCATGAATCATTTTACTACATTGTTCCTACTTTTGTTGATAAAATTCTTGAACTTAAACAGAATCAGTCTCGTTTGTGCTTATAATGACTTCCAAGCCAAATAAATAACTGTTGGACTGCCATTATTAGATCTTCCAATTAATCTGTTGCTATTTTAACACAAAAAGTACAACATGTTAATATAAACACTCAAACCATTTCAAAGTTTTTCTGAGTTCTTTTCTTTTTTTAAAAAGCACAGTATATTACTGGTAAGCGCACAATCTAAGACTTCATTATCATTCAATTACAGGAAGTAGGTCAGACAATTTCAACATGCAAATGACTTTTTCATGAAGGAAATTTTTTGGCCAATAATACAGAATGACACATCAATACTGGAAGGTGTGACTAAGTGCAAGCAAAGTGAGATCAAAATATCATGTAGTCTGTTCTTCCCGTGGGTTTTTCTGTCTGGCTGATTCATACTGTGTGAGTGTCGGCTCTGCAATGTTGTGCTGAAAATCTAAATAAATCATGGTGCCAATGTCCTGTCAGCGGCAAGCATCTCCTGCTTGTTACTGACACCCTGTAATCGTTCACACATATACATATCATGGATCATCCTGTGCAATTTTCTTTCCTTTATGCAGCGTTGGTTTATATATTTCCACAAAAACAACACTATTTTGTTTAGACTTAAGTAACATATTGCAGGACTTTGTCTAAGGGAGCAATATAAATTCTTCAGATACTGTTTTGCTTTACCAGCTGCAGTTACATCTGTGAGTGTGATATATTATAAAATATACTAGCATTTATTCAAAAACAGTGGGTTATTCATTTGTCCCCCCCCCCCCAACCACGCTGCATGCGGTCCTCCACCATAGCACTAACAGACACACACATCCATCTTGAGGAAGCAGATTACAGTTTCTTTTTTTTCCTTTTTTTTTTGTAGTATGTTTGAGAGAAAATTTGGACTCGCATCAGTTCAGAGGACAACATGCAGGCAATTGTAAAGTCAACCTGAAGCCCAAATATCCAGACCCAACTGCAGTCTAAAGACCATATATAAAGTATACTTTAACCTCGAATAAGGCTGGGAGAGATTGATAAATTGACTGTGTGCGGACTACTGATCCATTTTTGTTCCCCTGAAAATGTCTAGTGGGCCATACTGTAAGATTCTGAAATCACATTGGTATTGAAAATAAAGTCTGTAAAATCTCATTAATCCATTTTATATGAAAGCAGACTAAATACAGACAAAATAATCACTATATACTTTTAAGTTGTATCTGACCATGTGCTAAAAGGTTATTTAATATGTAATTAAATATCATTTGTTCAACAGAAAATCTTATTAGTAATTACTCATGCATCTGTAAATAAAATCTTAAATAAGAAAAATTATCAGGAATATTAAAAGACAAAGGTTCCAGTCTCTAAAATCTAATAATCTATCAAGTGTTTTGCTTACTGTATTGATGTGTTCAGATGTGTATAATGCAGTAAATCTAAATGTAAGAGAATTATTAGTAAAAAGAAATGCCCTATAAAGGCATTTTGGTGCTTTTGAAAGTGTACTTGGGGTGTTTCTGTGTCAGATGTCTACTGCACAATTACCATAAACTAAAGAGTTTCTTTAGATTAATACAGTATTACTAAGAAATCTATAAATGACAATTTTATTCATTGTTTTTTGTTTTCCTTTTACAAATGAATTACCCTTGTATAACCATTGTAAATAATCAATATTACAATCATACCTTCACTACTTAGCAAACTATTTAAATTTTTTTCATCCATTGTGTATTGTTACCCAAAATAATAAATATTAATAATAAATGTGCATTACACATTGATTGTGCATTACTTATATGTTGCGAGTATGATATTGCTTTTCTGTCACTTTCTGTTACTAAACACTGAATTGTTGCTTTACTCATTTAAATCATATGATTGTAGTGAGAGGTTCACTGGATACAGATCTGGTTTTAATTCAGAAAGATGCCACACATCCATCTGCCTGCTGCAGAGCGCATGGATTGCAAAGTATTAGACAACCATGCAATAAGAGAACAGATAACTTTACAATAGACGCCCCCATCAGTCCTCATTGTACATTGGTGACGCCAGGGTGTAAACAAATACACCTATTTAAGTGCACGTGTAGCCAACAGTCTCATTTAACCCTTGAAGTTATTAACACAGTCATTTGAACGCCACATGTACAAACCCAGTCGTTTCCTAATGGGCTCAGCGGTTAAACATGGAAAGTGTGGAGAAGAGTGAGGCTGGGGTTAGTAATATAGCAAATGTAAAATGCTGCTGTTGAATCGGCGCACACAGGTAAGTGATGTGGGCCGTTTGTTTGCAGTGAACTACTTGGATCGACATGTGGAAACAGCACGGTGTTCTCCTTTCTCTGGCAATGTAAACAAACATGTCTACGGCGGTGGGACATTTGTTGCACGCAGCTCTCCTCGTCATCAACCTAAACAACCGGAATATGTTCAAAACATCCACATTTCCCCCGTTGGGGTGGCACACCGCGTACCCCGAGCTCTTGCGTAAGAACTATTGGCGAATTCCTATCAAAACAGGAAGCTCGCATGGGTCCGAAACGGCTTCAACACCCGAGGACCACTCAGTCTACAACCAGCACCCCAGCCCTGTCAAGCGTCAAAACTGGCTGTTGCATGACGAGAAAACGGCTTTACCTGCTTCCCTCGGTAGAAGAGTCGCTGCTGCTGTGGGCTTACATGGAAAATATCTTGTATTTTCAGCCGTAAAGACTCAATTTTGGTCAGTCTAGAAAGATCTTCAACGGTTCGCGTCTCCTTCCCGTCTATAGTACGAACCTGGATCCACATCGTTGCACTGCCCCGTTACCGCTTCAGATAAATAACAGCTGAAACAGTTTTGTGGATACCAATGTTTTTGTATGCTCAAACGAGATAGAAGTCAACAAATTCAGGGCTCCATCGCGTTTTCCTCTGCAGAGGTAACGTCGGACTGGCTCGCGCAGGAGGTGTCTCACATGAGGTCGCGGCGCCAAGCAAATCTCGCGAAGTAACGTTGAGCGAGCTCCGTGTGCAGTTAAAGGCACAGCAATCCTAAACGAGACCTTGGGCTATGCATGAATTTGACCACTTACTGTGTTACATTTATAAGACATTATAAATAGCTTATTTTACATTTGCTCTCCTAATGCGTTCGGTCTTAAATTCTCTGGGACCAAGCGAGACATAATATGACATAAGAGAGCCTTTAGTAGACATTTACAACCTTATAATTTACAAGACTGTTCCTGTTGTCAACGAGTCATTTTGGTTATATCTTTAAATTTTCATTATATTAAGTAATAATAATCATAATGCAGTCTTAACATTTCAGATCAAAATTATTCTTTCACCATTGAATCTCAGTAGTGCAAAGAGATGAATAGGCTTACTGAGCACAAGGCCAGGGGCCCAAAGGGTCATGGGGGGCCCCAGGTCTAATCCCTGGATTATAATGTTTAGTGGTCTATCGCAATGGGGTTTTCAGTATCCAGTGCCAGATATATAGAGAACAGGCTGGACAGTGGCCAAAAAATTAAACATAGAATGTAAACAAATGGAAAATTACCACAAAGGCAAAGAATGACTTTACACAGTGACCAGAATTAAACACACACACACCACACACACACACAACAACCCATGTTAGGCCACAAAAATACCACAAAAGATGGCAAATCCCCACAATTAGATATACAGTGAACAAAAACAACTTCAGAGACATTCAAATTAGCCATCAAAAATCACTTAAACATCTAGAATCCATATTTTTGTTAATTACATATTGTCTAAACTGATTATTTTGTGAGAAAACCCAACAAAAATATATAATAAAGACAATCTATAGAATTTAAAAAAAAAATCAACAAGGATCTACCAAAAAGCCGTCACTTGGAAACTTTACTGGTCAAATGTCTGTGGTTTAAAATATGTCTCTATGCCATCAAAATACACGCAATTTTACCTCTTAGTTGAGATAAAATGACTGGGAAGCAGGGGCCCCTAGTGGCATAATTGCTTAATTAATGCCCTTCCTAGCTGGAGAGTGACGCACTGGATGTCTCTCATACTGTAAGCCTATAACTGTCATTTCAAGAATCTAATTGCTTTCCTGGAGCTGCTTATTCTATTCTTTGCTTGACACTGTAACAGCTGTAATTGTAGTTAATCTTCCCAAACTGAACAGATTGCTAGTATTATAACAGAAGAATGAAAAAGGTTAATATAACAAGCTTGAGCAACATGACGGCCCTAAGAAAACTCAAATTTCACCCTTTTCAGCCGTTGTGCATCAATGACAAGCGACATCTAGTGGTTAAAGGTGAGAAGTCACTGCGCATGGAACAGTATTTTGTTGTCTCTTTCAACCCACTGGAAAAATTTTTTGTGATACATTCATTTAAAAAAATATACTTACCCATTGCTGTTGTTGTTCAAATAGCATTTGGGTGATTATTCTTTTCCTCATATTTATTTATATATTTTACTGTCTCCATGTTCTAATCTTTCAGTAACTAATCTAACAATAACAGACAGTAAGCATGGTAAAACTAAGCACAGTGAGCGTGCATTTGCTCCAAAATCAAAACAACTTGGCATGACACGGAAGCAACTCGTTACGTCAGGTTGCGCACATTTGCATCGGGTGCACGCAGGGTGGAAGCAGAGCATCTTTGGTGGACTGGGCGCTTCAGTAGTCTTCCCACAACCCTGAGTAGTCGACTACGCTATTTTCTAACATCACTGCTTTCATAATATACGCTATACACTGAAAAAATTGTCTCTAAATTGAACGGACAAATTGTCACATGTCCCAAAGTAGCTCTCAACTTGACACGCTCTATTTTACGGGATAGCTGTTGATATGAACTGTTTTGCATTCTCGAGACAATCAGCTAGTGTTTCTTCGGCTAGTGCTCCGTTACCCATCTCGCTGTCACTGACATCATCCCGTGCAATGACGACATGATATGCCTGCGTAACTTTTTATCCACTGGAAATTAAATTTCATTTTCCCCCCAACTATGGATAGCGAACGTAGCAATTGCAGGCCTCAAGTTGGAGACAAAAGCCAGCTAACACAGCTAGCGAGCTGTTGTGGCTACTAAGCTTGCTACAAGCTGTCCTGCCTGGTGCGTTTGAGGAGCCGCACTGAAAACGTCGAGGTATGTTTTTCACCCAACCAAATTCTGCCTTTGGTCACTTTGTTTTGCTCCTGTTCAGCACGTGATCAGTATACGCGATATGACAAGTGAATACGCTGTAAATTTCTCCAGTGGCAAGCAGAATAAACTTTGTTTACCACTGTGTTTTAATTAGCGTTAGCCAACTAGCTAAAGCTACCTTCAAGCTAACTAGCTATTAATCCAGGGAAAGGGAAAGTTTGCAAAGTTCTTAAAGTTGAATAAAGGAAGTTAAGACGCTTGTAGTTTGGACCCAATCACATGTCTCATCAAGCGTGTGTAACAGTGTCACCCCCTTGCATGACAGAATTATAATGAATCCAGACTTAGCTTAGCAATCTTGGATAATAAATGATCGTTTCAGTGCTATTAATTTATTCGGATTTGTGAGTTTTTTAAAAATGTTTAGCAAATATAGTTTATTTGTCCAGATCTATTCATTCAAACGATCTCGGAGTGTTATTTGCAAATCAAAGTTTTTTGTATAGGTAACACCTGTTACCCACTTCAGGTGCCTGTGCCATGGATCAGAAGACAGACCAAATCACAGCAGCTTGCAGCCGGGCGTTGTTTCACAAGCAGGACCTAACGGTGACTGATCAAAACTCACCACTTCAGCAACCCAGCTCAGATTTAATGTCTTCACAATCCAAATGGATGACCAGCAGCTCTGGAGACACAGACCCAGTCATATCTGAAGATGGACTCAGCAATGGCACATGTGAAGCTGAGACTATAGTAACATTACAGTGTCCTGGTGATGGTGGAGATGTCAGAACTGGCCGCGACCACCTTGCTCTTAGCAATGATGACATGTCTGAGTTTTCTAACAGCGACCTATCACTGCCTGAAGTCTGCATTTCCACCAACAGCAATAGCTTTGAAGATGATATGAATTATGAGGTCCAGCAAGCTTATAGGATATTTACTTGCTTTCTCTTGGACAAGCACAAAGGAATCACCAGCCCATTCCTCCATCCCATTGGACACCATGATGTCCAGCATGGTCTAGGAGGGGTCCAAGGCCGAGTTCAGTCACAGCTCAGGCAATCAATGTGCTTGCAGAGAATAGAGGAGAAGTTTATTAACAAGGAATATGAGACCATAACGGAGTTTGTTGCAGACTTCAGGCTGATGTTGGAGAACTGTTATCGCTACCATGGAGTGGACCACTGGATCTCCAAACAGGCTCAAAAGCTGGAAATTATGCTGGAACAGAAGCTCACACTGCTGTCCAGGTAAATATTATGTAATGAAAATTATTGTGTTGTTGCTGAGTGTTTTGTCAGATACGCATTAAATATACTATTTATAACTATTATTTATTCATTATCATTATTTGTACCGCTTTGTCTATTACGGGTTGCGGGGAAGCTGGAGCCTGACCCAGCATTTAGGTGAGAGGCAGGGTAAACCCTCGACAGGTCACCAGTCCATTGCAGGGCCAACACAGAAAGAGACAACCACTCACACATGCACTCACTCCTAGGGAGAATTTAGAGTCTTGCATGCATGTCTTTGGATGGTGAGAGGAAGCCGGAGTACCTGGAGAGAACCTATGATTACACAGGGAGAGCATGCAAACTCCACACAGAAAGCCAATTAACAGCCAATATTTATTTTCGTATAATTGCTGTTTGTGTACGTGTGTCGGGAGGTTTGGCCATGCAGCTGTGTTTGGACATGTGACAGTGATGCAGCATTACATTGTGGGATGTAACTGAAGCAAGAAGCAATTTCAGCTGTGTGGTAATTTTTCACGGTGTAAAAAGAAGGTACTCGAAAAGCAGTATGCAATCTCTGCAAAGTGGAAGTAATGCGAGGAGGATGCCGTGTCAACTCATTCAGCACCACAAATTTGATATGTCATCCGAAAAACTGCCATCCAGAACTTCACAAACGATGGTGGGAAGCTAACGCCCCTAATGTTTGCTTTATTTTCACTTTGTACAGAATTTGATAATCTTAAACCTTTTGAAACAAAATATATCAACATTGGTAAAAATCGGTTATCGGCCATAACAACAATATTAATATCGGATATCGGCCAAAATGTTCATATCGATCCATCCCTAGTTGTAGGATTGTCTCTAATTTTGTTTGAGCTATCCAGTACATTTTCATAGAATTCATTGCAGCAAACATTTTTAGGCATTTTTATGTTACTGCAATAATTACAATTTTGCTGGTTTTAGATGCTTCCCTGCTTTAATTTGCCTAACTCAAAGTAGTTAGTCATTATGTAGAACTTGTTTTTTTTCTTCTTCTTCTTAACTTGTCCTGTCCAACATCGTAGCAAGCAGAATGATGGTCTGGCTTCTGTGTTCTGCCAAACAAGGGGAGCATTATGGGTATAAGGCTCCTCTTGATAGTCTTGATTTTTTTTTATTTTTTTTTTTTTTATTTATTTTAAATGATGGAATTTATTGTAATCTTGCTGGACCTGACTGGAAGGGACAGTAAAAAAAAGAGGAGAATAATCAAGTGAAGTAAAAAGGAAAGCAGAAACAAGGAAGAGGAGACAGATACAGTAGATATCAGGCAACAACCCTTCAATTCAACCTAACACCAGAGAACCGACTGTTGGATCCATTTAATTTGAATCAGGTGTGTTGGAGCAAGGAACCTCTAAAATCTGCAGGACAGTGGCCCTCAAGGACAAGAGTTTGTGACCCCTGATCTAGGGAGTGTTTAAGAAGCAAGAAAAGGGGGAAAAATGGAGTTTATTTTTGAATCATGTTGTTAAAACATTAGTGGTATTCATGCACTGCTATCATTAGGTCAGCAGAAATTATTTAGCTCATGTCCATAAATGTTCCACAAAATTGCTGTCTTAAAAATGAGTTTAAATCGGGAGAGAAGCTGCAGCACCCAGATGTGTTTGTGTTTTGTGCCTGGAAACCTTATTGCATAGCAGTAGCAGGTTAAAATCCTACAGTTAATCCAGAGTCCTGACCAGCACATCCAGGTTTGATCATATCACTCCAGTTTTAACCTTATTTTGCTGGCTTCCTGTTAGATTTAGAATTCATTATACAAATTTTCTCATCACTTTTCAAATCCCTTAACAGTTCATCCCCATCTTACATAAAAAAAATGTATTGCACCCTATCAACCACAAACGCAAGTCCATTCCCAGAATGCTGGTCTCTTTGTGGTGTCCAAGATTTTAAAGACCAGAATGGGAGGTAAAGCCTTTAGTTTTCAGGCCCCTCTTTTGTGGAACCAGCTGCTGGTTTGCGTGCAGGACACAGAAACTCTCCCAAGTTTAAAAGTTAAACTTAAAACATCTATTTGAGAGAGTTTTCTTCTAATCAATCTCTTTTGGCCTTTCTGGTAGTTTTAATATGATTTTATGAGTCATTGCTTTTATCATCTGTTTAACAATCCTTTATTATTATAACATGATTTTGTTCCTGTCCTCTCTCAAATCTTATTGTTTTCTTGAGCTAATGTTTTTATTTGTTTTGTTTATTTTTTGTTTTTATTGTTACATCTTTATCTAATTTTTATTTTGTGAAGTACTTTGGGTTGCTGTTATGTGCTTGATAAAATGCTATCTAAATAAAATTGAAGGCTGACTAATTTTTATAGTGATTCAGAAAACTTTATTTATCCCATATGGACAATTAATTTGCAGCTTACCACAGACACCAGCCAACATTCAAAGTGCAATGTGTCAGACACAATCAGTACACAGTGCCCATGAGGTTGTTGGAAGACATGACAAATACATTAAATAATCAACAATAAAACAATAAATACCAACACAGGCTAAGACACCTGTTAGCTCAGCTAACATAAAGCAATAACAGAATAATTGTCATTTAAAATGACTGCTGTCAGAGTTAAGAAGCGTGGCAGCTGTCAGAAGTGTGAAAGCTGTGAAAAGTCATATTAATTTATTTAACTCCTTTTCTACAAGCGTCTACATTCCTTTAAAATCCCAGGAACCGTTTTAGGATTGTGTTCCAGTTAGATGTATTCATCTTTTATATATGTTCCTAGATTTTTTTTTTTTTCATATAGCTGTACAAATTCCAGAAATGCAAAATATTCCAGTATTAGTCTTTCCCAATATTGTTAAAACCAAATTAAATGAGAAATATTGACGTACAGTCTGTCCAATTCCAACAACTGTGACAACTGAAGTTAAAGTTGCACTACTGAACTTTGGCAGATTCTTCCTGTGAGGTACCCCCCCAAAAAAAACAATGGCTAATTCTTTATCCATCTTGCATCCTATCTGTATTCTGAGCTCTCTCCAGTCAGTAAAAGCCAGTCCATTGATGACTCCTGACTTATTTCTTTTTCTGTCCCACTCTTTTTTTTTTCCTCTCTTCCTCCGATAATGTCTCATTGCATTTCTTTAACAAATCAATCATGGGTTGCGTTAAAAATGGCCAGTATGTTGATATCCAGTTGCTGATTTGTGACAAAGTGCATAAAGCGAAACTCTGCTGTAAAGTAATTCAGCATCCTGAAAAAAAAAAAGAAAAAAGTTGCAATGAGGTTTCGCAGCATCAGGATGCTGCTGGGCAACGCCTGCTCCAGGAATGTATGATTAATGTCACTGTGCCATCAAAATGAGCCAGAAACACATAGTTTTACTTTAATAGTGCTTCTTAAAGTCATATTGGTATAAACGTTTTTTTTTTTTTTTTTTTTTTCCCGTTCTCCTTACGTCAAACTAGGACACTGCGAGAGAAGACAGCCCTGGCAATGACTTCTAAAGGACGTTTTGGTGCAGAGGAGGACAGAGGCTCAGGAGGTACCTCTACAAGGAGAAGACTGGCACCTCGTAGTCTTGCTACCATTACTGTTGGTGGGCATGAGTCTATCATGGTACAGGCCCTACGGCTGGAAGAGCAACAGAGGGCCAAAGAGGAGAAGAGGTGGGTATTTAAAACGAAATGGGAAAATTTAATATTTTAAGTTGGTTTTAATGCATTTTTTTGCAAAAGGAAAGAGGGTAAAGCACTTTTATCCTTCCTTTTTAGACAACGCGAGCTTGAGAAGAAAGAAGCAGAGGAAATGTCAGCTAAGGAGGTTGAAGAGTGGGAGCAGAACTTGTTGTCACAGGCTTCCCCCCAGACAGTGGTCACCCTTTGGGAACTTCCTGCTATTGGACACTTTCTCTGCCTGGCTCAGACTGCTCTCAACCTCCCTGAGATAGTATTTTTCGAGCTGGAGCGCTGTTTGCTGATGCCCCGATGCAGCCTGCTCCTCTCCAAAATCATGTCTTCCCTACTGTCCCCTGCTCAGCGGAGGGCCACTCTGCACCGCCGGCCTGCACTGCCTTACCGCCGCTGGGAGTCAGAGCTGAGGCAGCGTGTTGCGGGCTGGTATCGAGCTGTTGGTACCGCCCATGATCAGCCACATCGAGCTGAACAGCTAGGACTTTGCCATCAATTTTTCAGCATCCTAGGGGAGGTGAATCCTTTGGAGGATAAACCCTTTCATTTGTTGCACTTTTATCAGCGGGTTTGGCTTCTCAAGGGGCTGTGTGACCATGTCTATGAGACACAAAAGGATGTACAAGATGCTGTGCTGGCCCAACCCATCCATGAATGTAGGGAGTCTATTTTGGGCTATGACAGCAAAGAGAATGCTTACATTCATTTCCCACATTTCTGTGGTGCAGACCTGAGGATCTATTGCCAGAGCCCCAGCACACCCCCAGCCTTTCCTTTTCCCTCTCTACTTGTAAAAAGAGTTGAAACTGAGCAAGGGTCAGAGGGTGAGGAGTCAGATGGAATAAAGAAAGGGGTGGATAAAAATGATAGCACATGTGATGGAACCCCCATAGACAGAAGCGAATCAGGAGATTTTGGCAAAAGGACAATAAATACACTTGGGATTTTCAAAGAGGAGAACGAGAATGATGAAGATAAAAAAAGGTTTAATTCATGGTCACTGATTAAAGACGAGATGTCTGACTCACGATCCTCTGATGGAGACTCAAATGAAGACTCTAAATTAGACATCAAAATACGTACTAACTCTTTATCCATCACTCACAGAAGTCCTATTAGAGGGAGTGATGTGAAGGTTTATTTGAAGGAGGAAATTGTAGAGCAACAATCCAAGCAGGAGCAGGCCTTCTCATTGGGTTCAGAACGTACCATTAAAGCAGAAACACAAGATCCCTGTCTGAGTGTAGGAGAGCACAGCTATACTGGCAGATCGCCTGCTCGTTCAGTGACTCTCGGCTCCCAAACTAAACCCCTGGGACTCAAAATGGAGGAGAAAAGTCCGAGACAAGGACACCAAACGTCTCCTTGTTTGGAATGTGGTAAAGGCAAAATTAGTCATGCTAAAGCTGCAGAGCACGTCTGCTGCTGTGCTACATCTGGACTACCAACACAGGTATCTTCTGAGAGCACTCACAACTCAAGCGAAGAGAAGGTGAATGAAAAAATGTGGACTAAGAAAAAGAAGCGGAAGAAAAGGCAAACTAGGGACCAGCTGCTGAGGGTGAAAAGAGAACGCAAGCACCTCCAGTATGTGGACAGGATGAGACTGTTCCAAGCTGAAGCTGCCAAGTCTGCAGCCTGTAAAGTTGTTACAACAATCAAGAGGAAGGACAAGAAGAAAAAACACAAAACAGGTGAAAAAATGCTGTGTTGATGTAAATAAAGTGCTTGTTTTCAGATTGTATGAAGCTCTATATCTTTTTACATTCTCTAATAATATTGGTGAATTACATTTTGTTTACAGGAAAAAAACTAGAATCTTTGAGGAAAATTAAAGATGAAGACGAATCACCATCTGAGCCTTCATTTAAGGTACTCAAAATTGGGTTTATACATCCTTATGCGTCTTTTACTATGTGTTGATTTAAGTCTCCTCGTATTTATGTGTCCCTTTTTGTTTTTTCTGTTTTTCCCTCTTGTGTAGTTGGTTTGCACCAATCTTGACGATCTACGAGAGCTGATCAGTAAGACAGAAGACGAGCTTGATGACCTGGAAAGCACAAAGAAGAGACTGGTTATTAACTGTTCTTGCTTTGTCAAGATGACTTGCATGCTCCAGAGAAAAGTATGTATGTTTTTACATTTTAATGCTGCTAAGTTTTCCATCTTTCATGTTTGAACTGACAGGGTCGGTGGTACTACAAGCGAGAAGCAGTGAAAGATCTCCATAGCACTCTGATCAGACTTCTAAATGAGCTTTCACCTTGGGAACCCAAACTTGTTAAGGCCCACCAAAGGAACAGGTTTGACATTTAAACAAAATTTAATAAAAATTTAAATTAATTAAAATTCTTTATTGTCAGTATCGTTCATCAATAATGTCCAGTGCAAACAGCTTTATGTAACACATTGCTAAAGGTGAAATAGAGAGAAAAATGTAATCATTAATTTTTTATTGTCTTGTTTTGCTTCTACACCAGGCTTCGCTTGAAGAAAGAATTTGATGATTTCAAGAAGCACCCAGAATACAATAACTTCCAGCGTGAGGAGTGTGTTTCATCATCATCAGATGACCCTTATGACGATGAAGAGAGGGATTTTGAGAAGGATCATTGTGACGCATCAGAAGAGGACGACTTGGAACACATTGTTCCCAGAGGCCTTTGGAGTGGAGGTAAAGTAATAAAACCAGAATGACTAATGTTTAAATTTAGGTGGCGTTAATGTAATGTTTACACTTTGTTTTCCTGGATGTGGAGTTAGTAATGTTTTGTGTAGAAAAGTAACTCTAATGGAAAAATTTATAGCCTTATCAGGTAAAACTGGGGACTAAATGTTCACTTTCTACACTGCCCACCTAAAAAAAAAATTTAAGTAAAAGAAGATAAGAGCTTGAAGTACTGCATAGATGATTATGTTTCAGCTGGTAACATGTTATTTAACCTTAACTAACGCATTAAGTGGCTTCTCATTTCTTAAACAACAATGTCAAAAGAAACATCCTGTGGGCATGGAAAAGATTTTGGTGTGTTTCAGAAGGCTCAAGTTATTGGTATGAATCGAGCAAAGAAAGCATCTTAAGGAGATGCTGAAATTATTAAATTTGATGAACTCTCCAATGCATTATTAAAAACTGCAGGGATAAGGGGAACCGATATCTTCAAAGAAGAAAAGTGTTTAGAAAAAAATCTTGAATGATCATGATCAGCAATCACTTCCATGTTTGGTGTAATCAAACTGTAAAAAAATGGCAGTGTATATTGACTTATTCAATGCTGGTGGGATTTGCAGGCATACAAGGTGGTTCATGTCATGGACTGTAGAGAGCACAGAGAGCAAGCACAACAAAGGGGGGTTTCTTCTCAAAGCAAGTGTAGTTTTGCAAGAACAAACTTAATTGTGAGCATACAATTGAATTTCCATGAAAAATATTTTGTTGTTTTAAATCATTTTAATAATGTTATACATCAGTTGATCTCTAAATATACACTACCTAACATTGTTAGTTTCAAAGTGGCAATTAGTTTTACAGCAGACTGCAGCCATGATCTCATGTAACTGTCACAGAGGAATTGTCATCAGTGTAACTGTAGTATAGCTGATTTATCAGTATATCTCTAATAAATATCTTTGTTATGTTCTTAGCCAGCAACAGGGAGTTTGGTGCAGAGTCTGCTGCAGAAAAAACTGTTACCAGCATACCTCCAAATCACCCAAAAAACCACCTGACCAGCTCCGAGAAAGGCATCAGCCTGCTGCCAGGAGTTCAGGGTGTCAGCGCTAATATTACTTCTGCCGACTTGAGGGGCGAGTTAAGATCTGAACCAATCCCGGTGAATCAGCCTAGGGATTTGGCATGGGCAGCAAGGATGTCAGCTCATACTTCAATGTCACCATCTCCAACCCTGCCCCCAACCAGTGGACTTCCCAAAGGCTACACGCCCATCCCCACCCTTCTGGCCAAGAGTGTGGGCAACAAAGTGACCTTGATGAAAAGACCCACTGATTTCCCAAGTGAGTCCAGTGGAGATGGACAGACCAAAGGGTCGTTGGTTTCCCGACCTACCTCTGCATTATACAACTCAAAAATTTCAAAAGCACAAAGTTCCAGTTCCCAACAGAATTTGCAACAAATGGTGACACAGCGACCACAGCAGATGCAGGTGATTGTGCAGAAAGGATCTGCAAAAGCAGCTCCTCCTCAATCACCACAGGCCACACCAACCCAAACCGAGCCAAAAAACCCTGTCCTAGTGGCATGTAAGGTGCCTGAGGGACTGGGTCACCTAGTAAGGAAAGACAACAGCAGCCCACTCAAGATGTCTGTTCATTCTGTTGTGGACCAGAACACTGCGGAGAAAGTTATGCCGCCAGTGGTAATACTACCCTCTAACCTTCTCATTCAAAGCACCGAAGCAAAGGTGTCCTTGTCAAATCAACAGTCGAAGGGCATTCAGGTTGCAGTTTCTAAGGTGGCCAGCCCCGTTTGTTTATCAACCAATGTGCCTGGGTTCAGCATTCCTGAGAATAAAATTCCTGTTCAGCAAGTGGCTCCACTAAAAGATGCCAGGGCAGGGAGAACTCTTCCTCTCGCTGTTTCCCCTCATCTGCAACAAGAAAAAGAAAAAACAGCAAGATTTAAGGGGACACAAGATGGCAGTCTTCAAGTCAGCACACCACAAGGTGGCATGACATCGCCTTCATCCATCACATATCTTTCCAGTGTAGTTTCTACTGGGACTGTTAAATCTCCAGACTCTAAACAAGAGCTTAAGACTGTGTGTATACGTGACTCACAATCCATCCTAGTAACAACTAGAGGAGGCAACACAGGCATTGTCAAAGTCCAGACATCCTCAGACCAGAATACATTTGGAACTTTTTCCACAAGTCCTGTCATTACAATTTCGCCTCAGTTTAAAGCCTTTCTCGTATCCAAGACGTCAACGACTCTCTCTGCTTCTGCCCCCTCTCAGACCTCTCAGACTTCTTCTACAGTCCCAGCAGTAACAAGTATGTCTGTGGCTCAACCCCAGAAGCAGTGTGCTTGGGTATCAAAGGCTCCTTCCACAGTCACATATAGTATTCCTGCAACAGGCCCAGGAAGCCAGACTGCAGGCAGCACTGTTTCTTTAAGTCAGAGCTCCAGTATCTCAGCTGGTTCTACAGCTGAAACAAAGATTTCCCAGATGGTGCAGAAAGCTGCAGCTGGTTCCAATTTTCCTTTAAGATTGAATAATAATGTTGGTGTCCAATCTGTAAGTGGCTCTGGTGTTTCCCAAGTTTTCACACAAGAGTTAATCAGCAAGACTGGAGTGAAACGAGCAAGTGCAGATGAAGAATCCCAAGTTACCAAATATATCCTGGTTACTCCATCTTCATCCTCAACATCAAGCATAACCACATTAAAAGGCACATCTTCCGCCACAAAAGTAGTTCCCAGTTCAAGAATTATGTTCATCAGCCAGCCTACAGCGACTTCATCTACCAGCTTCATGGGAAGCGTTCCGAAGCAGGTGATGGCCACTGGGAATAGTGGACAGGCACTGACCACTTCACTATCAAGTCAGTCTCTGAGAATGGGATTAAGTCCAGTCCAGCCTGTTGCTAGTGTCAGCTCAGAGGCATTGCCGAAGGCTAAAACCAGTACTCTGCCCTCAGGTAGGTTTCTTGAGTGAAAAAATATGTTTTTGCTCTTTACTCTTGTACTTGATTCAGGATGTAAACTAAAGAACAAAGAGGCATGGTTCTTTATTTATTTATTTATTTATTTTACTGTGCAGAGTCGTAGTGTAAATGGAAAAATATGGAGTTGTGTTTTTGAGTATTACTTTTCAGAATTAAATAAATCGGAGGAAAATAATAAAACATCATGCTATAAATAATCAATTCTAATCTGTGTCAGATCTCAATCTCATTAATTTGATGGTACTCTTTGGTTGTGATTCTATAGAAATAAACCATGTGTGTGTAATATAAGCTTATACTTGACCAACCTATGAATACAGGAATTAATAAATAAACAAGGCTTAACTTATAATGACTATCAGTCAAAAATCTTGTCATTTTTTTTAGACAGTACTTGTAAATCTGGTTTAAATGCAAGCCACAGTAATCATGGAAAGTTTCAGACCTTTTCAAGTTTCACATTTTGTCATGCTACACACCCAGCTATTATTTTGTTTGTTTGTTTCTCATTAATCTGAACACCATTTAAATATATTCTATTATAATTTTTAGAGCCTTGAATTAGCACTTTTGTAGTAATAGCAACTTCAACTTCTCTTTCATAGTATTAGTTTCATGTCTCACATTGAGAACACTATAGTTGGAACTTAATCAGAACGTCCTATTGAACTTTTACAGCCTGTCTTGGCTTAAGGCCCTACCTTAACCAATCATGGCTGGAAGAGTGCAGTAGAAGCTTCTGATAAGGTCATGCTCAGAGCATTCCCAATGTGGGACACTCGTGCTTCTCAGAGAAAATATATTTATGTAAGTAACATGAAGTTTTCTTGGAAATTGTAGGGTCTGAGTCATGTTTCAGTCTACTCTGCAAAAATGTCCGAGTTCAGCAAAGTTGTTTTTGGATCCCTGAAGTGATGCTTCACTAAGCTCAGGTTCAGATTTTGACAGGATTTAAGAGTTTACATAAGCCACTGTTAGTTTTTCCAGGTAGTATACTTTGTGTTGCCTTCTTGAAATGTAAATCTTTACCCTAGACAGAGCTCATGTGCAGTTTGGTTTTCGCTCAGAATCATATTCTCCTGCACTCATCTTCCCCTTTATTCTTACCAGTATCCTAGTCAGAGTCACTGAAAACATCCCGTAGCATGAAGCTGGAGTCATTATGCTTTGACTATAGGTTTTAATTGGGCAATACTCAGGGCTAAGTAAGATTGGAAGTTGTTGCCAAATAGTTCATTTTTTGTTAGATTAGATCAGAAGATTTTGTCTTTGCCACTAATTAGAGACGTGTATGCCTCCTCAATGGGAAATAACCTTTAAATGTTTTTTTTTTTACTTTGTAACTGTGTAGATGTGTAGACTAAGGGAATTGGATTTACTTTAAGATATGTCTGAAACATGTCAAAATGAGCAAATTTAAAGGGTCTGAAATCTTTTAATCAGCACTAATCAGAATCTTGCACAAAAATTGCACGTGTTTCAATAACAGAGACCTAATTTTGATTTTAAATCTTGCCTAAAACATTGATACCTAAAATATAGCCCCATTTCAAATGTTGAGGCATTAAATAAAATAGCTTTCTCATATGTCACCAGGGGTTCAAATCCAATTGTCAGGAAAGACAACTATTGGACAGAATATTGGAGTCTTGTCACATTCTCTTTTAAAGACTTCATTGGTGTCTGTTTCAGGAGCGTGCTGTCCAACTGCTGCAGCCACCACGGGAATTGTCCCAGTTTCAAGTCTAATGACTGTCACAAGTTCTCCCCAGTTTGGAACTCAAAGTTCTCTAACCACTCACTCTCCATTCATGGGTATCCCTTCCATCTCGGTAACCTCCCAAACAAGCTGCATTACATCCTCATCTACTCCTCCCACCATGTTTGCAGGAAACATCAACAGGAAGGACCTTGGTACACTTGCAACTACACTGTCCAACATCTCTCCTGCTCAGGTGACCACAGCCCTAAGGAGTAGCCAAGCCCAAACCCCCACACCTTGTCTTGACAGCAAGCCCTCATATCTCAAAAGTGGCATTAGGGAGGAGAGGGACTCTCTTTTATCATCCTATCAACTTGCTTGTAACAAAACCCAAATCCCCTTCTCTTCTCCAACCACTTCCACTACTGACACAGTTCAACAGAGAATAGTTATCAACACTTCTACACCTCTCACTGCTGGTACACAGATTCTCCTTAACAATGCACGCTTTGTAGTCCCGCCCCAAGGTCTGGGTCCAGGCAGCCATGTCCTTATAATCTCTAGCCCTGCACCACAAGTGCCTTCTGCCAGTCCTACCAGTACTGGAGCATCAGTACCTTTAAACCAGGCCAATGTAACCCCTTGGGCAACAGTTTTACCCCAGTCTTCTGCCAGACTCCCTGGTGTGTCAGCTGTAAGTTCTCCTTTTGTTGCGTGTACCCCAGCCATTGAGCCACCTTTGCTGGCAACAACTCCCCATGTTACCCCATTCAGGCTCACAGGTACACCTAGCCTGGGCTCAGCAGCAATACCCAGTAAAACAAATGTGGTGTCAGCTCTGCCTAGGTTGCCACCTGCTCATGCAGGTAACTTTGCATTACCCACTGTAACTACTTCCACTATGGGCTCTTCGCCGCCGAGGTTAGGCAGTGTACCAGCCCTGGTTTCCCCAGTAATAACTGGAGCCCCTATTGTCAGTTCATCACAGTCTACAATCAGGTTAGCTGCTTGTACAGCCACACAAACTGAATGTTCATCCACCAAATCACCTGCAGTTGCAGCCTCCTTGTCAAAATTGTTTCAGTCTATATCATCATTGCCTATAATGCCCAGCACACCAGCCCTGCGTAGCCCTCTCATAGCAGTTCCTGCATCTCTTTCCTCCGCTGCAGCTTCTGTAGTGTCAGACACACCAGCTTTCCACTGTTCTCTTCCTGCCCAGCAGGTGGTTGCAGTGACAACTCTTGCTTCCAGTATACAGCCCCAGCAGGCAATAGTTAGAGTTGCAGCACCCTCCAGTGTTCATCCAAAGGGGTTAGTGCACACAGGACCAGGAAATGTGTCGAACAAAAAACAGGTGCCAGTCGTGCAGCCAGTGCTTGCTGGTACACGAACACAAGTACTGCCAACAGTAGCTGTTCCACCAATTGTTAGTGTATTGTCAAGGACGCAAACACTGCCCATTGCTACTGTTCCACCAACTGGAAGCACCATCAGCACCTTTGAAACGCCACCTGTGACATCTGCTTCTCCATCGAGCAACCCTGTAATAACCTCTCCAGCTCAGCCAATCACATCACTGATGTCAAAAAAAAACATCCACCCACCTGTCATACTGACCAATCAAGCACTTGGAAAACACTTGGCGCAAACCTCTGCCTTGGGTATGCATACCAATGTGACATCCAAGCTGCTCATTAGCCCTGATGGGGCTATTTTGAACACTGTTCAATGTCAGGTCAATCCAGCAGAGCTGAATGCTGGCCCCAAACCTCTGGATGTGCTGGCAATTTCCTCCAGTAACTCCACTGGACCACTAGTAATGCATGATTCCACTTTACAGCCTCCGCAAGCAAACACAAAGTGAACCAGCTGAACAATACTAAGCCACCAATATGAGGGCCCACACCATTTTTATTTTCCAGCTGCTTAGTTTTGGCAAGACTTGATGTTGCCTCTGAACACAGCTGCTTCTAAGCAGCAGGTTTATCCTCTGGTTATATAATATTTTACATAAACTTGATTCATCAGACATAGTGGAACTGTATACCGTTATGGGTTTCACAAGTGGAAACTACTGAGATTTTCCTCATATGAATGTTTTAGACTTGGAGAATTTTACTCAATGGCCAGTGATTACATCTACCCTCCCACTTGACTGATTAAATGGGAGGCCAGGTGAAACAAATGTCACATCAAGCTTAGGCAGTTAAACTTTTCAATGTTGTTAGACACTGCTTTGAGATGTAGTATTTGGTTTACTGTTCATCTTTACAAGTAGCTCTGTTTATCCTTCATCTTGAAAAAGACAACTGTGCTTTCATTCTGTAATGTTCTTTTTTTTCAAGTAGTAATTTTGAAAACTACATTTTTATTTAGAAATATAAACTAATAGATGGATTTTTTTACTATATGTTTGAGTCAATATAAATGTTTTGGAATCACAATTATTTATTTTTACCATATAGATTTTGAAAAAATATTTAATAGGTACATTTTCATTGAACAACTGTGGACGTTTCTGCATGGAAATAAACAATGCGACTGTCCCAAATAAAGCCTCTGAGTGGTGTCTTCTTACACACAGTTGTGGCATTTTTTTTCTTTTATTGCTTCTTGAAATAACACACAGTATATAAATTTGCTTATTCGTGTGAAGATTTTTACAAAGATAGTGACTTCACCTGTCTGTATATGTCTCTATGAAGCTTTAGAAACCATGTTGATGTTTATTATACTTTCACAAGACAAATCAAGTTCAGAGTTTGTTCTTCAGTATTTCCTGGTTCTCCGTAGACACCTGCATGCATTCCCGACTCTAGGGGGAATAGGGAGGAGGTAGTGCTACTGAAGAAATCTTTTCATAGGCTGGAGGAGCATTAGGAACCTGGGAAAGAGTGACAAAAACATCTGAATCAAATGGCTTCAGGTTTATAATGTATTGAAAAGTTTACTACCTTATGGGTTGTAATAAAGACTTATGTCTGATAAAAAACATTCATAATACCCTTCACTTTTCCTGTACACATGGATAAACAAATGTCCTTGGGAATGAGAACTTTTTAATACCTCTGCTTAGTCTGGTGACATAATCTCCCTCAGGCATCCACTGCATTGCATCGGCTTCACATGCTCTGTGCTCCGAACACTGAGGCTTTGTGTTTAACAAGTGCTCTGTCTTTGCACAAAGCTAAAAGGTTTGCTCATCAATAAAGCCTAAGAAGAATAGTAACCACTCCTTAGATAATGTGTCCAACCCATAGTTTTTGTTCTATTCATATGTACAGGGAAAAGGCCAGTTATGGGTATATGGATAACTGTTATTCCTCACCACAGATCGGAAGCTGCCAAAGTCAGTGAGCGCCATCTTGTTATCTGCTGAGGGTCCTGCTTCTGAGTACTGACCTCCGGTGTAACCTGGTGAACTTGATCTGGGACTCTACAGATTAAGAGAAAGAATTGTGAAATATTTTGAAAATGCAGATACAAGAAAATGTGGGAAAAGAGGAAAAGTGTTCTCAAAATAGAACATGTTTATGCTGAAGATTTTTTACATAAGCATTAAATACCTGCCTTGATTGATAAAAATACACAAATCAGTACTAAAAAAAAATGTAATTTGATGGTCTTACCCTGATTATTCTGTAGCCACTTCTCTTCTTGAAGTACCAGCAGCCCAAAATGAGGAGGGCTGCAAGGATGACCACTAGGAGAGCGATCCCTACCGCTCTGGAATGCACAGCACAATTCAGTTAGTGTAGGCTTTCATCTACAGCATGACTTTCACATATCAGCTTTATAACCTTAGTCATAATATAGAAGAGGTTTCTGTGGTGAAACCAGTTCTCTCATCATTAAGCCAAAAGCTTTATGGTACACCAAGGGCAGTGGGTAAGGCCTACAGGTGCCAACGTTCATAAAAGTTCAAAGAAAATGACAAGCTTACTCCTCAGCTCTGACGCCTCCTCTCCGGCCACCGGCAAAGTAGATGTTGAAGTCTCCACGAGGCATCCCGTTTGTATGATTACACAACATCAAACTGAAAGTCAACAGGGAATTTTGTTAGAAATAAATATAATGTAACATGGTGACCACTGAAATGTTTTTTTATTATTCTTTTAGTGACTGAAACATTTTTATTTTAAAGACTGGCTAAAGTCATGATTGTACAGTGCAGCAATACTAATACTAATATCAGGTGTCAAACCACTATTTTCTATTTAACATTTTTAAGAAAATACTTTAAAACAGACAGGTCTTCAACCTCCTCACACCTAAATGTCGGCAAAAGGTTAACCACCACAGAACAGTGCACTGTTTAATCATTGTCTAACCATAAGAAACTAAGTTGCATTTAATAGTCCTGACAAAGGTTGTTGCAGAGGTTCTCAAAGTGTGAGGCATACCTCTCAATAGAGGTAAATCGAGGTGAAGAAATACTCCATTGCTTTTTATCAAAAGAATAACCTGTGATATGGTTGGAGTCATTTGTGTTTCTCAAAGTTTTAAACTAATAAACACCTCTGGACATAAAATATATTTACAGAATTTTGTGCAGTCTAAAGGTGTTGAATAGAAATATGATTATCTTGGCTTGCCTCTTAAGTATATATGGTATTAAACATGATTCTGATGCTGTACGTATCCAGGAATTTAGCAAACTGAGTGACAAGTTAGAGTCACAGATATTAAAAAACTTGGGTTTATTGATGTAACCCAAACTCAGACAATTAATCCCAATCCTGTTTTTCAAACATGAAATAGGTAGTAGTTGGGAATCTAAAGAATTTAGCCACTTGTTACTTATATTTGGCTACTTAACATCAAATAGACTGGATAAAACTTTACTTAAGTCCCCTGACAACCCTGAAAAGGCACATCCAAGCAATGAAAGTATCCACAAAACATTATAAAGCTGTGATAAAGTTAGGGTGAGGAAACATGAGCTACAAGTGGCTCTGCTCCTCCAGCACAAACACCTGTTGCAGGAATAATGATGCTACAGGGAACCAACTGCAGCCGTTATCAGTTACTTTTTGGTGGAGCAAAACTGTCATTTCAAATGGGAAATCTTGTATAATGCCTGCTGTGTTGCTGGAAAAAAAGCGTAGAAAACTTGCCATTTTCTTACCAAATTAGAAATTCAGACGACAGACACCACTTCCTCTGGTTGGAAAGCCTCTCCTCAGAAAGACTGGGTGCACGGCGCTCTGTGTTACTTCACTTCTCAAATATCTTGCCTTGGTGTGTGGGAGAGCACAGAGGGGCAAAAAAACCCCTCATGACTGTCACGGGTTTGAGACTCATGGTTAAACCTATTGAAGCGGAGTAATTACCGTGAAACCCCGCGGCCCTAAACTCAACATTTTTATCCACTTGTGAAACTCCAGGCATCAGCTGCTGGTTTTTCGTGTGAGAGATAACGTGCAGATGGATGTATGTGTGTTACTTGAAAACAACCTGATCTAAGAGTTGCATGAAACTTAATTATAATTATTTATTTAAACAAGTAGCCTTCAATAATATTAGAATTGTGTAATATTTTTTTTATTAAATGAAAAACATATAATTACCATTTTGCCAAGAAGGGTTATTTTTGAATGTTTGAGTTCATAACTCCTGAGAGTCTTATGGAAAAAGTTTAAGAAGTATGAAAATATGGATAGTATGGATGTTTTGTAAATGAAATGTCAAAAATAGGAGCCTCAAACTCCAAAAGAATTTTTTATTTTTTTTCCTAAACAAACAAAAAATGACACCGATCATGAACCTAATTAACTTTTGTGCCGTTTACTGATTGCTCATGGGCTGTTCAGTTAAGTCATGGAATCTTTTTTATTATCTCACAGCATCATGAAGTTTGAATTATAGACAAACAAAATTTGCTAAAACTAATAACACAAAATGAGATTTGGTTTTCGTGCCGTTCTTGAAAACATTGATTTAACATTCACAATGCATGCTGGAAAAGCTGTATTTTATTCATTTATTTATTTATTGGCTAAAATAAATTCTCCCAAAAGCTTCTTAGATGCAGTAGTTCCAGTTATGCAGATGAAAGCTGGTATTTGGGTTGTAAGACGAAAGCATTCAAAGACTGAAAAAGTCTACTTTTCTCCAGAAAAAATAGCTGGACTATCCTGTGACTACAGCTGTTACTAAATCTTGGAGAAAGGATGATAGAGTTGGAAAAGGATGTTAAGGTTTTTCCATTTTTCAGAACATGGTTTAATCCCCAGCTCTTCAACCCTGCATGTCGAAGTCTCTGGATGTATGATACTGAGCCCCAGAGTGTGTTTCATAGACAAAAGCACATGCATAAGACTAAACCAAATTATCCAAACTGAGGTGTTGTGGCAGGATCTAATGAGCTTTCTTTAATTAAAATAATCCATAAATATTTAAACTAAAGCTGTTTTAAAGGAGCAATAGTCTGTCTTGCTTCCATCAATGTGTTTTTACTAATATAATAATAATGTAGTATATGTCAAACTAAACTGGAGTCAAACAGACAATAAGAAAAAGTAGTTTTTAAGAAACAGATTTTCTTGTCCACAAGAGGGAGATCACGCCCTTTTATTAAAACTGAAACTATATTACAGCGTTTCTGGATGTTGCATGATTGGCTATAAGATAATATGGCAGACTGCTTTAATAGCCAACATGTACCTAATCTGCAACATTCATGATTAGTTTGGAGGACATAAGCAAATCTAAAACAAAGACCAACACTTCTTGTAGCTGTAGGCAAAATATAGTTGTGTTCTCAGCAGGAGTCAGTCAGCTGATTGTCTAGCTGTTCATGTGTTTTTTGTGATGAAAATCTGCGTGACTTGTCCCAAGAGTTTAGGACAGATTTTTACTAAAGTGAAAATCTGGTAATCAGAAAACCACCCAATCTAAGGCTTTTGTATAATAGTTAAGATTAACCTGAGAATAAAAAGTAAACTCATGTTCAATGATATTCAAGTTGATATTATGTACACAAAGGGTTTGGGAGCCTTCTTTTTCAGGGAAAGAAATGTAATTAAACAAATTAACAAAGCAACAGTTTGTCAAAACACAGAGAGCAATAACTACATTAAGTATGAGTCCTGTGGGCATCAATAAAGAAGGGATCTTCTTTCCTTTCTAATACTTTGCCAGATCTTTGCTGCAACTATCTGCAGGTATTGACTGTGGGTCTTTTTCTGCCATTAGATTAGTCTTCAGCAAATGAAATTCAGCTCAGTTAGGTTGTAATCACATGGTTTACTCTTTTCTCTTAACTTGTTTGCAGTCAGTCCCGCATTTGACTAAATCAAAGCAGACAATATATCCCTGTATCGTTGCCTATGTTTATTAGGCTGCCCTTGTCTCTTGTTACAATGATGAATCTGAGGGATTTAATTTGTTTTTTAAAGCCTAAGAATGGCTTGTTTCACTTAACACTTGGATATGGGTTTACAGCTTCAAATAATAATAATAATAATAATAATAATAATAATAATAATAATAATAATAATAATAATATGGTTGTGTATGTTAAAGTTGTCCCAGATCCTTCCTCGGATTCAGATGGGAATACTCAGATATGTTGAAAATAAAGGAGGAAAAAAATCTAAGTATTCTCAGGGATTACTGCCGTTGTGTAGCTACAACACGGAGGAGCTGTTTGAACAGAGGGAGCTAGAGACTCCTCTCCAGCTCCAGCTGCCATCCTACTCCTGCTCCTCCTCCTCCTCCTTCACCAGAACCACTTCTCTTTCTCATCACATCCAGAGGTAAATAAGCTACATTCAACAGCAACATCCCATTTTCAGACAGATTGTTTACCTTCCTGAGCGTTTCCGCATTATCAGACACACCAGACAGCGAAGGGGGAACGTGAACGGAATCAGCCAAGGGGGTAATTCTGATTTGTGATGGGGTCTTTGCTTTGTACCCCTGCCTCCTTGGCGTCGGGTCGGGGTTACGCTTCCTTTAGGCAAGTCCGAGGTCCACTTTCAGAGCTAGAGATGCGTCGATGAAGGCCACAGCAAGTGTGAGGTGAAAAGCGTAACTTACACACGGCCCTTATGATAATAAGAGCGATGGACAGTGGACAGTCCACGGCTAACTGGCTTTGATGCACGCTCGGTGATGCTAGCTAATGCAAGTTACAAATAAAGCTATTCCTAGCCAGCTAGCATACGTTAGCAACATCTTCAGTTGTTGCTAGCCGGCTAACCGCGAGTTGATTTTAGTGACTTTCTTAGACGTCGTTATGCTTGTCTTTCCTATTGAATATGTCTAGCATGACAAAATGATAATAACAGAGTAATAATACAACCACAGTTATTGACAAGATGAGCTAATGTAGCTGTTAATGGTTCGGACAGTCCCGGGAATCTTAACTGACACGACAACAAAAGAAGAAAATGAGATATAACTAGCTAACTAATCATAGGGTTATTGCATTGCCTTTGGATTACGCTTGATCTATTATAGCCGCGAAAATGAAGGTTAAAATTTCCAGACAAGCTAACATTTCAGCTTCGAGCAGCAGAGGTGCATGTAGACTGAATTGTCCCAACTTTTTTCCTTTATCATGATTAGACGTGATTAGACACACTATCCGCGTTTACTTGTTATGCAAAGCATACAGCGTTTGCAGGACAGTCAGATGTTTATTCTCTTTATGTGTGCCTATAAAGCTCCTTTTGTTTTTGAGCAAGTTTAAATTTCACAACTGAAAAGCATATGATGGAGGCGTGTATTTATACAGGATAAGATGACCCGGGAACAAGATGCCATTCTCACAGAAATATCCAATCAATAACTGATAAAGACATGTCTAGATGTAGGGCCTGCATAAACAGTCTGTGTTAGGGATAAAGTTATGATGACACAGTAATAATGATCACTCATAAGCTGGCACAGTTTTATTTCAACACCCCAGACGAAGCATACCTACTTATCTAGAATATATTTGACCATTTCTCCTTATTAATTATCTTAAAAGCGACAGTGTTGCACATTATGGCTTCCAACTCTTTTGATAATGAACTTTTAATTGCCACTTCTCTGTCTTTGCAGCACTTTGGAGATGTGACGAATTGAGAGAGATTGGTGATTTTTAAGCTGCCTGTGCATTGACACGACCTCTTGACCTAATCTTCAGCATGAATGGTGATATGCCTCATGTTCCCATCACTACTCTTGCTGGAATTGCTAGCCTAACAGACTGTAAGTGCAGCATTGTTACCTTTAAAACTATTCATACAGCATAAATACTTAACATTGAGACTAGGTTATGACAAGACTCAGGATTACTTTATTGCCAAGTAGGCCAACACTGACCAGGCATGTAGTTATATAAGAGACTAAATACTAACTGTAAAGGTCATCACTGCTGATGATTTCACCGTGAATAGAAGTGAAGCGGCTTGTGTGTCTGAGGACTGGTAGGCTTAAAGAAACAAAATAATGGACCATAGTTTAATTTACACATACATGGTATGTTGCAGGAGTGGATTGTGTGCCTTAAACAGATACCTCTGTTGTAATCTTGTGCAAAATGTTTTAGAAAGATAATACTTAGCATGTTTATGACATTATTACATCATTTTGTGGTCATGTTTGGCATGTGTTCCTGAGTCCTTCAAATTGTACATTCTGATTAGAAGAAGTGTAAATATTGTAGAAAGAAATACTATATGTATACTGAGTTATGATTCATGTATGTCATGCAAGTGGTCTGATTTCAAAACATCTGTTATTTACATTCTTACCCCAAACCTTTCTTTTGTTTTGTTTTTGTTTTATTTGATCATTTATCCGTACTACCCCTTCATTCCCACTCACCCAAACTTATCTTTGAATGATCTTTCAGTGTTGAACCAGCTGCCTTTGCCTTCTCCTCTTCCTGCCACCACTGCTAAGAGTCTGCTCTACAATGGAAGAATCTCCGAAGAGGTCAGCAGCCTGCTGGTGTGTCGAGACGAGAATCTGGTGACTCAGCTGGCACATAGCCTTAACCAAGTCTCCACTGAACACATGTAAGTACCACTCACTTATTTTTCACACTCAGATGCAGTAGCACTTTAGGATAGGGAAAGCATTAAAGTAATTATTTCAGAATGTTTTCCAAGGAGTGCTGACTGTAAAATGATTTTGGAAATAGATAGACATAATTGTTATGACACAGTGATTATCATCAGTGGTGGTGTATATCACCGTTTTTCTTCAGCAGTGAAGGTGGCCTTTGCTGGTTTGATTTAGCTTTGCCAGATAGGCCAACATGTGCTGCGTTTTGTCAGAATAAGACACATAGACTTTATATTGAGGCCATTGGACAGTGACTGCTTGTAAACCACAGGGGACGGTTCTTTTGTCTTTTTTTTTTCCAGAGAGCTGAAGGACAACCTTGGAAATGATGAACCTGAGGGTGACATGCCCATACTTCTTCAAACTTTACTGTCCAGGAACCCAAGAATCTTCAGGGACAAAAGTATGCTAACATGATGCAAGGTTTGGGGTGGTAATAAGGGGGGGGAATCAGACATTGCCAGCTTGCTACTGTTTATTTTCATCACATGATAAAGAGTGATATTAATACTAAATAGTGTTATTTGTCTTTAGCCATGTAAATGGGAAAAAATACACATTACATTTAGGATTTTGGATTATTTACTGGGTTCAGTAGCTGGATATTTTAGAATTTTAGGATATTTTTAGAAAAGTTTCACCAACAAAAATATTCATGAAAGAATTGTCAAGACAGGGAAATGTTTATCTAAAACAGAGACTAGTTACTCATAAAAGTTTTTACAAGGAAAAAATGATTTTTAGTATATATATATATTTTTTTCTTTACTAAAAATACTGAACTATAACCGATTTTGTGGCCTTTGCAGCTTTAGGCTTTACTTACCAAATTGCATCAAAATATCTCTAATTAAGATAATTTCCTTATCTTATTTCAAATATTGGATTGTGCCCATGGCCAAGTTGTGAGAATTGCCTGTTATATTTGCATGTTCTTACAAAGCTGAGTATTTAAACACTGTAAAATCAGCTTGAAAATCTTAGATGCATATGTTTATAAACTTCCTGTCCAAGAGCTCTGCTTTCTGCCCTTTTGTTGATGACACAAAAACGGTGTTGCATGTTTACATGAAATTGCAGTCTGTAGTGTCTTTTAATTATTTCATCATTAGCAATGATTTCACTAATTGGCATAAACAGTTTCATATTTGTCTTTTCACTTTTGCTTTGGCAAACCTGCTTCACCTATGAGCAGCCGTAATCTGCTGTTACATATTATGATAGCTGTAATTGCAAATATACAGTTTACTTTACCAAGTTTATCATTTATTTGACTTTAATTTTCTTCTTGTAGGTGTACTGCAGCAGCCATTGATACAGCAGTATAAGATTTCTCAGAATCAGGTTCATGGGAGTCCAGGATTAAACTATCAGCAAACCACTGTCGCTCAAAGTCCCTCTGGGTAAAGCAGTGCCACCTTATATTCAGATAATGAAGAAGTAGAGGCCTCTGTATTTGTACTAAGAATGCTTCCTCCTCTTTCCCAGATGCTTTTCATCGCCACAGTCTGGTTCAGCTACTCAGTTTGTACCCCAGCAGAACAGTCCTATACCTAGTCCTTATACCCCTCAGAGTCCTGCAGACTACATTCAGTACAATCCACCCAGTTATTCCCATCATCAGCAGACTCAGCAAGGTGAGTACAAAGTTTAGTGAAGAAAAAGTGTTCTTAGTCGCTTCATTACTGCATGTCTGGAAAGTGAAGCTACAGGTAAAAGTAGAAATGACTCTTAAATGACATCCATTCAGATTTTCAATGCAGTATCTTCCTACACTGTTATGCTTGTTTTGTTTGTTTGGTTTGGTTATTTCAGGTTCATGCACAAAATGTGCCCAGCCCACATGGGCTTACAAGACATTATACTCTATAAATCAAGATAATTCCAAGATGGCTAAACACAAGAAAAAAAGAACAGAAAACAAAAATCAAGTTACATATAATCATCCACTTAAACGTCAACAACAACATGGGTCAGAATATACAAATAGGAGGATTGTGTGCTTATATAGGATACAATGGCCTTCTCAATAAATCTAGTTAACACATAAACCTCCTCCTGGAATAAACATCTCAACATATCGAATTTAGTCATCCAAAACACATCAGCTTTCTTCCTTTCCTTTCAGCTTTCTGCTTGTAGTCGGTGCTGTAAATCTTAACTGCTGTGATACATAAAGTTTCTAAAAAAAATCTTGAGAAACATACGTACAGTTTAAACAATATTTTGCCCCATTTTATCATTTACATGTGCATTAAAGCTTCTAGATCAGTTGATGTAGAAAATCACAAAATATTCAATTACAGGTATCTGGAATTAAAAATACAGTATTTCACATGATAATTCGAGTAACTGCCCTGCGATGGACCAGTGACCTGTCCAGGGTGTACTCTGCCTCTCACCTGCTGATTGCTGGGATAGGCTCCAGCTTCCCCGCAACCCTGAATGGGACTAAGCGGCATAGAAAATGGATAAATGGATGAATCTGAGTAACTTATCAAGACTTGGAAGTTATTTTAAATGTACATACCTGTACATTTCCACATCTCTGTTGTAATCCTGAGCCCCTAAACTGACTCACTGACAACTGAGATCTATTAAGTAAGAAAGATATAAAATTTATAGCAAGTTATCCTTCTGCACTGTAGATGTTTTATGTTTACACATAAAACAATGCAATCTCACGTTGTTCAGATTAGGAATTGCAGTTTCTTTTATTAAAAAATTATAGTCACTGTCTTCTTTGTCAGTGGTTCTCAAACTGGAGGTCAGGACCCCCATGGGGGTCATGAGATAATTTCAGAGGGTTGCCAGATAATTGTAAAAAATTTATAGCCTACATAAATGTGGGATTTTTACCAAAGTTTAGGTTATTTTGGGCATGTAGGTGCCTTGTTACAGCAGTGAACCACCAAAAAACACGTTATCCTCCTTATTTATGAAGATTCTTACAGCTTTTCAGCCTTAAATTTAGAGGATGGCTGCAGGATGACCCATTTGTTACATCACAATTAATCACTAATTCGTTGCATGGAGGCTGGGGTCATGAATAACAACGTATGTTATCTTCTGTGTCGTGGCTCAAAAAGTTTGAGAACCACTGTTCTATGTCATTTTCACGTTTACCAAATTTATCCCGTGGGCCAGACTGGACCCTTTGGTGGGCCGGTTTTGGCCCCCAGGTCGTATGTTTGACACTTCTGCTTTACATGGTTCATTTTACTACATCCTTGGGTGGTGACGAAAAGTTGACAAGCTGATGATTGGTAAGCTGAACGAAGATGTATCTTCTGACAGCGTATTTTCTTATATATAAATAAAAAAAAAGAACAAAATTAACTGGAGATTTAATTTTGCTCTTTGTTTTAGTTTCTAGTGGTGTGAGAAATATCCATGACAGCAAAGTCTCTGGACAGCTATCAAGTAATTCATCTAATCATAATACAAGACTAGCCTCAGATGAAGACTATATGAATGTTGCTCACAGACTGGGAAACGAGGTAATGCTCAAGTTATACGAAATTGTACTTCAGCAGAAACTGTCTTGTTTAAAGTAATAATAAAAGTTCTGTGTCTCTGCAGGAGAATGAATCTTCTGTGAAGGCCGCTGCATTTTCCGTTAAATCATCTCGACCTGTGTGTTCCCCTGCTGGACGTGAAGAGACTGCAAAAAGTATGCTGCCTTAGCAACAAGTTAATTCCACTTAATTTAGTATGAGTTAAAAAAAAAAACCTTTTGTACAGTTCTTTTTTTGTAAAAGCTTGTCTTCTTATGCTCACATGTATCTGTGTTTCTACAGTGTCCAGGCCTTCTCTTATCATGCAGTCACCTTCACCTGATGTGCCACAAGGTGCAGCTCCTGATCTTCTCCTCTCCACCCCTGACCGAAAAAAGAAGCAAAGGGGAAGGAGCAAAGAAGAAAATGATCATATGGACAAAAATGCCTTGTATGACATAGTCAGTTCTCCATCAAAGGACTCAACTAAGCTGACTATCAAACTGTCCAGAGTGAAGATTCCGGATGTAAATCAGTCAGAAGAACATCCCCCTGTGTCACATATGGACTCAGACCCTGAAACAGTTAGGATAAACAGTAATAATATTCAGCTGTCAAATACTCCCCAGGACTTTTCACACAAGTTTGAGGCTGAGGAGCTGGCAAATTGTCAGCAGGTTGCTATGCAGCCAAATTCCAAGGACACCGGGATCATTGGTGGGATTGTGTTTGATGATTCTGAAATGGATGCAGTTGCAGAAATTGAGAGAATAGAACGTGAATCAGCCAGTGAGCGAGAGCGGTGCTCTAAAGAAGTCCAGGATAAAGGTGAATTTTTATGTTTATGGTTTTGCCTTGTGCCATCTTTTTTTCTTTATCTTTTTTCATGCCTTGAGTTTGTTCACAGGAGGCTAAGTTATAGTGTCCTTTATTGCAGACAAGCCACTGAAAAAACGGAAACAAGACACATATCCTCAGGAACCGGGAATTGAGGCAAGTGAGGGGCCCACTGTACACAGCAGCAACAGCATCAGCAAGCTGACACCGAAGAAGTCGAGCACTGCAAGTAATGGTGCCAGTCGGCCTGCCTTGATGGTCAGTATTGATCTGCAACGAGCTGGCAGAGTGATTGGACAACCCGTAGTCATCTTGGAACCACAGCCATTGTGTGAAGATCACATACGACGTCTCAAGAGAAATGCTGATGGAAAGGTCAATAAAAATGTTGAGAACCAAGCTGGGATCAAAAGACAACTGCCTGAGACTCCTCAGAAGTCTGGCTTGGATTCACAACTAGAAACCCAGAAGCAGGAAAGCCACTGTGAATCAAAACAGAAACATGACAGTAAAAGTGACAGTGACAAGGGACACCCAGATGACAGACAGCCAGACATGACGCGGCAGAAACATGACAGGCATTCAGACCTGCACAACAAAGAGGAAAATAATAACAGTCGTAGATCCCATGCTATCAGACCAGAGATTCCAAAAACTGGTAGCAAAGCGGACAACAACTCCATACACGAAGAAGCCAAAAGCAGGGATTTAGAAAGGGTTAGGGGCAGAGAAAGACAGAGGGACAGTGATGGAGACAGGGCCAAACTCAAAGATAAATACAAATCCAGAGACAAAGACAGGGTGAAATACAAAGACACTGACAAAGACAGAGAAAAAGGACGGGAGAGAGACAAAGACACTGACAGAGAAAAAGGCAGAGATAGAGACAAAGACACTGACAAAGACAGAGAAAAAGGACGGGAGAGAGACAAAGACACTGACAGAGAAAAAGGCAGAGATAGAGACAAAGACACTGACAGAGAAAAAGGCAGAGATAGAGACAAAGACACTGACACAGACAGAGAAAAAGGCAGAGATAGAGACAAAGACACTGCCAAAGACAGAGAAAAAGGTAGAGATAGAAACAAAGACACTGACACAGACAGAGAAAAAGGCAGAGATAGAGACAAAGACACTGACAAAGACAGAGAAAAAGGACGGGAGAGAGACAAAGACACAGACAGAGAAAAAGGCAGGGAGAGAGACAAAGACACTGATAAAAACAGAGAAAAAGGCAGAGAGAAAAACAGAGAAAAAGGTAGGGAGAGGGACAAGGATGGTGACAGAGACAGAGAAAAAGGGAGGAAAAGAGACAAAGACAGTGAAAGAGACAAAGAAGATGACAGGGAGAGACAAAAAGTTAGGGACAAAGACAGAGAAAGAGACAAAGGCAGAGAAAAAGATGTGGACAGAGACAAAGAGAGGGAGAAAGTCAATGACAGGGAGATAGATAAAGACAGAGATAGGAGTAGGAAGCAGAAGACATTGTCCAGAGAAAATTGTAACAGAGCCTCACCTGACCGGCACTCTAAAGCTGACAGTCCTAAAATGAAGCAAGATGGAAGCAAAAAATCACCTGACATCAATGGTCGACAGAGAACAAGCAGTTCCAGCCTTCAAACCTCCAAGAATAAAGAACACAGGACGAGTGGGTTTAGTAGCATTAGCTGCCTTGCTGGAAACAAACAGCAGGCCTATGAGACAAAACTTAGCGAGTTCCCTTCTTACCTGCTGGGTGGCAATTCAGGAAGTCTTAAGAACTTTGTGATTCCTAAACTAAAACAAGAAGGAACAAATAAAGATCTCCAGCTCAAAAGTAAATTGTTACAGAGCTGGAGTGAACCACTTGTAAGGTTGGAGAGAGTGTCACTGATCAAGAACTTAAACAAAAGAGCCAAACCTGTCGTATTGCTTCAGAGACTTGGCATTGAGGATGTAAAAAGGATCATTAAGGAAAGCAGGAATGCACACAGCTCCAGATACAAGAACTGGTCCTCTGACAAATCAGCAAGAGGTATGAGTTACTTTTTAATGGTCAAAACAGTGCAAATTCTGTCTCTTTAGTCTTTATTGAAAATGGACATAAAACTGGATCTAAATGTGCAGCGTTCATTTTAGTGTAGCTACTTTCTTTGGATTCAGCAAGCCTTAAGAAGAAATGTCACATTAAGACCACATAACATAATACATTGTGGTATTTTAAAATGATATTTAGGTGAATTTGGACCCATGCCAGCCAGTAGTCGTTAATTGTTTGTATTATATAAAGCCCCATGACTATTTGTAAACTGTAATATGTGCTGCTGCGTGAACAAAACTGATGCGGCAGACTGTTTGGCTGTGGACATGATGCCTCCTGCTTAGATCAGTTCCGCAGCTCCATGAATACACAACTCGTGTGACTCACATACTGTAGCTACATCCTGCCTTCTGCTTCCCAGGAGATGCAATACAGCAAAAGAACTCTGAATATGAAATTGAATTTCTGGAGACTGGTTGGTTTCAACTCTTTCAGTAATCACAAATTTCAGCAACTTGGTCTCTGTGTCCAAGATGAAATTAAATGAATGAAATCCTTGAAGGGAAATTATAATGTTGTTGTAGTTGTTTTTTTCTTTTTTTTTTAAGGGGCTGCAAGGTTTGCTGTTGTTTCTTTCGTTGAATTTTTTTTCTGTTTCTTTCTGATGTGCATTCACACAAACTTGCAATCTCACTTTTTTTATTGACCATTTGTTCTAATTAGGAACACCCAACATGCACTTTGAATTTACAGGGGAATTTATTATTATAATTACAAATGATAAGACAATTTTATGGTTTCAAAAAAATATCAGCGTCAGGTACTGTAGACTTCTCTTAGAACCTTTCTTAAAAACAAAATAAGGGAAAAAAACTTTGGAAAATGTTAATAAACAGGGTCTGTTGTATCTAATATTACTAATCCTTCAGTACTGCAATAGTTTTCTAAGTTTCACTCACTTTTAATACGTAGTTTATCCTGTGCTCAAAGCTCTTTCTACTTCTATATTCACAGAGACATATTTTGAGAAGGCAAATAAGCGAAGGCACAGTATGGTTAGTAAGAGATCCAAATATGTTGAGGTGGACTCAGATGTTGACAAGACTGATGATGATGAGGAGGAGTCTGACTCTGACAATGAGTGTAAGTATTCAGGCTTGTGAAATCACATTGTACCTACCCATCAGAAATGTTGACAGGACAATATTTGAATTGATTCAGATAATTTCTGCTGTTTTAGCTGCAAGGAAAAGGTTCAAGAAAAACCATGACAAGACATGGAAGTTTGAAGAGAAGAGAGGATCTAGGGATCACCACAGAAGTGGAGGTTTTAACTCTCGTCGGGGTTCAGGTGGTCGTCATCGGGAATGGGACGGTGATGATTCCGATGAGGGATCTCCCCCACAAAGTCTAAACGACTGTGAGACTTTTTTGCATCAACTTACTCAAAAAAAAAAAAAAAAAACTCATAAAATAGCAAGAAATGTTTTTTTCTTTTTCAAACTGTACTTAAAATAAACTTATGTACATCTTAAAAAAACACAATTTTGCAGTGAAGTAGCTTCAGGGTCAGCAAGCTAGGTCAGTTTAAGACATAAGAAATATGGATCCACATGAGAGTTTTAAAGATTAAAACTGTAAATGCACATGACAGACCATAGTTTTATAACCTTATAAGAGTCAGGGAGACCAAAGAAGATGAAAAATAAGAAAGAATAACAGGTTTTAGGGAGAAGTTAAGTTGTGGTTTCTACATTTATTATACTCCTGTTTAAAATGAGCATCACACGTTTGTGTGCAGATGCATCAGTGAAGTCTCGTCTCCACCTGCACACCCTGCAGCCAGGCAGGAAAGTGAAATGTCATGCATATAACTTATGTTCCCTAAAGCGGTGGTTCCTAATTTTTTTGAGCCACAACCCCCAAGATAACATGCTTTGGTGTTCGCAAACCCCCTAAATCAAATTCTCTCGCAGGGATAATGCCTAATTTGGATTTTTAAAATGGCATGAGTAATAAATTTGTTGTTTATAAATCAGTGCATTAAAAATTTAACAGGTTAATTTCACAGATTACTCTTTTTGCATTAATGTCTTCGTTTTGACAGTGCTAATAAAAATCCTAAATTTATTTAAATCTTTTTACAATGATTAGGCAACCCCCTTGAAATTATCTTGGAATCCCCAGTTTGAGAAAATCTGAAAGAAGAGAATATAGTAAGGGATATCTTGCCCTCACGTCTCCTGGCTGAAGGCACCTCTAATCATACCTTCAGGCAAATGACGTGATGACGACTGTTAGGCCCCTTCTGCACATAACTAGCACTTTCATCAGTTATTTTTCTTTTCAATAACTGCTCTTCACTGAGCTCAGATTCCTAGAGGTGTGTTCTGAAGCATTATGGGGGAAAAAAACACAGATGCCAGAAGGTGTTGGTCCCAGTATTGAAGTGACTGCTGCCCTGTGAAAATCCATCCCATATCTGAGCCACTGCTGAGGGATGTAGCCTCCATACCCTTGAAAATACATTATTTGGTTCCGACCCTAAGTTGTTTCTTTTTTTTATGATTTTGATGAATGAAAAAGACAAACACACACATAGCAAATAGCTCAGAAATGAGAGAGAGTGAGGAGAGCATGTTAGTTATCTTATAACTGAGTAAGAAACTGATCAGAATTCTTTATCAGCAAAGGCACATTATCCTTAAACATTTAGAAAAGCAATTTTTAGCTTCCCCCATCCACTGTTGGTATGTTTTACTCAACAGTTTAATATACTTTTAACAAACAAAAATGGATTGATTTGGCAGTATAATGTTTGAAAATGTTATTACTTTAGGGACTTTGGTATTATTTTTTCACTTATGCTATGCAATCTCAGGTGAATTGCAAATATTTCACACATATTTGGGCCTTTTTCTATCACAACTTCAGATCTGACTGAAGGAAGCACTTCAGATAACTGAATGATGTCTATTTAGCAGATTAATAAATTCATTAATGTTATGTATGTCTAAAATGGGCTAAAAGGTTAAAATAGTGATTTATGTCTTTTTTTTTCATTCAGATGCCAGAAAAATGAAGAAGGAGAAACATAAAAACAAGATGGCCTACAGTTCCATGACACTAGAGGGTAACAATTTGACTTCTTGTATGTTGTTTGAATTGAAAAAAGACTGTAAAACCAGTGTTTTTTTAATCAAGTTGTTTTACATTTATTTAATAGAAAAGATTGACTCCTCTACATTTAAGAGATTTGCATCCAATATAGACGGCATCCTTGAGAACCTTGAAGACGTGGACCTCACTGCTGCAGGTAAGCATGGAGAGTTGCGATGTCTCTAATCTCAACGCATGCGGTGGAGTTTTGTTAAGAAGTCTTCTCTGTTCTCTCAAGCAGATGAAGATGATGAGGAGATTCCTCAAGAGCTATTGCTTGGAAAGCAGCAGCTGAGTGAACTAGGCAGTGATTCAACCAAGATTAAGGCTATGGGTGTCTTTAACAAGGTAAGCCAAGGTCTTTTTACTGTCACATATTTAAACTAAGCCTCACAGCTGATTTCCAGTTCCCCTGGCTGCATTGGTGTTTTTCTGCCCACAGTTTTCATCTAGTAAACTGGTGAAAGTTTTGAATATACTGGAAAAGAACATTCAGGACAGTGTCAAACTCTCCACCATGATGAGCCATGTGAGTTATCAGCCTGATAATGTTGATACTCTGAAAGTTCAAACGATGAAAGAAGTTTATTTAATTTGTTTATTTTTTTAATGAAATTGTAGGATAAAGATGCAATGGACGAGGAGCGTTTGTGGCGTGACCTGATAATGGAGCGTGTGACTAAGTCTGCCGATGCCTGCTTGACTGCACTCAACATAATGACATCTCCCCACATGCCGAAGGCAGTTTATATAGAGGATGTGATTGAGAGGGTGTTGCAGTTCACAAAGTTTCACCTTCAAAATACTTTGTATCCTCAGTATGACTCTTCCTACAGAGTGGATCGCCATGGAGGTCAGCCACAGCATTATTCTGTTTTTTCTGTTGTGTGATTTAAGGCACAAACCTCTGACAAATGCACACAGTTTAACCATTCATGTGTGAATCAGAATTGAACCCAAAGAATAAGAAATGTTTTTTTTCTTATTTGTATTGTTACCATTAAGTGAGATGATTGAAAAATAATTGCCCAAACCCAGAATTCTTTTATTGGTTTCAGATCTTTAAGTTTCCACAATGTCTGATTATTGTACTATGATGTAAGCTAATGCCAATGTTAGCCACTTTAACTGTGCAGTGTGCTAACAGTAGCGGCTTTCCTGATGCTGTGCTATTGCACTTTCAAATAAAAGTAATCTACTTGTTCTTCAGTTCCTGCATCAGAGGATTTGTGTTCGGACTTGCAGCCAAAATGAAACATTTGGAGCGTCTTACTTGTGGCTGAGAAAATTTGGACTAGTCAGGCACACATTTAATCGTTAAGGAGGATAACAACAAAAGTCAAACCTTGAATCTGACACTTTTTATGCCCACTTGATGTTTCAAAATGACTCAAGATATGACAATTTACTGTCTTGTATATTTATTTACCTTTGTGAGACCCTGAAGTTGAATCTAGGCATTTCTACTTTTTGTTTCACTCCTTAAAGCTTAAAGCTTCTTTCAATGTCCTGTTTATCTTTCTCACACAGGTGGTACACATACTTCAAAGTCCAAGAGAGCAAAGTCTTCCACCCACAAACAGAAGGTGGTTGTCAGTCTCTACAACAAAGTATGTGACATTATCAGCAACATCTCAGAACTGCTGGAAATCCAGCTGCTAACTGACACCACAGTTCTCCAGGTGCAGTTTTGAATCTTAATAACGCTCAAACTCTTGTCCTCATGTCACCTTTGAATGATGAGCTCGATTATAACCTGAATTTTCTGGTTACCCTTGCTTTAGGTGTCCAACCTTGGGATTACACCTTTTTTTGTGGAGAATGTCAGCGAACTGCAGTTATGTGCCATCACATTAGTGACAGCAGTAAGTCAACTCTGACTTGTTGATTTAATGTCGCTCCACATTTTAAATAACATGATGACATCTGTACTGATTCATTTTGATTTTTCTTCAGGTTTTTTGTCGTTACAAGAAGCACAGGCAGCTTGTCCTTGAGGAGATTTTTACCTCCCTGGCTAAACTGCCTACGAGTAAACGCAACCTCAGGAATTTTAGGTAATTGTGACGTGTACACATTTTAAATAAATAAGTTTAATGTATTACGTAAGTCCCCTTTGCTGCCCAAAGAACCTAAGAAAACTAATTCCTCTTACTCCCCAGGCTAAACAGCAGTGATTCAGATGGAGAGCCTCTGTTTATCCAGATGGTTTCAGCTCTTGTTCTTCAGCTAATTCAGTGTGTGGTTCACTTTCCATCTGAGAAAGAAACGGATGATGAACATAACAAGAAGGTAGTCACAAATTAATTAGTTTATTTTTATTCATCAGATAAGAAAATCCGATACAGAAGTGTTTTTTTATACTTATTTACCTTTTTTTTAAGGTGGACAAAGATGCTCTCATCACAAACTCTTATGAAACTGCCATGAGGACGGCTCAGAACTTCCTCTCAGTGTTTCTGAAGAAGTACGTCTTATTTCTTCTTTCACTATAGAGCATCACATGAATGCCAGGTCTTAGTCTTAATCTGTTTAATAGGACTCTGGACTTCTTTACGCAGTAAATATGCTGCTGCTGTGGGATATGCTGCAACGTTTACTGTTTCTGTGTTTAAAGATGCTCCAATAAAATATTGCATTCTGTGTGTTTCAGGTGTGGCAGTAAACAAGGAGAGGAGGACTACAGGCCTCTGTTTGAGAACTTTGTTCATGATCTGCTGTCTGCAGTCAACAAACCTGAGTGGCCTGCAGCTGAACTGCTGCTCAGTTTACTGGGCCGACTCCTGGTGAGTAGCATCATTCATTTCAAATGTATCATCTCAAATCATCTATCCAGTAGTTCATTTGTTGTCGTTATGACATTTTTCCTCTGTGTTTTTGTGGTGCAGGTGCACCAGTTTAGTAATAAGCAGACAGAAATGGCTCTCAGAGTGGCATCGTTGGACTACCTCGGGACCGTCGCCTCTCGCCTGCGGAAAGATGCTGTCTCTAACAAGATGGACCAAAGAGCTATCGATCGCATCTTGGAAGAGGTGAACTAAACAACAAAATCTGTTTAACTCTTGTAAATGAACAGATGGTCTGAGCTGCTTTTTGATATGCTCATGGCATTTTTGTGACCTTACAGACTCCAGGCAGTAATGAAATACAGCAACTCCAGAAGGCTTTGGTCAACTTTTTGGATGAAAACACTGATACAGATCCAGCTTTAGTGGTAAGGATTTAATTTTTAAAACTATATTTAAGTTTTGTAAGACTAAAATGAAACTTATATTTTAGTCACGCGATGATGTTCTTGTTCTTGGATATCTTAACACACTGATTTTTAGGTATTGTTAATAAACAGGGTTGCTTTGGTAATATGCTCAGTATTATGCCTCGAGATATTCAAAAACTGTGATATGAATTCATTTGTTTCATCCAGTTTGCCAGGAACTTTTACATTGCCCAGTGGTTCAGGGACAGTACAACTGAGGCAGAAAAGGCAATCAAGTCTCAAAATGAAAACGATGAGGACACTAAAGGTCGCCGTCACTCAAAGGATATTGACTCAAGTGGGGAGATTATGCAGAGGGCCGAGGCTCAAAAGAAATTCCTCCGCAAGGTCATCAAGACTTCAAATTTCAGCTCAGCGAAGTAAGTATTGCTTCAGTTTGAATAACTGGACCATATTGATGCACAGGTTTGCTTATTATCCCATCGTGGTATTTAACTTTCCTTGTGTGTTTTCTTTCAGGATGAACTCTAATGCAGTCGACTATGAGGACTCCTGTCTGATTGTCAGATATCTGGCTTCTATGAGGCCGTTTGCACAGAGCTTTGATATTTATTTGTCACAGGTAAGAAATTAAATATGCAGATGCATTAGATATTACATGACTTCAGCTGTGACATTTTTTTCTGTTTTTCTAAATCTTTTTATTATAGATTCTGAGAGTGCTAGGTGAGAGTGCCATTGCAGTCCGAACTAAAGCTATGAAATGTCTTTCTGAAGTCGTGGCTGTAGATCCAAGTATTCTGGCTCGGGTAAGTCATTCTGCTTTGGTCCTGCTGCATCAAGGCTACACCGACGGCAGTTTTAGCTGCATTTTTCAGTCATCAGTGTCTTGCATGCGATTTTATTCATTGGACTCTTAAGCACATTCAGAATCTGGGTCACCCAGTGCAGCCTTCCCATCCCCCCCAAAAAGATATCTCAGCTTTAAACTTTTATAAATAAATTATTTATTTAAGGCAAACATAATTTAGCCTTATCAAATGGAACAGTTTGAAGCCAGGTTGAGAGCATTTGATTTCCCTTTTTTCATATATATATATATATATGACAAGCCCTATACGTCCATCATTTCTCTGTTATGACGGCGGGACGTGGAGGAGCACAATGGAAAAGATCAGCCAGCGCCCATGAACGCCGCCTCGGTGGAGAATGGGGGTGTATTAACACACACTCTTTTCCCAGTGAGAGGGTTCCACACGCGCACTTTTCCCACGTTCTTTTTTAAAGTTATCCTGCGTTTTGCACCAACGTGTCTGCTCTAGAGAATCTCTGGTCGTCTCAGAGCTTTTCTCTTTTGTTGCATTTGTTTATTGTTCAGCTGAGAAGGAGGAAACTAGCTGTTCATTGTTCACACCGTCACATATTTACCTCAAAGTGGTGTTTTTGGCAGGACCATCTCTAACACAGTAGCTGACGACAGAAAGTAGTTGTGGAAAGTATTTCAGCTATGCAGGGCACAAATTAGACCTTTTTTAGGTAAAGATTTTATGAAATATTAAACTGATTATTACAACTAACGTGACAAAAGTGTTGTCACATTTGCTGGTGTTTTGATTGTTATAATTAATTTATAAAAAAGTTTATTAATTCAGAATTATGATCTGTGGTAGAGATGATTTAGAACAGCATATAAGAAGTACATTATATATATATATATATATATATATATATATATATATATATATATATATATATATATATATGTGTGTGTGTGTATATATATATGTATATATATATATATATATATATATATATATGTATATATGTGTGTGTGTGTGTGTGTGTGTTTGAACTTTTTCTGCTTCTTCCGTATGAGTATGGCAATTAGTACTCCACTCTGAGCGAGCCACAGTTAAACCGGACAGGAATTAAGGAATTAAGTTAAATTACGTTATTAGCAGAGCAATGTCAGATTTCCCGAATACAATTTACTCTCTTATTATGGTCTGAAACTGTTTGCAAATATAGATTTTTATTTATATCGATCCATTCATACAATATAATTCACATTTGTAACATCTTAAAAAAATAATAATTATGAAAGCACTGTAGCTTTTATTTTGTTGTGGCGTTGTGTCTTGATCATTTACATGTAGCAGAAACTCTGCAGTGCCTTAATATGAGAATGATAGCTGGAGTTCTGTTCATACAAAAGACCAAAATGTCTGTTTGTTTCATCCGTTGTATTTATTTTCCAGTTGGATATGCAGCGTGGGGTTCATTGTCGCCTCATGGACAACTCCACCAGTGTACGAGAGGCTGCTGTGGAGCTCCTCGGCCGCTTTGTGCTAAGTCGACCTGAGCTGATTGAGCAGTACTACGACATGCTCATTGAAAGGATATTGGTAATTTCTTAAACTTCTTACCTCCTCCGTTACTGTATTCCTTTAGGATATTGATGTGTGACATACTTGTAACACACTCCTGGTAGAGATTGATTTGATTTGCAAGTATCGTATATAACAGGTTTGTGGGGAAAAAAAGGGGAAACCTTCATTGTAACAAAGTCTGAAGTCAAAGTTTCCCTTGACTTTGGCAAATTATGAACAGAAAGTTCAATTTAAGTGCAAAGGTTTTTCTGGGGTTAAAGCTCCAAATTTCAAACAGAGTACTTCAGTAGTTTGACAGTTGAATGTCATGAGTGCAGAAATATGAGAAATATGTTCCTCTCATTACTTTATCCTTAACTGCCTGCCTGCCACAGATGTGTTTATTTTCCATTTTTGACACCCACAACTCCACCGGATTGTTTATAATTGGCTGTTAGAGCCATCAGGGTCAAAAAAGACATTTAATACATACATAAAGTTTATATGTAATGGTCTCTCTCTCTTTATACAGGACACAGGTATCAGTGTGAGAAAAAGAGTGATTAAGATTCTGAGGGACATCTGTCTGGAGCACCCAGACTTCCACAAGATCACTGAGATGTGTGTCAAGATGATCCGGAGGGTCAATGATGAGGAAGGGATCAAGGTTTGGGTTATTTTAATTTGTCAATGTGTATTTTGAAAGTGTTACTTTTTACTTTTTGATGCACAGTTTATAAATGTTATTTTAACATCTGTTTCTTTGCAGAAACTGGTGAATGAGACTTTCCAAAAACTCTGGTTTTCCCCAACACCCAGCCATGACAAAGACGCTATGACCAGAAAGATACTGAACATCACAGATGTGGTGAGAACTAGTTAAAGCAAAACTTTCTTTGTTTGAATAAGAAACGTGCCACTTTTTGATGTTGTCAAATATAATCTGGCTCATATTTTGATTTTTTTTCCAGGTGTTAGCATGCAAAGATTCTGGTTATGACTGGTTTGAGCAGCTTCTGCAAAATGTGAGTTAAAGTTTTGACCCTTCAGCAGCTTTTTGTGAGCATGCAGCCCAACATCATATGTAACCGCTGTATGGCTGTGATTGTGTAGTTGCTGAAATCAGAGGAGAACGCTTCGTACAAACCCACCAAAAAGGCTTGCATTCAGTTGGTGGACAATTTGGTGGAACATATATTGAAATATGAAGAGTCTCTTGCAGGTATCAGAAATTCTTTAATAAAGAAACATAGATGTATTTCTACTGCTACATATCTCTTTGCTGAGATAAATTACATTTTTTTAATTGTCTGTTTCTCAGACTGTGAGGACAAAGGGGTCAACTCAGGTCGTCTTGTAGCATGCATCACTACTCTCTACCTGTTTACTAAAATCAGAGCACAGTTAATGGTTAAACACGCCATGACTATGCAGCCCTACCTGACCACCAAGTGCAATGTAAGTAACATCTTATTTTTGTTTATTATGAGAATATTTAATGCAAAACAAATTGTTTTTACTGTTATGTTAAGCAATAGGACCACCTAGTGGCAGGTACATGAAAATGCAGCTGTTAGACACAGTCACACACCAAAAAATGAAAATAAACTGGTTCTGAACAGTTGTCATCTGTCTCTGTGCTTTCATTTCAGACTCAGAATGACTTCGTGGTGATTTGCAATGTTTCCAAGATCCTGGAGCTTGTTGTACCTCTGATGGAGCACCCAAGTGAGACTTTCCTCACCACCTTAGAAGAAGACCTGATGAAGCTTATCATCAAATACGGCATGACGGTCAGCCTCCTTCACAACTTCACAGGTTTCACGGATGACGCTGAAAAATCAAAAACAGCATGAGAATAATCCTCTTGTGCTTTGTTGTTTTTCTCCTTCTCAGGTAGTACAACACTGCGTGAGTTGTCTTGGTGCTATTGTGAACAAGGTCACACACAACTACAAGTTTGTTTGGGCTTGTTTCAATCGGTACTATGGTAAGGATTATGTATAGCCGTCATAGTTAGAAATGTTGAGACAAGGTCATTTTTATATATTTTTAAAGTCAAATCTAACATGCCCTGACATTTAAACATATATATAGTGTGTATTTTTTAACCTGTTGTTTACAATTTATAGGATCTCAAACACTAAATGTAGATTTAATAACTATAAACTAAAGCAGCAAATATCAATTTTTTTTACAGGTGCGCTGGCTAAGCTTAAGACACAGCATCAGGAAGACCCTGGTAACTCCACTCTGGCTACAAACAAACCTACTCTGCTGCGTTCGTTATTCACTGTGGGGGCTCTGTGTCGACACTTTGATTTTGACCAAGAAGAGTTCAAGGGTCCTAACAAGGTAATCTCCATCCTTTCGCTTAAGTGTTGTTTTCAGAAGGCTGTTTTGATGGATTTAGTTGTCTCCGCTTGTGTGTTTATTAGATTATCATAAAGGACAAAGTTTTGGATCTTCTGCTGTATTTCACCACTCATGAGGAAGAAGAAGTCCAGATCAAGGCCATCATAGGTTTAGGTATATAACTCCACATAGACGCACATAACTTATAATCCCTGTATTTATATTTGAGTGTTATCCACATGTGTTCTGCTCATTTCTGATTTAGTTTTACTTATGACTGCTATATTAAAACACTTTCCACTCTGTAAAGGGTTCCAGTTCATCATGCACCCAGAGCTCATGTTTGTGCAGGATGTGAAGGTTCTGTATAACAGCATCCTATCAGATGAGAACAGTGTGGTCAATCTGAAGATCCAGGTGCTCAAAAACCTGCAGACCTACCTGCAGGATGAAGACACTCGAATGCAAGAGGCTGATCGTGAATGTAAGCTGAATAAATCCATCTGATTTGTTCTGTTTCTGCATGATTATTAGCTTAAATGTTCATTGACCTGGTGAGTCACATACTGTAAACTGATCAGGCTGATGTTCTGGTCTACTCAGGGAAGAACCAAGCCAAGCAGGAGGATCTGAAAGAAATGGGAGACATCTCTTCAGGCATGAGCAGCTCCATAATGCAGATTTATTTGAAGCAGGTGCTGGAGTCCTTCTTTCACTCACAGTCCTCTGTTCGGCACTTTGCCCTAAATGTCATCACATTGACTCTCAGCCAGGGCCTCATCCATCCCGTACAGGTGTGTTCTTAGTCTTAGATCACTTAGATCCTTTTTCTTTTATAAACAAGATCTGAATGAGTTTTGCTCTTTTGTATATAGTGTGTCCCTTACTTGATTGCCATGGGAACAGATCCAGAGCCAACCATGAAGAACAAGGCAGACCAACAACTAGTGGAGATTGATAAGAAATACTCCGGCTTCATCCATGTGAGTGGCTGCTTCGTTACAAATACCACATGATGGTTTGAATGAACTGTGGCTGTCTGAAGAGGTGCATAGATATTCTCATAGCTAAAAAAAATGTACATTTTATTGAAAGGTAAAATAAATATTATGCAATCTGCATTCTGGATGAGTAATGAAACTCTCTCTGTATTCAAAGATGAAGGCTGTTGCAGGTTTAAAGATGTCCTATCAGGTGCAACAGGCCATAAATGGATCCAAAAAGGCTGTGATCCGTGGTTTCCGTCATGATGACTCAGACGCAGCTCTCTGCTCTCATCTCTACACCATGGTCCGTGGAAACCGACAACATAGACGGGCTTTCCTCATCTCCCTGCTCAACTTGTTTGATGACAGCTCTGTAAGTTCACTTTTCTTTTTTAAACTGACATTTGTACACAGAAATTAGCTTTTTCTTTTTACGTATTTGTAAAGTAAATATTGAATAATATTCTTGTGTAATTGAAGTTGGTACTGAACAGTTCATTATAATTATGTTTACTTTATTCCCTCCAGAAAACAGAGGTGAACATGCTGCTGTTCATAGCAGACAACTTGGCCTGCTTCCCTTTCCAGACCCAGGAGGAGCCTCTTTTCATCATGCACCACATAGACATTACTCTGTCTGTCTCTGGTAGCAACCTGCTCCAATCTTTTAAGGAGGTCAGAGTCTTGGCAAATTAAAAAAAATATATATATATATTATAATACAAAAAAAAGGGGCCCCAAACTGCTCTGCACCTGAAATCCCCTGTAGAGCAAAAAAAAAACCTCCTTGGTTCCCAGACATGTATAGTTTCATTGATGAGAAGATAAAATAGTTTGCTTCAATGTATACTGGATGAGTGAGTGATTTTCTTTGTCATTGCAGTGTTTACAGAAGCAGCCTGTGAGGCAGGAAAAGAAGGTAAACACAAAAAAGAGGAAGAAGCACCACTCTCGGAGGAGGAAAAGCAGCTCTGATGACGATAGTGAAGATGAAGATGAAAAGAACAGCAGTTCATCCAGCAGCAGCAGCAGCAGCGATGAGGATGATGACGAAGTCCACAGGCATAAGAAAACTGCAGCCGCTGACTCAGACTCAGACATGGAAGATGAGGATGCAGTGATGGACCGTCTGCCTGAGAACACCACCCCTCTGCTGGAGTTTGCCAGTGCTTCACAGGGTATTCTGCTGCTGCTGGTGCTCAAACAGCACCTGAAAAATCTATACGGCTTCTCAGACAGGTAGGTCGCAAACAAAAGGATATGAGACTCATCTTTTATTGGCTTGTTAGGCCTTTTTTGAGTATTTTTTTGTTTGTGTAACAGTAAAATCCAGAAGTACTCACCAACAGAGTCTGCCAAAGTGTATGACAAGGCAGTGAACAGGAAATCTAAGGTGCACTTCAACCCTGCTCTGACACTGGATTACCTGAAGAGCGATCTTGCAAACAGAGAACTCAGCTACGAGGCTAAGCGGAATATTGTCAAACAATATCTGGATGTAAGCACACAGTTTTTTTGAGGTTTTATCAAAGTTTAGGCAAAATATGTGGAAGTTGTTTGTCTGGATGCACATTCATGTAACATTGTGAGATTTCTTTTTGGGCTTGAGTCGTTTTCTGGTAAAAATCCATTGCAGCTAACTAATGTTTCGCCACCTTTTGTCTTAGTTCAAGGTACTGATGGAGCACTTGGATCGAGATGAAGAGGACGAGGAGGGAGGCGAAGCAAATGCCAATGCCAGAAACAAAGCCATCACCTCTCTGCTGAAGGGCTCAAAACCCCGGATCCACAACCACAGTAATCACACTGCTCCAGTGGACACAGATGATGACGAGAGTGAGGATGACGATCCTCCTGCGGTAAGAAGAAAAAACTCTTTAAAACTCCTTAAATTTATATTGTTTTACAGTTTTTGCTCATTCAGCTGTTATCAAAAACACATTCAATTTACAGACTGAAAATGAACGTGGGCTATAAACCTCGTTTGATTCTCTCAACTTGATTTTGTTTTCACATCAAAATTGGAAAATTACAGTTTTTAATAAATATGTAGACGTGTCTTTCAGGAGCTCAAATGTAATCATAAAAACTTAACAAAACTATCAAACAGTTCATTTAAATCTCTTCAATGATTTGGAATATTTGTTGACTCAACAGTTGATTTGGGCTGTCCCAAAGCTCCTGTTATCTCTGATAGGTTTTAGTCATTTAATTAGCTTTGAGAGTGCATTTATGGGTTCACAGCAACAGCTTCAAAATCCGAGTACCACACTTAAATAAACTCCAGACTATTTAGGACTTCAGTTGATACAGAAATTGTGAAAGAAGAGCCCACACCTTTACAGAAATTAACTTTGAAATCAGATACGTGACTGCATTCAAGCTCCCAAGAAGAATCTGAAATTAAAGATCTGTAATTCCTAAACCTTTTTTCTACTTCAGATATAAATGTACTTGGATCTGATAGTTTACTCTTGTAATTTATGTATGTCACAGTATGTCACAGGACATAACTTTATTATTCAAACACAGTAAATATCTGTACAATTTGTGCTTTTACTGCCTTGTAACAGCAAATTAATACCTCTATTCACAGCGAAAACCAAGGAAAGGTGAAGATTCTGCTGAGGATTCAGGTCACATGAACAAGACAGTCGATGTGAGGGACGTCATTGCCATCTGCTGTCCCAAATACAAAGACCGACCACAGATTGCCAGGGTTGTCCAGAAGACCAGAAATGGCTACAGTATACACTGGATGACCGGAACTTACTCGGGACCATGGGCTGTGGCAAAGAAACGGGACGGTCGCAAAAAGGTGCCTTGGGTGGACAATATCAAAGAATCAGACATTATTTACAAGAAAATCTTCTTGACAAGTGGACAAAAGCTCACGAACAAAGTTGCACAGACGTTACGGGCGCTGTACGCAGCCAAGGAGGGGACTAAGAGTTAATAACCGAAGTTACTCTGACAGCCTTCACAGCCCAAATCTATGGATTTACTATGTTAAATACAAAGAAAGAGTTAACATCTTTAGATTAAAGGCAATGCTGGAAGAAAAATATTGTGAACACTTGCATTTTTAAATACAGACATGTGTAAGTTAAACACAAGGAAAACAGAAAAGAAAATGTTGGGAAAACATTGTGTGGGAGTTCCTTCGCTGTTGTGCAGCAACTTGGTTGTTTGATTTTTACTCCCACTGTATCATAGTTTAACTAAAAACCTGTTTATATCTGAACATAATTCTGTAAAAAATGAAGTGAATGTTGGAAATTAGTGTATTGATGATGTTCTTAATAAAGTGTTTTGGAATTATAACTAGCACCAGATGGATTTATTTACTTAAACTGAGCAACTTTTAACTTTCTTGTTTTAAATATCTTGTTGTTTACCCCCACTGTGTAATAGACTAATCTTTGATATAATTTATTTATGTTTAAAGCAGTGCAGTATCTGTGTCTATATTGTTTTTAATATAGAATTTGATGTTATACAGCACAGGGCAACAGTAAAGTTCTCTCCACTCTTTGGGTGGAACAAATACTGCAATAAATTTTTCTTTCTTATGCCTTTGTTATTTGTTTGTGCCCCCTACATCAAATGTGTAATTTTCCATCAAGAGGCAGTCATTTTTTTCTGTACTGTGGTGCTCTGACCTGCTATTGACAGAGATCTAGGGGGTGAAGCTGGTAAGGTGTTTTCTTTTATGAACTTGTCTGTGTCTCTAATAAGGAAGATACAAATTTGATCACTGAAGGTCATTTTGGGAGGTGACTGGGAGGATTTGATCTTGTTGCTTCACACTAATAGTAGGTGTAATAGTTTGCATCTTTTGTTACACTTGGATCTTTTCCTTCTTACAGCCATATAAAGGCACTCAAGCTTTAATCCAGCTTATATATTTGTACTGCAGAATTTATAGCTGACAAAATCTTCTAATCTAGTCATTCAAGCTTATGACTAGAAATATTTATCTTGAAGCCTACTTATTATTTACATTAAAATTTTTAGATTGATAAAATGTATTCTTAACAGAATTCAGAAACAAACGGCATTAGAAATTGCATATTATATTTAATTAATGAAAAAAAGTAGTTTTTTTTAAATCAAATATTAATTACGGTATTTTGGACGAGCGTCTCAGAATTACACTGACCAAAAGATGGCAGCACATGAATTCACTTGGTCCAGTTTGCAGAAATTAGGAAGAGAAGAAGAAATTCAAGCCCATCCACCGGAAGTAAACTATTCTCTGCCCCCTGTGCATGAGGTTGGCGGGCTACTACGTGCATGTATGTGTTGAGTGTTTTTATTTAAAATAGTTTTTGAGGTAGCTAACACAACTTGTTAGTCAATAAAATCAGTTTTGGGCAGAACCTTTTTATTTGGGCAAAGGTATGAATTAACTTTAAAATACTTTATTTCATACTTGGCTAGCTAGTCTACTTAGCTTCGATGCTAACCGATACAGGTATAATGCATACATTTAACCAGTGATATATCAGCTTGCTAAAATTGACCTAGAATAATTGAAGTTGTGGGTTTATCGGACACATTTTTCTATTTTTCACATATGAAATTATGTCAGATTTATTTTACTAGCTATTTGTTTAATCGGCAGTGACTTCCCTGCAGATAAAAGAAAAGCGGTGGTTGCCCCAGCTATGCCGTCCAGTGTTGGACCCAGCAGCCCCGCAGCTGCACTCGCCGAGGCGTTGGAGAGCGCTGCTCGGCTGATTGACAGACACGTGCAGGATGACCGCTGCTTTCCTGACCTGTCAGAGCTGCTCAGCGTCCCTTCACACAGTAAGTTCTGGTTATGGAAAGACCTTGTGATAGCTATAAAATTGCACATGTTGACTTCAGTACTGTTTACTCTCATGACTTCAGTACCTAATAATGAATGGGAGAAGGTTGGTGAACACTGAAAAGCAGCTAGTTTGACTTGATCCGATGAAACATAAGTTTGGAGCTGTTTTGAAGATGTTATTCATGGGCTCAGCTTCTTGTTTTATTATCACTGAAACCTTTAATGATTGTCATGATTCATTTCTTGCTTAATTGAGAAATTAGTCATGAAATGTAATGCTCAAACATATTCCCAAATCCTCTAAAATGTAAACATGACTTCGATCTATGACCAAAATTAGCAAAATCACGAATAAATAAACAAATCACCTTTAGTCTTGCATCAGCAAATTTATTTTTGTATTTACTTTTTTCTGTAAATTAAAACTAGTATGAAAAAATGTACATCTCTCTTAATTTTCTGATTGTTAGACCTTGTGGAAGAGCTTATTAAACCTGTGAACAATATATCTAATCTATTATTGCAGTAAAAGGCAAATTTGTGTATATATATATATGTATATATATATATATATATATATATATATATATATATATATATATAGACACCAGAAAAGTGGAGTGACATAGTATGGTCATGCTACAGGACTTAACAATAGAAAGACTGCATATTTTATATATCTGCGATGAGCAAACACTAAAAAATAAAATTAAATATTCGAGCATTTCCTAGTACCGTTTCCTTTTTTTATATTTATTTTTGAAGCAGTCATATATTATTACAGTGTCATATACTGAAAACAAGCATGGATCCTTTGGAAAAGTTGTAAATCCCCAAGACTTTTAAATAAGAGAAACTTATTTCCATATTAGTCTGAAATGAGATTGGGAAGGATAACTGAGGCTTCATCTGTGAGGGTAAGATGTTAACTATAAGGCATTGTGGCTCACATTCAACAGGCTAGGCTTTAAGACACACTGTAATGCCATCCCATTATGCTGTAGTTATAACCTTGTTCTCTGGGAGTTGGTGGTAGCTGATGAGTGGGTTCTATATGCATTGTAATTCTGAAAGCATGGAGGATAAACATTCTACTACTGTCAGTGTAAAAGGGTATAACTGTGTTTTAGTATATGTAACTGTGTTTTAGTATATGTAGCTGTGTTAAAAAACTGTCTGTAAACACTGCCTTTAGTGTAAAAATAGTATTAGACATAATGGATCTTGATCCATATGGACTTTAGAGGTAGAAAGGATTTTTAATTAGATTTTCTATCTTCAGTCCTCCTCCTAGTCTTTGACTAGATTATTTACAGTCTTGTCCAGCCAGCGCCGATCCTTGTGGGGAATCGTCTGGTTCCACAGATGCATGAAGTTGTGGTGTTTGGTCAGTTCTTTGATGATAGTATGTCTGTGGGCCCTGCACAGATTTAACTACTAGTTTCCTCCTTCTCAGATGAATGAAAAACAAGCGTAACGAGAAAGACAAAGCTAGCACCAGAGAAGCCAAACAGCTGATCACCGACAGCCGGTCACAGAACAACAGGAGAGAGAGGAGGAGGAGGAGAAGCCATATTAGTTCAGAACTGCGGGAAATAATTTTCTCTTCTTTTTTTTCTTTAAATGAAAGAGTGAAAATTGTGGGGGATGAGGGAGCCTTAATTCCAGTTAAAAAATTAACGCAATTAATTACATAAAGTAGTTACTGCTGTTAACGCGTTATTTTTGTCAGCCTAATAATTATAATTCATGTTTTATTAAAACGTGAAATCCATGATGGCCACACAACTGTTTTAATTATTGAGTAAATAAATTAGGATCACAGAATTTATTAAAAACTATCTTGAAATTGGACGTACAGTGAACGTTTTCCATATTAATCCAGTGAAACTGATCACTTATTCAGTGAAGAGACAAACTTTTAAAGCCAGTTCAAGATTACAAGTCTTATATTATTACAGAACTTTGTGATAGTGTTTCAAATGCTAAATTTGCAGCAAATTTCACATGCTTAAACGTTATTTGGGCTGATGATTGACTTACGAATGTGATACACCACTAAATATTTTGTGTGTATCCGTTGTCAATTCGGTTGCTAAATGAAAAAAAAATTGCAATTTAAAGAATCAAACGGTTGTTTCTACTTAAATTTGTTTTATATTTAATCTTCTTTCAGAATTGACAGATGCTGTTGAAAGCCATGAGTTGTATGAATGACCGTAGTTAACGCAGTTAGTTTTACTGAAGAGTTAAGTGTGTTTCTCTGAAGCGTTCTGGTGTGACAGCGTCTGGTTCTGTCCTGTGTTCTGTTTATGTATGTAAACAAACTTGTTTTGAAGTTTATTAACAAAAACATGATGAGCATATTGGCCATTCTACCTGTCCTTTGTCTGTCCTTGTGTACACTAGCAAAAGAAGGACAGATCCTTCCTCTACTTCTGTTTCTACCATGTTTTCTTCTACTACTTATTATTCTTTGATGCAAGGAAATTTCTCATGAAAAATTGAATGCCATGTGAGAGCCATGTTTGTTCTTTTATTGATAGACATGCCGTCCCTCTCTGGAGTTTCGGACATGGACTACCCCCTTCAGGGACCTGGTTTGCTCAGTGTGCCAAACCTCCCGGAGCTCAGCGCAGTGCGACGAGTCCCTCTACCTCCTGAACTGGTGGAGCAATTCAGCCGTATCCTGTTTGTCATTTTAGGAAACATTGTTTTCAAATGGACCCTGAAGTTTTCATCAGGCAAAAGAAAATAGTTCATTTACTCCAGGTTCTGTTCAAATGTGAGTTTTTGCTTAACTATTTTTTTTAGATATGCAGTTTAACTGCATGATGGGAGTTTTTCCTGAGATCTCTCGAGCGTGGCTCACTATCGACAATGACATCTTCATGTGGAATTACGAAGATGGGTGTGTAACTTTTTAGTAAAATGCATTTTTGGATAATTGTACAAACATCACTGTCTGATGTGCACACACAGTTACCTAAACAATGTAATTTCAACATTAAGTTGATAATAAACCTGCAGGCAAAACTGTTGTTTCTCATTTTCTGGTCTATTTCTTGCAGAGGGGATGTGGTCTATTTTGATGGGCTGATTGAAACTATTCTGGCCGTGGGTCTTGTTAAACCAAAGCAAGGTATGACCAAGCAATCCTTCAGCATTTTTTTATTTTAAATAGTTTTATATTTGAAGAATTTATACATGTTTCTGTACTTTTTAGGGATTTTACAGCCACACATTCACTACCTCTTAGTACTGGCCACTTCTGTGGATGTAGTAATTCTTGGACTCAGTTTCCCCAAGGGCCAAGCTGGTGAGTTTGTCTTTAGTCACTTTGATTGCATTTTAGTTTTGGGTTTTTATTTTGTTGCAATCAAAATAATATATCAATGATAATTTCAGTATGGTGAATAATTCTGATAGTAGCAGCTTTATTTAAACACATTCTTTCCATAATTGTCTACCTTATAAAATCTGCACTGTTTAAAGTCAATGTGACATTACTTGTATGAACATCGGGATGGGATGCAGAGAGAAGTTTGTCATCTTTTTATCTCTGTTTTGCTACAGGACTGAATGACAGCATGTCTGGTGGGATGCAGCTGCTGCCAGACCCTCTGTTTTCGATCCCCACAGACAACACCTACATCCTGTCAATCACCTCCACAGACCTGGGACGCATCTTCATGGCAGGAAAGGATGGCTGCCTCTATGAGATAGCTTACCAGGCAGAAGCAGGCTGGCTGAGCCAGCGTTGCAGGAAAATCAACCACTCTAAAAGCTCTCTATCCTTCCTCATTCCTTCTGTGCTCCAGTTCTCCTTTTCTGAAGACGGTGAGCAAAAGGTCCACATTTCCATATATAGTGTGATATGTCACTGATCTAATTAAAATACTCCTGAATGTTGTCTCTGCTCCACAGATCCTATTGTGCAGATTGCAATTGATAACACTCGCAACATACTCTACACACGCTCTGAGAAAGGTGTCCTGCAGGTGTGGTGTCTAATAAATGCCTTATTTCCTTTTCTCCACTGGTTTTTGGATTATCAAGGAAAGTGCTGAATTTGTAGTAGCAGTCAGTGAGCTGCTTCTGTCTGTTTTTCAGGTGTACGACCTAGGTGCTGATGGCCAAGGAATGAGTCGTGTGGCAACAATGTCACAGAGCTCCATAGTTGCAGCTGCTGGAAACATTGCTAGGTAGTTTGTGTGTTCCTTTTTTTTCACCTGTGATTCAGTCTCCTCTCTGGGCAGTTAATTTCTGATTTCCTTTTTTTGAATTTATTCATTTAACTATTTTCAGGACAATTGATCGTTCTGTCTTCAAGCCCATCATCCAGATATCTGTGATTGACAAATCTGAGTCCTCAGATTGCCACCTGCTAGCTGTCACCCATGCAGGTAATTTTGAGAAGTGTGATGAGTGTTGGGTGAAACTTAGAAATGTTCATGCATTACTGATGCTCTGTTTTTGCAGGTGTACGTCTCTACTTCACCACAACATTTTTTGCCCCTCTGCACCAGAAGCATGTTGCAGTTCGGCCAAGCCTCCTTGCTTTAGTCCATGTTCGTTTGCCACCAGGGTTTTCTGCCTCCTCTACCCTGCAGAAACCAGCAAAGGTCCATAAGGCTCTACACAGTAAAGGTAAAAGTCCAAATCTGAGTCAAAACCTGCAATGTCTGGTTTTGCTCAGTATTTTATTCAGTTGTTTGATCTGTACTACCACAATTTTTCAGAGCATAAATCTCTTTAAAGATACATTTTAAATGTTACAGGTGTTCTGCTCATGGCTGCCTCTGAGACAGAAGACAGCGACATCTTGTGGTGCATTAATCATGACTCCTTTCCCTTCAAGAAACCTTTGATGGAGACACAGGTACTTACTCCGAATATGTAGTACTGCTTGCAGATGTATACTTTATGACCAGAAATGATCCATGTGAAATGATCTAAAAAGTGATGCTAAAATATGCCTCTTGTTCCTCTGTCTTAAATTAAAGATGATGTCTAATGTGGATGGACACTCCTGGGCTCTTTGTGCTATTACTGATGAGAGGCCTCCTAAGATTTTCACTCCTCTAAACAAGGAACAGATTCCCATTACTGATTCACCGGTGGTTGTCCAGCAGCACAATGTCCCTCCACAGAAGTTTGTCCTTCTCTCTGCAAAGGTTAAAAGCGCTGGCATAGCCTGTCATGTTACACACATAGAGATTAACCTTATTGCATAATAATACAATGCATGACTTTTTGCTGTCCTACAGGGGAGTCACATCTTCCAGAAACTGCGACCAGTAGACCAGCTTCGTTACCTCCTTGTTAACTGTGCTGGGGGAGAAAGTGAAGAGATTGAACGCTTCTTCAAGCTGCATAGGGTACAATCCAAAACAGTCTCTATTTTGTAATTAATTGATAACATCAAAATCATAAACATGCATGGCTGTCATTAACTAAGAGCCTTCATTTGATACAGGATTTATTTTTAGGAATCTCCCAAATACTTTTTAATTCTGTTCTGCCTAGGAGGAGCAGGCCTGTGCCACAGCACTGATCTTGGCTTGTTCAAGTGCGGCTTCTGACCGAGAGGTTTCACAGTGGGCCACTAGAGCATTCTTCAGGTCTGGTGGTGGTACAAACATTGACCTATTCCGCTTATTCATATTGGACACACCAAATACAGTTGTTCCATTTTTCTGGTATGTTTAGATATGGAGGAGAAGCACAGATGAGATTTCCTGCAGCCATGGCTGCTCCCAGCACCGTTGGACCCGTGATGAGTTCTCCAGCACCAGGTAAGTTAATCCATGTTTTCAGAAGTAAACAGACATTAAAGATATGTGTGAATGTATTTTTATGTATTGTCAATCTCACCTCAGGAGTTGTACCTCCTGCACTGGCAACACCATTTGCACCAATGCATGCTGGATCTGCCCCCATCACACCCATGTCAGCTGGCCCAGAGGTGATTTTCTCAGGGAAACACAATGGCATCTGCATCTACTTTGCTCGCATTCTTGGGTAATTAAACACATTTTTCTGGGTCTGGCACCTTTTTCTTACTTTGCTGAGTTCTGGCAATGGTGTCCTTTAATTCTATTTTCCTCTCTGGTTCACTGCTGTTTCAACAGAAATATTTGGGATGGTAGCCTTGCTGTTGAGAAAACCATGAGCAAAGGAAACCAGACTATTAGTATTGTAAGTATCATATTTATGAGAATTGTGTTTACTCATAAAGTCTTGAATGCATATCATTTTTCAAAATGTTAGCGATGAGTGGTTAATAAGTTTTGGTATGTTGTCCTCACAGCTGGAAAGCAGTGTTACACCATTTGAGCTGGAGTCTGTCCTTTTTGAACTCAGCGGTCTGCAGGAGTTTCTGGATAAAAACTCTCAGCTCAGTCCTTCCTCTCTTGGTGCTGCAAGGTAAGATCTCCTGCTCTCTTTGCTTTTTCTTACACTGAGTCGATTGGTCTGTTTTTTTTGTTTGTTTTTTTTTTTGTTAGGGTTTTTTTTTGTTTTTGTTTTTGTTTTATTTTTTTGCTTTTTTGTAAAATAGGTGCTGTGACGTCATTGTTTGTAATTTCCTTAATTGCTTTAACCTGTAGGGGGCAGCACATACAACCTCTGATTCTGGACAGAAGATGGCAACAAAATCAAATCTGTTTCAAAGGCTTTTCTTAAATTATTAAAGCCAATTATGTTATGGAAACTACTTGTCTTTATTTAATGATTCATTCCTACTTTTATACCTACAAAACTCTACTTTAATAAGAGTTTCTTTGCTTCCCATCCCCTGTATTTTTTGCTTCCCTTCAGCTTCACCTCCCCTGCCAACCTGCAGCAAAGACTGCTGGGATTCATGCGTCCTGATGGAGCGAACTCCCAGCAGGTTCAGCAGGAACTCCAGAGGAAATATCACAGTGAGTTTTGGGTTCAAATGTTTGTTTTTTTTCATAGTACATAAAATATGGAGGTTTTATGTGCTAACAAAATAGGGGAAAGTGATTTACACTTTATCCATTAGATTTTCTGTAAAGTGAGTCTATTTTTTTCTCCATGTCTGTATCCAGCCAACGCTCAGGTCTATGAGAAAGTGTCCCTGCAGGGTATGCAGCAGTTTGTACATCGCTCTTATCAGACTCTGGTCCTCTGGAAGCTCCTCTGTGATCATCAGTTCAGCCTCATTATGTCTGAGCTGCCAAAGGTATTTATGTGGGCACAAACATTTTTTCATTCCAGATTGATGCTCATACAGTATGCCTACAGTAATAACTCCCTCTTTTCAATCAAAAACAGACATTTTTATGAGTGCTCACTGCTCATATAACCTGTTCTGTTCATAGGAGTTTCAAGAGCAGATGAAGGGGGCAAGTTTTAAGGATGTAGTTATCCGGGGAAAGGAATTATCTGGAGCGCTCATCACAGGGCTCATTAATGTCTACATCAAAGATAGTGCCTCTGTGGACGCCATCAGCAACCACCTGCGGGATCTCTGCCCCCTGCTGTACAGCAGTGATGACAGCGTTTGCTCCAAGGTACATAAACACACATTAGACAGTTTTCACCCCATAAAATGTGAAATGCATATATAGATTATTCACAGCTTCCGCAGTGTCATGCATTATATTTTATCAATGCCTGTGTTTTGTTGTCACACTTCTTCTTATCAAGAAAATTTTAGGATCAACAAGGTCTTGTGCTAAAAGGTTATTGATCTAATCACATTGATTTGTATGTCTTAGTTTACTCAATTTGCTTTTGTCCTGCACTCAGGCTAATGAGTTGCTGCAGAGCTCCAAGCAGGTCCAGAACAAAGTAGATAAAGAGAGAACACTGCGGGAATCTCTGCGGCTCTACCAGCAGATCAGCCAGCACACAGACCTGCCATTTGTTTGCTCTCAGTACAGGCAAGGTATGGACATCCAGGACACTGCCTGTTTGTATTCTAGGTGCTTTATATTTACTAATGCTGTTCAACTTCTCAGTGCGTTTCTACGAGGGAGTCCTTGAGTTGTGTCTCACAGCAGCAGACAAGAAGGATCCACAGAGGTTGGGTCCCCACTTCTACAAGAATGGAGAGCCTGAAGAGGACAGAGCGGGACAGCAGGCCTTTCAGGAAAGGTAAAACAAAAAAGAAGCAGCAGCACAAAATTCTCTGCATTAAAAAGAGCTGCCAACACCAATATTTTTGTCCTCTTTCCAGACTTTCATGTTATAAGTGCATCACCGACACCATGCAGGAGCTGGTGAACCAGAGCAAAGCTGCCCCTCAGTCCCCCAGCGTCCCTAAACAGCCCGGACCCCCTGTCATGACCTCAGACCCAAACATGCTCAGTAACGAAGAAGCCACAGCTCATGTGAGTATAAGTTACAGTGAGTTTTATTTCTTTAAACTGCTGTATACATGATCTGCAATTCTAATGAGAATCTGTCATTTTGCTGCAGTTTGAGCAGATGCTTGGTCTGGCCCAGAGGTCTCAGGATGAGCTGTTTCACATCGCCCTCTACAACTGGCTGATTCAGGCCGACCTGACTGACAAGCTGCTGGAGGTACTGTGTCCAAACATGTGTAACAGTTCACCTATGGACCTGAATTTAATTACCTTGAAAGGAGCCATTTATTTCTTAAAATAATGTGTTTTCATGATGTTGAACCAAAATGTTATGACAACAGCCCAAAATGAACCAACCACACAATGGTTTCAAACAATGGCATTTTTTTATCTGCTGTATTTTGGTGCAATGACTGGGACAGTCATTTGGTTGCAATGTGCAGTTTGTGCCTGTAGATGTCATGAACTCCACCACACTGGACATGTTAACCTGAGGCTCCCTCTAAACACGGAGACTGTTATCTCTACATGTTGTATAATGTTCCAATGAATTAGTGTAAAATATTTTGTTTACACTGCACGTCTTATCCTCATTCATGGTTAATATGTTTACATTTTATCTTGAATCTGACTTGCAGGTGAATTCTCCATATTTGGAAGAACATTTGATGCATATGATCAAACAGGACCAGAGTAAGGTTCACAATATGGACCTCTTGTGGCGATACTATGAGAAGAATCGTAACTTCGGAAAAGCAGCTCATGTATTGGCGCGTCTGGCTGACATGCACAGGTTTGAACACAACAGCATGATGATAATCACAATTCTGTAGTGACCGATCTCCAACTCTAACTCCTCCAGCAAATTACACATACTTCTTGTAATCGACACTTATTGGTCTGATTTAAAAAAAAAAACACCTTGCCATCTGTTGTCTTATGTAGTACTGAGATCTCTCTGAAGCAGCGTTTGGAGTATATTGCCAGAGCCATCCTGTCTGCAAAGAGCTCCTCCTGCATCTCAGCTCAGGCATCTGATGGAGAATTCCTTCATGAGCTGGAAGAAAAGATGGAGGTACTTTGTTGTCAGTGATAAATGAGGGAAATCTTGGCCTAAAATTAGGCGACCACTGTTTCTGATCGAGCGCTTTCCCCTCTCCTAGCTTGTGCGTATCCAAGTGCAGATCCAGGAAACCCTGATCAGACAGTACTCCCATCATCCATCAGTGAAAAATGTCATCTCCCAGCTGGATTCAGAGCTCATGGACATTACAAAGGCAACTAGGAACATCACACTAATAACAGAATCCATGCTTCTGTTTTCACTGTGAATAGAAATGTTAATAATGTCTCTTTTTGCTGTGCAGCTTTATGGAGAGTTTGCTGATCATTTCAAATTGTCTGAGTGCAAGCTGGCCATCATTCACTGTGCAGGGCATTCAGATCCAATCCTGGTGCACTCGTTATGGCAGGAGATCTTGGAGCGAGGCAAGTGAAACAGCACCCCATAAAAAACATTATGCCCCTCTGTTTTAACAAATCACACGTCACTGATGAATGTTTTGTCTTCCAGAACTGGGAGACAGTGTGGCCATGAGTCCAGCAGACAGGATGAGGTCTCTCAATCTGAAACTGGTATCACTGGGGAAGATTTATGCTGGAACGCCGAGATATTTCCCTCTAGGTAGGCTTTAATTATATTCTGTTTTTGTCTAGTTAGAATTTTTCAGCTTGCTGTTGACAATTTTGGGAACAGTAATATAATTAGACTTCCCTTTTGCATCATTTATATCAGTATGTCTCTCGGGTGCAGGTCTGTTTGGTTACGCTAGTACCTCTAATTATCTTCCTTTTGCAACCAGCATGTTCAGACTTGTCATTTCAGTGGAGACATTGATTTTCTTCTCTCTTTTTTTTTAATTAATTAATTTGTTTATTCATTTTTAACCCATCTATGGTACTTTAGTATGCAGATGCAATTATTCATTGTTAACAAGTGTGGGTTTTCTCTGTGATTGCAGAGTTTCTGGTAAAGTTTCTGGAGCAGGAGGTGTGTCAAATGAACTGGGATCTTGGATTTGTCACATCCACCATGCAGGAGATTGGAGTACAGTTGCCCCGTCTTCTGGAGGTCTATGACCAGCTCTTCAAAACTCGGGTAAACGCTTCATTTTCAGATTTTTTTTTAAACTGCACTAAATATTTCTGTTGTCTCGTTTAAACTAACAACCTGCCTGGCCCTTTTGTAGGATCCTTGCTGGCAGCGGCTGAGAAAACCCCTACATTTGGTGGAGTGTATCCACGTGCTTCTTTCAGGATATGTTGATGACCCCAGCAGAGTACCAACCTATGACAGGTAATCACTGTCGGTTCTGCTGCAATACTGGTACAACTCAGGAAGTTCATGCAGTATAGATTTATGGAAGAGAGGGGGGGAAATAAAACAATAAGGGGGAGAAAATTATTATTAGATTAAAAAAAATAGTAATAATAATTATTTCAGCCAGTGAAGAACACTGTTTGAATTCAGACTGACAACCTAACCTGTTTAACGTTTTCCATCCTTTTTTCCAGGCGCAGATTCACTAACGTGTGCCTTGACAACATCTGTGGATACCTTGTGGAACTGCAATCTTTGAGCCCAAACTCAGCTCTTCAGCAAACCATCGGCAACTTTAAGTCACTGCAGGCAAAGCTGGAGAAACTCCACTGACCGTCTCATAAATGCCAGGTCACCTCTAGATCTTAGATTGCTGGCGTCTAACAAACATCTGACGAAAAGTTTGACCATCAGCAAGCACGATTTGATGAAGTTTGTATTCATTGATCGAGTCTGCCTCTTTACACCTTGAGTTTGTGTTGCAGTCTGGGACAGATATGTTGTTTTGGGATAATGGACACGAAATGAACTTTATGTCTCTGGGTTCAAAATAAATGTGGAAACTGAAGACAAGTTTTATAAATTATTTGTTAGACTTTGTTACTTTGAACATTATGCTGAAGCAAAGAAAGGCATTTAGCAATTTTCATAGTTTGCAAATAGTTGTTGGGTTGTTCAATTTTTAAAAACAAAGCAAAACGTAAGATTTTTGGACTATTGTATCTGAACTGTTTCATATTATATGTTGTAATTTTGTACAGAACTTGCCTATAATATCATTTTGTCTGCAGAGGCTTTTTTACACACTAGTAATCATTACAACAAACATCTTGATTATCCGGAAAGTAAAACAGTGCCACTGTGTGTAAGTGCTTTTGTGAGCTTTTTGAATCTTTTTTAACTTGCACTGAAACTTCTGGCCTGTATTAGGGGAAAAAAATAAAACATTTTTGAAATACTGTAGTAGAACTTTTCATGACTTATGGATTTGCTTTATGTATTTGATTTGTTTTATCCTTTGGCACGCAATGGGGATTTTCTGGTTAATATATAACGTGAATTGTAGAAAAAATCGTCAGCAGAAAGGAGTTGTAGATGATTTGAGTGTTTATGCAATTATCTTTCATTTCAAACAGCGTTTGTCGCTGTCATCACTAACAAGGCACTAATTGCTGAAGGTTTCCAATTAGCACTACTCATCCTCACATGAACAATTATGTTTAATTTTTAATCCCATGAAAGATAATTTCAGCTTGATGCTGTGCTGATTTTCCCAATGATGAAGTCACTATATTTGCATAAGTTCTAATAAGGTGAACCATGCATAATATTTAATATTTTGAGGTATAACATTGTATTAGCACAAATTCTTAGTACTGTTTGGCAACGGCAGATATGATTAGGCAAGTTTTCCATGGGTGCAACCCACATACTACACACCAAAATCCTTAACTTACTTCATATTTTTGTTGCTATGGTCATTCTGAACAGTATCCCTTTCAAATCAAGCTAATTTGCTTCTTTAGTTTTTATCAGAACATTTTACATTTGACCTCATCCTTTTACTCAACCTGATATTTTAACAACAAAGCATTTAAAAATCAGAAGAGTCTTAAACTGTGTCCCAATTCAGGGTCTGCACATTTTAAGTTTGGAATCTACCACTGCAGCACATCCATCTTGTAAATAGAATACAATATATAAAGCAAAAGGCTGCATAGTGTTCTTCCCTCTTTCAGTTCAACTGAGTTTATTTTACTGCTGTTTAGTCCTGGTAGTAACATGTATTGTTAAAATTTTACATAAAAAATAACAGTTTCAAGATCCCGAAGGTGTCTGGCTTCTCAAACTTTTACACAGTATATTAAAAATATTTGCTCAAAACACTTAACATGCTTATCTTTAAAGAAAATAAACTCAGATTTGAATGATGTGTAACAGCAGAGGAATTGCAATAGTTAAAATGCATTAAATGACACTAAAAAAGATTAGTAAATGATACAGTTGGATTATACATTTTTAAGTTTATAGACAAAGCTTGACAGTACATTGAGAATTAGAGAAAACCTATAAGATTGTTTGTGTTTTTATTTCTTACATGAACAAGAAAGTTTTTTCACTCCATGCAGGAAAATGTAGGGAATGATGGAGGTGTAGGAGGCTGCTATATAGCTGGCCACCTCCAACACTATTGATGAAGTGAGGATGTTGTTGGTTATGCGTAGGAGCAAATGAGTCATCCAGCAGACCATGACCACACTGGCTACAGCGACAACACTCTTTGCTGCTCTCACCTGAATCCCTGAGTTGGGTTTGACCTTGGATGGCATTTGAAAGGACCTTGATTGAGCTCCAGTTCTGCAGTTTGTATCTGTTTCTGTGTTTAGGGAAGATGCTTGTGGACTGTTATCTGCCAGCCCTCCATTTAGACTGGAAGAAGCAGGTTCACCTGGGGGTGTACCTTTGACATTGTTGATGGGGCCTGAACCAGAAACAGTGCTATTGTTTTCTTCTTTAACCCTCTCCTTGGTTGGATGAGAAAAATGGCTGCCTATGCGCCTCTGGTTTTGAAGCAAAGAAACAACAATCTGGATACTTGCATATAAGATCCCTGCAATAGGGAAAGCATTGGCCATGGTTAAATAAATGATCTCATAGGTTTTCTGAGCAACTGGATTAGGAAAAACATCTACACAGTTTTCATGGCTCTCATTCTTTCCCTCCACTGATATAAAGAAAAAGTGTGGGATGCTGAAAACCACAGAAACCGTCCAGCTCCCAGCCAGTAGACAACCCACAAGGTGCAGGCTGTCCATCTGCACCTGGGCACCTCCACGTTTTAGGGATCCGACCAGCTTCTGGTGCCAAAAAACGCTGATGAAGAGGGTCGTTAGGATGCTGCTGGTTTCAGAGAGGTCAGAACAAAATCTAAATACTCCACAGAAGATGTCTCCAAAGAACCACCGCCCAACAAAATCTGCTACGGTGTCAGGCAGGTCCACCAGGCAGTTGGTGATGAGGTTGGAGATGGCCAAGTTGATGAAAAGGATCTCATTCGTACGGATGCCAGATTTCTGCCTGGGGAAAGACGCTATAGCCAGCCAGTTGTTTCCTAGGATCCCCGCTGTAAACATGAGCGCTCTGATGATGGATTCAATCAAGTGCTTTGCTTCCATTGTCAGGAGACAATTTTATCCTTGCTCACAGATGAAAGAAAGAAGCCTCACTGGGGCTTGTAATGTCTAAAGGAAGCTTCAGTCCTTTGGCATTTATAGAGAAGAGAAAGAAGCCCAACCCAGTCACTGCAGAGTTTCAAAATCTTTTCATTTTCCGTATCCCTCGTCATGTTAAGAGAGGGAGGTGTAGTATAATTTAACTGGCACTCCCAAGCATCTCTCTCCCTCAGCATGTACAGATTATGAAACAAGTTCTGGGCAAAGACAAATAAAAGGCCACTCACCTGCGTATGAAAAAGAGAAAGACACCAAAACTGAAAGAGGTACAAAACAAAGACCATGGTGAAACATTCTTTAAGTGTTTGACATCACCAACTCTATCTTTTTTTAATTGATTTTGATCCTGTTTTTATCTTTTTGTCTTAATTTTTTTTCCACATTTTGATTTTTTCAAATTTTGGTCAGTTACATCTGCTATCAGTTTGTGTTACATTTTGTTATGTGTGTGTGTTTGTGTGTGTGTGTATTATAAAATCTTTCTGATTGTTTTGTGACCCCTTTTTTGTTTTGGTCTCATTTTGGTTATTTAATGAGAATATCAGATACCTCTGAGACTATGGGATACAGTAATTTTTTGTGCCCCCAAATAGAATTTATTATCACAAAACTGATAAATAAAATAAGAAAAACTAAATCACACAGTAGAATGTGACCATCTACTGAGCTAAAAGTACAAGATAGAGCTTTATGTGTGCTTTGCTGGCCTTTTAAATCTAGACTGAAACTTAATAAGCTCTTAATAGTTGGAAATAAAATGTTCAGTAAAAGCATGTGAGTTTCTCATTAATGATGTTAAGGTAATATATGAATCAATTTTGAGGTGCAAGGACAAATTAAAGTGCAAATGTCTAAAAAAGTATGAAGTCACAAGTTAATAGCCTATTGTTAAAAAAATGTTCCTCATATATTGGATGTTGGACATTGATTTAAAAATCTAGGTCAACATCCCAAATTCGTGTGAGGATCTCAAATAATGTGCGTTTGTTACATTTCAAAGAAAAAACCTGCAAAATTAAAACTTTAACCATATTTAGATGATACCCAATATGATGATTACAGACATGCTCATAAAACTTGATCAGTTAAATCAAGACTTTTTTTTCTTACATTTGTTTAGTTGCAATAAAAAACTGGTGTGAATTTATTATTTTGATCACAAATGACCACAGATGACAGTTTTGGAAATAACCAGTAGCGGTGCAGGCTGTGAAGTCGACTGTGTGAGAAAAGTAGGCTATCAGATCATCAGGTCACAGGAGGTGGTCTCAGTCGGAGTAGTGTAGTAGTGCCTCGCGTCATTCATGAGTAAAAGCACCACCTTTGGGACAGACGAGAAGCGGCATCTGTGCGCTGCTGCCTGCCGGGCACAGACGGGACGGGATGCGGGAATGAGCTGCGGCGCTGCGGTGCTTTTCGTCGGCTTTTTTCCCCCCCTTCTTTTTCATAATGATTTAGTTTATCTGCAATTCATGTAGGGGCTTTGTCACGTTCACGCCGACATTTACTGTCGCTTTCGTTGGTATGAGACACCGATGAAAGCGGAGAGGACAGGATGCCCGCCAGCGGCGCCGACTCGCTGAAACCCAGCGCCTTCATCCCGGTGTGCACGGCCGCCTGCCTCCTGGTCGGTTCTACCTCCCTGTTCTTCGTCTTCACGTAAGTAGGAGCAAGTCGCGAAAGAAAAGTGGTGGCACGCATTGTTAGTTTGCTCCGAGGTTGACTGATCTGTCCGTCCATCCATGCACCTTCACATACTTTTCCATTCAAATCTACCTACAGCTGAATTTTGAGACCACAAAATGTGACAAAAATAACTCTTTCTGGCACCAATGCACACACAAGCTGCCATATTAATCAAATGTTTCTTGTAGCATATATATTTTAAAGTTAATCTCCAAATTCCACTTGAAGAAATTGCTCAAATTAGCCTTAAAAATGTCAAAATTTTTGCCTTTTCCTATTGACTTCACTCAGCTGGCAGAGCCATCAGCAGTGGCTAACATCTGACCTGGTTGGCTGATTGTTTGGGCTTGTCTGGGTGGCAGCCCACTGCACCCTAAGGAGTCACAGTAAGCACAGTTAAGGGGATAAGCTGCTCTCTATCAACATTCACCAGTGTCCCACTAAGGCAAATATAATATGTCATAAACGTAGCACGAGGAAATGAAATGCAGCCCAGTGAAGCCTTTAAAAGTCTCCATCATATTTGTGTCATCTGCGTGAAAAAGCTAGAGAATTCAATTTAAGCTTTCCTGTTTGACCTATTTGTAAGAAGACATGGTAGGAGGTTTAGAAAAAGCCAATGTTGAGAAAAAAAACCCACTAAAGCCTAGAGAATCCAATTTAATTGATGACTTTAGGTTTGTCTGACGTATCAACATGCAGCATTTTGAACCTTTCATGTACATGAAGAACACTGTTGACCGACTGACTGATGGCTCGCACCTCATCAGTTCCACTGATCTTTGACCTCTGCAGCTGTATCTGTCCTAGTTTCTCCTGTATTCTCCTGCCGTGCATCGTTTCCACTGGAATCTGACACCAGATTGAGGGGATGTGGATTAGGATCCTCTTGCTGATGCCATGTGATCGCCCCATCTGGAAAAATGGACTCTGGAATCTTTGAGTTTATTATCGGATGTTTGTAGATGCAGTAATTCTATGCAAAGCAAGACGTTCAAGCTTTTTTGCTCATGATCTCAACAAAGAATGATTAGCCTTTAGATATAAACTAAATTTGGGTGTTCTCTGAATAAGTGTAAGCATTTTATGTGAGAATGCTAAAGATGGCACTGACAACTTGATGTGTGCCTTAAAGCTGCAAGCCTGAAATGTTTGATTTTGGGGTAGTGGAGATGGACTCATCTACCAGAAAATGCTAGACGAATTCCATCTGAACAGAAAAAAAGAAAAAAAGAAAAAAAAATCAACCTGCTGGCATGAGAGATTGAAAAGCAACTACTTAATTGGGACTGCAGTGCTAAACCAGCAAAACCAGGACGCTGCAAATGATTGAATGAGCAAGGGATGATGAGGCTTCTCCTGGGACGAGGTTCATATTTGAGCTAAAATGACTTCATGACATAACATTTCTTTATTAATACAACCCTGCAGAGAAAATGTTTAATTTTTCCCTGTTGCAGTGTATTGATCATTAGAGAAAATGCATGGATATACTTCATACTGTGACTGGCCAATAGTGTAACATGTTATTTGTTCTTACACTTTCCTTTACCACAAACATTTTCTTTCAGGAGTGAAATGGTAGAAATTTTTGTCAAATGTGAACAATAACTTATTTAATATTTTATGTATGTGTTAGAAGCTCAAGCTACAACTGCATCCATTCCTGAAAAGATGAACATATGACATGCTCTCTGCAGTCCTACCTTGGTAACTGAGTGAAAAGGATGCTGTTTGTCCTTTACCATAATATTATTTAGATTGTTGCCAGTGCTGCTGTCAGTTATGGCCACATACAGTGTCATTACTCCATACAAGCCAGGCAAGCCCAGCTTCCTTATGGTACTTATCTGCATAGTGCTATATGAATATTAATGATATTCACACGGCATATTTTAGTTGCTTCCAGAAAAAAAAACTCTGCAGTGTTTTATATATATATAACAACCTCATCTCTTTCTTCTAATAGTCATGTAATTATCAGTGTCAGCAGTTCTGTATGAGCATTAGTTGTGCAAGCTTTAAAGTCTGTTTCTGCCGCAGGTTCAGCAGTCACAGAACACCCTTTGTCTTCCTTTGCCTGATAAAATTAATCAGTTGGTGGTTTCCTGCTTTTGTTCCTCTGACCGTGAACTTTCATTCAGAATGGCCATGAATGTGCAGCTCTCGCTTACAAAAGTCCAAGAACAATTCCCCTTGCTGATTGTGATATGTCTGCTTAGATGAAGAAGAGAGTGTTAGTCTAGAGAGCAAACAGTGTTAAGAAAGGAATTCAATGCATTGTAGGTGAGCTTGTACCAGCAGAAGGCCGCTTATTGAAGTTACAAAAAAATGGCAATTACATTATGCAAAACGCTAATATAAAGTTCATCAGTTTAACAATAATGCAGTACTCAGTCGTGACTGTTAGATTGCATGAGATGCATAAAGCTAACCAACATTAGCTAATATTAACCTCCATTAGCTAATGGTCATAAGAGAACATGAAATGCAGTTAAACCCTGAGTGGTTTGAAATAAGCAGGGTTGTGTTTTTTGACTTGAAATTCTTTTTCTTTCCATTTAGAGTCTGCTGTAGCTTTTCAATAAAAGAGAGCTGTCAGTAGTATTATTAAAGTATTTTTAAACCCATTTAAGAGACATTTTAATGATCTTCTCTTATAAAAGGTCTTCATTATAGTTGGATGACACACATTGTAAGCAGGAAATGGGACAGATGAATATGAGAAAAAGTTGGAGACTTTATGAATGAAACATGCCATCAGACATTGTTTTTCTGTGCCAGTGTGTCTAGAAAGCTAACAAATCTCACAGCAGTGCTGCCATTTATGTAAGTGGGAAAATATTTTACAGGAGATGAAAGAAGTCCTTTACGTCCAGCTTGACTGTGTGGCGTGGCGTCTGCTGTGCTACTGACCCACTGTGGGGATGAGGGCAGTGTGCAGATTGCAGAGCAGCTTACTGTTCAGTGTGATTTATTAGAGCTCTGCCCAGGCCGTTTCATTAGGTGGGGCTTGTCTTGCAGCGTAATGAACTGTCTCTTCCTGCAGTCCAGATGGTCTCAGACCAATGATGGAGACCAAGTGGAGCCAGCCACACAGTAATCTGGTCCACATCTATTTTTAGAGTTAAACAGACAAATTAAAACTCTCAAGTTAACCATTTTACTGTTAGTAAAACAGTTATGTTAGTTTACTCAGATTTGCCTTTACCTCAGCTTCTAGTGCCATGGGAGCAGCTGTTGTAGTTGCAAAGCTTAAAGTAACTGAATAGCTACAATAGTTTAAGCTGATGTCAAACATGAACTCAGGTAGTGACAGGAATTTGAACACAAAACCAGAATCAGCCTTATGGGAATAAGGACTGAAGGATGAATGATTATATACTAAGTTTCCTTGAATCTACAAAGACACACAATAGCAAATGTACCATTTGCTATTTGCAGTTAGAGACAACCGGGAGTCAATTGACAATATATGGATGCACACCATGTAATATATGGTAAGCCTTGACTGCATGCTCACTGTTTAGCATCTGATGTGGAGAATCCACAATGCACAGGACTGGCAGAAATGGTCTGTAATCCAAAGTTCATAATCTAGGGATTACTGGGTTTGCAGCTGGCATGGCATCAGCAGACGTTCCTCTATAGAGGGACGGGGACCCCTCCCCCCACCATCTAAAACCAGCCCCAGGGTTTTGGGATTTGAGCTGAAGTGGGATGAAGTGCAAAAACGTTGCAAAGGATTTTGTTAGTGTTTTTACTTTCAGTCAGTGTGTGTGTTTGACCGCTCACATGTGGACAGCTAACTGTTTAGGACAATTGTAATAAGAATGAACTTGCTGGTCAGTTTTAGGAGCTAAATAATTTTCTAGAATTTATTTCTTCTTATATTGATATATTGCAGTAACCCATAACATTCACAAAGGTTCAGTACTGTATATAGGTTAAATAAACCCTGCTGATATAATCCACTGATTCTTTCCTTCTCTGTCTACAACTGTAACCTGATTATGCTGCCCCTCCTTCTAATCTCACAGCAAAGAGATTCACCCATTCACTATAATTCAGTACACACACACACACTGAGTTTATGGAAGAGATATGTGATAGATGTCTTTCTTTTACACAAGACTTTTTCAGTGGTTAAAATTCTGATGGCATGCCCAGATCAATGTTTGCTCCATCCATCCATCCATCCATCCATCCATCCACCCATTTTCCAAACCCATGTTATCCAGTAATCTCATGGAGGGAAATGTGGAGGGTGGTTGGAAAGGGGGGCAGGGTTAGACCCTGGGCAGATCAACAGTCAATTAGTCAATTACAGGGTGAATACACAGACAACTACACATTTGAGAATTATACTAATTTAGATTTTAAGAACAATTTATGCTCTATTTATTATTTAAAATGGTAGAGACAACATATTTATCATGTAACCCGAATATTTTAAAAAAAAGGAAAATCAAAACTTTTCACAGCTAAGAGGGTTTAGTAGGCAGTCATAAAATCAGTAACAGGTATATAATATATATATATATATATATATATATATAGAGGTTCAACACTAAAAATATTTAAACTATTATCTATTATCTATTTAAAAGATTTTGAAACTCCAGTAAAATTGAGAAGCTCAGCGGTATACAGGGAGGTATACAGGGAGTTGTGATGAGACTCCCTGTAAACCAACATAAAGTGACTATGACAGTGAAACAGTTCTGGTGCAAAAACAGTTCTACCTGCAGTCCAGAGCCATTACCCACTGAAAACCTTTGGTGATTAATGGAAAAACAAATATGACAAAAGAGGCTGGAAACTTCTGATCAGAGCTGCTGTGATGAGGCAGTACACCTCCAGTCTTTAGTTTATAGTTTGATATGTTGTCAAAATTTACATTTTTATAAAACTGGGCTTTGTCAAGCAGGTAATATGACATAATCATGCAGAAACTAACAGCTGTTTTGCACTATTTGCTATAATTTCTCACAGACAAAATTATTTTAAATGAAAGGAAAACTAACATACTGATTGAGGATGAAGGGTATTTTAAAACACTCAATGTCTTAGGAAGGATACGTCTTAGCTCCTCTGTGGGGTGCAGGTTGGTGCAGGAGAACCCATTCATTTAATCCCTTGTTGTTGGCACTGGTGAACACACGCTAATACATGCTTATCTTTTTCTGTAAACAATTACTTTTATGATCCACCATTCCCATCAGAATAAAGGGGATGTAGATGATCCGTTAGTCTTTACTCTTGATTTGTAATAATGTCACCCTCTTATAAATGGACCCTTACTTGGGTTTACACACACACACACACACACACACACACACACACACACACACACACACACACACACACACACACACACACACACACACACACACACATATATACATATATATATATATATATATTTATATATTCTATTTTTCCGATGTGTGTTTATTCAGATGCCCATGGCTGGCTGTGACCATCTGCCCTGCTGTGCCACCATGCTGTGCCATCCTTTTCCTATTTGTGCTTGCCAACTTCACCATGGCAACCTTTATGGATGCTGGTGTTCTCCCTGTGGGTTAGTAATCAAAGCATTTCCAGCAGGAAAATTCCATTTTTTTTACTTGTGAGCTTTACTTCAGCAGTTTTCCTGCATTGCTTTACAGCTAGTGAGGATGAAGACAAGGACGATGAATTCCGTGCTCCGCTGTACAAAAACGTGGATGTAAAAGGTGTCCAGGTCCGCATGAAGTGGTGTGCATCGTGTCATTTCTACAGACCTCCACGCTGTTCCCACTGCAGTGTTTGTGATCACTGTGTGGAGGTAAGTACATGAATGGATTTAAAGAGAAAAAATTAAAGAATTAAGATCCACAAATGATGAGTGAATGTACCACTGCATGTGGGGAGAGTCAATAAAGAAGATTTCTGCAGGGTAATTGATAGCTGGAGGGTGACCGGGGAAGAAATCTCAAAATTAGGTTAATCCTTTTTTCAGATCCTTTGTTATCTCTGTAGAATCACAGTTGGAAAGCGGTTCAAACATCAAACTACTGTATATCTACATAGCACAGTGGGGTTTTTTACTTGATACAAATGCAAACTGGATTTTAACAACAAAATATTTGATAAGGCCCTGTGGGGTTTTTCCCTCCTCTTTTCTCAGGATTTTGACCATCACTGTCCCTGGGTGAACAACTGCATCGGAAGGCGAAACTACCGCTACTTCTTTCTGTTTCTGTTGTCTCTTACCTTTCACATGATTGCTGTCTTCACATTTGGCCTCATATATGTTCTGCACCACATGGATGAATTATGGAAGCTGCACTTCACCGTTACGTATCCTTATAACACACTCTATATACCTGTCTATCTGTTTAGGCATTTATTTATAAAGGCTTGTCTAACTGATACTAATATGAAGCAGTTTTCCTGAACAGTGTTTCCAGTTTGGTAGTGATCAGTATTTCAGGCTTGTTTCTTATCCCCGTCCTGGGACTTACTGGGTTCCACTTGTATCTCGTGTCCAGAGGTCGCACCACTAATGAACAAGTGAGGGATTTATACTGCAGAATCATGTCTTTTTAATTTCTAAACCCACCCGATTTGGCTATGTTTCATGCATGCAGAGACTTCTCTTGATCCTCTGATTCTTTTAAAGAAATTCTGTATATTTATCTATACTCAATATTTGTTGACAATATCATAGGTAACTGGAAAGTTTCAAGGAGGAGTGAACCCTTTTACACGAGGTTGTTGTAGCAACATGGAGTATCTGGTTTGCAGTCCAATTTCCCCAAAGTAAGAAACATTTTTCTTTCTTCATGGAAATTTTGTATTTTTGGCTGCCAATTAATTGACGCTTTGTCTGTTCTGGGATCCAGTTACACAGGAAGACCCTGCAAGAAAACAGCCATCCATGTCCAGCCTCCATTTCTAAAGCCAGAACTTGAGCTACAGATGCCAGTGAAAGTCGGGGACAACGGGCTACATAGTCTAGTTATCCCAAAAAAAGTATGCACGCATAACTAAGTATTTTCTCACACACTGTCCAAACGTTGCAACCTTGGTTGTCAAGAAATATGAGGTGATGTCTCGGATATTTTTGATGTTTCTGTGCCTTTTATTCTCCTGCCAGCAATCCTCGGCTGGAGCCGTCGAACTGTCAGATATAAAAGCTCCACCACCACTGCCTCCAAAACCAGAACGTGGGCTGCTGAAAAGCCAAGTTGCTGTCATGGATGGTACGGTGACATTACAAATGTATAATACTTTGAAAACTATACAAAGCAACGCTGCAATGTTTTCATGGATAACGTACATGTTTGTATAGGGATAAAAACTTTCTTAACATTTTTATTACAAAGAAATACAGAGAATAGAAAATCCTACTGGGAATATTGTGTTTGAGTGTGTCCTAAAATGTCCCTGTGTTTCCGCTTTAAAATATAAATGGGTCTTTATTAAGAAATGATAAGATATTTATCAGTAACTGACTTTATAAAGATTTAGATATCTAAATATGCTTTTGACAGACAAGGGAAATCAGAGAGTCCTACTAAAATATTCTTGGTAATGAATCTTTATTAAGGCTTTTACACTAATAAAAATATGCCAAATTGCAAGCTTTATTACTTTAAATCTCTTTTTTTAAGATTTCAATATTGGAATGCAGATTTTTCTATACATTTGCAGATGATCGCAGTTAATCACAAGATGACCTCTTTTTCAGATATGGGACATCACACCAAATCCATTATTCCTGTATCTATTCCCACTGTGCCACAGCTACGGCCGGTTCTGGAGGCCATATCCAGAGGATCATCACCCATTCCACCAGAGCAGGTACATTTAGTTTTATTTCAGCTCACTTTATTAGTTTATTTGAGAGTGATTCTCAATGTATGACGTGGTTTTACTGGGTACCTGACAGATTCTGCTGTTTGTTTTGTGTTGTTTTGCTCAGTTGCTGAAGACATCAGAGCAGCAAGGGAACAACAAAGGTCCTGACCTCTGCTCAGAGTCCAGAGAAAGCCCTGCGAGAGGGAGCCATCAGGCTAACATTACTGTCCAAGCTTCCCTCCAGCCAAGCATACTCTCTAGCTCACTGCAGATCAACTCTCTGACTCTCAACTCCCGTTCTCTCACCTTGAAACACAGCAGTCGTCATGGCAGCAAATCCCAAATGCCTGTCATGCACACTGATGGGTTGGGATCCAATCCCCCTGGAGGGATCCTCTCCTCTGGTCTGCTGACCAACCACAGCAGCAGCAGCAATGGCTGTCCCTCCTATGATAACCTCATCAACCCTGCAGACCCACAGTTCATGACTCACAGGGGGCCCCCTTCAGTGAGTTACCACCCTCACTTTATGGCATTGAGTGCAGATGGGACTGTGCAGCGTCCCTCTCCTCACGCCTACAGTCCTGTGTTTATGGGTGTCACCAGACAGTCTCCTCAGCCTCGAGACTCCTCACCATCTCTGCAGGGTCTCACTTCAAGGGATCCCTCACCCTCTTTCCAAGGTTTAATTCAACGGGACCCTTCTCCTGCTTTTCAAGGACTGATCCCAAGAGACCTTCAAACCCAAAGCATAGCAACCCGAGACATTCCCCCTCCAGTCGTGATGATTCGAGATATGCCTTCTCAAAGTCTTAGAGACAGCCTCCGAGATTTTGTTCCACAGGACACAACACTTCCAAAGTCTGCTGCTGCACGCTATGACAACTTTTCAAAAACCATCATGGCATCAATCCACGAGAGACGGGAGCTGGAGGAAAGGGATAGGATGCTCCGTATCCAACCCAGATCTCATGCGCTCTATGGCCCAGATATGGGGATTTATGACATCCCCAGCAGGAGGAGCCTGCCACCAGACAACATTCGGCCTCAAGGCTCCCGTGGACCGACTCCCCCAGCGTATGGTTCTAGGGAATTTCTGATGAGCACAGGCCTTCTAGGTTACGGCATGAGGACCTCACCTCTTTCCAGCTCCTCCACATCATCTCTGACTCGTGGTCCGAAAACCTCCAGCTCTCCTCTGCAAAGCAGCAGCAGCAGCCTGCAAAGCAAAGGCAGGTCTTCGTCCCCAGCCTATGGCCCTACTGAGAGGCAGACCCAAGGCCTCCCTTCCTCTACATCCACCCTGCCCCGTTTATCTTCCACCACCTCAGCCGCTCCCCCGTACTCTTCCTATGCCACCACAAAGCGCTCCTCACTCCCTTTCTCCTCTGAGGGTAAGGAGTCTGTCACTCTGGGAGCCCTGAAATAAAAGATATTCCATGTTTCATATGGTGTGAATGAATCTTCTATGCAGTGTTAGTCTTAGTTTTCACAGCTTCAAAACCTTTTTGTAAAAGCGAGGCCTTTTGGGGCCTTTTTGTAAAAAGGGATGTGAGGAGAACAAATACACAGTGAAGGATGAACTCAGAAATATTCTTCCAAATTCAAACTAATTTTAAAAGCTGTGAATCTCAGGATATCTGTGCCTCCTCTTAAAGACGGAGCACTGCAGACACAATCAAATTAAAAGATGTTTGTAAAGAATACAGAGTAACTTATTATCTATTTGTGCTTTGATATTGTGCATCGTTGTAATATTACACCATCTCTAATTTGTCTCATACTGAAAAAAAAACCCTTGTTTAACAGAATTTTTGTAGCCGTTTATACAATTAAACTTATTTTGTAATTTCCACTTCTTCTTTGATGTCATTTTTTTAGTTTCATCATTCTGAAAGCACAAAGAAGCTGCTTTTTACTGCAAATCTGTTGCTTTGTGATGCTGTTTTCTTCACTACATTTGGATATAGCACCCTCTAGTGAACTATTTTAGGCTATTTATATAGCATGATGTCAGCAAGGCAGCAAAGTCCAGCAGATGATGCTGTTGTGTGTAAAATGTCAGAACACAGCATCGTGTCTCACAGGCTACAAGTGCTAGAAAGAACCAGAGGAGGATTTTTTTCAAAAGCTCTGTAGTTTAGTTGTATAATTGATGGGAGTGGTTTATCAAAGAACATTCACAATTATGTTAATTGACTTACAAGAGGAAACAAATAAAAAGGATTTGTGTAAAGTGTGTTGGATGAGGAATCCTGTGACAAATCTTTAGGCTTTCAGTTTTTCAGACAACTTCAAGTATCAGCTCTTCTAGCTGGCCTTTAGTTTCAGGACAGGCTCAATCAGTCTTTATGGCATAAATATTGCAGATAACAATAACTTTTAGCACTTCTAGCCCCAATAGCCTATGACACACTTTTGTTTGCCAGTAAATGACAAGACTTGACACTTTGAGATCAAAATTTCATGTAAGTTATTGTAGCACTTGACAGGCACACAAATATGACAGCAAGGTTTTAAAAGCTTAGCTGATTTAAAGCATTGCCAAATGCAGGCATATCAAAAGATGTGGAGCATAATCAAAAATAAGTAAACAGACATGGAAAAAAAGCCTGTCTGTTAAAGTCCCAAAGAGCAACAAATAAAAGATGTCAATAAAAAATCATCCTGTGGTCACTTGTTATTTCCCCAATGATGATCAAAAATGTGACATGATGTTTTCACTGAAGAGGGAGGAATTCAGAGAATACATGTGAGGCCAGTGTCTGTATTTTTTAAGCATCATTAGGCTTCTGGAAGAAAATGAACATGATATATTTTCAGTGGGACATGAACTCCTTGTGAATTTGTAGAAAAGAGCACAGCAAATGGTTCAGATGAAATAAGCAGGTAGCATGATGGATTGCACCAAGCCTCTACAAAATGGTAACTGTAAAATTAATAAAGGATATTAAAATGACGGTTAAGATACTGGCAGAAGAGACATGAAAATGTCCACTTTTTTACAGTATATTACAGTGTAGCATAACTGTGTGTTTTTGTCTCTTGGTATCAGTTGCTTAAAAAGGGTGACACAGTTGTTCACATCGGCATTTGATTTCTATACTTTCCCAGAAATGGAAATAGCAGCAAGCAAAGCTATCCCGTTATTACATTTGCAAACTCATTAACCATTGGACAGAATTCATCATCACTGCATCAAATGAGGTAAATGTGGAAGACAAATCTCTGAATCAAGTTTTCTCTGAGGGTCAATTTCTGCTTTTCAGACTACAGCTTCCTTGGAGGAATGAGCTCTGTTTCACAAAGTCATTAATCCATCTGTTCACTGCACTCAAGGTGTCAAAGCTTTGCTCATCTAACATGAACGTAAATAAAGCAGAACCTGAGCAAATGAGCTGTAATTCACTCTGCAGTTCATAAAACATGTAATGACAGTAGATCATACAGTACATATCCCAGTTTGTGGTCTATACTTGCTAACACAAACAGTATTTCTCTTTTATCTGCAACAAACTACTTGATTAAATAATAAAAATTGTAATCTTTTCTATCCCTTTTCACTAAGACTGTTTCTTAATCCAACAAAGGGCCTTGCAAATAAGTGAGGAGCAGTGAAGTACAATTACTGAAGACTTTATGTCCCTTCTTATCCTCTCTGTGACTGATGGTGCTGACTTTTGTTGGATGACCTCAATATTATGAAATAATGTAGCAGATGTGGGCTAGCATGTGCAGTTTTGCTGTTTGCCAAATGAAAATAAGATGAAAATGAAAAGATTTAGCCATGCTGTTGTCATATGTACAGATGTTCCACTTTGTCATTATGAAAATTACTCAGAAACACTGCTGTGGACATGAATTGTTATAGCTAAAAACATGTACAATGATTTAAAAAAATATTTATACCCCTTGAATTTTTACATATTTTGTCACATTACAACCACAAACTTAAATGCATTTTATTGGGATTTTATGTGGCTGACCAACACAAAATAATGCATAATTGTGAAGTGGAAAGAAAATTAAACATGTTTTTCAAGATCAGTGTTTAATTTGTATTTACACTTCCTGAATCAATACTTTGTAGGACCGCATCTGAAAGTCTTTTGGGGTATGCCTCTACCAGCTTTGTGCATCTGGAGACCCTTTGCCTATTCATCTTTGCAAATTAGCTCAAACTCAGTCAGATTAAACACATCTAAACATCAATTTTCAAGTCTTCCACAGATTCTCAGTTGGATTTAGATCTGGACATTGATCTGGATATGCTTTGATCTCAACCATTGCATTGCAGTTCTGGCTGCACGTTGAGGGTCGTTGTCCCGGGAGGTGAACCTCCAACCCAGTCTCAAGTCTTTTGCAACCTTCCAGGATTGCCCTCTAGTTAGCTTCATCCATCTTCATATCAGCTCTAATCAGCTTCCTTCTCCCGGCTGAAGAAAAGCATCCCCGCAGCATGATGCTCTCATCATGCTTCATGAATGGTGTGTTCAAGGTGGTGTGTCCAGTGTCCAGTGTCTGCCACACATAAGTTTTGAATTTAAGCTAAAACAAATCAGTTTGCTCTCAACTGAACAGAGCACAGCATTCCACATGTTTGCTGTGTCCCCTACCCTTCTATGGAGTACATGACTAATAGCTGTCCCCTGGACAGATTCTCCTACCTGAGCTGTGGATTCCTTCAGCGCCTCCTGAGTTACTATGGGCCACCTGGATGCTTCTCTCATTATTGAATGGTGCCTTCACTTCTGTATTTATGACTTTTTCTTGGGTCTTTTTTTTTTTTTAAGATAATCTCACAATGTTTCTCCTCCTCTGTCTTATGCTTTCATGCTTCCCCCCCACCCCTGCCTCTGTCTTCTGCCAGAGGTAAAACGATAATGACGGTAATGACAAGACTGCCATGCAAAAGAGGGATTGCAGGACGTTGAGTTAGAAGGGTAGATCAAAAGAGTTTTTTTTTTACAAATTGTGGTGTCTGAGAATCCTTCCATCTTACATCATGCTGTCTCTTAAATGTCTCCTTAACAAACGTGTCTAGGGGGAGACTGGTTCACCCTTAAACTCGTTTTTGTCTCAAATACAAACCATGTGCATGATGCACCTGCAATGTTGAAATTGATGTAATTACAAAAGTAATCCATGATGTGCCTGCTTACCTATGAAACTGAATTCCAGTCACTGAGCATTCATTAAAAATATCTGGTATGACACTGAATTAAATCTGTTTATGGAGCTAAATTGTTGATGGTTTCTTCTATTTCTTATACTGGATCCTGTCCAGAATGGATCTCCTGAGGTCTCAAGTTCTCAAGTATGAAAAGTGATTGTAGAGAATTTGGTGTGCACACAATTTTAACTTTCTTACTTGGTCTCTGGGTGCTGCCTCTGGATCACACCCTCTCCTGCGTTGCCATGGTTCTTTTTACATCTGAATACACAATGTTGTCGAAAATGAAGCAAAAATTATGCATTTGGTGGAACTGATATAGAAAATAATAAAAGTCAGAAGGTTATTATTTCAGAAAAGACAAGAAAAAATGATGTTTCAGAAAACAGAACAAGAGAAAAACACAACTTTTTCTGTTAATTTTAATATTTTCTGTAGTGTATTTGTTTTTGTTGTCATCTTTTTGGTTTTGGTTCTGTTGTGCTTTTAGAGATTGTTGGGTTTTGTAGTGTTCTCTTACAGATGACTGTGTTTTTCAGTTTTGCTGTTGTGTTTTCTCCTGTGTCATTGAGTGTTGCCCAGTAGGACCACCCTGTGAATGAACTAACAGTAACCTCTCAACATGAGATGATTTCTTCCTCATCACTCCTCTTCAGATGCTGCAGACTGACCTACATTTGTGCCACTTCCTCTAAGTGTAGTTGTGGGTGAGCCTCCCTCAGCCTCCTCCTCTCACCTCATTGATATGCCTGATGATCAGAGGCATCGCTGAACTGGCTGATTGTCATTTTCAGCTGCAGTGGCACTGATGCATTCTATTTCCTCTCTGGGCTGTCTCTTGGCGTGATTAAGCACGCTCTGCAGTGACACTTGACAAGCAGGATTTCGATTAATAGCCGCCCTGGCTTGCTGCTCCATCAGAGAGGGGCATATTTTATAATATTTACATTATTTATCAGATTACAGAGATGGGATGTATTGTGGTGTGGCTTCAGGAGAAATTCTTTTCTGTATGGATGATCCTGACTGCTGCGCTTATAGCCTGCCAAGGGGGGTGCAGCATTAAGTCAATGTGAAAGTCAGGACGTCAGGTGGTGCTTTGTCATTTATAGTCTGAGGACAAACTCTCAGTCTGACAGGATCCTTTCCAGAAACAGCAGCATTTGCACAGATTTCACCTTAGTCTGAGCTTAACCCTAAATGTGCAGAACCTATTTAAATATGTGAGCATGAAGATAAAAGGAGACCTTTTTTCTCTGAAGCCAGTTTGGTGACCTTTTCTGGTATTTTCCAGTTTTATTATGTCTTTTCTGTGTGGGAGCACCATCTGTGACATAAGTAGCATTTAATATTGCTGGCACCAATTTCTTTCTGTTTTTTTATTTTTATTTTTTTTTAGATTTTTTTTTTTATCTCTGCATTGAAATGAATAAACGTCAGCTGCTCATGCCAGACCAAACAGAACAGTGGTGGGTAGTGAAGGCGTTTAATTAGGACAAAAATCTGCATTGACTGTGCCTCTGTGTGGCAGAGAGCACAGGAAAAGGATGTGAAATACCCCGCTGAGCCCCAAACACTGTGTGGGCATTTTGTTGAAATTAATACATCACCATACACACTGTAATATTATATGTCTTCTTCTCTGTGGGTGTATTTTGGCAGATTCTGCATATTATGCTCTGCTGTGCATCGCATGTTCATTCTAGTGTGTGTAAGATTATGAGCCACAATAATTACATTCATCTCTGCCATGCTGTAAAAGCAATTTACTATCTATTTATTGTGATGAGAAGGAGGGATATAATCTGTACTTCAGCGATAAAATAGCATTATTTACCCTTTAAGCTGGGTGTGTGGTTGACAAAAATGTATTTTAAATTCATCATTGGACAGAATTCATTCTTAATCTTTGCTGAAAAATTGTTTAATGTACTTTTTTCTGTAGGGAAAGAATCATTTCAGGCAGCAGGTAAAGAAAAAAAGATAAAAAAGAAGACACAGAAAGCAACCCAATGAAAATGTTCTCTTGCAGAAACGTTAGAGGAACTTGAAGCCCCTCATTAAAAGAAACATGCTTGGAGTTTTTATGGCTTCAAGAAAGTATGAATGCAGGTCGTTGTGACTTTGGTTATATTTTTTTTTTATTAGTTAGTGAACAAATAATTGACTCTGGTGGGTGCAGAACAATCTCAGAGAGTCTGGGAATAATAGCATTCCCATACTGCTGTTTTTCTCCACTCACCAGATGCAGGAAAAGTAACAACAAAAATTATAATTTGCCTGAAACCTTCTTTCACTTCGCTGGTATCAAGGAGAACTTTATCATCTTTCAGTATGTTTGTCCAAAATTAAACTGAGTACATTTTTTCTTAATGCACGTTACCAGTATGAAATTTGGTAATGTATGCAATGCCAAAAACACTATAGAGTACTGTCACCATTGGTGGTGGGGTCTTTGTTATCCCATGTGTAAGGATATGGGATTTTTCTGCTTCAGAAATAAAACCTCAATGAGGAGGGTGAACCGTGGTTTGCTTCAACAGCCAAGCAACTGCTTAATCCATGTCCCCTGTGTGGATGGCTTTTGGTGCACGATAGGGCGCATTATACTCTAATGTCTGCTGCTTCAACGGTCATTTTGTCCAACATATACCAACCCACAAGGACATGATAATACATAGATCAAAAAGGTAGATCTACAATTTAAAATTTCTTTAATTCTCTTCCCAGTATTTTTGATTGTAGGTGCTTTTCTGAAAGAGGAGATTGGTGGAAGAAGATCTTTAAAGCATCTTCTGCTGAAAACAAATGACAATGTCTCTTTCATTTGTAAAGTGGAAGGGGATGTATTCAGTAGAGAAACATGTCCACCTCCAAATGGGAGGTGGTATCTGCCCTTTCTATGGCTCTCTGGATAGTATTAGTGTCTTTCTTTAAACCAACTCGCCATTATGGTCTTCTAAAAATAAAGGTTGACTGAATTTAACCAGGTGCATCTGAGTCTCAAAAACTGGTCCTCCAACTGTTTGAGATGATTATTTGTAGCGTGAAATATACAGTTTCACCTTTGAATAGTAAGTATTGTTTTCAGTATTATGTAGTAGCTCCTTCCCATTTACCCACAACTAATCCAGCAACAGAAGGTGCCACTGCTGTTCCCATCGCCGTTCCAGCCTGTTGCAGGTACCAGTTGGAATCATATTGCATATAATTACGACTCAGAACAAGATGAACATTTCCAGCAATTATGTATTTGGAGGACTCTGTGATTGTCTTTGAAATAGATAATAAGCAACAGAGTTCGGTGCCACTTCATGAGGGATGCAACCACACAAATTTCCCACATTCAAGGTAACAAGTGTTGTGTTCTGATCAAGAGTGCAGGCTTTCAAGAAATGAAATACATCCTTTGTATCTCCAAGATAAGAAGGTAAATTCCTCACAAAATCTTTCAGAAAGAAATCAACCAATTTTAATAATGGCTAGAGTCTCCTTCCAAGACTATTAGCCTAAATGGTGGTTCTGTAGGGTGTTTATGGATCTTAGGAAGACTGTAGATGATGGAACTGGATCATTTAGTTAGGAAAGATAATTTCTTTGTCATCCACTTTATATCTCCAGCAACTTTTAACAAACTATCAATGTTTGATTTGAAGTCATTCAAATGATTCCCTTGTAGTTTTTTTGTATGTGGCATTATTTAGATGTTCTAACATTCTTGATGGTTATAGTCAGTATCCAAGGCAACCACCTCACCTCCTTTATCCGCAGGGCGATTAGTAATCTAAGAGATTCCTTTCCATCTCCTGAAGTGAACCCTTCTATTCATGATTAAAGTTTGAATACTTAGGGCCTTGATAATTTTCTTTTTTTACCATCCCTTTAAGATCTCTTTCAAATAATTTATTGAATGTCACAATTACAGGGCTTAAAGTGGTTGTAGGGCAAAAAGATGACTAGAAACAAAGAGGAAGATTCTTTTAAACCTTCCACATGTGTTGTCATTTGTTGTACAATGTACATTCTTATGTACGGGAAAGGAAAAAAGAATTTAAATGAAGCTGTCTCATAAGTGTTTATGTATCAGCTGTTAAAAGGAAAACATTTCGTTGATTCATCACTGCAAATGAAAGACTGTAATTTGAGGTAAGTGGAACTTAAGACAGATTCAGCTGCCTTGTAGATCTTCTGGTATTTCCTTTACCCACGTTTGCCCCACCTTGTCTTTATCTTTTTCTTTTTGAGTTTGGTGGATCTAAAAAAGTGGTTTAACACAGCTGAATTCCTAACGGAGTCGGTTTATGGAATAATCTGGATAAAGAAACTAAAGCAGCAAAATTAAATTATTATTATAAATGGCACTATGATATGAAAACACAATGAAAGATGTTAATTTGTTTTGTTGTGTTTTGCTCTGGGATTGTGTAGATAATAAATTAAGCTTAAAATATTAAATAACAGTTGGAAATCAGCGACATGTTGACCTGCAACTGTTTATAAGTTAAATTTAAGGAATTAAATTAATTTGATTCATTATTGGTTTAATTATTTGTGTGAAAGAGGCAGATTATATCAAAATTTCTCCTTTCTGCTCCTTTTTATTCAAATGTTTATTGATCGTTTTATCTTGTAAAGAATTGAATAAATACTTTAAATAAAAGATATTTTTCAACAAATAGTTCAGTCTAAAAACTGAATCCTCTAATAATTTGTATCCGAGATTATGTAGATGAAACTAAACATGTATGCTTACAATCATAAGCTCAACATTTCCATTGCTAATGTCCAACTGATGATCAATACACACTATGAACAAAGACATGACTTTTCAGTATTTAGACTGATCAATTCACTAAAATGATCCCAAATATAAAGGAAAGAAGGAAATATAACTTCAAAGTAAAGAAATGCTGAAAAAAATACATTTTTCTTTAGGAAAAACTCAAGTTTCAGGTACGAGCTTTTATATTTCTGCCACCAGGGGGTGACAAAGTTGAGAAAATTCAAAATTCTCCATTGGTGACTTTAAAATCTGTCCAGGAATCTGTCTAATCTCTCTAAGAATTGAACAGAAGCACATAAACACTCCAGAAACCTGGATGCTTCTGCAAAATGTCTGTTTACTGTTTCTTTCTTCAGTTACTGTCTGTAGGCAAAATCAACATGAGAGCTGCATTAAACACGCTAAATTAAACACGTCTTTCCACTTCTGTTTTAATTTCTTTGCCATAGTACAAAAACTTAGTTACAGGACTTTAAATCATGTATATCAGTGTAATAAAATGCTGATATCTGATAGACAGAACTCTTCTCCTCCTCTTGTACACTGACAGAATAACAGTGTTTGTGGAGAACAATGGATCAAGAGACAATTCATACCGTAATTCTCACAAATCCCTTTGAAAATGTTCTGTCAATATGAAATACACTTTCAAATCCACATTTATGACTGCTAGATTTCTCTCTTTCTACACACTATTCTGCAATTCACATCTGTATGCCCATCAACTTTCTTCAATTTGAAGGAAATAAAAGGTTCAGATGCCAAACTTTCCAAAAACCCATCTCTTTAGTATTTCCAGTGATGTCTGTCCAGTCCACATAGCCCCAAGTATCAAAGGTCTTGGTTTCATACTTATCAGTATACTTTTCTTTGATCACATCACACCCGTCTTCTCACAGCTCCTCTGGCTCCTTCTTCATCAATGTATTCATTACAAGATTTTACTTCTTACCTTCAAAGCCATCCCTAATCTTGCTCCCTCAAACCTATCAGGCCCTCCTCACCCTTATACTCCTTTACTCTCTTCTCACTCATGTTTAACTTCTATACTGTCTATCTCTGCAGTATGGGAGCCAGAGCCCTCACCTGCTCTGAACTCTCCACTGCTACACATCAGCTGCTTTAAGCTGAAAAGCCCAAAAAATTTGGAAAGCACTTTTTTCCCCCTTAAACACCTATTAGATTTTAATGTAATCAGGGTAAATCAATTCAATCCAAATCTTTCTAACTTACTCTTAGATGTTGAATCCATGGATGAGGAGTATTTAGACATAAGTTTTTTTAAGGATCCAAATTCTGTGTGACGGCAGAACCTAAAAAGGTAATGTGTACAGAGCACAATACCACAGTACAGGGGAAAACACAAACCTCAACATAACTACAGGTTTTCCCGCTTCTCACAACATCAACCGTGTTCTTCTGGTGCTTCTCATTTTTGTTGAACCGATCTCACCACATACCTTCTTATAGAGCTTAACATGATTGATGAGCCTACATTTAAACCCTTACATGCCCATGTGGGGTTCAGTTTAATCAATTGGCTCATTGATGTAGTCATTTAAAAGTCAGTGCTTTGCAATGGTAAGGATGATACAGTACGCCATTCTTCTTTGTCTACATGTTTAGTTTTTTTGCATGAAGCATGAGCCTAACGCTGCTTATAGTTGGGCAAAATCTACACTGAGGTATTTCTCCTTGAGTGTAAGGTTTCGCTATCTGTGCAAACAATTCGAACAATTGTGGGAAGCTAAACTGTGCTATTGTGCTGTTATCATGTGATGCATCATGAGCTGTCCTTGGGTGTTTATTAAAGCATGACTGCTCTGTTATGAATATTACTATTGTGTGGCTGAGAGTGAAGTTATTGAAATTCTAAATATAATAAATGGTGATCATCTGTGCATGATGATTAAACACATAGCAAACCCAGTAGTGAAAAGGTCCCCAAAACATTCAACCTTAAAGCTTGGCATCCATGAAGGCAGTTGGTGCCTTCATGGAGTGATAAAGGGTAAATGGTCATTTGGGGTTTAAATTCAAAAGGGCTACTTAACTGAATTGACTGAGTAATGAGATCACTGTAAAAGGGTTACTGCAGATTCATACTAATGCCCGGAAGTTAAGTGAAAATGAATAAGTCTGCAGGCAAGACACACTTAAAGACGTTTGCATCAGGTGGATACAGACTGAGTCACAGCAGCTCTCTGTCAACAGAAAGGCAGTTTCTCTATTCAGCCTGTGGAAGTGATGCATGTGATGTCCTTGATGGCTTAACTCTGCTTCGGAACTGTTTGATGTGCCTACTGCAAAACATGTTAAAATGCTCATTTTTTTATTCACATATGCAAAAGGCTGAGTACAAAGTGAAAAAATCACAATGTGTTTCACAGTTTTATGATCACAAATAAATCCAGTATGCTCCGTGACTCACGGTCAGGGCTATAAGACAGGAAGCAGGCAGATGTAGGAACTAGGATTTACTAAATGAAAGTAAAGGCATTACAATGGCAGAATTAACAACGAACTAGATCCAAAACTAAGCAACAAAAACTCCTAATGGACTAAAAGCCAAACTGACTTAATAAAGGTAGACATAATGACAAAGTAAGAGCTATTAGAGGATCTGGCAATGAACAAAGGAAAACCTGGGTAATTTAAACTGAGGGAGAAAATTGCAAATACGGAGTAGGGTGGCAATTAGCAATTGCAAATCAGGTTGGTTAAGGGAGCAGTGAAAGCTAACTAATTATTTCTCCCCTTTAATAATACCAGTTTGTGTTGTATCATACCATAACACTTTGCTTATAAAGCACTTTAAAAACAAAAACAATGCTGATGCTATGTGTCTATAAATCCTTCCAGAGTCTCAGAACAGCAACTGACAAGACTGTGACATCTGAGTTTTTTGATTGTATAAAAGCCTTTAACAATCAGAACCATCACACAGCAAAATGTGACACAGCTGGTGACCAGCATGAGGAGGAGGTACCAGACTGTTGTGGATACGTATGAATTTTTGACATACTACTGAGGTCCCTGACAGTGTAAAGCCTCATTTATACTCCATTTAAATACCTAAATAAGAACATAAATGTAAAACATTATCAAAAGTCAATCCCCACATACTCCCAGGTGTGTTGTTACACAAAATATCCATAGAATGAAGTCCTGAGTTCCAAAGTCGGTTTCAGACATTAGCAGACAGCAATAGTAGACAACAGTGGTGTTTGTGACTATTAAATGCACCAAGGGTTCTTCTTCTTCATTGTTCCTTTCACTGGTTGCTCGTCAGCTATATTACACAACACTGCCCCCGTTGTTTTCTGATAGTATTACTCAGTCTGCTACATCTGGGTACGGAGACGTAAGCTGAAAACTGACCAAAATACACATGTGAAGGAGTCAGAAAATAGACAGATAGCCTCGTCCATATGTGTATCTAGCATAGTGCACAAATGAGGCATAAAAGAAGAAGACCAAATTTGTGCTGTTTTTTTCCTTATTACTGTGGGAGAGTGCAAACATCCAATCCACCAAGCAAAACAAATAGTGAATACCATTTGGAGAATATTGCAGGAGATTTTGGCACATTTTTTAGAGCAGTACCCCCACTGTGTTCATTCTACAGCAACACGATCCTTACAAATTATACCTCGTTGTAAAGGTGACTTATCAGGTTTTCCTGTTATGTAAAGTACAAAACCAATTGGTATTGCTGAAGAAGCAAAAATAATTGACCAAGAAGAAATTTTTTTACTTTTGTGCTAAGTTTGAGATATAGAAGGAACTGACTAGGTAAAGAAAACAATACTCAAAACACAAACCTAACAAGAACTTAACCAAAAACAGAACTAGCATTTTCATTTTAAGAATGAAACGGATCACTCATGAGACTTAAAAGGTGTCACCAAACTTCTCTGGATAATAATTTTCAAGTAACAATAAGAAAAATTATGTTTGGACAAACATTTAGTACATTTTTCTAAAAGAACTGCACTAATAAACACACAGATCATGGTTTAGGACTGTGCTGCTGCCGGATGCCAAAGAGGACGAAAAGATGATCATCTGGTCCAAACCATCTGAAACGCCACAATATTATACCTCAAATACTGTAAGTTGATGGATTTACCTCAGCCCTCACAGTGTCCTCATCTAAACATAATAAAATACAGTATGTGTTCATATTTTAACACAGGAATCAGTTCACACAAGCCACACATTTGTCAAGACTGGAAGCATTTTGCACAAAGAGTGGGCAAAAATCTCTCAAACAGTAACTGAAAGACTCTTCATTGCTATAAAAAGCCATCATGAGCTGCAACACAGTTCATCCAAACGGAGTGCTGCTTAATACTCAACTCAACATGCTGGCCAGGATTTTTCCTCAGACCCTTTCCATTTTCTATGTTGTTTTAAAATGTTAAAAAAATTGAATCGCAAACATAGTCTGGCTTAAAATGCAAAAGACATGGGTGATATTTAAATTATACTTGTATTGTAAGCAGTAAATGTAGGTCTTATCGGGCGAGAAAACTTACAGAACTTGATGATGATGTGTAAAAACAATGTAAGATAAGAATAATTAATAGTGTTTGTTTAAGTGCAGACCAGAGGCTACAGAGCTTTTTAAAAATCCATACTTGTCCCATTCCCAGCGCTTTGCTTCATCTGCTGGCTGCTTGATGATGACAGTAGTTTCATCTGTGGCAAACGCTCACAATATCACTGCTGACAGCTTGATTTCTAGTGCAAAAACATTTTTGTACTTGCTTTTAGACAGCTCCTATGTTTCTACAATATTTCTGTTGTATGTTACAAGATGATTGTAAAAAAAAAAAAAACAACCCAAAAACCTATTGTGATAAAGCTTCTGGTGTCTATTTTCGAGCCAAAAACCATTAAGAGACCTGATGTTGATATGTTCCATTTGATGGAGCTTTTGAGAGTAGAGGTGGAGTAGTGGAAAGGCAGAGAAAAGCAGAAATTACTACTGGAACAGATGGATCTGTTTTCATGTGTCTGTAAATATTTTAAGTATGAAAATTCAGGTGATGTTGCTTTAGTTTCGTCTCGAAAATGACAAGTACAATGTTTTTTATTATATGATTTACATATTAATTATACACCGGTTCTTTTGATACCTGAAAACAATTACTTTAAGGATAATGTTAAATGTCACATCACCAATTTCTCCTACTGTAATGACGTGTATATTTCAAATGATATTACACAGTTTAGAAAGTACGGATTTGATTAAAAAGAAAGGCTGATCCCACATAAAAGTGTAGACTAAGACTATGAAACATAAAAATAAATTCGACAGAGGCTAATATGAATTTCCAAGTGCCACTAGATCCATCAATTATATTGAGGGATTATCTTAAATCACAAAGACATCTGATAAAAAGCAGAGGTCTGTGGCTGATAGCAAATCATTTTTACTTGGATTACTGCAGTCTCAAAGGAAGTGTTCTGGTGGGAAAATGTACTTTATGAGGTAATTTTGCCCCAGTATCTTTCTGTCAGCTAGATACTCGCTTTGTGATTTTCACAGAAATCTGCAATACTGAATCCAAAAATTATGGTAACGTAGAGGAAGACAGTTGGAGCTGTTCCTCAGCCTGCTTGCATGATCTACAGCATATTTCCTGTTTGTTTTAACTCCTCTATGTAGCTCACAGGAATGGATTGAACAGGTGCAGCGTGAAGTGGGTTTGTGGGTGGACAATGATGGGTGGTGAAAAGGGGTTTGGTTTGTGTAGCTCAGTTTGCAGAACAAATCTTTAGCTTAACCATGAAGTGTGTTTTTCTGCCTACTGCTGCATGCAGTGCTTATGCACCTTCCCCACCCCTTCATCCCCCTGATCTCCCATTCCTCTATATGCTGCACATGGGTGACACAGGACTGAACTAGTGCAGGCTGCTCTGTGCTCCAGCTGCATCTGCTTGTGTCCCCACAGGGAATGGTTTGTGTGTGTGTGTGTGTGTGTGTGTGTGCACTCTGCCTGTGCACTAGCCACTATGAAAGAATATGGGGGGTGCACAGGGATTGCGGGGCTCTGCACCTACCTTAGCCATTCACAGGCTCAGCATCACACAGTTGATTCAGCACCTTGCTAATAGCGCACACATTAACTGCAGCACAGATCAGAGGAGGAGTGCAGTTATGAGAAAGAGAGAGCGAGAGAGAGAGAGAGAGAGAGAGAGAGAGAGAGAGAGAGAGAGAGAGAACGTCTGTGTTGAGTAAATGTGAGCATGGTGCGACTAGTGTGTGTTTGTGAGAGAAAAAAGAGACAGAGAGTGTGTGAGAGCAGGAGAGAGAGAGAAGGAGAGAAAGAGAGTACGTGTGTTGGTGGGAGCTCAGAGGAAGGATGGCTGCTCATGTTTAAACTGCCTCACATGCTCAAAAGGAGGCAAAAATTCAGCAGAGGCAGAGAAACACACGTCTCACTGGGGGACGCATCTTGTTCATCATTTGAGGGAAAGCAGAAAAGACTTAGCAATGCCTGCTGAAGTGAAGGAGGTAAGTGTGTGTTGGAATGGCTCTATTTGCTGTGTACCCTCCCCATTTTTTTTTCTTTTTTTGCCCATCAGTTTTTTAGTCCTCCTGCAGAGAACTGTAACACTCCACAGCTTTGCATTCTGCTTCTGTCATGGTGAATGAAGGATGCATCAATTGCCTCACTCCCTCACCTCTCACTGCTGGCTGGTGCGGTCTCCTTGTGTGCATGGTGACATGATGCTAACATCTTTTTTGTACATTTGTAAACTATTGCAATTTTATAAGGGGATAACTTTGATTACATTGTGAGAAATGTTGTCCCCATTGGGGTTAATGCTGTACACATTGTGGTAAGTGCATTGCCATGATGTATCAGAGAGGCATTAAAACTGACCATGCAGCATTTAACTATTTGTGGATTGAAGTGTAATCACATGAAAAGAAATGGAAACTTTGAGATCGCATCATTTCCCTTTCTCTACTGTCATCCCGAGCTGGTTTTTTGCAACCTGGTTTGTTAAGATTAAGCATAAAATACGATGGCTGTGTTTTTTTTTTCCTGCAGGAAACAACCCTTTTAATGCATCTGTCATTTCAGTGCAGATTCCATTTGCAATGCACAGATTCTCTGAATTTTAAAATATGAGCCCCACTGATTCAACAGAAAGTAGAGGGCAAACAAGTTGTGATAAAGTTGTGACTAATGTTTTCTGACATCAGTGGGCTGATGTCATGTTTTATTATTCTGTGGAGGCATCACTGTTACAATGCTGCGTTTTGATAAAGACAAGCTGCCTGTTCAAGCCAATTTATGCTCCAGTCGGATTACTCCAAAATCACTTTGCCCCACTCATGTAATTGCAATCCAGAGTGCCCATTTGTTCAAATCCTCAACTCTGTCTATAAGAGATTTGTCACAAGTTTGAGTCACAGCTTATGCCTGATGTGCCCTTGAGCTGGTCACTGAAATCTAAACTTGCACAGCATTAGATCGGAGTCTGTGTCTCCTAAAATAATCCCCTAGCTGCAACTGGCCTTGATACTGAGAAGTTGATGGGAACAAGATGCTAATTGTGTCATTCTGTCTCCTGCAGCATTGCACCTAACATCTATGTACTGTTTCCTGTTTTTTTTTCAAAGCCAAGTCAGATTCAGAACCATCATCTTGACCTATTTGGCTCTGTGAGCACACTCAGTGATGGTGCAGTGAGTTATTTAAATGAGCCTTGACTCACAGCCTGGTCTTCCCTGGAGCTTGAATCAGACTGAGACAGCACACAGGCCCATGTCCAGCTTATTATCATCCTCCAAATCCTTAATCAAGCTGTCTGTAGATGACAGCGGCACCTCGTTTATCTTTGGGCCAAGCGTTCATTTAGTGCTGCCTAACAATATCCAATCAACCTCCCCCAGAGGTGTTCAAAAACCAGGATTATCTCCCTACCGCCAGTTTCTCCTGAGCGAACCCTTTCATCTCCTCTTTCCACAGACTCGTTTTGTACGTGGCTATGAGGGGTCCTTGTGTTTGGTGAGGTGTTTGAAAATCAAGCTCTCTGCCTCTCCACAGTCAGTCCACATTTCACTGCAGGCTTATTTAATGTGGTGAAGTTTGGTTCTTTTGTGGGTTAATACTGCAATTATGAATCTTTTGTGCTTTAATATTTTGGTTGGTTGTTTGCATCAGATAATCAGTTATTCACTGAGATCAACAGAGCAGCTAATCCAATTTTTGTAGACACCCTGAAATGAAGGCGAAGTTTGTAAAAAGGTCAATATAAAATGTGTTTACAGTCAAAAACGGCCTCCGGTTTCTTCTCAAACCAAGATGCTGAATAATTAATCGTCTATGCCAAATTAAACACGTCTTGTTGAAGGGAAAGCTAGCGAAGTTCTGCTTGAAGTAAACACAAGTAAAATACAGTAAATACCCATGTTGCTCAGCTGCAGCTCGATTGTTTATTTAGGAACCTGTAGAAGTAAATAAGGTCTCACCAAATCCTTACGTGACAATATGACTTACTGGCTTCAAATGCCATCATAATGTTACTGGATTTTGTCAGACATGTTAACACATGTTTGCATAAAATATCATCATCATCTCTTCGATATAAAAACCTGTAGATTTCACCAAAGTATTCAATATTTCCATTGCTCATTTTGCCACGAATGCAGACAACCAGACAAATATTTCATGCATTATGTTTCCATCAGTGGAGTTGACCTACAAAACTGTACCTGAGAGTCTCAGTGCAGATGCACTCTTCTACAAAAACACTTCTTTATCTTTCCCCTTGTGTTCACTGAAGAAGACTAGCGCAAGCAATATAGACAAATGTAACGTAATTTATTTGTTTATTTGTATTTCTCTGTAGTTTGGTCTTTGAAAGCCTGCCTGTAAAATGTTGCCTGTCAGATTTTGTACAAATGAGAGGAATGAAATTACTTCCTGGAAATTGAAACAAAAGTTAAGTTTTGTGAAAGTTGTGGCCACAGCTTCTTTGATCTCAAACAGGCAAGTAATTATTCAATTTAAACAAGAATTGAGCCTTAAAATTCAGGAATTGCCTGTTACATGGCTAAATTAATTAAAAGCACAGTCCAGTGAGCTTGTACATTAGAAACCATATTAACAACTTAGATTGAATCATTCCCATTATAAAAATCACATTCTACTTTTTGTTGTTAGAACATTATCAAAATAAGCCTGCTGGTATGTTGTGCACTCTGTTTGAAACTTTTTTCCATTGTATGTTACCATGCATGGGAATGCTCCGTTTCCTGTCACAAGTTCCATGTTGTCCAATTATGTTACACTTCCCAAAAAAATCTTATATGCAAAGGAAATGTGTGTGATTTTCCAGACATGTGTAAAGTAGCTCTGAAGTGCAACACGCAAAATTAGAAAACAAACAGAAAACATTTCACAAAGCACAACGCCATTTCAGAAAACACAAGAAAATTGAAACTGTGAGAGCAACTTGGAAACCACAGAATGGAAAAAACAAAAACAACAAAGCCGAAAACTTAATGGAGCATTACTGAACTTTGGCAGGTTTTTGCTTTGGCACTCTCTAATGATGACTAATTCAGCATCCATCTCACACCTTGTCTCTTTTCTGAACTCCAAAGCCAGTCTGATGTTATCTCTCGTTCTGCCACTCTCTCTCTTTTCCTGAATTCTTCCAATAATGTCCACTTGTGTTTTATTGCTGAATCAGCCATTAAAAAGAGCCGGCATTTTGATATCCAGCTGCTGATGGGTGATGGGGTGCTGTAAAGCAAAATGAAGCTGCCATGTGACGCCCCGGGTTAGAACAGAGTTGTAAAGTGTGGGTTCTCAGTCTGCAGAGCAATGACAGCTCCAGGAATGTGCATAAAGAATGTCAGTGTGGCATCACAATGAGCCAGGAGCACAGAGTTTTAAGGTCAGAAAGGCATGTAGTATTGCTTTAACGGTGCAGTGTGTAACAAAATCAAAGGTCAGTGACTGAAAATTATTAACAAACTGTGTTTCTGTTTGTATGTAATCACTTTACAAAAATAACTTTTTTCTTTTTTTAAATTCTTGTTGAATGACCCATTTGTATCTACTTAATGTGAGTCTACATATATAGCAGCTGTCATATTCATGCTACCATTTTTACTACGGTATCTCTGAATGGACAAACGACTGTGTGTGTGAAATTTTAGCCCTCTGAGTTTTAAGGACTAGTTTTGTCTGATATGTGCTAGAGCACTGTTTTGGAAGACTAACACCTTAAAAAGTTTTTAAAAAGAAGACAGTACATCTGTACACAATTTTGAGGCAGTTACCGGTAGTGCAGTCATTGCTGCACTAAATCCAACAACGGATGACAATATGTTTATTTCTGAAAGAATTTTGGTCACTGATGGCCACCGTCCATCCATGACCGTACTTGGCATGTGAAGTTATTATGTTTGCCCATCTTAACCACTGGATGTCAGTAATTCTTTCACACTGTACTCTTTAAAAACTATGAAAGATGTCATTTTTTAAAAATATAACAAAACAAAAGAACAAAGAAGATGGCACAATAATGTTTAAAATTATTATTATTATTTTTTACAGTATAGTGACAAATACACAACAGTGAAATGAAAAATACAGCAGAATTTAGCAACAAACAACAGCATAAAAACAAAACAAAAAAAAGTTAATCCTTTTTAGGCACAACACAAAATATAGTATATAAAAAAACCATTGTGCTGTGTGCAATATCAGATTTTTTTCTCCCTCTTGTTCTTTTTTTGAGGGAGTGAATTTATTAAAATGCTGCCATGTTCTTTGATTTGTGAAAATTTCTAAGGTCTTATATTTTTATTAACCGTTATTAATTATCATTATTTTCTGTTAAGTTGTTTTTTCAACATGTTTCAGTTACAGAAATTTTTACTAGGGTTGTGAAAGTATTCTTTGTTGGTTTAATACAATTTTGTCAACAGTAGTTTTCATTTTCATTTAATTTCATTTGAACAAGAGCGTAATTTTTACTACATGAACTAAAATGTTCATGTTTTGTATTATAAAAATTAAAAAATAATGGAGGTGGGTTTTCAGCCTTGACTCTGCTCACACTCACACTGTCCAGCATTAAGACAAGCTTTCTTACCACAGGCAGGCTGGCTTACTGACATGCAGTTTTAATGTTGTTACATCTGGTACATTACCACTTGCTTGTGATGCAAAAACTTTGTTCACAGTACAAAGAAATAGTGTTGGAATACAGCTAAGTGACAGGCCTTACTCATGGCTGTGTATGTTTGATGTTTAGGAGCAGAGTTTGGAGGGCCCTCCTCCAATCCCTCTATCCCAGGAAGTCAAAGAGGTATCCCAGGACAACCCAGCCATCACTGATGAACTGGACACGCCCACTTCCATCGCCTCTGTGATTACCTCAACCAATGAAAGCTCCACAGAGACTGACACTCCACAGCAGACAGACACTGAGGTTCATTATCACCTACCCACTCACAACGATTTGTTAATTAAGATTTAGATAGACTGGCTACTAAGACCACTCACTCAAAAGCTGTAATTAATTAAGCTGTTTCGTTTAGATTTTCTTTTGTGCTTGAAGAAATCAGAGAAATACGTTTCTACTCTGCTTCAAAAGAGTTAAAATCAAAATCAATTTACCTCACCAGAAAATTAAATTTCCTGCAATTTATTTTGCTTTTAAACAGTGGCTGGACCTCAAGTTGGTTTATCAGAGTCCAATCTAAACTAATTTTCAACTAAGGGGAATTCATTATTCTTTGGCTGGAAAGAATGCATTATTTATCACTGGCTCATAAAGCCAGAGATGTGCTGAAATGATGATGATTGATTATCACTAAAAGACAAGAGGTGGACTGAACAAGTTAAATAAAGTGATAAACATGGTGCATGCAACAAAATTATGTCCAGTCAATTCCAAGTAAATTAAGATCAAACACCTTCTGCTCCGAATGCAAACAAACCAATTTGGTGGCATTTAAAAGGAGAGAGAGAGCACAAAGCTCGAGCAAATGAGATTTATAAGACAAAAATTCTTAGTGGACCTTTGCAGATAATTATTTTGCATTTATCCTTGTAGGAGTTCAAGGCTGTGGAACAAGAGGGTGAAAAGGTACCGGATGAGACTCGTGAAACCTTAGAGCTGCAGCAGGAGAACGTCCACACATCAGATGCACCTGATCTTACATCAGCACTGGTGGTTCAAGAAAACACTTCCACTGAACAACCCAGTTCTGAGACAAAGGCTGAGTCTTCTGAATCTGTTACACTGACCACAACAACAAGCTCCACCACCACTACTGCATCAGTTCCACAGTCTCAGCTGGTGCTACAGCCTGGAGAGACTCAGCCAGTGAAACCAGAGAGCCAAAGCAGAGTATACACCCTTCCTGAGGCCTACAGAGGCATGGGGGGGGACCTCTGTGCAGGATATGGAAGCCTTTCTCGCTTTACCCTCCACGGCTACCTGCCCACCAAAAACTTCCAGCCTGGGGCTCACTACACCTTACCCTTTCTCAGGGATAGCTTCGCCCCCAGCAGTCTCAGCAACCAGACAGAGGAGGATAGAGAAAACCTTCTGGACATGAAGACTGACCACCCAGCTGCCAGTTATTCAACTCTAGGTGGAATCCACCAGTTCAGACCAATTACCACCATGGAGCTCCTCAGAGAGCCCTCGAGAACCAGGTGAGAATAATATATTTGAAGAAATGTTATTGATCTCATAGGACAGGTTGGGTAAATGGATTTAAGACTCTTGTACAGAAGCTAAAATCCAGATCTAAGTGGAGACCTTAAGAGAAAGCACTGTTAAATGCATTTCTTAAATACATTATCTTGTTCTCTGTGGCAGAATTGAGAGTCTTCATTGAGGATGTATCTTCATACTAGCAAAAATAGCAAGCAAGATGTCACGACATGCTTTTATATTACAGTCTGCACAATTTACGACAAAAGCAACACAGACAGATCATCTGGCCTATTTGTTATTCACTCCAGCATTTAGACTTGTGCTAAAAGTCTGCCTCCCATAATAACTACAAGTAATTTCATTCTTAATCTTGGGTATTTCAAGATTAGTTTTTTACCTTAATAACTCTAAATATTTTGTAATTAGGGAAAGCTTTCTCCTGGGGAAAACTCTTGAAAATGAGAGAATTTGGAGGAAGTTTTCTTCTGTATTCTTCTTCTGTTCAAGATTTGGTTAGAGGGTTGGGCAGGGGATAATGTTGACTTGTGATTATACACCACTCCTGTTGCTGGTCAGGAAGCCCTCTCCTCTACCACAGCAGGTAAATCAGAAAAACATGCCATAGGTCTTTTTAGAGCAGGGTGGACCTTTTAAAAGGAAATTATTCAAGTAACAGGTGCTATAATGAAACATTTCAAGCAAAAACTGGCAAGAAGTGCTGCTGCTTTAGAGTTTGAAGACCCCTGAAATAAAATTACAAGCATTTTTTTAAAAAAAGAGAAAAAAAAGTTCTTTAAAATGAGAATATACCTAAAAAAGGAAACAAATATACAAAGCTTTAAATTGAAAAAACATAATATATGTAGTGCTAAATATTGCTACAGTTACACTGAAAAACATATTCCCTGCTAATTTTTATCCCAGAAGCATATCTGTGATATTAACACACATCAAACTCTAGCTGCACAGATATCCAGAGGATGCTTTCACCCATTCCTGTGAGTTAATGTGGATAATAGGAAGACCGATGGACAGCAGTTAAGTTGCAGTTGGTATCAATCAAGGATGGCAGCTTGCTACAAAGTTGATGCCAAACTAATTCGATTAGACAAAAAATCCACAGAACTTCTTTCATTCAACATGTGCAGTGTTCCAGGTACAAAGTGACATTCACAGTTCTTTTTGTAAATTAGACAATTGCTAAGGTTTCATAACCGTCTGTGTAGGCCGATGGAACATTTCAGGTTCTTTACTTGAGAATAAGAACCAGTTAATAAAAATAAACAACATACTTGTTCAGTCTTTTTCTAGTTATATTCATTAACTTCAACATTTAATATGCTAATCCCTGTTTAGTCTTTGCACTGTCTGACTTTGAGGTGAACTTTCTGAGATTGTCACCTGTCTTGAATGCTTTCGCCTTATGAATAATCTCTCTTACTGTAGAATGATTTACACCAAATTGTTTGACAATAGCCTTTTTACCTTTCTTTCTTGGCATTGTGTTAAGGCCCCATTGAAAGCTCCAGACCAGCAAACTGCTAAAACCTTTGTATTTATAGAGGTGGTCACACTTGCTCATGTAATGCATTTCTTTAAGTAGACACATCTATCTTTTTCTCTCCAGGAGTGGCTATGATGATGCTTTCATGGCCCAGTTTGAGGGGAACCTAAATCCTTTCTTCCAGGCGATGTGCCGAGCACAGACCTTGCAGATGCCCCACAAGAGGAGCAGCATGGTAAGCCTAGACAGCATCCGAAGAGACCCACGCTGGAGAGACCCCAACTTGCACGAGGTGATCTCAATGCTCAGCCACCCGATGGATCCTGTCAAATCCAATGCTGCTGCTTATTTGCAGCACTTGTGTTATGAGAATGACAGAATAAAACAGGAGGTCCGCCAGCTGAACGGGGTGCCGATCTTGGTGGAACTGTTGGACCATCCTAAAGCTGAAGTTCATCGCAAGGCCTGTGGTGCTTTGCGCAACATCTCATATGGAAAAGACCACAACAACAAAATGGCCATCAAGAATTGTGATGGCATCCAAGCTTTAGTTAGATTGTTGAGGAAGACCAGCAGCATGGAGATCAAGGAGTTAGTCACAGGTACAGCAGAACTTTTTAGCCCTAGACTGACAGCCTGCAATTTTACAAGTTATTCCTACAACTTTATTTTGTATACACTGCAGGCACTCTGTGGAACCTCTCTTCACATGAGCCACTCAAGATGACAGTCATCAACCAGGGACTTCAAACACTGACTGATGAAATCATCATCCCGCACTCAGGCTGGAGGAGGAGAGACTCAGCTGACTCTTCCAAACTGCAGAGTGCTGAGTGGACCACCGTCTTTAAGAACACCTCTGGATGCCTGAGGTAACTGTGACCATGGTCATTGATAAGAATATGACAAAATCATTGAATTTTGTTAGCTATAAAAACGTGTTTCTGCAGGAATGTGAGTTCAGATGGGGCAGAGGCTCGACAGAGATTGAGGGAGTGTGATGGATTGGTGGCTGCACTCCTTCATGCCTTGCAGTCTGCAGTCATCAACAAGGACACTGACAATAAGGTTGCCTAAATGATGAACTTAATAGATAACTGCAGCAGAGATGTAGTTTTAATTAATAATTATATTGTTCCTTAAACAATATGTGTAGAGAATTAATAGAAGGAAATTTAACTTGTGAAAACATCACATTCAATCATTTGATGCATCAAGCCATCAAAGAACTCAAAGTGTGGATATAATTTTCCAAAGTCTGTAGTATTACTACAAACAAAAAACTACTTTTTTAATGAGGAAATGAGGATTTAATCAGCATGATGTAACATTTTGTACAATAGTTTTAATGGAAATTTTCTGTCATTGCTCTCATTTTAGTCTGTGGAAAACTGTGTCTGCATCCTTCGAAACCTGTCCTATCATGTTCACAAAGAGATACCGGGAGCCGAGCGATGTGTGGAGTCCCACACTGGTCACCTGATGAGATCAGTGGGGCATCCAAAAAAGAAGAATGAGCCTGAGTGTTTTGCTGGGAAAAGACCCAAAGGTTGGTGGATTGATTTTTTTTATATAATGTTTGATGAAAAGGAAAAGAAGGGTTATGTGTTTGTTCTTGCAGTGTGGTGATATGTTTTGTATAATTTCTATTTCTTGAGATTCATTAAAAAAATATTTGAAGTTTGATTAAAGCAGAAATAAACTTCATTAGTTTAATCCAGCTTAATCCTGTTAAATAAAAATGATTAAAACAATCAGAAAGTCCACAAAACAAGGTTTTGCCATCAGAAATTTACGAGCAGTGTTCTTTGCTTTGAGATGCTAACGATGGGTTAGCTAATTGACAGATCTCAGATCAGATAATAAATTAAGTTTAATAATTTTGGTAGTACAAGATATTTCTCCCTTTTTAAACATGTTCCATGCAAATGTCTTATGTCTTTTTCACTATGCGTTTTGAAACAACTTAACCTCCCTGAACCCAAGGTACCGTATACAGTGCCTTGTTAAACTTGTTTAAAAAGGAAGAAAGAAAGAAAGAAAGAAAGATATTTTTCAAATGTTTCCAAGCCTAGCACATTCAATGACAAGGTCCTCTTGTATTGTAATACTGTGTGACTAAAGGAAAATGTAGCGTTTGTTTTGTTTCTGTTTAAGTTGCTTCAGTTGCAGCTGAGAAATGTTAAGAAGGTTTCAATAACACAAGTTAGTTGTATGGGTCTGTATTTTGTCTGAGAATGTTGTGGTTCTAATGTCAGGATTTTATTAGAGTAAACTGAAAGTTGGGGCATGTTGATGCATCTTTTTGTTGCCGTATAGTCTTAAGGATTTATTTTCAGTCAGTATCTGTCCAACTGTTGGACAAAAGCAACAGAAGAATACATGAATAAAAGCAGCTTTATTTGGAAGTTAATAACAGAAAATTGTCACACACACACACACACACACACACACACACACACACACACACACACACACACACACACACACACACACACACAGACACACACACACACACACACACACACACACACACACACACACACACGATAGTTAGAAATTTAGAAAATAGCTTAGAGGTTAAGGGGTTGATCAAATAAAACCGTTTTGCAACCTAAAACCCAACTCTACGGTTAAATCATTTACAAAAGCTCTAAAAAGTTTTAATTTGCCTTCGGCATGTCTTCCCCTCCAGCATTTGAGATTTGCATTTCATATTCTTGCTTTTATACCACTGAGAGCCTGACTATGTCAAATTCCCTCACATGGAGGAGCTGATGATAGATTTTTCTCTGCTGGAAAAATGCCAATTTCCAAATAGGAAAAAACATGCTTGTACTTTATTGTTCCTGCTATTTGACTTTTACAGCATGCAACTGATGTAAGAATCAGAGGTTTTAAAAACAATTCAAACTAGATTCTGATGTTTTAGTAATTCATATAAATATGTAGTAATATAAATTATAGCTGGCATGCAGTAACTAATATACTGCTGCAGCTTGTGCAGGATTTCATGACTTCATGGAGAAACATTAGGGTTATACTATTAATATTGATTTAATGTTTTATAGCTTTAACAAAGCTGCAGAACAAAACCAAACATTCTCCTGATATTATCAGTAGCTCAGGGTGTCTCCACATGGAGGAGCTGTGTGTTTTCTGCTGCTTTGTGTCCCTGCAGCATAATCTAATCTCTGACATTATTCTTTCTTCTTTTTCCTTCAAACCTTGTCCATCAGAAGAGTGGTTTAGTCAAGGTCAGTCTCCTTGGTTCTCCTCGACATACTGTGATTTGGTACAGCAGTGAATTTGATGATATTGTTTATTTGTGTGCTGAATAAATGAAAACGGGTGTTTGTGTGCATGTGTGCATCTGTGATACACAGGTTGGAAAAATGGATTAATGGACAGAAAGTACAGTACATTGGATTTGCCAAAACGTACAGAACTATTGAAAGGTATATCTTTAAAAATAGTAATATCAGACTCATACAAAGATTCAGCACAAAAACTGCAGCATGCAAATAATTGGCCTTAATAGAAGAAATATAAAAAGATATTCATTATAAGGAGTTTCCATCATGCATCATTGTCATAGAGTGACATTATTAAGCTTCAGCACAGTACCTGCCCTCTGTGTTATGTTATTTGCTGCATAGCATGACATTGGCATGGCCTGGAAGAGAATCCATTTAAATGCAGTGCCACACATCAGCAAAGGCACCACTTCAAGAGACTTTCATTACAAAAACAAAATGACACATCAGCTGAAAGACTGATAAGATTTGCCTGGGAGCATTTGGAGGACAATGACAATATTGGGCTGGTACTGGCATTTGCACTGCATGCCCCATACACTGTATATGTCATCGTGTGGTAATGCTACACTTTCACACATTAAATGTAGCCTTTAAGTTGTGTTTTTTCTTTTCGTTTTTTAAGGGTATGCATGCAGTATGAATTAAGATAATGAGGAAAAAATGCATAGCAGCATGGGAGGCTTGAATACTGTAGATCTGACTGCCACAGAAACAGAGATCAGAGCTTAGTTAATGCCTCCCACACTGTAGCCAGTGAATGCAAATCAGAATGACAATCATGTTATGGTTCAGGGTCAGCCTCACAGTACTTGTCAGCCATTTGGCAATCTCCACTGGCTCAGTGAAAGGGAAAAAAAGCATCTGCAGTAGTGGAGTTGTAATTTTCCTCCATCCATGAATATATATATATATATATATATATATGTATTCTTAGTCATGACTTGACCACTAAATGTTCTGGTTAAAAGAAAACTTGTATTTAAATATTAGTAAAAAAAAAAAAAAAGAAAACACCTAACACATGACAGCTTAGTGGGACATTCTATGTTGTGGCATTACTTTCACTGTTGTTAGGTTTTGTTTGAGATGAAGGAATTACCATGGCATGAGTCTACTTAAACGTCCTACATTCATGATATAATATCAGTGAAACATGAATGTTTTGCATTTTCTGTGTGTAAATTGTCAAAGTGACCCAGATACAAGATGCACAATAGATAGACTATCTAATAAGTTTAAAGTTTCTTTAAACTTAGTAGTTAATACACTGAAAATGACACAGTTTTCATTTTTTTCTGCTTTCCTTTTCAAGGCTTGGAGCTACTGTACCAGCCAGAGGTGGTGAGGCTTTACCTCTCTCTTCTCACCTGCAGTCACAACCACAACACGCTGGAGGCAGCAGCTGGAGCGCTGCAGAACCTCGCAGCGGGACACTGGGCCGTGAGTAGATGCACGAGTTCCAAGCTGTCTCTCATGCTCATAACTGCAGCGTTGTAATTGTGAAGTATGTGAAGTATGCATAAAGCTAAAGAATTTATATAAAGTGACACTTATACACTGCACACAAAGCAGGTTTTTTATTTGGATTTAGAGCTCACTGCTGAGAATAAGTATTTATTTAGGTGACATGCCCACAGCTGCTGTCATAGTCTGTAAATGTCCTCACACACTATCTGCGGTGCAGATCCAGGATGTTTTTCCTGACAGCATCATTGCTGTTCAGCTTAAGGAAAGGCTCCAAATAGAGATGAACAGTAACAAAGCATTATAAATGAATCCATTGTAAATCAGTGTGCACAGTACAGGGTCAAAGAAGACAACTTCTATGAGGCTGTGGTTGAGGGCATGCATGCTCAAGGCATTTTTCTCAGCTGGATGGTTTTGTTTTTGAAGCAACATCATTAATCAACTTAATACAAATGGGCACTGACCTTGTCATCAGCTAACATGATCAAAAATAACTTTAGCTTCTACTGAATATCCCAGAGTGGGTCCATATGTCTTCTAAATTATGTGCTGAGCCACTATTATCACTGGCATTCAAAACAAAGCTTAAATTTTAAAATCTTGTGCTCAGCTGGGTTACTATGGTATGATTTGTTTTTAATTAAATTGTAATTGATGTTTAATTTCAGGGAAATAATGGTTTTATAATAAAAAGAAACGATTTGATAATCAAATAAAAAAAAACACCCCCTCAAATAATCAACACAGGCATCACTCAGCCATATGATTATTTTCTGTTTCTGCTGTTAGTGGTCCAGCTACATTCGAGCGACAGTCAGAAAAGAGAAAGGCCTTCCTATTCTGGTGGAGCTGCTGCGCTCCGAAGTGGACAAAGTGGTGCGAGCTGTAGCCATTGCTCTTCGCAACCTGGCCATTGACAAAAGGAATAAAGACTTAATCGGTACTGCTTTACAACTCTTACCTATACACGATCAGCTGTACGCTCAGAGTAACTCTACCATGTCTGTTTTCTCAGGGAGCTATGCTCTGCGGGATCTCGTGGGTAATTTGCCGTGTGGGCAGCAGCACCCAGCGAAGAACCTTGAGGGAGATACGGTGGTGTCTATTCTGAACACAGTTCATGAGATCATCACAGATAACCCTGACAATGCTCGAGCACTCATACAAGGTCATGCTGTGCAGAAACTGGTCGCCATCAATAAGTCAAGGTATTTCTTTCCAAAGAATTAACAAGCTTCAGTCTTTTGCACAAACTTAACATATTGTTCTGCTTACAAACTAAGCAAATAATTATCAACTGGATAAAATATTAATGGTTTGTGTACATTACATTACAACTATTTAGACAATTTAATATCTGCTTATAACTGATGCAGCCTCAAAGTTCTGTTTTGTGATATTAAAAGCATAATTTTCCAGGTATTCATTTAATAATTCATTTAATAATTTGTACAGTGTCTTGAGGTTGTTTTCTGTTGCTTACCATAACATCACTTCATTGATTTGTTATCAGCCAATCAGTTCGGGAGACAAAGGCAGCTTCCCATGTACTTCAGACAATATGGGCCTACAAGGAGCTGAGAAGCACTCTGAACAAGGCAGGTTGGAACAAGAGCCACTTTAAGGTATAGTTTCTTCCACTTCTCAGCACTTATAAATTCCCAACATAGCAACAGCATCTACAGTCGTAAAATCTTTACTTTGTCAGCAAAAGAACAGCAGAGGAGATAATATTGGGCTTGATTTGAGCTCTTGTCTTCAATAAGGTTGTGCACAAGATGCCCCATGCGCATGATGTAATATAGAGTCATATCCTTGGATTTCTACTCTAACATGGGGAAGAACAAAAAGTGCATTGTTTCAAAGGACCAGCATAATTTGCTGTGTAAAAATAAGCATGAAAATGTTTTCTCTTTTGTTATTTCAAGCCCACATCTGTTGAAACAACTAAAAAATCCAAGAGTGGAAAGCAAAGCAGTGATGACATCACCTTGCCTCTCATGGACAAAAACCAAGGTCAGAGCATTGCTGCATACGCTCCTTCATTAAAATGTTATTAAATTATCACTTGAATAAGAAAAATGTCTTCTAGAATTAGGAGCACAAAAGGCCTTTCAACGTCCTTATGTTCTCCCCATCATGTTAAGGACAAAGAGATAGGTGCTTTTCGGTCTTACACTATTTTCTTGTGAAACATGGCCTTAAACCGGTGATGTGCTGTGAAAATTATCCAGCACACAGACTTGAACAGTCTCCCCTATAGGCAAAGTAGGCTGATGCATTGTCATATTTTATTTAAATACTTTTTGTAAAATGCACCTTCTTTCTGTCTTTGAGAAGAACATCTAGTTTCCTATTAGGAAGTAATGTTTTCTCTAGGCTGTCTTCTCTATTATGAACACAACTTACGCCCTCTTTGAGGAACAATATGTGCTATTCTCAGGTAATTACCCTGTGGCATCCCCCTGCTTTTGTCCTGTGCATCAGTATAAAAATTATTTTTAAGGTTCAGTTCCAAATGATTTAGGAACTTTATACTCTATATAAGGATATGAGGTATGAACCCTCTCTTGACTCATAGGTACACGCTTTAAATTAACATAATACGAAGCATAATCAGTGATTTAGGTAGTCACTTGTTGATGATTAGTGTTCTCTAGAGAGAAATCTTTTAAATATTATTTAAATAAATGTGACCACAGTTACAATCCTTTTGTAATTTGTTTTTAAAAGATTGCTACCTGTAAAGAAATAATCATACAGGTGAAATAACGTCATTAATACAGAATATTCCCTTTGTTACACTATTGGCTCAAAATGTACACTGATTGAAAGGTACATCAACTTTGGACAACTGCATTCCCAAAAATTAGTATCTGCATGTATGTGTATGAGCATCCACTTGACCACCAAAAAACATACTTGGCAAGGCAGAGCAACATGGACTCTTGGAGAAAAGAAAAGACTTTGCAGAGAATCGCCATGCTCTACAGTGTACTACAGAAAGTTGACATGCCCATCCGTGGGAAGCTTGGACACAGCTGACCCAAAAAGTAGTTTAAATAGGACAGTATGATGCATCTGCAGAGCCTCAATCTATTTGGGCTCATGGACATTGAAACCATTTACCCCACCTGACAAGTGCATAGTTAAAAAACATTTTTCAACCAATTTCACAAATAAAATACTATAATCTTTATATTTTCATGCTGTATTATAACATCTAATGTGCTGAAACTATGCTGTCACCATAGAAACGATCCCAATGGCAAATTAAATTAGTGGCTTGGTTGTAGTGGACACAGCTTTCCTTGTATTAAAAGCTGAATACAGTGTGCAGAGTCTCAGTTAAGACAGAATCAATACCCACAGAAGTCCCTGTTTAGGGGTGCGATGAGTTAATGATGAGACAGGTGCAAGAATTTTGACCTATAGACCCTTGACTCCCGAGGGGACATATTGCACTAGTCCATCATTCTGTTGTCCATTTTAGGCTATTTTATCTTGGTTACTTTTAAGTTTGCTTTCAGTCTATGTTTGGTTAGATTTAGGAAAAAAATCCTTCTTGATTAGATTTAGGTCAAAACATAATTTGGATAGTCTTGCGTTACCTGGACAACAGCATTACAACAAGATATTTTCTGTCCTCTGAACGAAGTGCATAGAAAATCTCTAACCAGGTGAATGGAGGAAGAATTATGGCATTTGATTGTAATTCATTATGTGCATTCAACAGATACAGTAATGAGGTACTTAGAGGTCTTGCTAAATTTACAGTGAAATTGGGCTGTCCTTAATCCTTTAATGCTTTGTGCGTCATATTTAATAGATACAGTTTCTGAGACCTACTGTATCACCTTACAGTAAAAATTTTGCTCAGAACTTGGTTGTATACCATCTGGATACCTTTTGAAAAACTATCATTCTGATGTATCAAACAGTATTGAACTGTACATATAGACAACTTTTATTTTTTAACATTTTATTAAAGGGCCAAATAATGACTTCAGACAAAAAAAAAAAAAAAAAAAAAAAAAATGTTCTGGCCATTATTTCTTGGGTCAGGCTTTAAATGTTTAATATTTCCATCTAAAATGCTCTGTTTGAGTTTCTGTACCTCTCAATGCCCCCTACCAGAAATAGGAGTGGGAGACAGCTTCTGTTTATTGCATACATGCAAAACAGGTCACATTCTCTTTAAATAAATCCTTTCTTCCTTTTTTATTTGAAAAAAGACATTATTATAAAGCAAAAATTCTGACTACGTTAATGTGTCCACTATATACATACCAAAATGATAAAAAACCCAGACCCATTTATCATTGTGTGACCATTAAAATGTCAGTAATGATGCAAAATGATGCAATAATGATTTGTGAGTGTCTCTTTTCTATGTGATTATCTGCTAATATGATTATTATTTTCCTCTGCAGATGTATATTCCACTTTAGAGCCAAATGATAGAGTTGGAGATGGAAAGGGGCCTCCTGTTGTAGAACGAGACTCTCTGCAGGTAATCATCCTTTTAAATGTACTGAATTGTCTCATCATTTGTGTTTCTCATGCAAGTTGACTAAGGCTGTCTGTGTTTCCTGACACAGGCGATAAGTGAGAGAAAACACTTCATCAGAGCTGGCAGGCCTGCAGTGGGCCTCATGGATAACAAACCTCCACCGCTGGACTCTTGGGTGTAAACGTAACAGCATGTCCTGTCCACCCAGTTAAATCCTGTAGAGACACTTTCCACTGGTGAAATGCTGATCTGTGCCATCTGATCATTCTTGTACAGACAAACACAGCCAGTTAAAAAAAAGAGAACAACTTCTTTGTTTACAGGACTTAGTGTGCCAAACATTTACATGTATTTATTATGGAGATTATATGACTTTATGGATTTATCATTTAGGATGATACACTGTAAGTCTGCAACTCATGACTGATTATGTGAGATATATGAATTAACCCAAATATGCAAACTGTGGTGAATCATGACTCCAAAGAATATATGACATGAACAATTTGAATTTTACTGCTTATCTAAGATATACTTCTACTTTGTTAAACTAATAAGATCTAAAATGGCATGTGGATTTTTTGTTGTCCACCTCCAATATTCAAGGGTTCCGATCTAAAATAAGTTATTTTTTCTTGAGGGTCCGAATCATTAAGGATTAGGACTTACATTACCTTAACAAAACAAATGATTTACAATTGAGTTTATTCTTAATAAATCAGAGTAGACTGTCAGGTCATTCATTCTCTGTAAGTCTTTTATCGCAGTTGTTTCATGATAGGGAGAATGAGATTGTACATGTGTAACAAAGGACTGTTAATATTGCAAATGAAGGCATTTATATTGTAATGTTTATAGTAATACCCATGTTATTAATTAGGAGTTATTTATGTGTATTAGCCGATACCGATAAGTGATACAGCTCTGCTTTGCAGTGGTCCTTTTTGCATTGCGATGTTGAATGAAAATGAAAATAAATGCTGTGCATAGGTTCTCATTTTAATTTGTATTTTCTTTCTATATACATATTTCATTTTGTGTTCTTTTCCATTGTCAGCGGGCACATTTTAGATGAATTATCACCCAAAGGTAAGTTAAACAATGTGTTCTGGACAGACTTTAATTGATTTTTCTTTTTAATTTAAAATCAACAGAGCAGATCTTACATGTAGTGATTTGATCTTTCAAATTTCTCTTATGATCATGTGTTTACTGTGACGTAGAAAGTCACACAAGCCGTGGCTTTCAAATGAGGGAAGCTACATATAAATGTGTACACATCAAATGACATGTTTGACATAAGTGCAAGAAAAGACATAGAGTCAATAGTGGCCTCTTGTGGAAATTACAAAGCATGAATTTATATATTTTTAATAGAGGAGATTGATTTCCTACATTTGACAAAACTATTGCAATCACTGTTTGGAATGAAACTAATTTACATGTTTTTGTTGTTTTATATTGTTAATCAGGGCTCCATCTTTTGATTTTAGTCTGTTTCGGTGGATAGCATGCCATTAATTAAATGCTGTGTTAATCTAAAATAACTACAAAGTCAGTGTTTAATCAGAAGGAAGGTCTGCATCAAATTGAGTCAATATCAGAAGACTTCATGAATAGCTGTAAATCCCTGTGGTGAGAGAGAGGAGGGCAGAGCAAGGCCTCAGTGACATCTCCAAACATGTCAGCGCTGCACATTGGACAGCACAGCCCTGCCCTCAGAACCATACCACAAGATCAACAAGGGCAAAGCTGTTTTCACTTTTGCCCCTACAGCAACCTGTTGTTCTTTAATAAGGGGGAGTCTGCAGGTATTTTCGCCAAGAGATCCACATCTTCTAATCTGATGCTTAGTCTTTGGATTTGAATCAACCATGACTTCTTCAGTTTTCCCCAACACTGGGTTTGGCCACACTTTGACCGCTATGCTTCTGTTAACCAGTTTGAGCTGGAGCAGTCCAATCAAGTCTGCTGAAAGCCACCGCAGGACATCACTTGATGTGGATGTGGGAGATGATCCACTCTTCAATGCACAGGACTTTCTGAGCCACTTTCTATCCACACTGAACCTCACTAGGCCGAAGTCCCAGACCAGGTCTCTAGCTGCCCATAAAGAGCCACTGCCTGAGTACATGCTGGAGCTCTACAACCGATTTGCAAATGACCACACTGCTGTGCCGTCTGCCAACATTGTTCGCAGTTACAAGAATGAAGGTAAGACCTTTTCTGGTTTCTATATTTCTATATTGAGTAAAAAAATTTCATTTTGACATTTGATGTAAATGATAAATTAAGGGATCACTTTGATTTTATTATTAAACTATGTCGTTTTATCTTGCTTAGTTATGTTTAAGAAATTAAACTTGGATCAATATTCATTTTAACATCTAAGAGTAAGTTTTTCTTGAGTTATGAATAAAAAGAATACTTAGACATTCTCTCTGGCATTTTTATTTCAGATTCCACCCCATACAGAATAAGATCCAATGGTGTAAGGATATATCCCCTGCTGTTCAATATCTCCATGCCCCACCATGAACACATAACAGTAGCTGAGCTTCGTCTATTCACTTTGGTACAGAAGGCCCAAAGACCATATGCTGGCTCTGACTGCAAGGTGACAATCTACAAGATACATGAGGGTGTTGTTTGGACAAAAGAGGTGGGGAAAGAAGGGAGAGGGAGGGATAAAGAGGAGGTTGTGGAGATGAAAGATTTGGAAGAACTGGTGACAAAGCATATCCATGCCAAAGATAATAGCTGGGTGTCATTTGACCTCACTTATGTGGTTAAAATATGGCGGAAATCAGGGTGTGCAACTCACAGACTGGAGGTTCATATTGCAAATCTAGGGTCGGAGGACGATAGGGCCACAAAAGAGGGTGATAGTTTGGTTGAGATTGATATTGACAGGACCTTGGAGGAGAAACACAATGCAGTTATGATTGTATTCTCAGATGATCAGAGCCAAGCCCACAAACAGGAGAGAGAAGAGCTTGACCACATGATTAAACACGAGAACGACCTTCCTGAAGGCATGGGAAGGAGCCAGCAACCTTCCTGGAAGCATGTAAATCCCAATGATGGCCGTGCTAACCACGATGAGCTGGATGAACAGTCTGTCATGGAGCTGCAGTCCAACCTTATCTACGACACACCTCCTCGAATCCGTCGCAATGTTAAGAGCGAGTCATGCAGGAGGACACCACTCTTTGTGGATTTTAAAGACATTGGCTGGGACTCGTGGATCATCCAGCCTCAAGGCTATGAAGCATACAAGTGCAATGGTGTGTGCAACCCACCCTTGACCTCTGAGGTCTCGCCTACCAAACATGCCATAGTGCAGACACGTTTGAGCATCGCGAGTCCCGAGAAAGCGTCTCGTGCCTGCTGTGTGCCCACAAAATTGGAGCCAATCTCACTTCTTTATCATGATAATGGAGTGGTCACTTTCAACCACAAGTATGAAGGAATGGTGGTGGCAGAGTGTGGCTGTAGATAGTAATATTCAGAGATACAGACTGATCTATCTATCTATCTATCTATCTATCTATCTATCTATCTATCTATCTATCTATCTATCTATCTATCTATCTATCTATCTATCTATCTATCTATCTATCTATCTATCTATCTATCTATCTATGTATCTATCTATCTATCTATCTATCTATCTATCTATCTATGTATCTATCTATCTATCTATCTATCTATCTATCTATCTATCTATCTATCTATCTATCTATCTTGTTTCCACAGTATCTGAGATCACATACAGTGGACTTAGTTGTAAATGAGAGATGAACACAAGATGTAAATTTGCAATTGTATAGAGGCAAGCCAGTGAGATAGAAACCTTTCCAAGTTTTTCAGTTTGTTGTGATTTATTACAACTATTTGCCATTTTTGTATTCCAGAGTGTTTTGCAACAAATTCCACATTTCCTTGGCAGTAAAAGTTCATATTCACCCAGTACGAAAACAAATTAAACGAAGCAACAGAAAAGAAAGTTTAAATAGCAAATATCAGAACTTTGTGATTTAAATTTCAATTCAGACTTTTTCATGTTCAGTGAGATCATTTGTGGCAAATCAAAAGGTTAAATATTGCAGCTCAGCCATTAGCAAGGTTTTAAATAATGAAGATGTGAGATCTGAATAGGTAAGAAAAAAAATTCCATCCTTGATGCAGTTTCATAACACATAACAGGAATGAAGTAAAGTTTATCATAGGGATGGAACAGAAAAATACTAAAAAGCTCTAACTTATATAAGTCCAGACAAATCCAAATATAATAGGACTTCATTTAAATAATAAGCACTAGTAATAGTGCACTGCCTCTTTTTTTTATTTATAAAAAAATGTTATTAAATAACAGCCTTGCCAAAGCGCTTCAGAAGGAAATGCACATGCTGCAAATTTGTAAATTGTGTTTGTGCCCTGTGGCATCGTGGAGCTTGAGACGATTTAAAGACTGTCACATTTTGTGTCCTATTTGCTTGGCAAACTTGCAGAAAATGCATTTTCGAAGGCTTTAGACCAGGAAAGGATTTTCACGGTGTCTTGCAGCTCCTTGGGGCCTCTTGTCTGAAAATATAATTTTTCTTTGCTAACATTGCTGTCAGCTGCTGTGAAATCTTTCTCTATACCAGCCATTGATATCCTGCCTTTGTGTCACACATGAATGTGAATGCTACTGTGGTTGTACAAATAAACATCTGAAAACCAATATATTCATTGAGCAATCTTTGATGTTGTGGACAAACTGTGTCATTGTCAGGTTTTCACATCACTTGTCATCTAGCAATCTTAATCCCCATCCCTCCGGCGTCACATGCCTGGCGGGCCTCTCTCCGCCCGCTTCCATGCCATAGTGATAAAAAGGTGTCAGAGCCTGGAATCTTGTAGACCATCACTCAGGGTGAGACGCCACTCCAAGTGGCAACATTTGTGAGAATGTGGTGTCAGATTCCTGGTCTCCATTGCCAACATGTTCTATTGACAATCCGGCCATCAGATTGCTTGGCGCACTCTGAATCTTCCCACTTCCGTTTTCTGACATGGGCATGCTTATGCACTTATCGTGGTTGTGGCAACAGTACAAATGGAAAAAAAACAAACGAAAAAAAAAACAAAAAAAACACCTCACATCATCACCTAACTTCTGCCGTTAACAGTCGTAAGTAGATAGTGATGGAATAACACTGTGCAGCTTCCTAGTTTAATAGGATCATGACTCAGCGTTAGGATTCACATGAGCCAGTTCTGCAGCACAGAGGTATTGTTAGGGAGTAAACAGAATGATTGGCAGTCATGAGTTTATTTAGGCATTTATTTTTAGAAAACAGAGTTCTATTTTCATATACTGACTTTTTTTTTTTACAAGGAAAACACTGCTTTTGAAACTTTTATTTATCTGGCAGAAATTTATTTTCTAAAATAAAATGTAATGAGCAGGATATTTTGATTTAGGTAGAATTGTGTGAAAATAATAAGTGTGTTTTGGTTTCCTTGCAATTACTCCTGTAGATTTACAGATGGAAAAGTCTTCATCGGCAGTTTCTACCATGATACATGCATGTTTCTAAGGTAGTCCAGAAAGGAAAAACTACACTCTACCTCTAAAGAGGAGTGGGTCTGCCATTTTCTTTGTTTTCTGCATGTTTTAAATCCACTGCAATTTCTCCTACAAGGTTGAAAGGGGAGACAACAAGCTCAAATTTCCGGTACCGAAACAGTTCCGGTGGCATCTTGAACTATTACAGCCTGTATGAGATGGAATGGCCTACCAGGTACGGCTGACAGCTGATGTCAGCTCACCAGCACAGCTACTAGCTGCTATAAGCTGGTGCTGAATATCCGCTGACTCCCTGTTATCATTTCAGTATTGTTACTGCTGTTTTATCTATACTTGGATGCATTTATTGAAAGAAATTGCTTTGTATTAAATGCAATAATCAATTTTAGACCGTTAAATGGTTTTTATTCTAGGCTATATGTTTTTATTTATTTATTTTTTTATTAACGTTAGTAGACCTATAGTGTAAAACTTTCATTCATTCATTCATTTCTATGTCACTACTCCAGTAATTAGCAGGTGAAAGGCAGGTATACCCTTGACTGGTCAACAGTCCCTTGCAGGGTTCAATCCATCCAACCATCTGAATAGATATATAAAAAAATTATAAAATAAATACTACTAATAATAATAATAATAAAATATCACATTGTACTGCAGATGATCTGCCAAGGAAGTTCTCACTGTAGCTGCTGACACAGCCATTCACAATGACTAGGTTTGTCCAAACCTTTGACTGATATTGTTAATTCTATGTGATAGCCACCATCCTAGATGACATAGCTAACCTTTATGTAAATACATAAGCTATCTAAAAAACACCCATTACTTGTTTAGTGCATGACCTGAAGATGATGACAGTTATAACACCTCACTAATAATAACCTTTACGAACAGTTCCAGTCTGGCTTCCGTCCTTTTCACAGTACAGAATCTGCTCTGTTAAAAATCTGCTGATGGCGGCTGACTCCGGTCTTCTCACAATCCTTATCCTCTTAGATCTCAGTGCAGCATTCAATACCATCTCACACAGCTTCCTTGTAAATAGACTGGCACCCCTTGGTGTTTCTCATACTTCTCTCACTTGGTTTTCCTCGTATCTCTCCAACCACACAAAGTTTATTAAACTGAAGGCCCACACTTCAGAGTCACTCCCCGTCTCGGCCGGTGTACCCCAGGGATCAGTTCTGGGCCCCCTTCTGTTCATCACTTATCTTCTCCCCCTTGGCTACATTTTCTGAAAAAATGAGATTCCATTCCTATGCAGACAACACACAGCTCTACATCTCCTCCAAATTGTACTCCTCTCTTCCACCTTCCTCTCTCTCTGACTGTCTCCAGGAAATCAAAGCATGGTTCTCCTCCAATTTTCTCAAACTCAACAGCAGTAAAACTGAGGTTCTACTTGTCGGCACGCCCTCCACTCTAACCAAGTCTCACAGTTTCTCCATCAACATTGACAGTTCTACCATTTTCCCCTCCCCTCAGGTCAAGAGTCTCGGCGTCATTCTCGACAGCACCCTAGCTTTTCAAGCCCCCATCAATACCATTACTCCGTCTGCTTACTTCCACCTTCGTAATATCAACCGTCTGCATCACTCACTCCGCATGCTGCCACAATCCTTATCCATAGTCTTGTCACATCCCGCATCGACTACTGTAACTCACTCCTCTTTGGTCTTCCCAATGTATCACCTCAAAAACTGCAGCTTCTCCAAAACTCTGCTGCTCGTATCCTGACTCGCACCTCTTCCTTTAAACATATTTCCCCTGTACTTCAACAACTCCAATGGCTCCCAATAAAATACCAAATCAACTATAAGTTACTGGTCCTCACTTTCAAAGGTATTCACAATTTGGCCCCTCCTCATCTGTCTGATCTCCTCCATATTGCCACTCCCTCCCGTGCTCTTAGGTCATCCTCCTCCGTTCACCTTACTGTTCCCCCGGCCCGTCTCTCTAGCATGGGGAGCAGAACCTTCAGTCGCTCTGCTCCCCAGCTCCAGAACTCACTCCCATCCGAGATTCGGAACATCAATTCTCTTCCATCATTCACATCTGCACTCAAAACCCACCTGTTTAAACTGGCCTACTCCCTATACATCATGTAACTGACTGTTTTATGTCATTTTTATATATATATATATATATATATTTTTTTTTTTTTAAATAATGTCTTTTAATCTATTTTTAACGCTTATGTAATATTTATTTATTTATTTATTTTTCCTTTTGTGTATGGTGAGCTTGGGTGTAGAAAGGTGCCAAGATATAAAATTTATTATTATTTATTATTATTATATGGAAAATACTGAGGCAACAAGTTTGCACAATTGTGATGACTGGCCAGTGAAACAATGAAAATGTTATATACTATGTATGTGGTAATATATCATGCTTTGATATCAACATGGCAACATGGCAACTTCCTTGGAAAATCAGAAGCACCTTCCACAAGGAGTTGCAGTAGTCAGAAATGGTAAAACATCTTTTCAAACTTCTTGCAAACTGCAGTAGGCCACAATCCATTCTTTATCTAAAACCTGCTTTATCCTATTCTGTCATGGCAGGGCTACATTTAGTTATTTTTAAAATAGTGGTTTCTGGCCTTTTTGGATATTCCTCTACAATTTATGCTGACCTCTTTGTCCCTTTAAATATGAGCAAGGAATATTAAGCACCATTTTCAAGGTGGAAATGGAAATCATTTTCAAGGAAAGATATTTTTATTTGAGATACTGATGTGCCACTGAAACAATATCAAGATCTATTTTATTTTATTTTTTTCAATTCAAATAACTGTACAAACGATCGCACATGTAGACTAAACTGTAAAATAAAGCTGCAGTGCAGCGCCACGCCTGTCACTCCATTTGTGCATGCGCAGTTAGAGCGTGGTGGGTGGAGGAGAGAATATTTTGTTTATTTTCGTGAGCAGCTAGCATGTGTAACTGTTGCCATTAGCTAACGTTGTTTTTTTTTTAATTAATGAGGTATTAAAAGTTTAATTGATGAATAAGATCAACTTTAACTAATGCGGTACTGTAACAATTAGTGGAGAAGTGGGTTTCGGGCCGTAAAAAGAAAGGTTAGCAATTGAGCTAACGAGAACTTGATGGACGTCTGTTAGCGTATGTACTAGCAAGCGAGCCACAATAACCGAAACGCAAGAGCATTGAGCAGCAATTATAAATATAAACCTATTAACTTATCACCTTCTGTTACCGAAACTAACACTTATTCACAACAAAATCACGGTAAGTCAACAAATGAGTTTGTTGTTGATGAAACTAATAGATGGACTAATGCTTCTAGAATAGCATTAGCTAAGTGATGCCAAACGCTAATAGAGCCACTCAACATTAGCAGGGTAGCGCTAGCTAACCCCGTGCTCTTCACAATTTGCACGTTTTCTACAACGTTCTTTAATTTCAGTGCATAGCTTTTTAAATTATTTAAGAATAGCGTATTCTGCATAAATTCAGCTTGCACACGTCTGAGGCTTTACTAGAACTATATGTTGCTTGTGTTTATTAGTAGCGATAAATTACCCACTTGGGCTAACGTTAGCAAAGTTTACTGTGAGTATGATCAATGAAAAATTGTTATTTTATATTAATTGTAATTATTCGATATTTCTTAGCACTTTTGACCTTTCAGTAGGTGTTTACGAAGGTCTACCAGAGATGTTCACTGTTTGCGTGAGTCTGATCTGTAATATAGGGATTTTCAGTTGTAATGTACACTATATAGAACGCTACCACGCGTTACTTCCAGATCGGTACACACAGTACTTATATATATATATATATAAGTAAATATGTATAGTTATTGTATAACATCCAAAACTTACTTAACCTTATATAAAAATGTAGCTTCAGCGCTCATTGAATCACTTAACAGGACAGTATAGTTTCCAAGGATTATCTCAAATTCATGTTACCTTCGTAAAGTGTCTCTAAAATCTTCTATTTACTTTATCAATCCTGATTTTTTTAAAGAATAATTGTGAATGGTCGTAATCTTACATTTATTGCTGTAGCTTTATAGGTTAAGTTGGAAACGTGTAATAAAGATAATCCTTCTACAAAATGCCTGTAAAAGGTTTTTGTTCTCTAAAGCCATATTAAGCCTAATCTGTGACAATCTGTCCCAAGACCAAAAATTCTATATTGACTATAATGATACTGCATTAAGGATTTTGGTTGAAAAGTGAAGCAGTATGAAAAAAGAATTTCTCCTACAAGGTTGTAGGAGAAATATATATATGGTTGATATAGTTATAGATATAGGTATGGTTGATATATATATATATATATATATATATATATATATATATATATATATATATATATATATATCAACCGTAACTACTAAGTTGCTGAGGAGTTAAGATTTTTGTTTAGGGTTGTGGATATTCAGTCCATATTTCAACCAAGTCACGATGAAATGGATTATATTTAGCTCTGAAAACAAACAAACAAAAAAATGGCATCTTATCGATATTGGTAGCTTTGGGACTTTGCAAGGTTTACTGAACTAGTCTAAGTGTTCATATGAGTTATTATTTAAAAATTGACTATTGTTTATTATTTTATTTAAAACATAAATTCAGTGTCATTTTTATGCATCACATAAAACAAAATAGTTTCACACATCCACCCCCCAGTATTTAGAACACAGTGGGGAAAAAAGATAATAAAAGTGTAGATTAACATTTGTTATATCTTTAAAATCCAGGACATATATGAGAGTTGACATAGAATGAAACTGAATTGTTAAAATAATTTCCTACAACCCTAAAGTTGAGTAATTGGACAGTATTTTTTTTTTGTTTTAGGTTGCTGAACGTGGGCTGCATTGGATTAACACTAATTTCACCTTTACATCTCTACTACTGAAAGCACAGGGGTTACAACTGGAAAGCTTACACAAGGTGAAAACCTGAGGAGCAAGATGTCAATCACAAACACTCCCACAAGCAATGATGCCTGTCTAAGCATTGTGCATAGCCTCATGTGCCACCGACAGGGGGGAGAGAGTGAAAGTTTTGCAAAACGAGCCATTGAGAGTCTTGTCAAGAAGTTAAAGGAGAAAAAAGACGAGCTGGATTCTCTTATCACCGCCATCACCACAAATGGTGCTCATCCTAGCAAGTGTGTAACCATACAGCGAACTTTGGATGGCCGCTTACAGGTATGTTACCATACCGGATTTCTTTAGTTTTGCTTGCTGTATATCTAGGAGATAATTTAAAGAAACACTTAGCATCTCATTTGATAATCATCTCTTGCTTTAGGTTGCAGGACGTAAAGGTTTTCCTCATGTGGTCTATGCCAGGCTGTGGCGATGGCCAGATCTACACAAGAACGAGTTAAAACATGTGAAATATTGCCAGTATGCCTTTGACCTGAAATGTGACAATGTTTGTGTCAACCCATACCACTACGAGAGGGTTGTTTCTCCAGGAATTGGTAAGTAAGAATGGCAGGTTTAATTGCACGGTTTAAATCTTAATGACTTGGCTCACTCATAATTATAGAACAATATTATTGGAACACTAAGAGATAAAGATTCATATAAGTTGGGGGAAATATCTGATTTTAAATATCCAAACCTGTTCAAATTATCGCCTATGCATACATGCAAGAATTTTGACAATAGTTCTCATCAGAATATTGACCTACTTAGATTGTGAGTTAAACTGATCCATGTGTCTTCTCATTGATGTTTGCAGACTTGTCAACACTGACCCTTTCAAATTCAGGTACAAAGCTTTCCTTGTCCTTGCCAAAGATTTTGTGGATGTTCATCTATCTTAATCGTGTCTGTCATTTTCTGCCAGGTCCACTCATCGTAAAAGACGAGTTTGATTATGATAACCAACAGTCTCACTCCAGCTCTGACAGCCACCTCCAGACGATCCAGCATCCACCATCGAGGCCAGTTCCACAGGAAACATTCAGCAGCCCCGCTCTACTACCCCCATCAGAGGGCAGCAGTTCAGCTTCAACTTCTGCTTTTTCTACCATTAGTGCTGGACCTTCAAGTGAGAGACTACATAGGGTCAACATTTTGCTTGCAATTATAAGATAATGCTGTTTAATCAAAAATATTTTAGAATTTATCATTTGTTTATTCAACTAAGAGGTGTAGGTCATTTTAAAGTAATATAAGTAGATACTTAAGGTTTTTTTTTTATAACATATATTTCAGATCCTACCCCAAATTGGAGCAGAAACAGCAGCTTCCCCCCAGCTGTGCCTCAACACCAGAATGGGCATCTACAGCATCATCCACCAATGCCTCACACGGGACATTACTGTAAGCAGATATACAGCATGGATATTTTGTGCAAAACTTTAATCAGACCTGAAAAAATAGTCCACATCTGTTCAGAAAAATTAACACACATATGTGCATGTGTTAAACTCATTAGTCTGTTTCTTCTGCCAAACTAATGGAGCAGATGTGTTATTAAAATAACAAACCGTGTTAATTAGATTAGCTAAAGAAGACAGCTGTGGCTGGATAACATTTGTACTCTCGGAGGACTTGAAGTTCTTAGCTGACCAGAGATGATAGAACAGGGAAGTTCTTATATAAGCTCATTCATTAAAGAGATAAGTATTAGTGACTTTATTACAAGTGAATGTTGATTTATAAATCTATAATAGTGCTGGCAACAACAGTGTTACATTGATGATTTGAAGTAGATTTTACTTTAATTGGATTATACAATTGTGTAACAGGCCAAATTTGTTTCCGTGGTTGAACGGTAACTATTCATACAGCTTGCTGCCTGATTTGTGCTAATTACTTATCACAGTTTAATAACATATTGAAATTATGAATTGTTAAAAATGAATACTAATGTCTTTCAGGGCCAGTTGCCAATGAAATTGCATTCCAGCCCCCCATATCCAATCATCCTGGTGAGTGTCAAGCTATACTTAAGCTGCATATTTACCACAAGTGCAAGAAATTAAAATTTTGGTTGTTTGTTCCAGCTCCAGAATACTGGTGCTCCATTGCGTACTTTGAGATGGATGTCCAGGTTGGCGAGACATTTAAGGTGCCATCCTCATGCCCAATAGTGACTGTAGATGGTTATGTGGATCCATCTGGAGGGGATCGCTTCTGTTTGGGCCAACTGAGTAATGTCCACAGGACAGAGAACATAGAGAGGGCCAGGTATTCGCCCACATTATTCAGCGCACAGTATATTTTTTATATGAACTGTAATTGCTGCCTATGGTGGGTTTTGTATTTGTTGTTTTTGCTTGTGTGACGTGTGTTTGAATTCATTAAAAGATGCTTTATCAGTAGTAGATTTGAATATTTATCTAATTATTTCTTGTTCCTCATGTTTTTAGACTCCACATTGGCAAAGGTGTACAGCTGGAGTGTAAAGGTGAAGGAGACGTGTGGGTACGCTGTTTGAGTGATCATGCAGTGTTTGTGCAGAGCTATTATCTGGACCGAGAGGCTGGCCGTGCCCCAGGCGATGCAGTTCACAAAATCTACCCCAGTGCTTACATCAAGGTGAGATTGTACATGTGTTTTGACATGTAACTAGTCAAGTCGTCATTAAAAGCAATCTTTTTAGATAGGTTTCAACAGTTGTCTTGTTACACCCTGGGTGAATGTCCTGCCTCGGCACACTGAGTAATAGCGTAAACTAGTGGCATATCAATACTGACCAAAAAGGATAGTTTTTTCCATAATTGAGCAGCCCTATTTTCCTGTTACTGCCAGGTGTTCGACTTGCGCCAGTGCCACAGACAGATGCAGCAGCAGGCAGCGACAGCTCAGGCAGCAGCTGCAGCGCAGGCAGCGGCGGTCGCTGGGAACATTCCAGGGCCGGGCTCTGTAGGAGGCATCGCCCCCGCCATCAGTGAGTGCTCTTACTGCTGCACTTAGCCTTGAACAAATGTATTACTATGATTGCTTCTCATAATCAGACTCTGTAGGGGGTTTGAGTCTTGTCTTGCATCGGGGAATTTCTTTTGGCAGTTCTTTGCACAGCATTTCGAAAAAGAGAATTATAGAGCAGCATGAGTAGGAAAAAGCAACTAGCAGGGTCAGTCATAAAAGAAGAAAAAAAATCTGAACATATGTTAAAAAGTTCTTTACTCAATACTTGTCAAAATAAAATAACAGAGATTCATGGTTTTAAACTGAGATTTCAGATAAATGTAGACCTCTTCCTTTCAGGAGAATAAATTTGATTGATTTTAGTCATTTGGATTAAGCTCTGTTTTAGGAAGACATATTTTGGGCCAGTGTGTGGGAGAAGAGTAAAGACTGCACAGTAGAAAATGTTCAAGAACTGCGATTAGGAAATGTTATTTCATTGGTGTTGTGCGATCTGTTTAATTATTAAGATTAAATGGTGGACCATTTAAAGTAGGGATCCTCAATCCTGGTTCTTGAGGGCCGGTGTCCTGCAGATTTTAGAAGTTTCCCTGTTACAACACACCTGACTCAAATCAATAGGTAATTAGCAAACATGTGCAGAGTTTGCACAAGTCTGAGTCAGGTGTTGCAGCAGGGAAACCTCTAAAACCTGCAGGACACCAGCCCCAGAGAACCAGGATTGGTGACTCAATGCTGCATTTTCTTTTCTTTTAGTCTGAATAGTTCTTACTGTATATGTATTCTAACACTGAGTACATTTTAAAGTTTTTAATATTCTTTTTGGCATTAACATGAAGTAATATTCTGGAAAGCTACAAATGACTGACTAACATTTGCAGTAATTATAAGCTTTGGAGTTTAGTTCAAATGCAGTGTCGTGTACGACTGATCTTATAGGAGTAAATAAATGCTCAGGGAAACTCGACATGAGCTTGACAGGCCGAGGATCAAACTAACAACATACAGGCTACAAGACAACCACTCTACCCACTGAGCCACGCCGCTATTGTGGTAAACGTGTAGTTATTGTGTAACCAGCGAAAAGTACAAAGAAGGAGCTGTGAAATAATGACCACCGCACTGCCGTCTTTTTAGGCCTGTCTCTCTGAGAGTGTGCATTATCATGATCGTCCACTGCTGCCATGTTTGCTATTATCTGAAACAGACACTGGAACTCAGAGGTGAACTCTACTCTAGTGGATGTATTGCCGAACAACCATACTAACGAAAAGGACGCATGGTAGTATGAGAGCAGCGACTTTTAAACAGAAGTGCCTATTTGTGCAAGTAAAGTGAGCATAAATGAGCCTAGACTAATTGAAACCTTTTTTTACATATCAGTTGCACCATATCAACAAAGAAAAAAAATAAATAAATAAAAAGAAGTCCTCACTTACCCTCCACATTTCCTCCTCAGTAATTCATGCAAAACATTAGAAACTCTGCCCTGCATCGGTGTGTGCTTCCACAAATCAGTCCGGTGTGTCACAGAAGGATTGAAGTTTAGTTTGACAGCTCAGCGAGGTTAGCTTGATATGTGTAAACATCAGTCCTGGCTGGAAAGACACGTTATTGGGCCTTAAGATTTTTTTGGTTTTAGACTGTAGTGTCACATCAGTCTAAAAAAAATCTGTGCCTATAACTTCTCTTGCAGGTTTGTCTGCTGCTGCTGGAATTGGGGTTGATGACCTGCGCAGGCTCTGCATCCTGCGCATGAGCTTCGTGAAGGGGTGGGGGCCGGACTACCCACGTCAAAGCATCAAAGAGACGCCCTGCTGGATTGAGATCCATTTGCACCGAGCTCTCCAACTACTGGATGAAGTCCTGCACACCATGCCCATAGCTGATCCCCAACCTCTTGACTGAGTTAATGGACACAAACTGTATGCACACACAAAACACAACACACACAGAAATAAAAGAGACACCCATTTGTACTTTTCGCAGACCTCTCCACCTGTTGGCCTGGGAGTGGTGAAGTTGGACTGCAATCACATGGATGCTGTATAGGTCGTAGGAGTAGAAACGAGGGCCAAATGCTGGCAGTGTACTCCAAACACACTTTCTTCTCTCAGCTGCAGAGCTGTGAGCGGCTGCTACTATAATGAGCTTAACTCCAGGTCTGTAAATTCTGTGATGTCCAAACAACAGCTGGAGGAGTGTGTGAGTCACACTGGGAGGAGTTGCAGTACTCTGTAAACACGCTACCAAGAGGATGCATATGAAATGGAAAGCCAGTGTTCTGCCATTGTTCTCTTACTGGAACCACATAACGTCAGGCTGTGAAGGCTTGTGCTTTTCAAACCACAAGCTTGACACCAGAAAACAGATTTGAATAAAAATGTGTCCACAATGAGGTTAAAGGAGACATAAATGTACTATTAAGGGATTTTAGGATGTCAAATGAGATCATTCAGTTTTTCAATGTGGACATTTTCACATTCACAGTTTTCAAGATGTAAAGTTTGCCCATATCAGATGGCTTTTAAAAAAGCTTAATATTAATATTAACTTTTTACTGTTACTTTGCCTGTCTGTACATCTGAAATGTGTTTTCTGCTGGAGTATACTGTCGGTCCAAGTCTTCTTCATTTGCTCTTTCTTTTTTCTTTTTTTTTTTTTTTGTTTTAGCAGAAAAGACTTCCTGTAATTGGAGTTATTTTCTCTCACAAATCAGGACACTTATTGGACACGTGTGTGCTTGTCAGATGAAATCTTAAAAACATTTCCTGTGCTGACTCTTTTTTTTATATATATATATATATATATATACTGGTTTTTGAGTTGTTTAAACAACACAGATGATTCAAAGCCCCTTCAGCCTCTCTTTTAACACCACGAGAAATTGTTTTAGCATCAATCAAAGCTGTTGCTAAATGTGTAATATTTTATAGTAGATGTGTAATAGTCGTTTAAAAATATCTTTTACTCTCAAATGACTATTATACATCTACATTAATATCATGTCTTTTATTACTAGGTGTCTGTTAGCACTTTATTTTGCATTTTGTTTCAGTCTCATTTGTGGTTACTTATTGTATCCATATTATCTCAGCACAGTAAGAATTTTTTTTTGCTAATGATCTGATACATGAAAATGTGGTTCGTTGTTCTGTTTGCCCAAAATCTGGTTTTCAGTGTCCCATCGCTCAGCCGCAGCAGGTGTGAAAGGGGCATTTAACCGAGTCTTTGATAATCTGAACGGTTTGGCTGTTGCATCACTTTAAAACGGCTCTCATATCCATTTTAATTTGTGAATAATTTGGATGACACTTAAAATAATCTAATGAACAGCTGAGTAAATGAATGAACTGTGAACAAGTGAAAGCCATAATGATGCCAAATATACTTCATGAAATGTTAAAAGGTTACCAGACTGCAGTCATTTCAGTATGACATTGCTTTGAAAAGCTTAGTTTGAATTATCTGGATGACTTAATTTATGCTCAGCATTACTGATCAAACAATATTTTGGTATTTAGCTCTGTTTACTTACAGCTGTGGCAGTATTTTATACTCTTTTTGCTACCTTTACAGTGAAGAACCATTCTGGTTATAATCAGATTTAAAAATTGGGGTAAAAAAAAATAAAGCTGTACAATTTTTCAGGAAATGTCAGTTCATGCTCATCCTAATCTTTAGTTATGTTATCTGAAGAAATATAGAGTTTGAATGATATTGGTGTTTATATGTATGAATAAAAGTTAATGGACTAACAGTGAGTCACTGGCTTAGTGTGCAAATCAACCCTGTGAGAAAGGACACTGGCTTTTGACCAAGAAAACGTTTATTACTGCAAAGACAAGTCACAAATTTTAAGAAAACAACACTAAAGCTAGCCTGAGCTGAGATCTGAAATATTCAGAAAACAAAACTACATGTGTCTTCAAGAGTTTCTAAAATCATCATTACGACACACTAAATGATGTCTTTGTAAATATAAAAGTCCCCCGATCATCCTTGTTTTTTTTCCTTTTATGTAAAATACACAATACAAATCACCCTACACACATTGGTTTGCCTGCCAATTAAAGAATATACATTGTATGAAGCAAATTTAATGGCACACAAAAAAGAGTCACATGAAATCTGTGTATATATTATATCAGATACTATACATTATCCAAAAAGAGGAAAACAAAATCACAAAAGCACTTAAGCCAACATATCAGAAAATGTTCACCAAAAGAACAAAACAAATATTAGGACACAAATAAATATACCATTTGACTTTTTGCTATATACACATTTTTGTCAAAGGTGAATTGAAAGGAAAGCCTTCCCCAAATGTCACTGCCAAATGCTTGTGCTTGCATTAGAGCGTGCTACAGATGGCCACGACTCACTAGACTGTCAAATGGCACTTACAAATCTCAAACAGGTCACAGCATTCAGAAAATATCATTTGACAAAAGAAACCACAATCATGAGAAAACAACTTTAAGAGCATTTCACTTACAGTAACTCTTCTGGTACATTTACCAGTTCTATACATTTAAAAGTCGTTTGCAGGTACTCATCTGTGTGTTACTAGTTAAGTGTGTGTGACTGTAACACAACTGATTACTCAGCAGTCTAGTCTGAGGACCGATTTGAATGCTTCCTCAGCACTAGCAACTTTTCAGTGGCAGCACATGTGCAACAGAACATCTTCTTTATAGCCTCTATCTATAGCCCACCAGAGACCCAATAGTCACCCCGACCATCTGCTGTGGTCAGGGCAAAATTAAAGGCACAGGAGTTTGCTATGGGTCAGTGAAGCTGCCATGTCATCCCGGTGAAGAGGCTGTTCTAGCTTATCTCTAAGTTTTATGGTCAAAAATGGGCTCGTTTGCAAAAAAGAAAAAAGAAAAAACAAAAACATTACAAGCCCCCCCCTTCATCTTCATTCTCAATTTCAAAGACACAGAATTTAAGCACAATTGTGTTGGCAGCATTACCATCAGTCAGTTCACCAGGCAAGCGTTGAGATGCAGAAAGCTTAATCACTGTCTGGCACTGCCTGGTCAAAAACAAAGAAAGTGTGGAAAGAACTAGAGAAAAAAAAAAAAAAATCAAGCAGCACATAATGTGTGTGAAAGCACTTACAATCCAAAAATCACATGACTGACTTTCAAAGAAAACACTTATAAGCCATTTTCACTTCAGGCACAAAATAATACAAGTTCTCATCTACTATGTGTAGTGAATATATGATACAGTTCAATAAATAATAATAATTAAAAAAAAATTAGGAGAATGGTAAACATGCCAGAGAAGAAATGCATCATACAAACGTTCATTCATAAATGTAAAACCAAGACTGTGTTTTAAAAATTTAAACAGAATCCCACCACTTCATACAAAGTTTGTCATGTAAGGTGTGTATGTTGAAAGGGTTACTTAATTTAAAAGATGACCTAGTGTAAGTAAGAGACATGATCTAGAGCTTACATTTTTGTATCAATTCATTTTTATTAGACATTGTCACTACTTTGTGATTATCTGCAGAAAAAAGACAGTTTATACCAAGAAAACAAGGGCCAATCTAAAGTTTATTAAAAAAAAAACCCAACTCAGACTGTCATTTTGCAGCTACTTAATGTGTAGTTCATTTGCCTTTTCTTGCAAATGAAGTGTCCTTAATCAACATAAGGATAATATCTGAGTGCACTTAGTCAGTCCTTAGATTTTTTCAGACATTTCAAGCCAGCAGAATCAGGATAAAAGGTATATTATAAGATGTGTACCAGAGGTCTAACCAGTGAGCAACGTGGCTGTCAGAATGCCTAAAATTAACTTTAAGATTTCCCCTCCCAAGACAAAACACTAGGGAAGAGTCCATTGAACAAGTAGCCTAAAAGACACAATTTATGCTTTTCCATCCTTATTTACTGTTAAGCATGACCTTCACACAGGAACACAACTTAAGTGTAAACAAAGAAAAAAATAATTCTGTGCACAGTCATTAAGTAAAGGATTTTTTTTCAACTCTTAAGGGCTGCAATTACAGGAAATACAGAACTGTCTTTTTGGATCATTAATCAACCTACATAAAGAAAAAAAAGAAGCAAAATCTCTTCTCTTTCTGTACAGTAAATCTGCTCTTTGCAGTGGTATAATCCTCAGAATGCTTTATACCATACATAAACAAAACAAAATCCAATAAATATCAATAAATAAACATTTCTGTGGAGAAAGATACAGATCATTAAAACAAGCATCAAAAATAAGAGAAAAATTATTTGTAGTAACAAAATTTTCCCATTTAGAGGATTAATCTCAATACTCCTCACAACATAGAAGGCTATAACAGTTCAAGTATAGATGCAATCTAAGGAATCAGAAGTTAGTCCCCATGCCTTTCCCATTTCACAGTCTATGAACTAATTACAGATGAGCTACCAAAGGAAACATTCACATATTAACAATCAGATCAAGCACATAAAAAGCAACAAATATAAGTAGTGTATTGTTATATACTATACATATATATCTATTTATATATATATATATCTTTATATCTCTTTGAGTATCAGAAAATATCTACTTTTGGTCCACTGTACAAAGATGAACTTTAAACGCAGAACAAAGGATGAAGCATTTTATGGGCTAAAAACAGAAATGAAAATGTATCAGAGGTGAGAGAAAAGCAATGCAGATTTTCTCTTATCGCGTTGAGATTTGTGCAGTACAGTGGTGTGTGTGCAATAAGGTTTGGTGACTGTGCTGCACGCATCAAAGGGCTGGCACCACTGGTTTGAGGTAGGGTGACTGATGGATGTGTTCCAACACACACACACACACACAAGCATATGAGCACATGCACATAAAAGCACGGTGCAGATCTATGCATCCATTGTCTTACACATACACGCACATACACACTTCATCCAATGACAAAGGCTAATGCAAGAATAGGCCTCGAGAGGGCAGAGTGAGGGCAGGAGCAAGGCTAAAGACCATGACTCAGATAAGTTACAAGTTTAGAAGAGCTGATCCAGAGAAAACAACAGGTGTGTATATGCCTGCATCCCACAGGTCTCAACACTGATGAGCCAGCCCAAATCCAGCCACGAGTCACCAGAAAGCCAAATCTGTGGCTGGGACAATGCAGAGGGGCCGTGGGCTCTCTACAGCACACAGTCAGGACTAAATGGACAGCTGCATTTAAGGATAAGGCACTATGATAAAGCCGAGGTACATTAAATCCCTGACATTCCTCCTGCTCTGCAACATGGCACTGTGGGACAGGAAACAGCTTTTGTGTGGCCCTGATGGCTCACTATTAGAGTCCTCTTGTTGGTTTTATTTTTGGTCCACTGCGAACTGAAGAAATTTAATTAAAACTGAAAATGCAAAACCAGGGGAAAGTTCTTTTCAAGATTACACCTTGTCACATAAACTACAGAGCATCTAAAATGAGTAAAAGGCAAGTGTTATGCACAAGCTGCATAGAAAAGCTAACATTTTGAGGAAGTTTTTTTTCTTCTTTTAAAAAACAGCCTTTTTCCCCTCAATCTCATCTCTATGTACAGGAACAGCAGCACAGACATTTCTTACAGTGGTTTTTTTTCTGTGGCTAAAAGCGATAAGTGGCTGTCAGCGGCTGGCTACCATGTAATTGTCTTACATAACATGGTGCAGTTCTGTTTATGTCAAACAGAAAGTTGTCTGTTTTTCTTTCTTTTTTTTTTTTTTAGCTACATGCAATACTCAAAAACACCTTGTTCAATCATAAGTGTATCAGCAGTTGGAATGCATGTTGACAGAAATTATACTAAAACCAGAAGAGACAACTAGAAAACTAAAACAAAACAACAATAGCACCATGAACTTTGAGTAATACCAATTGAAAGTACAGCAAATCTATGTACAATGGATGAAGGTTTAGAGTCAGTCTATGAATTTGCTCTACTGGGACTAGTGACATGGATTTGAGCTCTGAGACATCAGTAGTTTGAAGGAGATTGTGCTTCCATTCAGGATAAAACCCATCTGTGTACACAGACAGAGGTGGTAAGTCATCCCTGAACAGGAAACATTTAACGGGTCAAATTAGTCCTTTTTCTCCAGGTCCCTTCCACCAGCTGCCACTGAGTTTAAGCACAGACGTAGGGGATGACTAGACATCCAGAATCTAAAAAAAAGAGTCAGACAAAAGACAGCACATTTTGGCCAGAATATCATTCCCCCACTGATCAGGCTGGGTAGGGAGAGGAGAGCATGTCCACACAAGTGCAAACAGAGATGATGCATGAAGAAAAGACGGCAACATCTAGACTTACAGAGACAGATATGTAAAGAGCGAGACAGCAAACCTATACCAGACAAGGTCAGCTCTGCCCCCAGACCTTCAGACTGAGGCGTATGTGTTGCCTGTGGTGCTGCAGTGGCGGATGGTGGGAGTACCAGCAGAGGGGGTTAGGATGTGCTCTGTGTGGTCCTGTGGGGGCTGTGGCAGCGAGTGGAGTACACCTGGCTGCACAACTCCCACCACAGGGTGGGATCCATCTTCAAGTGCTCCAACTTGGATCACCTGGATTACGTCATGATCCGACTTCTCTCGCTTAGCGAGAGGTTCTCCGGACTCCTCTGTATCCTCTTCTAAGTCGCTGTCCATCCCGCTTGTTTCATCTAGACAGGAGGAAGTAAAGAAAATAAGTCTTTTACTCTTATCCAACAATGTACTCTATGGTCCTACTGCTGGACAACTCTTTGTCAAGTCATCCCAAGCACCTTATTTCTATTAGTTTTTTCTTTCCCTATTAATGTTAATAATAAAAGAGTTGTAAAATGATCTGACTTTAGGTCATACTGCAGTTCTTGTTTGTAAACAAGTGAACTCGGCCACCCCTGCCAGCTTGAATCCTTTTGGAAAACTGCACCACAAGCTCTGGCAGAAAGCAAGCTTTAGAATGAATGGAGGAGGAGAACAGCGACAGAGACAACACAGGAGTAAACCAGATAAAGGATTTCTCAGTGGTTACATAAAAACACCACTAAAGAAATATTTAACATTGTTTCTGACTGAATGGAGCGGGAATGCATGTCCTCTTTTCACTGTGTGTGTCTGCGTAGTCAGAGCTACAGTCTGACACTGTGCCGAGGAGACGCTGCTTTTACACACTTCAATGGACTTAATTTTCCTAATCCTTATGCTGTACTGAGGACTTTGATGGAAAAGCAAAAGACCAGTCTGACAGAATCTTTAAGCTCCCCCCCACCAAAAAAAAAAAAAAAGAAAATACTGGTTGCTTTTTGAAAAAGCAGCTACATTCAGAATAATATTTTTTAAAACCATACTTTACCTCCACAATTTTGTATATTTTACAGCCTGATTTTTCCATTTATTTTATTTGAAGTCTATACCTTAGTAAGATTAGATTTTTTTTATATTTAACTGCATTTCTCAGAGTTTATTATTGCTTTCTCATTTTCCCCCCTGCTTCTGAATTTGAGATTTAGGAGATCCATTTATGAAAGCTTTTCTGAAGCTATTAATACTGTATTAAGTCTTGAAGAGGTGAATAAGGGTTACTGTTTATTATACCCTTTTAATGCATATTAACTTTGTGCTACTTTCTGTTTGCATAAAGATAAAAAAAATATTATGACTTGCTTACCTTTCTCAATGTTAGTAAGGGATAAGGTGTTCAGGCTGTCAAACTGGAAGAAAGAGCCAAAATGTCATAAAACAGAAGGGCCATCATACACGGCCTGGCCAAAATAAAAGTTGCCACCTGGGTTTCATTAAGCAAGTAGGTAGAGCCTCCTATTGGATAAATACTGCAAGGGTAATTATCTTTCAGCTGGCAACAAGTTATTTAACCCCAACTGATGCAATAAGTAGCTTCTCATTTCCTAAACAACCATGTTGTCGTGGAAAAGAGTTTAGTCTGTTTAAGGAGGGTCAACTCATCTGCATGCATCAAGCGGAGAAAACATGTAAGGGGATTGCAGAAACTACTAAAATTGGGGTAAGAACTGTCTAGCATATTAAAAACTGAAGATAGTGGAGAACCATCATCTTCCAGGAAGAAATGTGGTAGAAAAAATATCCAGAATGATGATCGGTGATCACTTAAATGTTTGGTGAAATCAAATCGAAGAAAAACAACAGTAGAACTTACCACTATGTTCAATTGTGGAAAACATTTCAACATGCACAATATGAATGGAACTCAAGGGATTGGGAATGAACAGTTATATAGCCTTAAGAAAACCACTTATCAGTGAAGATAACAAGGCTTCAAGTTGCTAGCGAGCCTAAAGATTGGACTTTGATGGAGCAATGGAAGAAGGTGTTGTGGTCTGATGAGTCCAGATTGACCCTGTTCCAGAGCGATGGTAGCATCAGGGTAAGATGAAAGGCAGATGAAGTGATGCAGCCATCATGCCTAGTGCCTACTGTACAAGCCTGCGGGGACAGTGCTATGATCTGGGGTTGCTGCAGTTGGTCAGGTTCAATGGATTCATTTCTTCCCTGGTGGCATGGCTACATTCCAAGATGACAATGCCAGGATTCATCGGGCTCAAATTGTGAAAGAGTGGTTCAGGAAGCACGAGACACCATTTTCACACATGGAAAGACCACCACAGAGTCCAGAACTGAACTCCACTGAGAATCTTTGGAATGTGCTGGAGAAGGCTTTGTTCAGTGGTCGGACTCTCCCACCATCAAGATAAGATCTTGGCGAAAGATTAATGCAACATGAATGGAAATAAATCATGTGCCATTGCAGAAGCTTATTGAAACAATGTCATGGTGAATACTGCAGTAATCAAATCAACAAAATATTAGAGTTTGGTGGTGACTTTTTTTTGGGCCAAGCAGTGCAGTTTATATTGTTTAATCACACTAAAATACACACACACAAAGGGCATCTGCCATTGACAGTAATGTGTGACAGTGAAACTAAGAAGTAAATACACAGACAGAAAAACAAAATAAATATTTCATCTAGAGGTGGAAAAAAAAAGATGCTGCAAGTTTACCTCGCCCATGACTCCAATGGGTGTTTCTCCTGTAGCTTGGGCCACACGATGTTCCACCAGGTAAAACATGTACTCATCATACAACAGGCGAATCAGGTGGAAGGAACCAAAGCTGGCAGCACTGCGCAGGGTCAGGTCCCTTATCACCATAGAACTGCAGTGACATGAAAAACACTATAAACTTTTTGTAAGCATTTTATCTCAGCATTCTGTATCATAGACATTTTTCAGACCTGTAAAAGGACCACTTAAGCAGGAACTGTCGAGCCGCCCTAGGGAAGCTGGATCTGTGCTCATAAGGCTTGAGCACTTGAGTGACCACGTTGTCTAGCCAGGCTGCCCACTGCTCCAGAGAGCTTTGCTGCTGCAGTGTGACCTTAAAGTCTTGCTCCAAGTGCTGAACCACTCCCTCCTCACACTGGCACACCCACGAGGCCTGCTCCTATACAACAGCATGAGGAAAGATTATAGGGTTTACACTTAAAAGTAAATACATACTCTTCGGATGTGATGGATAATAGAGAAGTATAAAAAAGGTCAACATGAATGAAGCCTCAAAAAAACCTGTTCTGACCTGTACATTGGCAAAATCAACACGGTTGAGATCAGTCAGCATCTGGTTGATCTGTGAAGTGTTTTGCAACACAGCACGTGCCGCCTGAGCCAAGTGGTTCAGAGATGTATATCTGCGCAACGTTTGCGCAAAGGCACTAACAGCGGCAATCTGTTATGAGAATACACACAGAGCCCAGGAGTTACATTCTAAAGTGTAAAGACCTTTTTTAAAAATACTACTGTCATGTACATATTATACATATTGAAATACTGCAATGGTGCACCTTAGTCTGGATCATTCTCTGTGGAATGGCATTCATGGCATTATTGAGCCAACCTTCCAGGCTTTTGGCAAAGTTGCGAATGGCTTGAGTCAAGGCACCTGAAAAACAAAAAGATAAAAACAACAGTGAGTCCTAAGATCCTGCAAACATTAACAGATGAATCAAGTAAACACGAGAAGTGACTGTGGCTCACTGGGAATGGGTCTCAGGACATCAGGAATAAGGATCTCCACGAGGGCCTGGTACATTAAATGGTCACAGGTACTCATCCACTTCAGAACTGCCTCATTTCTGCACAGCACCAGTAGCTGCGCACGGGGAAGCCGTACTTCAATCTCACTTATGCTGCTGCAGAGGCAGAAAACCATATTTGCGAAAAGACTTTAAAATATTATCATTAACCAGAAATAAGTTAAATATAAGCTTCTATAATACATGTCTGTAACATAATGATCTCAACCCCACCTGTTCTCTGTTACAGTGGAACCCTCGACAGTGTCAGGGGGAGAATAACGCCAGAATGTCTGCCACAGCTTCTCAATTAGACTGAACTGGAGGTTGACAACCACATCCAGGATAGCCTGAAACATATCCAGAGGATGAACAACAAAGGCCTGTACTAAAAAGCAGGATTAGCATACCCAGGATATCTCTCCATTACCTGGGTTGACTTACCCAGACAATAGCAACACTAATAAGCAGTACTACGAAGCTGGTTCTCAATTTGCTAATTGAACTCAGGGGTTTTTCCATCTTGATCAGTGCGAGCTCACATGAAAGGGGTGGTGTTTGCAGCGTCTGACCAATCGCAAACATGGAGAAACCGTACAGAGCAACCTACTTTACCACTGAGGAGCAGACAATTATACTTAAAAAATACGAAGAATTCAAACACATCATCCAGGCCGAAAGCAACACTGTTGCCACAGCAACAGCCAGGAAAGAATGTTGGCCAAATATTGTCGACTCTGTTAATGTGCACATTCGTGAGATTATACAATATGAATTCATGGGACAGTATAAGCGGACAGCACTCTCATCACTCAATTTCACTTTATTACGGCACAGATGTTTTGGGCAGAGTGCTTCTTGTCCTTTTTTTCCTTTATATTTTCCAGTGAGTTCTTTCGAGGGTCAGTACCCTGTGTTTTATGTTAAATATTAATTCCTCACTGTGACAACACGAGTAGTTGTGTGTTCCATAAATTCATGGTTCTGCAGCTCTGCCACGTGACACCATTATTATTAACCTCATTATTACAGATGTAACCCTAGTGGAGTTAAACAGACTTGGGAACAAGTCAAGAACAAATACAAAAACTGACTTCAAAATGGTCAGTGACTAGGCTTTATTTCTTCATCAAAAGGATGTATCTGTCCCTAAAACTCTTTCTCTCCTAAGCGCTCCTCTCACGATCCGCACACTAACAGGATGTTCACTGGTAAGGCCTGGTCAGATCAGGCCATTTTCCAAGGAAAAGATTGGTCTGGAGGTGGCGCTTTTATATTTGTTGGCATGACCTGCTCTGAAGCAGGTTAGCCATTCAGCGTAAGTTACTATGGTGATTTATCCCAGTAAAAAGCGAACCAGGATTGTAGGATAGAAAACCCAGGGTTAACCCTGAAGTTACCTTGATAAGAGAAAATCCAGCTTTGTAGTACAGGCCTCAGGAGTGATCATAAAAAGCGATTGCCAAAACTCTCCACAGAGCAAGAAGTAACCCTCCTGGAAACTATAGTTAGGTCTATGACTATACAAAAGTGTAAACAAAAAACCTTTCCATAGGTTTCCATGAGCTCAATCTAGCCCAGCTTTAAATGAACTTTTTAAAAAATGTTAAACCTTGAGTATTTACACTTTTATAGCCCTCAGTAAATGTGAAAATATTAACAGGAATAGATTAGCCATCTTGATGCAAAACTAAATAAATAAATAAAATTAAATAAAAGAAAAAAAATAAAAAAACAAACAAAAGGGATCAGATCCCAGTTTCCACACACCACAGTGAATCAGACTGTGGTGACCTTGAAGAGAACAGAAAAAGGATCTACTTTGTCTAACCTCACAGTGCTCTCTGTAAAGGGACTGGAGAGCTTTTACATCATCTGGGGTGATGTTCTCTGTATTGTTCTGTCCCAGGTCCAGCTCTACAAAGTCAGGGAGTGCCCGTGATGCATCTTTTTAAAGAAGAAAACAAAAACAAACAAACAAAAAAAACAAAACAAATATTACGCATATTACAGTGTTTTTTATGTTTATTAGTTTTAAAGACATTTAGATAAAATGTCACAAATACTAACCTAGGAACTGCTGGTGGTGCTGGCTCTGTGCAATGACAGTCTGCTCTGCTGCACCGGGGTGGTGCTGGCCTCCAGCTGAGTAATTCTCCCCAGAGCCACCATCAAACTTCTGCACTGGCTTGAACCTAGAATCACGAGGTGAACTTTAGCATCTCTAAAAAAAATTATGACTTGTATCACAGCAGATGCCAGAGTGGATGGACTTTACCTTTGTTTCTGCTGTACAGGCTGCTGTCTGAGCGCCATGTACTGCATGTCTTCTTGGAGTCGATTGAGCGGGGAATCTGGTTTCACACGTATTCCATAATAATGATATTTGGAATTCCCTCTGCAAGTGCAAACAAAAGGTTTATTACAATGAAGGAGTCACACCTGAAGAAAGAGGACCAGCCAAGTACGTATCCAATACGTGAAAATCTTGAATCTTCAAGTTGAAAACAATCTTTAAGAAAAAGGCCAACCTTGTTCCAAGCCGCCTTGTACGGAGTCCCATGAAGATGGAGCGAATGAGTTTCCCAAATGAAGCTGCATTAACGGGGTCCAGTTTCTGCTCCTGGCAGTGGCGCAGGTAATGATTGTAGAGGGTGGAACGTGGTAGGCTTACTCCCTCTGCTGTCTCGTAATTGTCCAGCAGCCACTGGAGCTACAAGAGGTAACACATGCTTTTTAACTCACCTAACAAAGACCTTAAATCCTCATGAGAGTAATCTTATTGCTGCTGCATGACAATTCAGCTTAAGCTTCCATGGCAACAATAACAATTATAACCAGCCACATTAAAACAGCAAACACCAAAACAAATGTACAAAGATTTGAAATAAGCAGAACAGCAAGAGTGAGATTTGCAAAAGTTAAGGTTAGGCGAGGGCAAGCATTTAGAAAAGCAACTTACATGGCTGTTGAGCAGCGAGCTTCTCTGACTGGATAAACCCTCAGATTTTTGGAGCGTCTCAATCGCCATTTCAATCTGATAAACCACGAAGCACAGGACAACAAAATGTAAGAGGGGGAAATCAAAACCAAAGCAAAAAAATGAAAGAGTAGATGAACACATTACTAGCCGCAAGCAAAAATAAAGAAGGAAAGTCTGGAAAAGATCCCAAAGCAAGCACCACTAAATCCAAGCAGAGCAGGACTATGTTTCCTTTTAGTAGAACCTTTGCCTTGCTATGAAACAGAAACAAATACTGAGCAAGACAATTAAGGACTGAGATTGTTCAAGGCTGGCATACACACAACATTTCAGTTTCCTAAAGCTCAGATCCACCTTGACAACTATTGTGTAGAGCAGTGAAGCCTGACTCCACAAAAAACAAAAAACAAAAAACAAAAAACAAAAAACAAACAAACAAAAAAAAAACCCAAGGCAGTGACATGGCTACATGAACAATTCTGGTAAATTTGGGCTGTTTTTCAGGATGCTTTATTGGTATTATTAAACACTACTGACACTCAAGTCTGCTCAAGTGAAGGTGACTCAATAAAAGGTTCAAATAGTTCTAAGTGGCTGTAAGTTTACTCGTAAAAGTTAGATGTGCAATGCCATGAAAATGTGGGAATTTTTTTTATGTTTATTCCTTCACTCATGAAATTATGCAAGTTATTACACAATACCTGTGAAAACTGTTTTCAAAGTATTCCTAATGGGACAAATATAAAATGCTCGGATCATTATCAGAACATGGCTTTGGAGATGTAGTATGTGCATCGCAAGTGTATGTATTACTTGAGCATTTATGGTCCAAGGATATAGTAAACATAGCTAACAAAGTGCACTCCATACAGCTAAAGAGAGTCACCAAGGATAAAATGAATTGTAGATAATAATGGACGGCATGTACATAAAAGTTTCCTATCTATAATATGACACAGTATTTGATTTGTCTGTTTACAATGAAACTTTGCAGAAATTATTCAAATGCTTGGTTTAAATATTTAGTTCCACATAAAAAAAATTCTGAATTATATTTTGGGCCAAACTAGTAAAAAGACAGATAACAGGATGAGAGAAAGAGTGCATCTGATAGGGGGAAGTTTAAGCAAATTGAAAGCAGCATGGTTCTTATCAAGGGCAGATGTGAAAATTACTGCAAAGTCATTAGAAAGTATTATATACACACACACTAATCTGAAGATATTTCAACATACACACAAAAACAGGGAGGCAAAAGTAAGCAAAAGCCCATCTAGCGAGTGTAATGCTACTTACAGTGGCTGGGGAGGCTCGTGTAGTCTGGGTTGCAGGGTGAGGTCCGGCGTTGTCCATGAGGTACCCCCCAGAACTGCTGCTGATTACCTGACCCCCTGCCAGACCCATGCTCATTCCTCCAGAGCCCCCTCCTCCATTGTTGGTCATGCCATGAGATGTCACCACAGTGGACACTTGCGATGAGCTGCCTTGTGTATCAAAGTAGCTCCCTCCACTGTTCTGGCTGTACAGCTGTGGCTCTGAGTACGAGTAGGTTCTTCTGTTCATAAGAATGGTCAGCAAGTCAAACAATCTGCTCATAATGAGGACTAATGTTTAAGTAATTAACTAATGTTTGTGAGATTGTCATGTGAATTGGACACATTAGACACTGAGTTACAGCTTTGACACATCACATCATGTAATGATTTAATCTGTATTTAGTAGTTTAGTGGTTTTGGCCATTTCTAAAAAGATGGCCTTCACATAAGTGTTTCCTCCAGCAGCAGAAGCCACTGTGTCTGTTTCTGGAAAATGCACCCGTGTGTATGCATCCATCACAGTAGGACTAATACCGATTGTATTTGATTGTGTGTGCAACGCCATCCCTCAGACCCAGGTGACCCATTCATAAAAATGACACTTAAAAGACAGCCCTAGTTCTGGTCATGTTCAGGTGACTGAGCACAATCAAAAACACGACTGCAGCCCACCAGAGGGGGAAATACAAAAGATGACTGTGCAACTACATCATCACGTGCTTGTGATATGAATGAGAAGAAAAGAGAGTTGAGAGGACAAAAAATAGGCTACAAAGACATAGCGCTAATATCTGTGGAGTGGAGTAAGAGCAGAGCTGGAATACAGTCTGACTCACATGTTGCCATTGGTGTAGACGCCACTGTTTTCCTCGACATACTGCACTTGTGCTGGGTAAACATGCTGAACCTGTTGAACAGTCTGGGCCTGGAAAAATAAATGGCAAAGTCTTCAAATTAATTTTTCAATTAGCTATAACTGCAGACATGCAGGTGCACTTGTGCATGAAAATTTGGACCAAAATACACATTAGGAGCCTGGATATACCTGCTGCTGAACAGGCACCTGCTGGGTAGAGCTGGTAGGCTGGACAGGCACAGTGGTCTGAAGAGGGACAGTGGTGGTGGAGTCAGCGCCTGCTTCAGGGGTCTGCATGGCGCCTGAATAAGAGAGGAAATATAGATTTTTTTGTTGGGGCGTATCTAAACCTGTTGGTCTACTTTATAAGGTAACAACAACAAAAGCATAATCTATGTGCAGTGTAAGCCAACACTTAGGTTTAACTGAAGACTGATCACTCATTTAACCACACTACATTCACAGATATTGGTTGCTATTCAACTAGTTGTTAGAAACAGACTGCTTATTTACAGCAGGCAAATAGTTTTGTTACATTACCTTGCTTAATAACAATTTGTCATAAATAAAAGCCTCTCATAACTGAACCAAAATTAGCTTAATGTTCCACATGTTTCCAGCCCTTATTGAATGTAATGAAAGACAAATATGCCATAATTTTAATAAGAAATTAATTTAGTAATCATCCAAAGTTTTGTCCAAGACTCATAAAATGTCTAAATAAGAAATAAATCTTGGTATAAAAGGAAACATGGGGTTTCATAGCAGACCTTTGTTTTGACAAAATCAATGAGAGTAAAGCTGCTCTAGACCAACTGCACCCAAGCACCTGTTCTGCCTTGTGGTACTCAATGTACTGTGAGCCTCATGCATCACTGACACATGGTCTTGTCTCCACATTCACAGCCATAAAACGGGTTAATATTTAACAAACTCTAAATAGATGCTGCTTCCTGTTGCTCTGCCAGTTGCCACTTTTACTGGCTTAACATGACTTGTGACTGAAGAACAGCTAGCAAGATACCTTATTTTGTCCCAAGTTTATTTGACATTAAAGTAGGAGCTACTCTGGCTATACTGTGAATGATCAATGGTAAGATGAAAGTGTATACTTCATGTTTAATAAGGCTGGCTTAACTAAACAATGTTGAGTGGAAGGACAAAAATAAGAGGAAACACTTGTGGTGAACCTGTGCTTGCAAGTTAATAATAGTGTGGCTACCATCACCTACTCCTTCCAGGGAAAGGCCATCTCCTCCCCATCATAGTTTCCATGAACAAGCCTCTCTTGGTTAATTAAGCTGGATCTCCTAACAGATTCAAATCGCTCTAGGGACAGCTTGCCCCTGTTCTAAAAGAAACAAGACCAACACTTTATTCATGTTGGGGTGTCTAAAAACTGGGTACACTGAAAGTGGGATAATCAATAAAACAGCACACACAATCTGGATTTTTCTTTAACCATTCATTAGCACAGAACCTTTGCTTTCAGTATTAAAGGTCTTAATGCCTGTGGGAGGGAGATGAAATTATTATCAATGTCAGAAATCTCAGCAGACCGTTTGTCACATAGGCTACAGTCTGGCTATAAGAAAAATACACATTTGTCCAGTACAAACATCTTTATTCTCTAAGTCTGATAAGGCACTGTGCATTATGTCAACTGTGGCAGGAAAACCTAGTAAAGCATTTAAGTAACATACTGCAAATGCAAGACTTTCCATTTCTCTGTACTTTAAAAGCAGTTGAAATGCTTGACACAAAGCTCATAAAAATGTTATACCACCTTCAGCTTACTATTTCCTGATGCAAAAAAGAAAGGACTTGCAGACCAGAGAATATGGTCTTATATTCCACAGTGGAGTTTGAAAGCTAGAGTGCAAGACCCCAACAGAGCCCACCTAATTGAGGAAAAGAGCCCCTACATCACAGCACACCCTTGTTGCCTTACCTCAACCCCCTCCACCAATACACACACACACACACACACACACACACACACACACACACACACACACACACACACACACACACACCTCCTGCCACACCATTCAGGCGCTCCCTTGTGGCCCACTTAAATGCTGTGCTCCACTGAGCAAGTGCAAGCCCTACAAAGACCACAGAGGAACAAAAGCCACCAAGGAGTGTAACATTTTGCCCTGAGTTTTCTCCCTTCAGTTCCTCTTGCCAACATCACAGGTCACAAATAGTGGAGCACAAAGGTTCACAGTAGCAGCTATCATAAAATACAAAGACCTATAATTTGCCTCTCCAATGGTCATGTATGAAATAGTTGGGAGTCTAATGTGTTGAGTGAAGACATAAGAACTAGTGAACAAGGGGTATACTAGCGTGTGTATATCAAAGAAAAATATTCCTTTATTCACATGCACATGCACTCAGTAGCATGATCAGGCGTTTGTACTGCAGGAAAACAGGTGGAGGGAAATTTAATTGGAAATTGAGGAGGTGAAGAGTATGCAAATAACTGTGTTTGTTTAGGATTACAAAGATAGATGGGGGTGTCTTCCTCAGTAAGGCCTGCTGATGCTGATTTTAATGTCAAAAACTTTGCATTAGTATGCATGATACTGTAAGATGAAAATGAAACATTTAATCTGGTTCAATGTCATGCCAGAGGACAACTAAAATACTATACATGCCAAAATGACAGTGAGCATAAATGCACTCAGATAATCCTTAAAGCCGTTTGAAAAAATAACTTTAAAAAGAAATCACTTTATTTTTTCTATCAACATCATCACTTTTACATTACAGTCAGAAGGCTGTGCTTTGGCATATTACAAACTAAACATGCAGTTAAGCCATGAAAATGGCCAACAGAATAATTAAATGAATCAGTCCTTCTTTAAGTGATTGGAAATGCAACAGGATCCAGGCAGCAGGTGGCATGGTACTATTTCTGCCCTACTGGACTACAGGTAGGTGGTAACATGATCTGATAACTGGCAGCTCCTAACATCCTGTTATGTTTGTGTACGTGTGTGTTGGTAGGGGGTAGCCTAATTTAGATGTCATACATCAATTAATAAATATTTTTAAGCCTAACTTGCATCATTTAAACAATTTTTCAACTGACTACCTTGCATAATTTCTAATAGCTGATTGTTGATGGTCAGTTATATTTTGTGCAATGTTGGATGTCTTTTCTGTTCTTTTGTGAGCAGATAGATAAGTCTGGATAGTCTCAAGTCCCACACTTGTGGAGGTGCACCTGCCCTGCCCTCCCCTCATCTCACAAAGCAATACACACACACACACACACACACACACACACACACACACACACACACACACACACACACACACACACACACACACGTACTCTCTCCTAATGGGAATCAGAGGTTGCAGGTGAACAGGAGACCCAGTGGACCAAAGCATAAACGTGATGCAACACCGAGAAACCTAATTTCTATGAAAGACCAATAGAATTAAGAAAAGCTTCAAATACACCTTTCCCTATTCTGTTGGAAGGAATAACATTTCAGCTATTTGCAGATTGGACAGTGTGGATCAATATCAACCTAGCCTAGCAAGAGTTGGCCATTATACAAAGTCATAGTATATTAGATAGATTTAATAATCGTCCATTTCTTTTTCATTCTAGTAAATATACGCTCATGTCTAAAGACAATAAAGATTAATTTTGCGTCAATAACTTTAAGCCCCATTATTCTAAATGCAATATCTAAATGGTGGAAACATTACATTCATGATTATCGGCCCATTTACAGAACTTGCAATAAATAATAACGACACGATCAAAGAAAATAAAAAATACCTCGGTACATGTTAATTTTTTTCCTCCAAGTTGGCCTTTGCATAAACTTAGCTTTGTGTTATCTCAAAGCTTATCATAGCAATCTGATGCCACAAAGAGGGCAGATGGAGAGCTAGCGAAGCTATCTTGCTCTCTAAGACAAAAGGGAAAGTAATGGCTTAGCTATTGTCAACCAGTTAGTAAGTAGAAAGCTAGCTTACAGCACTTTTCATTGCTCATGAACGTACGTATTTTGCATGACCAACAAGAGCTGAACCACCCAATACACAAACTTGTAATATCACGGTAACATAACCTCAAAAATGGGATACCAACAGGCATTGTCGGAAGACATCGCTGGCGTTAGCAACCTAGCAACAACAGACACCTGCTCCTGTTCCAGCTGACCAGTTAGCATCACTGCATAGCCTGGACCACTGCTACTGCTTTCCATGGCAAGTTTAAAATAAATCATTTATACTTAAAAATATTTTTTTTAAACGAGCTTTAGTCAGTTTTAGCCTCAAAGCCCTCTGTGAGCGGTACACACCTTGTTTCTGCTGGCGAGAAGGACCTCTCACTATGGTGAGTATCCACAGGCAACGCTAGCAAGCAAGCTAACACGTTACAAAGAAACACCCTCGCTAGCAAACTACCCCAGCTATTCAGCGAGCCTTCATTCAGCAGCAGACAAAACATAAACCTGAAGCGCAATAAAACCTCCCTCATAAAACCATATACCGTGGCGCGAAAAACACTTGCATTCAGGATAAAAATATATTTTTTAAACAATTAATCAAACCTGAGCTGTGGACTGGTTGATGAAGATGAGGATGGTGGAGGAGGTGGTAATGATGGAGCGAGAGGTTGTTGTTGGTGGGTTACAGTCGCCAGGACTACGGTGACTATGGCGCTGCTTCACTGGGCAACAGTTGCTATAAAACTCATCGGCAGCGCGCAACCTTTGCAGACAGGTGGGAGGAGCGCACATAAACCTTACAAGAAATATAATCACACGGAAATACATTTAATGTTTAAGTTGCCAATATGTTCCCATTATATCTGAGCTCATGGATTTGGTCTGATTCATGAGTTATGATTTTTTTTTAATATATCACAAAATAGTTTAAAAAAAAATTTTAAGATGCAAAGATTATGTTTTTGTTATTTGAACAAGTCAGCCACACCTTCTGTTAAAATGTATATGCTACCCCAAAGTGATTCCCGACCTCTGTCATTTCAGAATTATTTTATGTTGAGTTTCATATTATCTAATTATGTCCAGACCTTTGGTGCTGATTATCTAGAGTGATAAGAATTTGTGTTTCCTTTAAAGGTAATTTATTTTCTGCTGAAACATATATGCATATTGTAATTTCATTGTATAAAAAAAGACTGAGATATAGTTAAATATAATCTGTAACCATAAAGCGGTGCTGGTTCAGACTGAAGAATGTTGTTAGGACCTGCTTGAAAGCAGAGACCCATATACCTCTAATTTTGGTTGGTTCTTCCTCAGCAATAAATTCAATATTTGTCTAGATGTTGCTTTTTCCACTTGAATCACTTTGGTTTTAATTAAAGTCAGATAAAGATTTTAAAAAAGCAATAAATTATTGTGTCACAATTTCCAGTTTGATTTATTAATCGAGGGACATATTGGTGAACTATGGCAAGATTAGTTCCATCGCATACCCACCTTCTGTATGTTATCTCTTTGGATGCATTTAGACATTTACAGTGCAGTAAAATGTTACCCAAAAGATGACAGAAATTCCACTACTTAAAGACCTTTAGTAGTCTCACATATACATACATAGTGATAATTTTATTCCTCAGGAATGAGAACTGAGCATATTACCTAACATTTTGCCCAAGTCAAGATCAAAGTTTAAATATTTCCTTCTTGTATGAAGGGGAATCATAAAGGGGTGGATGCAAAGATCAAATCTCCTAGAATTTATCTTGAAAAAAAAGCTGACTGAAAGGCTACTGTTAATTAACCTGTCATAATGCACCTTCCATTGCCTGTGAACATTTATCCAGATATGTGCACAGTGTCCAGGATATTTAATGACAAAAATAGGTTGACAGGTAATGCTATTATTAGTTTTTCTTACCACTATATTGCATTTAGGTGATGATTCTCACTTTCCTAATGATGGCATCACTCTTCATGATCATTTTTCAACTTATCATGACTAATTTTTGCCTTTGCTATTTCTTTACAATAGTGTTTCAACCATAAATAAATGCCACACTTCTTGGACTTGTGTATGATGAGTGATGTTATGTGTGGAAGTGTAAAGGTAAGGCACCCAGGTGCGACAAGTTGAAGTATTTCGAGTTCGGATATACATGGAAAACTTTTAAAGTGACAGCAGTGACCAAATGAAGCAAGTGTTGTAAAGAGGCTTCCTGCTGAGTACAAAGCTTAAAAAAAAACACCTTTGTTCGCCGCACAGCACTTTTTTTAAAATTTGATTAGCAGTTACTAAACGGATGCTTTTTGGAAAAGCTGTTGTTGTTGTTGCTAAGCAACTGGTGAAACCCCCATCTGAAGCATGATACTCTTACTAAAAGAATTATTTTTCCAGTAAAACAGTTTGTCCTTTCAATTTCAAATAAGAACACCACTGCTGGATAGACTAGTGCCAACTGGACCTATACAGGATTTAAACCCAGCAGTGGCTGTTTATTATTTCTCCAATGAACATTAATTTGCTGTCTTCAGATTTGACTGTACACTGTTACTCGCATGTGTGTGCCTGAGTTTTCTTGTCAATGTGTTTTTTGTGCAACATCTAACCCTGCCTTGTAGTAATATGATCACTACTAAGAGGTGATGAACTGATCAATCAGATAAGATAATTCTTTATTGTTTGATCACAACATTGCATTTTAAAGTAGGACTAAAACATAAGAAATAGTGACCTAACCAGGTTGTATCCAGCTGGTGACAGCTGAAATAGGGTCATCGTCATGAACAGGATGCGGCAAGTCTAGAAAATGGATCGCCCATTCGGATATTTTAGATTTTTAGGAATAGAATTAATTTAATATATATACCTAGCTTTGCACTTAACTAAAGGAAAAAATAGACTAAATAAAGGGCTTTATCTATAAATGATCATTTTAAATTTTATTTCATATTGGATGTTGTGAAAGTTGATTTCTGTTGACACCTTGTGTTTTTTTTTTAGTTTGTACAGACAACTACATGTTATCTATTTTAAAACCCCTTGTGTGTGCTGTGTGGCAACCTTTGAAAAAAAAAAAAGGTTAAAGAGAAAAAAGAATCCACATCGGAATTTGATGCATTTTGATATTACTGAGACACAATGTCAAATAAACCACACGACAATAAATAATGGGCTTTTTTTTTCTTTTCTCATTCTTTCTTTTCCTTTTTACATATGGTATCCCAGTAACTAAAAGTCATGTATAAAGCTATTGCAAATTGCTGCTCATCAATGTTTCAAATCTTGTTTTAGAATTTTGTACGGTGCTTTAAAACTCACAGTCATTTTACTTCAGGAAAAAAAAAATCTAAAGGAAAAATGTGCAGATTTGGAATTTGCTTATGTGTTAGGTCCACAGTTATGCATAATTTTACCTTTGCAGCAACTTAAAGTACAAACTAGCAACAGGTAACTATATTAAAGCAGTTATACTCACTACAATGATGCCTTTGTTAAGTAGCTTTTGAAGTGTCCAAAAGCTCCTTTTCTTACAACATGAAAATGAAAATGAAAAGGTCCCAAAATGTAAAGCATTATGTCACACTTCAGTCCCAAATATAGTGCAAAGTGTTAATAATTTGTAATAAAAAAACAAACAAGGAACATTCAGAGTAATTTAATTGCATACACTAAGATGCCTTATGATATGCACAGGAGCAATCATAGCACCTAACTATATTCAAACAACAGGTAGCAAGTATGAACATCACAGTGAAATGGTAAAGCTGTCCTGTTACTATAGTTACACGGTTCTAAGAAAAACCTTAATAAATGATTCCTTGCTTACTTTGCTTTGATTGCTGTGTTGACATTGTGCAAAATACCACCAGAAACTACCTGATGTACAACTACAGAAACTGTGTAAAACCCGGAGAAGTAAACATTAAAACCTTGTGGGACAGTGATTACATTATTTGTGGTGGCAGAAGCCAGTATGTTGAGTCAGATATTACATTTATAGAACTATGAGGATCAAAAAATTCAATTTTTGCATTTCTATGTATTAGTCAGGATTTCAGATTATTTCACCATGTAATATCTTTTTATTTAGATAAATGGACCTGCTTTTAGGTTGCTTCGCTGAGAAAGATTTCATTTAAAGGGATCAAGGACAAAAAGTAGTGCAAAAGTAAGACACCCACATGGCTGTGTGAGTACTGTCATCCCTCTGTATAGATGCAGGAGGCTTCACTTGTGCTGTGGTCCACCACAGTGAAGTAATCCTCTCCATGATTAGCAGATGCATCTTCAACTTGAATGCAGACACCAAATCCTATAGATGAGCACACAGAAAGATACACATTTCCCCAATGAGGCTGGAAAAATATAATCCCTCAGCTGCATTTAGATGATATTTAAATCATTACAAGAGCTGTTTGTTAGTTGGTCAAAGTATTGGTTTATTGACTTCTGTGAAAAGGCTGTCATTAGAGACATTAACATGAATAAGGTGGCTTGAAAAATTGTCTTCCAGAGTAAGTGAGGAAATCTCAGCCTTTTTCCTCAAACGATGCATTCTAGAAGAAAAGCTGCTTTCACCCTTAAATATTGTGTGATTCAGAGCTCCTTGTCAACATCCCTGTGGCTGTCTACACTGGGGGAATATAGGTGATCTATTTAAAGGTGTACAGAGGGAAACTACCTGTCTAAACAGAAAACCACCAGCCATCTGCTACACATCATAAACCGTATTGCACAAATAATGTGCATACAAAAAAAAAAAATCTGATTATTGAACCACTTGCATTTTTGCTAAAATGATCTTATACATCTTTAAAAAGAAAATCATCTAAAGAGCAATAAAAAAAAAAAAAAAAAAAAAAAAAAAAAAATCTGACATGATTATTAACCTCAGAGTACCTGAGCAGTGACCTGCTGCATTAGGAGGTTGGCCGTGCAGCTTTAGATCACTGTTGTTGTGCAGGGATGATCCACTGGGAGGATGCGGGAGGCAGGTGGATGAGCAAGGCCCACATGGATCCCTGGAGATGAGCTGATGAGGGGAAGGATCAACAAACCTGAAATATTTTAAACTAAAGTAAATACTCTGCCTGTGGAGATAAGCTAAAGAGCCGTATTTATGTTCTTATCATTAGGAAAGCACAAACAGCCTTGTACAATAATGACTCTTAATACTCTTATACTTGTTGCTGCACCTTCAAGGCTTTTTATTATGTTTCCAAATAACAGAATTAAGATTTATGCAGTTTACTAATTCTAATAAGCCCTTTCCTCTTTTCACACTGGTGCAAAGGATAGCACTGTAATCACAAGAAGTCAATCAATTCCCCCTATTCCATACAGAATTAACTATATATTTACAGGAAGGGACTATCCCCAAACTGGATGCAAATAAATTCAATACACGCATGCAGGGTTCAAATTACGGGGGAGCTAAGAGGAGCTTGGCGGGGGAGCTCCCCTAAAGAGATTCAGCTGATATGTTCGGGGGAGCCCTAAAAATCTTCCAAACGACTCAGATGATCCATTCTGTTTCCTTCAGCACCGTGGACAGCCAGCATTGTTTGTCCCTTGTGTGCTGTGAGCATCCACACAACCACCTGATGTGCTTCTTTTTGTGTTTAAAGAACTCTCCGTCGCTGTTTCTGATTAAACACGCTGCATACAGTAGTTTTGAAGTGTGAAGTTGCGGTGCACTTGCAAAAATAAGGCTCCCCCGAAAGCCCCAGTGTAATTCGAGCCCTGCACGCATGGATAGTCAGAAGTTCCTTATTTGGTACAATTTATACTTGCAAGAACTGCTTTCACCTTCCTTTGCATCAAATAAACACATCACTCATAACTGTTTTTACATGCTGGAACACATCCTGCAGAAGTAGAAGTGATGGGCAACATTTCTCATAACCACTTAAAAGAATGCAGAAAGTGTCAACTGTCATCTGAAACATTTTCCATCTTATCTACATGCATGTAAAAGAAAATAATTACTCTTTTCATGGAAGACTTTGCCTCACTGGCTGTCTTCCTCTGCATCAGGGCTTTCTGCATAGCTGATTTACTCTTAATTTTCTGCAAGAAATAATCCTGATACAGCAATGGAGAGACAGTGCACTCCACACATTTTTCTACTTGATGTTTAAACATAATATAAAAGCATGTATTGATTGAAGCTATACAATCCATGCAATAAATAAATAAATAAAAGATAAACAAAAAAAAAAAAAGAAAAACAAAAAAGAAAAAAAACACCCCAGCATTTCTGTGTTTTAAAAGAAAATAAGCACTCTATAGATGCTCTGTGATGTCTTGCACCTCCTACTCTATAATTTGTGATGGAGTAACATCAAGACCAAATGCATTCATAGCAAAGTTATCCTAGGTTACTACATGAACATTAGAAATTGTGACACTTATTACACAAGAGCATAAGTTGTTTTTCATGACAGACACTAATAAACTGAAATGCTATGCAGTAGCCATGGAAGCTGACACCCCTGCTGTTCGATATTGCAGTGTAACACTTTTGCTTGTCCACTTGCAAATAAATCAAACAAGCCAAAAGTTTTCTGACAATCCACAAAATCTATGCAGGAACTGAGAGGAATGCTGGGAAAGTGTACAGAAAATGGCAAAAGGGATTTTACAATTGATTTAACATCTAAAAAAGTAATTAGAGCACTCTCTTCTCTCCCATTGGACCTGAAATTGCATTTTGCAGATTTTATGATTCACTCATTGAATTCCTTGGCAGCTCTTGTCGGTGACTATAGCATCCATTGATGCTAGTGGTTGAGACCAATGAGGCAAGGCGAGGTCTGCTCTTCCAGGCTGATTGTCTACGCAGAATCCTGCAGAGATGCTTTGGCCTACTGCTGATATAAGAACAATCAAAGCCAGTGAGGAGCCATGAGCATCTGGCTGCTCAGGATGACAGAAATCCTTTATCACATTCTTTTAAGTGTATAGATGAAGAGATGTTTTCTTACAGATTGACAAGGGAAATGGTTTACTGGTCTTTCCTGATCTGACAAAGCTTCCTTCCTGTCATAGCATCTAATCACAAACACACACAAAATAAACAAAAAAAACAAACAAACAAAAAAACAACACACACACACACACACACACACACACACAAACACACACACACACACACACAAATCTTTTATGATGGTACAAAATAGTAAATTCTTTTAAATGGATCATTTGAATTATAGGTTGATTCTCTTGATGCCATGACAACCAGTGTTTGAGTAGATTGTTCCAATTTATCACAAGAGAGAGAGAGAAATCTGTAAAGCATTTAAATCAGTGATGGTTAAAGGAAAAAGATGGCTTACTGAGTAACACTAATTGCTCTGACTGCGGCAACATCATACTAATTGAAAAACAAAGCAAGCAAACAAACAAACAAACAAAAAAACGGTACCTGTAGCTTTCTTGTAAGGGAAACAACAGGGTCAGGTGAGGACTGCTGTAGCAGTCTTGTCCTTGTGGTGCAGCTGAGGAACAGGGATGACAGACACTTCAGGGCTGTGAATCTAATGGATAAACCTATTATGTGCACATGGTTGCAGGGGGATATGTTTATGTATCTCTCTTTTTTTTTTTTTTTTTTTTTTTTTTTTTGGCATATCCAACACATTCATGCAAGCAGGCAGAGCTCAGACGTACCAGAGTATGACTCATGGGAGGCACAGGGAGATAGGTTCAAGTTGTTGTCTAGCCTTGCCAGAGGGGAAGGGTTTAGATGTAGAGGGTGGATGGTTAAGCAGTCAGTCAGTGTGTCTTGGGTTGCATCAGCAGAGGACTTCATCTAGAGAAACAACACAACAGACATGAACATAAATAGTAAAGAGCGTCATTAACAGTGAAATAATGAATATTCATTCTATCACTTCACTAGTGTTGTAGTTTCACTGAGATAGTAATACTGTTACCAATGTGAACAAGTCAGAGGCTGCAGGAAAATGTTTTGTGGAAACCAGCATTGTGTTTGCATGATACATAGTGCATAACAAGATGAGAACCTCCCTATGCCTACTACCATGTGGTAGTAGGCATGGCTCTAACTCAGCTGTAAGGAGGAGGGATGAAGCTGTCCTGGTCTTCCTCTCATACAGTATGATAAAAACCTGTTAAACCAGAACCTCGTCTGTGCTCTTGCCGTGCTGGGTGAATCCCTACATTAGTGACACTGCTACACATACCTTCATTTTAACATAAAATGCCAGTACATCTGTTCATGGACTGAATCTCAGGAAAAAGCCCAGTCATTCAATAAAATAAAAACCCTGAACACACCAGCAGTTCTACCAAAGAATGAAGAATAAAGTTCATGTTTGGGAACAGCCAAGTCAAAGTCCTGACCTTAATCTAAGAGAAATGTCATGGACCTGAGGCAAGCAGTTTCTGCGAGGAAACCCCCACATCCCTAAGCTGAAGCTGCTCCGTTCAGGAGAGCTGGCTAAAACTATTCTGCTGCTATGCAGGACTGACCACAAGTCACTGAAAATATTCAACTGTACTGATTACATACTGTATAAAAGCATCACACTATAATCTAATGAGCTAGCAGATTTGCTACACAGAAACATCTACAACATCCACCATTAATATTTTACTGATCAAATGAAGCATTTGTTTATGAAATGTCAGGGGAATCCAGCTGCCTTACACCAGATCTCATGTCTGGGCAACCAAACCAAATCAGCCTTTTACTACCTGAAGAATGGCTCAACATACTTTGGAAAAACTTGTTCATGCATTTGTTTTCAGCAAACTTGACTACTGTAAAGGTGCTTTTACAGATCTCTCTAAAAAAAATCACTGAGACAACTTTGTTGTCTGTTATCTACTTTGGCTTGTTCTGTTTCCATTAAAATTTCTTTCATTCATTTTAAGTTTGTTTTAATTTTAATCCTATTTAATGTTTCTTCATGTAATGCTTTTAATGTTTTATGAAACAAACTTGCCTTGCCTAGCTGCAATACGTTTTCAAACAACTTTTAGAACTTGTGTTATAAACATATTTATGTATTAATAAGAAAATTATACCATTAAAATCTTAAACCATGTTTACTATTGGCAGAAAAGAAGAGATGCATTAGAAGAGTTAGAAATACCAGCCAGTAGTAAATGTAACACACAATCATTTATGAAATTAGAATAAACATTTGTCATATTTAGATAGAAGAAGTTGAGCATGCGGGGAGACTTTGTGAATTGTCACTTATTTTAGTAACAACCCACCTTCTTTGTCTGTATCTATGGTGACATAAACCTTAGACTTAAAGAGCATCTCTCGCACACATGCAAAAATCCCAACTGTGATACCTCGCTGCTGTAAAGGGAAACTTTGTAATAAAGTGCCTCTTGGGGAGAAACAAAGAAGACATGAAAAACAACACAACTGTGCATCATTCTGTGAGAGCTATTTCTGTCCATGTTAACTGTCTCACTGCATGCATACTTTTAATTAAAGTTAACAACATTGTGTGTACTGTAATTTGCAGAGCGAACAGAGTGGAATGAAAAGTTACCAGAGAGCTAATTAAGATGAATGAAAAATGCAATGAAATAAATTATGTGACATATATCAGACGGGCTTATTTTTTGTTGATGATAATGATATTGAAGAAGAGAGAGAGTAGTTGTAATTTTCACTTGAGAAAATGTCTCTAAAATGATTATATATATATTTTACTCTTTTTGATAATGATAGAGGAAATAATGCATTACCACATTGCAGTACTTGCCTTTTTCCGTAACTGTCGCTCTTTAGTAGAATGGGATTTCATATGTTTCCTCAATGAACTGGGATCAGTGTAACGCTTTGCACAACCAGGCACCTGGCACGCATATGGCTTCTGTACAAGCACAGACACATAAACATGAATGTGAGTCCACACAAATGCACACAATCAAAATACCCATCCATCTGTAATTACATGTGTGTTTGTGCTGGGATGCCACTCACTGTGTCCAGGTGCGTGCGCTGGTGTTTAGCCCTGTCACTTGAGTTGCTGAAAGCCTTGTGGCAACCTGGGTGCTGACACAGATAGGGTTTCTCTCCCGTGTGGCTGCGCAGGTGGATCTTCAGATTTTCAAGTCGAGAGAAAGCCTTTTTGCAGCCTTCAAACTGTAACCGCATAAATAAAAACTGGTTGAAGCTGGTTAATATCATAAATCAGCAGGATATCAAATTCATTTATTTTTTTGGCTCCACCCTGAGCAACATTCAGTATCATATATACAAGCAATGGTGATGCATACTTAGTATGTTTGCTGAAATGACCATGAACAAAAGGCTGCTACTCTCAGTGTGTGGGAGGGAGTGGAATAAAAATATAGGGAGCCTGTTGAATCGAAAAATTTGTGTCACTTAATTTCAACTGACATTTAAGTTTGCAGTAAGCTGCTCACTGGTGGTTTCATACTTGACTGAATTAAACATAGTTGAAAATATTTCACCACAGGTTTGATATCTATAATACTGCCACTTCTAAGTACTTATGGAAGTAATTATAACCCCAATTCAAAAACATTCTGATGTGTAAAATGTGAATAAAAACCAAATGCAATGATTTGCAAATCTTATAAACCCATATTTTTATTCCCCAATAAAACACAATGAAACTGGGACTGCATTTTGTGAATCTGTATTATAAAAATTACTGTTACTTAGTTTGAAAAGTTCTGTGGATCATTTGCTGGAGAAAAAGCCAAATATTTCTACAATCTTGACCAAATACTTTGTGCAGTGCAATTAGTTGGACAAAAATCAATTTAGATACTTTTTAGTTTTGTACGATCTATTATCTTAATCTTAAAAAGGTTCACAACAATTACAGATGCAATTGTTAGACTTTAATTAAAACAATCCAAACTTTGTCAGGATTAAGAAAGAATTCAAAATCAGATTTGGTATGTTTGATGGTTACAGTGTCACCAGCAGGGGTCAGTGTTTATACACACATGAGTGTATTGTTAATATTCCTTGTTTTTAATTCTCTTGCATCACCTTGACAGCAACTGGAAGCAATCAGTTACTAAAACTGTGGGAAAAAAACGACTTTTTGTGGACAATATTTATAGTAAAACTGATCTACACAACATGACAGCATCACACAGAAAGCCATGTGGATGCTATTTGTCTGGAGTATCAAGAAAATATCCCAGCCAACAAAGCAAATCTCTTTTTTTTTTTTCGCAGTATCATGCGACCGGTGACTTCATTGCTAAAACATGTGAATCATCAAAGCTTTTCTTTTCTAAGACCAGGATCTTGCTCTCTCTCTTCCTGCTCTCAGGGGGGTTGGAATGTCCTTACTAAGCCTCATGGACAAAACACACAGACCATGTCTGATATTGTTATTCTTCCTCCAACACTCCATTCCTCACATACTGATGCCACTCAGCCATCACTGCCAAATTAAAAAAATAAAATCTTCCATTATTAGAAATACTTCACATTCTTCCTCATTGTGAGATTTATTTTCTGTCAACATCTATCTTGGTAATTCTAACAATCCTGTCTTGTTTGTGCGGTTGAACATGAAAGAAAATTTCAATTACATTTCATTTCCAGGAAAGCTACTGTGCCAGTAAAGTGTTACTGTTACCCTTTTTTAACATTACATGGAGGTTTAAAATACAAAATTCTTAATATTTGGTCAAAGCAAATAGTAGTCAAAGCAAATAGATGACATCAGAAACTATATAAAAAAGAAAAGAAAAAAAATCTTTACATGGGCGAAAAAATGGACTAAATATTGCTTAGATAAATTTATTAGCAGACCCTTGCTTCAGAAAACAGATGAATAGTCTAACAGTAGAAAAGTGGATAGACAAGCAAGAAACAGCATAAAACTAAAATCCTGGCAGGACTCCAGCCTCGTTCAGAGGTCTGAAACTGTGTGACTTTGCTTCTTCGTGTCACAAAGCTCTCACGAAGAGGGCTTTTTAGTGTTTCACAAGGGATGTTAGCGCAGAAAAAGGAAAGCAGTATGGCTCCTCAGTGTGGAAGAGTGTTATAGCCAGCTTCTGACAGGTCCTGGCAGGTACTCATGCCCTGGCTGAACAATGACAACTTAGGTCTGTGCCAGTATACTGCACAGTGCCCAGTTTTACTGAGGACAATTCACTCTGGATTCCTCTAGTTCCCATTTCAGTAGTGATATATATATATATATATATATATATATATATATATATATATATATATATATATATATATAAATATAAATATATAAATATATATATATGAGACAGGGTACACTCTAGACAGGTCACCAGTTAGCAGAATAGTATGATGCATAAATAATTGAAGACTTTGTGGGACTCATTAAAAAGTTTAGTACACAGCTTATTGCTAATTAGTAATAGGCCAGCACCATGATTGGATGTAAAAAGAGCATTGCTGAAAAGCTGGGTCTTTCAGAAGTAAATATAGGAAAGACTGCACAAGCAAAATGTTTCTCACTGTGAAGTAGCAGGGAATTCATCATCTACACAACCTGCTGTGGAAATCACTGTATGGATTCAGAAAAGCTGATTTCAGTGAGCACAATTCATCGCTGCATCCAGAAAGTTTGGTTAAAACTCTACCATGCAAGAGAAAACATAACAAGAAGGCTAAAGAATTGTCCTGGGAAAAAAGGAGCAATGCCAGTATCCATGGTGGTACGGGAATACATTATTTTACACAGCATGGTACTGTATGTCTCTGGGGTATGAAAACAAATAGGTATATGCAAATTTTACAATCCAATCCAATTACTTTTCCTTCAAGATACAGGATGCAAAAAAAGGAATAACTTTATATATTTGTAGATTATACTTCGATGAATAATAATCAGTCTCACAATTATTGTTAAAATCTGATGAGAGGGTATAAACTATGCTCGTAACCCTACATGATTAGGTCACACTGACACATAAACAGACTGGTGAGTCAATAATATATACAAACTGTGTAATTATCTTTAAACAGACTGACATGGTGTGAGCAGGTCTGGGCTTGCCCTATATGTTAACTTTGTAAGAAGCGTTAGCTCATTGTTATGTGGCCTTCTGAAGCATTTTGTCATGCAACAGGTTATTAACCTGACAATTAGTTCCTGAGAAAAACAAGCTTCTATATCTTGATATCACCTTTTCCTGGAGAAAAAATAATAATTCAGCTATTCTAAGTTGGTTTTCATATTTATCATTTCCTGCATTTATGCATAACTCTTCAACTTTACTATTTATGCAATCATGTTCCAGCTGAGGAAATGGTTTATATAAAGACAAAAAAAGAAAAAAAAAGCCTTAACACTTGGCATTATTCTCAATACTGGAAATGTTTCTCTCAAGCTAAACAAACTGCAACCTTTTTCTTTCAAAATGATGAAATTTTAGATCACAACATTTTCTTTTTTCTTTGTTTTGTTTTGTTTTAAGGCCATGAATCATTCATCATTGAATGATTACAGGGAACACAGAACCATCCAAGGATGTCAGTCTCACAGCAACAGAACTGGCTTCACCTAATAAGTAAGTGCTTTGGAGCAAAAGGTCAACTGCAGGTATGTGCACTGTTAATAATTGACTTGTTGAAAGCCTCAGCATGGAGCATGTTCAGGCGATGGTGTATTAATTGCTCATCCAGGTCAAAAGTATTTTCACAAAGACAGTGAGGAAAAAGAAAAAAAACAGTTATTACAATACATATATCATTTGTAGTGATGCTAGGAGGAATGGCAACATAGGTTGGGAATGTGAGTTTGTAGGATGGTCACTAGTTTGGTGAAGAACTAAATATTTAAAGAATTTTAGACAGACTTACTAAGGATTTTACCCCTTGTAATATATCCTGCCTTTATTGATGACAGAGACATTTATCCAGTGGGTGAATCTGGGGAATATTAAAAGATTAGAGCTCTCAGATAACTTTTACCTTGTCAGAGACTTCAGCTGTTGGCCATTATTTCTAACGAATTGGCTTGTATGAATGCTAACCGGATCACAATAAACTGTCAAACTGATTTGTCTGTGAAGTGCCCTGAGATTAAGTCATTGTGATTTGGTTCTATACAAATAAAGCTGAATCGAACTGCACTGATTTGACATGGTCGAGGTCAAGTTGAGGTCCAGAAGACCAAAAAAAAAACTACCAGAGAAATGCTAGCTAGGAGGAGAAATCAAAACCCCATCTAACAGCAAAAAAACATTCAGGAGGATTTAACAGACCCTGAAGTAGAGATTTACTGATCTGCTATGCAGCAACTATGACCTTCATAGAAGACTCATCAGAAGAAATCATTTTCTGGGTTCTCACCACAAGTTTAGCGTCAAGTAGAAAATGGACTAATATCAGGGTTTAGCTGCCACAGGACAGGTATGTTTGGCAAAATGAAATAGAATTTCATATTGCAAGAAAAAAGACGAATATAATCTCCACACAAGTAGATTTTTTTGGAGGAAGCTGATAAAAATCCTGGAAGTAAAAATAGTAAGACTCTTAACTATACAAAAAGCTATGACATGACCAAAAATACAGACCATGCAGGGTGACCTAATGACCCCTATTCATTCATTGTTTCTCTGAAACTGTACAATATTAAATAAAGATGCAATTTTGCTTAGTACAGCTATATATGAGTTTTGGATATGAGCTTATTTCTTAGCGATGATGGGACATTAGCATGCCACAGAATTCTTCTGACTTACGTAACCCTTTAGCAGGATGACTACTTTTCTAAACAAACTGGATCTTTAAGAATTCTTTTCAACTGTGATGGATTTAATGAATAAAGCATGTAAAAAAAATACTTATCATACCATCACAACATGTTGTTGCACCTGCATAACATCTGTGTATTAGCACACTAACTGTATATTGAGTCTAATGTGATGGCAGCATTCTTAATTTCTTCCTTTTGTACCAACAGTGGGATCTTTGCACTGTGATTATTTTTACATGTAAGTAGTAGAAACCAAATAATACAATAATCTTCAACTTTCACGACACATGAGAAATCTACATCATTCATCAATAAAACATGTGGATAAACTCCATCTGCTTGGCCAAAGAAGAAAACTTGTAGAAATCTGAATTAAAGGGGCATCACCTTCCCAGAACGGCAGCCAAGTTTGTTAGACGGAGGTCTGGCAAACCCCTGGCTGCTGACAGACCCAATAGCTACTAAAGGGCCATTGTGTCATGCCAGCACTAAAGTGCTAGACCTCCTTTGTGCTTATTTAATAACTGTATAATTGAGTTAAATCCCATGTCAATTATCATAGAGGTCTACTAATTACCCCATGGCTTAAGTTAAGAGGAAAGAGAGGCCGTATTTCTGATTTAAACCTTGGCCATATACCCATAGCACATGAAAGCAGTTACCCAAACAAAGGCTTTTCTAGGCAGTCTGAAGCTTTTAAGTCTTCAACTTGACACTGTGGCTGTGAATGGCATAAACAGAATAGAACTCCATGAGCTCTGTCATTCATCATCCACTTGTTTTGATGGCATTCACTCATCCATCTTACAGATGAGTAAAAAATATATTAGTATGATATTTGTGCTAAGTGGGCGCAATATTTCTATTGTAAGGAAAGAAAAAAGGGTATCTAATTTGTCAGAGGAGGGAGGAAAAAAGGTATGAGAGCTAAGTTATTGAATGCAACTTGGATTGCAAGAAAGACTGATACGAGGCGTACCGAGCATTTGTTGGGTTTCTCTCCTGAATGGACCCTCATGTGGATGAGAAGCTTGTATCGGGCATTGAAGGGCTTGAAGTTTCGGGTGCAGCCCACCCAATAACATGTGAAATCCTCAGCCTTCCGCTGGTCCACATGCAACTTCTCTATGTGCCTTACCAGCTCCTCCTTTTGGTCATAAACTGCACTGCAATCCATCCACCTACAGCAATGGGTGCCATACTCCTCCAGGTCACCTTCTTCCTCCTCCAGCATTGGAATTTGGGGTAAAAAGCTCACTCCCTGTCTGTGAGGATGCATGTGAGCTTGTGCAACGGGATTCTGAGAAGGGGGTTTCATTTTGTAGTAATGTCCAGATAGGTGGATGTGTTGGTGTGCGTGGTAGGGTGGTGGAGGCCCATGTGGAGTAGCAGCTTCTTGGACAGTAGTCAATAGAGCTGGCTCTAACTGTAGAGGTGGCAGCATATTGTTGGTGGTTTGGCTGCAGCTGTCTGAAATCTCCAGAACCCCTCCTTCATCTGGGAAACACTGCTGCTCCACCATCATGTTAGCCATCTGACTCTCCAGACCCCCTCCCTCTTCAAGCATCTGCATGCGGCCACACTCTGACTGTGGAGCTGGAACTCGTGAAGGGCCTGGCATGCTGTACGGATGGTTCTGGGGGATGCAGCGACCTCTCACCCCCAGAAAGTGACCATAACCGTCGGAGAGAACAGGTGAAAGTGTGGAGTGGGAGGATGGAGAGCTGCGGGAACCATTGATATAAGCCACAAGTGAGGTAGGCGAGGTGCGTATAATAGAGTTGAAATCAATACCCATGACATCTGACAAAGGTGACATGGAGAGAGCTCTTTTCTTTGCACAAGATTGTTTTGGGCTCCCGACATCACATGCAAAGAGGTACGAGGGCAGGGAGGCAGAGGTGCTTGTGCCACCTGATAAGGTTGTGCCCGACATGGCTGTGCCGGGGCAGAGGCTGATCTGTTCAATGCCTTCGTTGGCCTGTGTAGAGTACTGAGGTAGTCCCAGTGGAGGAAGCACACGGTAACCATATGGCCAGTCATGTCTGCCACTAAACACTGACTGCGTTTCAAACAGACTGAGGGTAGTGGATGCCAGGGATTCTCTGGACAGTAAAGATCTGAAAAAGATTGCGGTTATTCGCTTTGGTAACACACTCAACTCCCCTTTGGAAGAGTTCATCTTTGAATTGCATTACACTTACTGATATTGCTCACCTTGTCTCAGTGTGAGGAACTGGACCACAAAGAGACGATTCGTGCTGAGGCACTGTAGGCCCTGCAGTGCTGTGTTGGAGTGAGGCAATACTCATAGGACTACTGGTCACTATTAGGTTACCAGGAGCTGCTTGGCCAAATACATCCAACGAGGAACCAGACACTGTACAATCTGCTGGACACAAGCCCAGGATTTATTTAATAAAATATCTACATAGAGAATTTTGTTCTGTAGCGCACAGGTTAGAGCAGAGCAACAACTTTCATTCACATTCAACATTATTTTTATATTCAAATGCAGCTGATCTAGTTTTTAAGAGTTGACTCTGTTAATCACTAATGAGCTTTTCACACTCCTTTCAGTAGAATAATTAGGGAAAAGCTTTATCCCTGGTAAATTACCAATAAATAAGAAAACACATGAAGGGAAGACAGTGAAACAAAGTAAGCATTGGAAATGAAGATATTAAATGACTTTAAATCCAGATTTTTGATTCAGTTAATTATATTTACAATTTCTAGCTCCATCAAACAGAATATAGTTGCTCCTGAGCAGTTGGACAATTGAGCTACAATTAAATTTATATCTCTAACCATTGATGATATTTGTTTTTACCTTTGAAACTTTTGTTAGAGGACTTGAGTCTTGTCGGTTTTGTTGGTGGCACTGCTGTATGCTGCTGATGTTGACCAGACAGTTGCTGCTGTGGGGGTGCAGTCGGCTCGGTGAGCTGCTTTCCATTGGTCAACACCTGTCTGCGGAGGCTAAGGGCTGGCAGAACAACATGGCTTCCGCTTTGATTCCCAGAGTTTAAAGAATGCACAGTCCCTCTTTTCGCTTTCTCTGTTCTCCTTGAAGGGGGGCTGAGACAGGCCAGTTGAGGGGAAGAAACAGGCATCCTGATGGATTGGGACTGGTGCTCTCTAATCATGCTCAGTGATGGAGACACGCTGCAAGGGGAAACCAAAAGCTGGCAGCCTTTTCCACTCATGACTGAAACAAATTCCCAAAAATGTTGGTGCTCATGAGGGAGTTGATTCAAGTAGGTGTGTTTAGTCTCGTTTGCCTTATACAGAAACCATTCATCCACGGCCCATACCTAGTAAGTAAAATATACATAAAATTATGGAATGAAACCACAAAACTAAACCATATTTGTACTTTGAACTTGCAGTAGGTAAACCACTCAATCAATAATCATTAAAGAGAGACTGGCCTTATAAATATAAATAATATAAATAAATATAATTTTCTCCAAACGTCAGCATGAGCTCTTCATCAGGCTATTACTAAGCTATAACACATATAAACAGCTTCCAACACAAAAGTCAGACAGATCGAGCACTCTGATAAATAAGACCTTGCAGTCCAGTGTTTCATCACACTCACCTACTGTTGCTGTAGCTTAAACTTTCCACAAAATAACATGTCAGGACGAAAGCACTTCCAGTCTGTGACGGTAATCTGGATAACAGTCAGCTATCGTGTTATTCTCAAAGTTTGAGATAAGAGTTCTCTGAGCGGGGAAGTGGAGCCCGGGTGGAATCTCTCCGCAGCTTCCCAGCTCACTCCTCAGTTTCCAGGAACTTTCCCGATTACACTTTTGCCCTTGGCACGGCTGTATGAGGACGACGTCATTTCAAACGGAGTGCGCCTTAATAGTAAACTATTAAAGTTTTTTTTTGTGTGTGTGTGTGTGTTAGTACCCGTTTGTTTTTGAGCGCGTGCGCCATGCCTTGAAATCAAGCGTAATTACAAATTTTATATACGTCTCAGTTGCACGTAAAAATGAGAAAATTATTCATAACAGCGTTGTTTGTGAATCTTTTTTTAAATCCCTGCATAGATTTAAACTAAAATATCACAAATTTATAGTAAAAGAACGAGGATTACATAAAGTTAATTGTGGACCAGGGGCAGGTCTTAAAAACATTTTAAGTGCAGGGGGTAAGGGGTGCACAGGTAACTGAGACCTTTTAAAAATTGTCTAGACTTTAGGAATAGTGGTCATCTGAAGGAAAAAGTGAAGAAAAATTTGTAAAAGCAAATAGCCCATGATATATATATATATTTTATTAATATTTCATTTTTATTATTATAATTTTTTTTTATCAATATCTAACTTTGGATGATCTTGCATTGGAAGGCTGTTATCACTGTTGCAGACTTATATTTTAGTCATCACAAGAAAAAACTTGCTTTGAGGTAAATCACAAGTTTTTATGTTTTTCTTCAGCATTCATGTTAAACTTTGCCCATTCATGTCATCTGGTGATTTTTTTTACATTTACATCCTTTTCTTATTATGTAAATAGTTGGGATGCAAATATGATGGCTCGCATAGGCTGTTGGTGAGATGATGTGGTATAAATGCTGAATTATAAACCATGAACAATGTTGATAGAACAACATCACCAAATCCAGACCTTTTGGACCACTGTCCTGCAGCTTTTCAATGTGTCCCTGCTCCAACACACCTGACTCAAATTAAATTGAGCCAACAGCCTATGAAGATTAGAAGTTATGACATGCTGTATTCACTTGCATTAGGGCATCTGGGTTTTAGGTTTACAGTGAATTTGTTTGTTAAGTTTGATGGTCTATTCTTGGGGTGATACCTGCAGGCTAATCAGATTTTAGGGGTGGCCCATGCCCTCCCAGACCACCTCTTTGGCCACACCCTTGTTGAGGACGTCATAAAAGAAAAAGCTGATCATTAAGTTGCAGAAGGCTACAAATTCATCGCCAAAGAGTTTGGGTTCTACCACTTTTCACATTGGTTTCACAATTATTTTCCTGTTAGCCGCTTAAAGTTTCCCTACAAAGTTTCTATAAACCAGAGTCACAACTATTAACTGCCCAGTTCACAATTCATGTATAAGTTCTCAATTTACTTCTGGGAAAAGACAGAAAGACATAGTGGATTTAAATCCCATTTTGAAACTGAAACATGACAGTATGCTATGTTTAATCTTCTAAAGTTCACTTTCTTACATTATATAATAAAAATATTGCAGAAGAACCTGAAGTGAGCAGTTCATCTAAGGAAACCTGCCTACGGGAATGGCCTGTAATTCTTCTTGGCTGATGGGTAGAATGATAAAATGTTAGAAACATTTAGTAGCATAAACAACATATAGCTGTTTATTTACACCACATACTGAACTGAATGAATGAATGATTAACCACAGTGTGTTGTTTTCTTCTCACTTGTTTAAATGGGTTTTGTTTGTCTATGTTTATTACTTGTTCTGTATTTATGCAGAACTCTCGAAAATGCTATAGGGTTTGGGAATTTACAGATTTCTTTTACTCGATATTAAAAGCAACTAAGAACAGAACAATATGAGTAGAGTCTCTTCAGTATATTCATATCAATGCTGAGTGCTGTAAATTTGAACTGTACAATTCTCTACTAATCTTTAAAATCATGATTTTAACCTTGATTTTTTCCCATTGTTTCCATAAAGCATGGCAAACTATTGTTGTTGCATAAATTAACTACCTGTTTTTTTTTTTTTTTTTTTTTTTAGCTCTTCCTACTCCTCCTCCTCCTCCTCCCTTCAGATCACCCATTGTTAAGCTCCTTTATGTTGGTTGCTGGAGTGTTTGCTCTGCGGATCGCTCTCTGCGGATGGCATGGAAACCATCATGTTTACAGACAGAGGGAAGGTAACGGAGCAGAAGTTCTGCTCTGCAATCTATAATAATAAATTTGAAGTTTGACAGAAAATGTGAAAATGCATAAAGACCATGTTGATGTCTGTGCATTGAGAGCTGCAGGAGTAATTGGAGTGAGCAATCAGTCATAATCACTGCAGGGAATTTACAAAACATAATGGTGGGTTGTAGTTAAGATGCAGTCATTCCGTTTGACTAATGGCCTTCAGTGTATTGCATAAAATATGTTTAAAGTATAATTCTCTTTTTATGAGAAGACTCTTGCCTGATTCTTAACTGAATTGCATTCTGTAATTCTGTAACATGAGAACAGTTAATTATTAATTGCTTGTTGATAAATGAAAAGGTGGTTTTAGAGAGGCTCCATTTAGTCACCATACTTCTGCCTGTTTACGCAAGTCAAAGCTTGCATTTATTACATGCATTCAGCCAATAATAATTTTCATTCATTACTTTTATGCACATTTATCTTTAATATTTCATTAATATTGTTAAAAAAAGACATTTAGTGTAGATTGCTGTGCAAAGTTCCCTCTTCTGCCAGCAGGGGTTACCATTAGTACACCAATATGGTTGTGCTGTGTTCTTGTTAACCCGGTGTACCACAGATTTTCAGAAATAGAGAAAAGATTTAAAAAAAAAAGAGGACATGTGCTAAAGGTCAAAGTAATGCTTGTGAAGATAACAAAGATAAAACTGCTGCTTGTTTACATAATTGTAACAAATACTTTACATCTTCCAGAGATCTTGCCTGCTCCTTGAGGTGATCTGGCTTCTTCTTCCCTCCACCAAGTGAGTCAGTGTGTTTCTAAATGTCACAGAGTAACAGGATGGTAAAGCATCTGAGTTGAAAATAGAACGGCAAACACACTTCAGTACAGCATCAAACACTGACGCTCTGAGTAGTCAACAACTCATCTGATTTCATTGGTTTTCTTTTTGGGGTTTTAAGGGAAGGGTTTCTTGGAGAATAAACGAAGATGAATGTACATGTACAGAAGAAAAAGAGGAAAAAAGAAGAGCTAGATGAGATTTAAGTGTTGACCATTACCAAATAGCTCCATTTGTAGCAGAATTAATGCTATAATAGACTCTCCCCCACTTATAGAATCCATTTTCTCCCTCTTGATGACAGCATCAGCACTCAGGGAAGCAGCAAAGCATTTATTCCGGTGTCAAGATGAGAAATCACGGGTGATTTCTCTTTAAGTTATATTACAATGGTCACTTAAGGTAATGCACACCACAGTGGATCTGTAATTAATTAATCTACTTTTGATTTGCTAATGACAGTCCAAGTCAAATACAAGGTTAGTAAAGGCTGAGTCAATCCTTTTAACTGCAGCAGTAGAGAGTACAGTAGTGAGTGTTGGAGATATCAATTTATTGGTGCCATCCTTCATCATAACGGCTCCTATTAGCCTGCAGCACCTCACATACTTACTCTTGGGATGTTAATAGACCCATATAGTGTTACAAACACTAATATATGAGATTTCATTAAAAATCTCTTATGAACAGAATCACTCGTGTTATTTTGTACTCTATAGTTTAAAATTGATGTTTTGTAAGACGTTTAAAGCAAGAAGGCTATAAATAGCAGTCTCTTGGGGATGCAGTGCCATCATCTGTACATGAAGTACAGTAGGAAGAAAAGACCCATCCATCTCCCTCCTCTTCTCCTCTATTGTCAGTACCAACACCAAGATGAAGATGAGTGTGAGAGAGATTGGGTTGTGAGCGCCTTCCAGCTCCATCCATCAATCTAAGTCGACTTCTCTAATAATCTTTACAGAGACTGATGAAATAAAAGAAAGGACAGCAGGGAACACGGGCATCCACATCCTCTCCTCTAGGCTCTGTTTTCTGTCTTCTGCCCCTCCCTGCTGTGTTTTTTCAATGGGATGACTCTAATAAAAGAATGCTGACACAACAGCCCACATGTTTAGAACTGCTGGTAGGCCATAGACTTGTTTTTAATTTGAGCACACATTCGAGGTGAAGCCTCAGGGTGTGGGTGCTGTAAGTCCCCTTTTTCCTTTTCAGATATTATTAACACTGCGCCTCTGGAATCACATTAAGGATGAGGAGGCCTGAGTGCTGGAACACCATCACAACACTCGCTCTGACACTGTCCAATCAACAGAAACACGTCACAAGTCTTCAATATAAACACAATGGGTGAACAGAAGCTTGGACAACATGAAATGTGGATGAAAAAAATGAAAGAAAATTTAATTTAGTAACTGAAATCCAATTAAGTCAGTGTTACTCAGCTGTAACACAATGTGGCTCAGTGACAAAGCTTAATGCTGTCTTTATACTTGTAAAACATTTATACACAAAACCTGGAGCCGCTTCATGTGGTTATATCAGAACTGACCTCTCTGAGTGCAATAAGAGGATGAATGACACTTTATTGGCACTTGAAGATTAACCCATTTAATGTTCTGCATATTGCTGCTGAATAACTGCGCTACACTCTCACACAGACTCTGAGACATCTAATTTTAGACTGTTTGGGAATCTAGTTTTTATTCAGTGTGATGATAAGGGCTGTCAGGTCACATAAGACAACCTAGAGGGTCCAGATATTGAGGGATGTGTCATTAGACCCCTGCCTGTAGCCCCCTGGTCAGAGTCTCCCAGCATCCATCTTCATTAAAAAGGTTACTCTCTGAGCAGATGGTCATTAACAGCACGCCCTCTTCAGTTTCAGCACCCACTATGTAGTAGGACACTACCTAGAGGACATCTAGTGTCCCTTGGGGAATCCCAGAAAACTGCACCAACAAGAAAAAGTGGAAACTTGATAATGACCGCTGGGATCTTCATAAATCTCCTTTTGAAATATTTGAAAATATAATAATGAAGTATGAAGACTGGTCCATGTTGGAGAGTAATGAATATGTCAAGTCAGTGTTGTCATGTCAGTGTTTTTCAGACTGAACTTGGACAGGAAGTTTAGGGAAAGCTGGAGCCATTAATAAAAAACTGTCAGCGGAAAACAAATGAATGGGTACCTCTGGTTATAGTTTATATTCTGAATCTTTGAACCTTGTCCCACCAAACTGGCCCACACTTGAAAGAAAGAAAGAAAGAAAGAAAGAAAGAAAGAAAGAAAGAAAGAAAGAAGAAATCAGAGAAAAAGAAGCAAAACTAAACCCCTGCTTGACTAAAGATAACCTAGGGTGACATAGCAGGAATCAAGGAGCATGAATTGCCACATTTCTACATATGTAAACAAGGCAAGTTTCAAGCTAAACACATGTCTAAGTCTTTCTATATGTATGGCTTAAGCTAGCAACTGTTTGTATGTAGGTCTTCGTATAGGTGCCATGTTTAACTACACCTCTCTCAGCACTTTAAATATTGAAAGTGGATGTCAGGTTGTGGACCATGAGCTGTTTTATAATTTGAAATGGAATCTGCTTAGTTTCTGCCTTAAGAATAGGGACTATTTCACTGTTTATAATAAAATGCCAACACATTCTGCTGTGAAACCATTTTTTAAGAAAAAAAGAAAAATGCTAAAGCTTTAAAATAGGGTGACAATGAAGAAAGCACCTAAAATCTGCTCTGGACTTTATCACAAAAGTCAAGGCTATGGGTTTTGCCATTTTTTTGTCCAGCAATCTAAATGTAACCAAATCATCATCTTTAACTTCTTTAACTTTTGTAGATAAGGTCATCATTTTTTAATTACCTATCCACAGTTACAGGTATTTTGATCAGGGGTGTCCAAATATTTGCATGCTACTGTGGTTGCTGTCATTTAATTAGTCATGCCTTGATGAAGTTTATCAAATTGTATACTTTATGAACCTAAATAATCCTATGTTTTTGTAAAAGGTCACACTTTGACTCCTAAAAAAATTTAAAAAAAGGTTGTCATGGGTGATTTGTTATGTTATAACGCAAGGTTTCAGTATGAATAATGCAAATTTTATCAGCATTTTAGTCAAGACAGCCTCATCATAAGTATGTTCAACGACAGCCACCACGGATCCCAATTACTGCAGTAATCACTCCCTAGCTGAAAGCACGGATTCAGACAGGGTAAAGCATTATCCATCTTCATCATATTCATTATCAGGCAACAGACGCAGGTGTCCTAGCCTCCCACTGCTCCACACCATTAGTGCCTGATAGACAGAGGGACTATACTTACTTAAAGCGCCCACATCGCTTCTTTTTTTTTTAAAGAAAAAACAAGGAAAAAGCTTAAGTTGAGATGTACACTTGGCATACAGTCTACTTTTCTATCTATACTATAGCTAAAGCATGTCATACACATCAGGTTGACAGGCTGCCGTGTCCATTAAGCGCGCACGGTCAAAAGTCATACAGCGGGGGGTTTGCAGCACATCATTTGTCCTCTCCTGATTATTCTGTGCTGTCTCTATAACAAGGAGGGTCAGTGTGACAGACATATATTATCTTTGTTTCACAACCGCAGAGCAAAAAGGTGATACTGAGCAGTGTAAGTGGTGGCATGTTTCTCAGCTATCGATCCACCTTATATTCGCATGGGCAGGGGTGCAAAGGGCAGGCTGCTCCCTGCTGAAGGAACCTGTGTGTGGGCACCAAGCAGGCTGAGCCATGGATGTGCATTGCGAAGATATGTTGTGATGCCTCAAATAAATCACCTCATTAGCCTGTTCTCTAATGGGTTGTTGTAGCACCGGACTGACACCATGTTCCTGTTAAAGCTCATGAGATTTCAAAATTTTTAAATGCTTTTGGGTGTGATCGTTTTCCTATCCTCTGGCACCTGGTCGAGGTCATTCCATTAGGTGGGATGATTTACATATAAATTGAACAAGCAGTATTACACTCCTGCTTAAACTCATCTGTTTCACTACTGTATCCCATTATCTGTCTTCCATACTTCAACAAGCATTTAATCTCGTCTTTCATATTGTCTTATGTTTCATTATGTTTCAAGTGATATTTATTAAAATTCATTTAGCTAATAACGCCCACTCACACACACCCTTTTTTCTGCAATGTACCTATTCCAGTGTGTTCATAACATCTGTGTATCCTGAGGTGAAATGGGAAATGTTGAAAATTCACTGGAATATGAAAAGCAATCATATTTTTTGTATCAGTAAGCAGGTCTGTGGTAGCTGGAGGTCATTCGTGCTTTCTGCTGTTGCTTGGGGAGGCATTTTGTAAAATCCCTCAAGGCTCACCTAGTTAATTAAGTTTTTCTGCTATTACAACAGTGTAACTTGCTATTTTACTGCACCACAAAGACAGTTCTCTTCTACCTCTGAGGGTTTGATGGATTTCTCATCTCATCAGTATGATGCATTGTTTTCACCAGAAAAACATTTAATTGATATGAGCCTTATTTGAGTCGAAACAATAAGATTAAGTTGTAATTTTTATCAAACAAAGGAAATGAAGAAAGTGAAAAAAACTTAACTTCATCCTGTGGCGTTGTTTTGGTGATATGTAATTTGAATGCTAGGAGGAGGTGGAGGAGAAACTCCAGATATAGAAATGTGTGGGTGTGTGTATGTGACTTTATCTACTGCCAAGAAATAAATTAAGCAATAACATTGACTAGGTGAGCTGCTTATGAAGGGTAAAGAGACAAACTGATTACAAGCTGCAAGGAAAAAACTACCTGAATACTACTCTGCTGCAACATTATTATTATTATTATTATTATTATTATTATTATTATTATTATTATTTTTGCTCACTATTAAATCTCCAAAAAGTGAGGAGCACAGCCTTCCAAACACGTATGTTGTAGAACTTCAAATCCCTAAACATTTTTGTTAAATGGTCTAAATTAGTAGGAAAATAAAGAGTAGCAGCCTTTATTTTTCACCCTTTATTTTCAGTATTGCAGGAGAATGTTTGTGTGCATGTCCCTTTTAAATTCAAAATTATAAAAAATTCCGCATCTTGTAAGGCCCTCTATTATTTTTTTCTCTTTAAAAATAGATGGTTTGACAGATCTCCTGTTTCCTTTTATTTTATTTGAAAGTTAGCATATTCAGAAAATGTGCCATTATTTATCCTCTGTAGAGCACAAGCCGAGACAGACTAAACATAAGCAAAATTGTACAAGATGATAAAATTAAGATGACTTGACCTTTAGCTTATTTTCAAGGTCCTCTTCTTAATTGCAATAAATAGATTACCATAGCAACTAGACTAAGCTCTTAAAGGCTCCTCTTTCTGCAGACTAATGATTGCAACAACAGTTTGATTACAATTTTTTAATTTATAAAGAAACATGGAAAACTTGTGAAGTCTGACCTCAATGTGCCGACAACACACAACATGGTCTTCATCTCTTGTTCAGTGTAAATCTAAATAAGATGCTGTAGAAAAGATGTATTCTTGATGTGCTTTGAGCTATCTTTTTGAGCAATTTTTCTCAACTCAATCTCAAATCAATCAAATTTGACCCCAAATCAATTTTTTTCCTCCACTCAGTTTGATGTGCTTGTGACTTTAAACAGATGTAAAAAAGGGAAAGCAGCCATTTCAGATGCAGGTATATAATCGCAACATCATGTGGCTGACATGCTGTAATTACACAATAATGCATGAGATGAGAAAGATGAGCATATCTGTTCAGAATATGAAGGAACAATCTGTGTGCCATCAACATCCTCTGCAATTTGATTGATTTACACCTATTACACAGTTTTTGTAATGACATTTTTCTTATAAATATATAGTTTGCAAAGAGAAACATCAGGCTGACTGTAACATCTGCCTGACTCACCTGGTTCACTCACACTGACTCCATCCTCTGTTAGATCTTCTGGTTCACAGCAGAAAATCACTGATGAGGCAGTTTCCTGCTGCTGAGAGGCAAAGGCTTGTCAAGGAGACTCAGATCGGTATGTCCTGACCTCCACAGATATCAAGCATTCTTTAACAGTTTGAGGCAACAGAAGAATCTGTCTTTACTTGGATATTACAACATTTTCCATGAGACATCCTTCTATTAAAAAACAAAAGAAAACTTGCTTTTTAAAATTTATAATCTCAGCTTTTTTTTTTTATTATAGAAAAATTTCATGACATGAATTGTATTCTTAAACAAACATTTTTTCTTTGAATTTTTAATAAAGAGACATGAATAATAAGCCAGGTAGTGCTTTAAGGTAATGATTGAATTCAAAACAGGGATGGGTTCTGGGTGTAAAACAGTATTAAAAGCAACTTAAAGTAATTGTTTTCTAGTTTCGTACAATTCCAATTTTATTTGTCCTAATGCAAATCATGGTGTCAGGCTGGTTAAATGCCTATTTTACTTTAAGCCAAAGTAAAATAATTTCTTTTCTCTGCTTAATACGCCAGTAGGTGAAGAGAAAAATATTACATAGATGCTTGAGTTGCTTAAGAGTCATGACATACATAGTATTTATTCAAAAATCAGGTTTAGAACAATGATAATGTTATTAAAAAAAAAAAAAGATTTAGAGCAATTTTGGGTTTTAATTTAAAAGAAAAAAAACTGCAACATTTTCCTGTATATGTTATTAATAAATCCCACATTGATTCTGGCTTATATTAACACTAAACAGATCCCAAAAAGGAACTTCAGGGCTCAAAGGAAACAGCAATATACTGTAGTTTATTATATAATATTGCCTCAGGTAAAGCTCATCAGAGATCATATTAACTGTGAATAGTAATATAGCTGGGCTTATATGTCAAAAGTGTTGACACACTTTTCAACAGGACATCCCTCACTGTTTAATCCATCTCTCCTCCACAGAAAAGATCCTTTAAGCTCTGTGAGGAGGAATAACGAGAAACCACAACTACGCAGAAGTTTCTTTCCTCTGCAGCAAAGCAGATTGAAACACCTACGCAACCGCTCTCGTGTCCAGCTCAAACAGAAGATGCAAGCTGAGGCTGACGAGTGTCTGAGAACAAATTCAATGACTGACAGACAATCCTGTTTTTTCTACTAAAGCCAATAATGTGGAACGCTATCAGGTCTCTGCTAGGCCTCACGATGAGAAAACTCTCCAGTGTGTGAAACGTGTATCAAAAAGAACAGAATGCATACTTGCCTAGCTTAGCATTGCTTAGCATGTCCTTTGTGTGACGATGAATTTCAGAAAAACAAAAAGAAACACAAAATTACCTTGAACTTGAAAAAATATACAATATATTTTTATCTTTTGTAGCCCATTTAATGAGAGGACAAAGTTGCTTCCAAATATATAGGTACAACTATACACATATTTATGGTGTTAGAGAAGTGGCAGGTAGAGCTGTTGATCAACGCCATGCATGAGAGTAATAGATCCGTTTAGCGTTAATCAATGTCGCTCAGAGGCTCATTGAGCAGTGCACTCAGCATCCTGCTTTTGTGTCAGAGAGCCTTTTAATCTAATTGGACATTAAACTCCTGTCATTATTCCTCATGCTCTGAGACTTATTTATAGCTCTCCTGCTAGCTTGTCTTTACCTTTTCATTACAGCATGCCAGTCTACATCAGCAAACTCATTAAAGGAAATGAATCAAAGGAGAAAGCTGATGTGAGGCTGAAAAGTGTAATTTAATAAATGTGTGTTAGGCCGCAGCGTTCAGCACATCATTCATGTTGTTTACAGGCTGTAACGTGTTAGCAGGTGAGGGCACTTTAATAATAAAGGCTTCTCACAAAGGCAAATATCAGTACTGCATCTTAATACTTTGGGGAGTGAGAGGACTATCAATACTGAATGCAGTCAGCAAGAAGGTTGTGGTGAACATGGTGCAGAAACAGAAAAATTTCAGGTTTCTCACACTTTCCACCACAAATCAAGAACTTTGACTGTGCAACATGTTGATGAAAGGTTGGCTGTTGTGTTTTTGTCTTGCAGTGTATCTGACGTTAAAAAGAAAAAAAAATGTTTTTTTAAACTGGAAAGTTTAATTAATAAGCAGTTAGGCTCATTACTGCTTATTTCAGTGCAGTCAGAAGTGTTACAGGTTTTGTCCTAGCTAATGCTAGTGTCAGCTTTCTGCCTGCCAGGCCTACATGCTATTCTTGCTATAACAAATCCAAATGTCTACTGATGAAAGAACTCCTTTGTCCCTGTTAAACACAAATGCCAACCGAATTAAGCAAAGCTTTAATAGGGCAGTCACACTAAAATAAGCCTAAAATCAACGAACAAGGCATGTGCTTTTGCTGGAACGGTCAATCGGGTTCTTCTCACCAAGCACAAAAGCTGCTCTAATCAGTACCAGATCAAAGCTTTAACTTACTGTAAAGTTAAGATTTTTCACACAAAACAATCTGGAAAGTGCTGTGAAGAATGGAGAAGTGACTCTTTGTGGACCTTCAGTATAATTTTTCAGCCTGCAGGGAAGTGCTCTATATCAGCATCCATACTGACAAAGTCTTATAGGGAGTCCCATCAAGGCTGCATCCATTTTTCATTTTAAGTTATTTTTTAAAGGCTTTTCTACCAAACATCAAGTAATTGATTGTATTTTGAAAAGCATAAGAATCTGAGATCAAACACATAGTTCAAATCTAATCAAACTTTATTTATGAAGCACTTTTCAAACAATACAAATTTTGAATATAGATAAAACTTTCACACACTCAAGTATAAAAAATTCATGTTCAGTAACACACACCTAAACATATTGTCTGTTTCACACAGACATCAGCACACTCACATCCACACAGTGCACATATACAACCCCCTCCCCTACCCCCACTTCTCTTTGCACAAACATATACTCTGACTTCTAGTTTCTGTCTCTTTAACTGAAGCAAAAAAAAAAAAAAAATAATAGAAAAACATAACTGGAAATAAACATCTGAGGATAAATATCTGGACCGACACTGAGGTGAGGAAACAATATCTTGGGGATCCGTCCACACCAGCAGCTGCCTTCCTAAGGACCACAGAGGGCGTCACCACATGAACTGCCTACATCAGGGCAGGCCGAGGCCCACACCATAGCCAGGGCTGCATTGCAGGACCCCACCAACCAAATCAAGTTGGGCGATCTACACATCATGGGCATAGCTTCTAAATTGTGGAGGATCCCCATGAGGAAAACAGGGCATTTCTCAAAAATCCTGCTACAATTTTTGGGAAGAAGAGGCTTCTACTGCAGTCTATTGGACTAACATGGCCATTTCAAAAAGTAGTCTTAATGCACAAAATGTTCTGACCAATCATCTGTATGTGGTAAGAAGTGATTATGGGGATTTAGTGTAACTTGGCTCATTTTTTGTTTTTGTTTTGATGACAGCATTATTGGTGCATTCACACCAGGAAAATCTTGGTATGTGGTTCAATTGGGGGCTACAACATTCTTCAAGACCGTGTATGTGTTCACGCTGCACTACTTCGCTCGCTGCCTACATTTCTTCTGTATGGACTGAGTCTGTCTCTTTGATTTGAATCAGAGTTCATTTGTGCATTCACAATTTCCCAAACAAAGTGGACCTCCAGAGCAAACGGACTAGAATTTGAATCAAGGGAATCTGGGGCCTATCCCAGTAATTAGCAGGCAAAAGACAGGACTTGGGCAACTGTTTTGCCTAAAAAAATAAATAAGTTCTGATAAACTCATTGTACAATGCTTGCAAAATGAGCAAGTATTAGCTACTAATGACACACTGCAACAGATACTGGATATTACTTTAAGAACTGTGGGAAAGTCATGAAGAGGATGAGTGAATTGTGGACAAATCTTAAAAATATTAGGTCTTAAAACTGTAGCAGGTTTTGAGGGTCTTGGGAGACCCCACTGTCATGACTGTGTGCGGAGCAGCCACACAACACCACCCCATGGGTGTTTAAAAAAACACTTTAAATGAAAATGTACTTGATGTAGTAGATGATGTGATCATTTGTCATTTCAGATCAGCTCAGTGACACTCCAAATGCCTCCATGTAAATTCCCAGTCTTGTCATTTTTCTGTGTTTTCTCACCTCTTATGTTTCTCCTCCGCTCAGTTTATTTCTCTCTCTCCCACCACCCCCTCAATTATTTGTGTTTTCACAGCGTTCTTGTATTTTTCAATCTGTTAGAGTTTGTTAGTCTGTGGTGATTAATGAGTGCTGAAAATGGACACAATGTAAAGGTGGTATCATTTATTGTTGGAAGGATTTGGGGTTATTTATTGGAAATTAGTTAAGACTTGATAAACACAGTGATTCTTTAGCTTATTTTTTTTCTTTTACTCACAAATGTGGAATGTTTTTGTTCAAAAGTAACCACAAAAAATTGGGAGCATGTGCAGTAAAAGTAGATCAACAGAAAGATTGCATTTCAGTGTTTGTTGTTAAAATTTACAAAATCCTACAACACTAAAAAGTCAGGAAGCTGTGCAAAATAAATTAGCATTAATTGTCAATCATTCAAACCTTAAAGGTAGATGATATATTGTTTTCCTTCACTGAAACAGTAAAAATTATAACAGGATGAAACACATTGGCAGTTATTAAATTACTTCTTTTAACAACTCTGTGAATATTTGGGAGCCAAAAAGACTGAATTGTTTTTTCAAAAGAAGCATTTTTCCCTATGTTTTAATAAAGGATTTCAGCTTATTGTTTTAAGCATGTTTTTAAATAATTTTCATTTAAAATTTTTACAATTTAACACCAGGACTTCTTGGAACCATCTTTGTTAATGAATTCCAGAATGTGCTTTTTTCTCCTTTATTTAACCAGATAAAAACCTAATTGAGATTAGAAATCTCTATTTTAAGACTGATCTGGCCAAGAAGGCAGCACAACCACAAGTTTATAATGTAGCTACCACATAACAGAGATCAACTATTAAAGCACAAGTAAAACAAAGGTAGCAGCCAACACTAGATAAATACAGCATGAGGGCGAAGGCCATATTAAGTCTAGTTTCTAGACATGATGAGAGAGAGTGATATAAAGGAGCTAGACCAAAAATAGTTTTATATATGAAAATCAGCCAAACTGAAAGCAAGAGTACGTAAAAGGACAGCCATTCAGCAGTAGTGTGGAAAGTGTGGTGATGTCTGGGATTTCTGCAGCCAGTAATAAAACACAGAGCATGGTGTCTAGTCTCTTAAAATACTGACCAGGCATTACAAGAGACCCCCATAATCCAGCAGACGTAGGAACGTAGCTGAAATCAAATATTCTTTTGTTTTGAATGAAAAATTCTAAAGAAGAAACTCAACTTTAAAGTTTTCAATGTGTACCTTGAATGACAGATTTTGATCAATGGTTATAACTAAATACTTATAGCATGAAATTAGTTCCAGTTCAACCCCTTGAGTTGTTGAAAGCTTAGGAAGAGAATAGTTGCCATTTGAAAAAACATATTTCTCTGGGTGCTTGGAACTGGGACATGTTGAGCCAATAATTAATTGAAAAAGAAGAACTGCATCACACATAGATTTAAAACTGTTAGAGACAGGAGACAGCTGTCCCAGTTGAAGTCTCCAATCAAGAGAATCTCCAAAAAATCAAGTGATGATAAATGTTTACTTAATAATAATAAAGCTTTGCTGCTCGCTGAGGGGGAACGGTGGCTGAGAAGTGCAAAAAACATTTAAATAAAAAAATAACACATTAACAAGTTTAAAAATAAAATGACATTTACGAAACATATTTACATGTTGAAAAGAAATTTGAAATTCACAAAACACATTGCAAATTAGAAAACTAATCTACATGTTAGGAAACAAATTTACAAAGTATTAAATATTAAAAGTGCCAAGACAAATCTGCAAGTGGAAAACACAAATACAACTCCCGAAATAAATTAACAAAAGACCAAAAGAACAAAATGACCTCATCTTGTAGTTCAAACAAACGATTTGTACTTCAGCTTCATGCGGGAGGCCAGCGGCGTGTTTCGTTGAGTTTTTGACAGCTGACCAATGTTTTGCCCTTTTTATGGACTCAACTTCAGCCAGTTAACATCTTTTTATTCTTTGTGCGGACGATATCTGGAGATTTGTCGTCAAAGAACCACCAAATAAGGAGAATAAATGTTAAATAAATGTTTTGTGCTAACAAGAAAACCCAAACAAAACAAATCACCAAGCAAAAAAAGACTTTATCTTCAATAATATGGCATATTTTTTTAAAAAAAAGGCACGACTCAGTCTCTAAGTTAGATGTTGCATTTACATATTTTTCTGTTTTTGTTACAGGTGCTGTAATAATGCTTCATGTGCTTTTATTAGATGTGTGCATGCTAATTTTTAGCACAAAATGCTCTGAAATATTCAAAATTATCAGTTTTTAAAAAATTTAAGACTAAAAACATAGAGTTCTTGCATTTAAATAGCGGGTTTTTATGTATTTTTTTCTTTATTGCATCTTGCTTTTCTTCACAGTATGACCTTTCATGCAACAATTACATCGTGTGAACATTTCATTAGCCTAATATGTCCTGGCTGGGACGTACAGCCTTATTGTGCTGAGCCTACTGTTTTCATCACACGCTGAATGAACCTCCTCCTGTGCTTACCTCATCCCTTCCTGTCATCTGTAATACAACAAATGAATTGTGTACTTGCCCTACAGTATGTCTTCTCACAAATTAATGAAAGATATTATCTCATAAAGCTTTTCATCTCATCTGCCTAGTGTCAGTGCTTTGTGTTAGCATTATAAATTCAAAATTTAAGTACTTAAACTTTTATTTAAGTATACCGAATTTTGTTTGTGGTTTATATTAGTCAAAGTCAGGCCAAATTTATTGGGGCAATCATAGTTTGTGAAATTTAATTAGCAAGAAAAATGTGACAAAAAAAGGTAGAATGTGAGAAGGTAAAATGAGATTTATTTCTTTATAAAACATGGCCATGTTCCTATCGTCACCCTTCTGAAAGCTTCTGCCTTGCTCTTTTCCTGTGATGTCCAGTAATTTGGACATACTTCGCCAGTAACAGTCAAGTCCCCATTAACTGCCTGACAGGTCAAACCAGTTTTATTATTAACCTTCACAAGGCCCTCAGTAAACTGTCATAGCTTTTCTTCTTTCCTCAATGCCATCCTCTTGTTTAGTTTCTTTTTCATTTTATTCTTTCCAAAAACTGTCAATTTTAACTGTATGTGTTAATAATAGTGCATGGGGAGGATTGGTTTATATCCAATGAAAAGTCCTCACTCAGTTAAACTATTGAACTGCATGCAAAACAATTAAAATGATCATCATAAATACCTTCTTAAATACCATTATCGTCATTTCAGCCATAAACTCGTAAATCTAACAATATGGTTCACAGCCTGCTATTTTCTCCTCCACTGTGGAAATGGAGCCTGTTCCCTTTTGCTCCCTGTGCATGGTCAATCACATACACATTGCATGGGAAATTAATTCCATTATTAAACATGCTGCACTTCAGAAATTTCAATTACTGCAGCATGTGGAGGAGGACAAAAGTAATGTGTGCTGCCTCTAATACATGAATATTGTATTAGACCAGGAGAGTAATCATGGCTGATAGCTACAGAAGTCGACTGTCTCGAGGTCCATTTATATACATGACTTCTGGCCAGATGGCCACCTTAGACAACAGGTTGCATTTATGCAGCCATTAGGATTTGAAAATTGTTTAAGTGGACAAGGTTGTGACAACCAGCAGCTCCAAAACACTTAAAGGGTTTGAGAGGTACGGTAAATGTTACATAAGTGGACAACTCTTTAGTAAATGAATTAACACTGCTAACCCATCCTCTTGTTATAGCAGAGAAACATGTTTGTTGTATAATTGAAGTGTTTGTATTAAAATACAACTGATTTCTTTCAGAGTACATTTACAAGATAAAATCTCAAGGTCCTTTTTTATTTTTGTTTTAGTAGTCTTCTGGGAAATTGGTAAAGCAGAAAATCAAGGGAACAAAGTGGTGTGGTTTGACCCCTTAGAGGACAAACACTTACCACTGTTAATTTCCTTGCTTGCCATTTCCTCATGTTTTGCAGACTTGAGCACTCTTTCCAGTTGGGTAAAATGTCCCTTGTTGCCATCGAGCCATGAGTCTGAGAGGAAAAAAAGGTCAAAGCAATTTATATGTGACACATAGAGTTTGATCGCTTTGTCATCGCCTCGGGGGCCAAACCTGCCGCTCTCATAAGTACATTCCACAAGCACCCAAGCACCCACATATACACCTGTTATATGTGTGTTGGGGAGGGAGGGGGCATGCATGCACGCATTGCAACATACACACAAGCAAACACATGCACAGGTGCATGCACCACACACACATAACAACTACCATCTGCAAGAAATGTGAGAAAATTATTTAGGTTCAGCCTGGTTGCATGTCTTTGCTGTGTCTTTGTGTTATATGTCAAACAAGGTGAAAGCGTCACGGTGCAGAGGTTAAATAAAGGACTGATTTAAGATTCAAGTTTGCTTATGTACTGCATGCAATATGTTTTTGCAATGTTACATTCATATTTATTAAAAAATATCTGTTTTATAGTAAATGTTTTGAGACTAGGAAAGAAAAAAAGTATTTTAATGCAGTGTAGATTATAAATGCAGGACTCTGCCATGTTTTGTTGAAATAGGCCAGTGAGCAGAGGGTAATAACTGTCATTGAATCATATACCATATTGTGGTATCTAATGAACCGTTCAAGATAATTAATGTCACATTTGACATTTACAGTGATATATTTGTTGAGAAACATATTAATCAACCAAACATCTGGCAATAGTTGTTAAGTAAATAGTTTGAGATTTAGGGAAATCTGTCTATTTGCTGTACAGCAAACAGCCAGTTAGCTTAGCTTAGCAGAAAGACTGGATTTGGCAGGAAACCGTAAGCCTGGCTCTGTTAGGAGGTAACAAAAGTTGGACTCTAATGCTCATTTTGCAACTATTTTCCTTGGCTTTATGCTTTTTCTGGTTGCCTAGCAACTGTCTGCAACTAAAGCGTACGGTGAAAATTTCTGAAATTATACCCAGTATGATTTGCCATATAGCACAGTAGCACTGGCTTGTTGGTGACAATGTACTTTTTTTGTTAATCAACTTGAAAATGACACCTTGTTCTTTAGAGTAAAATCTGTTTATTTGATTGTTACCAGTTTAAACAATTAATTCAAATTGGTTTCTTTTTTATTTTATTTTATGCCACTTTAAATAACTAAGTCAGAGATAAGGGTTAAATAAGCTAATCATTTTAAGACAAAATAATGCTATCCCTATAATCCAGATTAACACTGATCTATGTCATTATTAAAAAATAAAAAAAAAATAGAAATCTTATCACTTCAAGCTTCTAAAAATCCCAAACATTTGTAGCCATTAAGTCCCCCGTATGCAACATTGTTCCTGTGTATCTTGATATTAAACTGTTTAGACAGATGTTGTTGTTGAAGTGCTGTACTGAAATCTTTTAAACTATTTCAGGATATGTGGCCACCATTACTGGATTCCTACAAGTCAAAACACTGAACATTATGACAGTAGCAGAAAGAAATGAAGACCTCGGATTGAAAGAGGCCAGAGTTCTTTATATCTGCTGTTACAGATGAAATTGTCCAGATGTGTCATTATTTATCGTACACATCTGCTTGGGCTACTGGCGACAGAGAGAAGATGGGGGGAGTGGAAAGGCTGGAGGCGGTAGCTGCCTCTATGAATACTCATCATGCCAATTCCACTGTGATTTATGGAGTCTTACCAAAGCAGGGGACAAATGACCTTCGCACATAGTTATCAGAGGAAGATATCAGTGGACAGGGATTTCCGTATCACATCCCTCTTTGCCCCAGGACCCAGACCAGACACTGTGTTTCTGTGTGCAGGTGTCTATTTCTGTGTGTTGCTGAGTTAAACTGACAGTGAGCTGACCCCTCAGGCAGAGGAACACTGCTGGTTGCATCCCACGTGTGAGTCTGTCTTTGATAGGAAACCCAGTGTTTATGTTGGGAATCTAACAGCTTAAACAGCAGCATAAGATCAACTGGTTTATATGTCTACTGCATTTAGAAATAAGAAGGATTTTAATCATGTGAATTTATTGTATTATTGTGTAGTTTCTGGATGCAGAGCTCAGCACTTCGTCAGTGACACCTCCAGAAAAAGTTATTCAATTGGACCAAAGCACGTTTATTAAGGGATCAGTTCTTCTAAATAACATCTTCATCTTAATGGTGTCTACACACATAGTTTGATTGTCTAAATCTTTTAATGTTTAAACAATTTTTTTCCAGTTGTACGTTTTTCTGATGCTTTAAATTTAGTTTATCGTGCAGAAAACACTGACAAATCACACATGAAAAAACTCTGATTTACCGATATGTAATCCTTGATGAAAATACCAAAACAGCAGTGGTCCTGACTTGCTTAGAGTAGTTTCTATTTTTCTTCTACATCTGAATAAGCTGACCTTCTTTGCGCTGCCAGCTAAACGTGGTCTGTGTGTGAATGTGGTCCTGCTGGTTCTGGATGTGGCACCGCATGCTGTTTCCCACATGACCCCAGATGTTATGTGCCATCATGCCTGTCCTCCTGTTGTCAGTCTGGCTTATCTGACTTGTGACTTTTATACAAGTTAATGCAGGATTGATCTGCATTTCCTTTTTGATCTCTTTCTTTTGGTCATAAATTGGAAATGATGTATTTTAGACTTTAAAGAATTCTTATGAAAATAATAATCAACATCCTCAAATCTGAATATGCTATTTGATTTTCTTTTAGTTTTAACTAAATAATTCTTCCTAGATTAATGGTCTGACATTACTATTTTATATATAGCTAATGTGTATGTAAGGCTTTTAATGAAAATATGTTGAACCCAAAAGAATAAAGAGTGTATGAAATTGCATTTATTTATGTTTCGTTTCCAAGCACATAAATGCCATTCTAGACCTCCTACTTAAGCTTGAAAAAACAAAACTGTTATATTTTATGCGGATGGCAGTATGTTATCAAACCTTAAATCCTCAGATAACTATTTTGCAAACCCATCTATTACATGCAATAGTCTTTTGCCAAGTATGCAACTAAAATGACTAGCTTAGACTAAAATCCATTTTATGTATCTATGAAATGGCCAAAATGGTCCTTTCCCTAATGGAACATTTGGAAAATTGTCATGTGATACAAAAAACAAACAAACCTAGGATATTTTTTTGTCGTCTGGCTAAAATCAGTCTGGGAGGCACAACTTTGCTAGGAGGTCACATGATGTTTAGTTACCATATAATCTTAATTAAACAATGTTTAAGGAATAAATTCACAAAGCTACAGTTTTCTTTTGCATTTATATTATGCTGTCTCTGTCTGACCAGGAGCTAAAGGAGAAAAAAAGAAACTTAAGGTAACTGACTGAGGGAGAGTATGTTATTGCACGACAAACAGGCAAACTTGGCCAAGTGTGGCACCCAAACACACATGCACAGTGACACACACAAATGACTGAGACACACACATCAGCACTGAGTCCAGAGAGAAGGAAGAGTCTTTAAACTGGAATCACAGAGATAATTTTTCTCTCACAGAGATAAAAGACAAGAACGTTATGGTAAATTATGACCAGAAAACATGTCAGCTGTGAACATTTATAATCATGTAAGGCACCTCTCCACTAACAATGGAGTTTAGCTGTTGATATTTTTCTTTTGGTAATGTATTCTACTTAGTTTCCACTTCATTAATTAGGATCTAATGTTTAATACCTTGCAAAGATAATTGACACTGACAGGAGCTGTTCAATGCAGCTGTCTCCACCATGCAAAAGAGGTGTGAGGACAGGAAATGAGGTAGAAATTAGACATTCATGAACGAATCGGTTCTATTGAATGGCTCTTTTAAATGAACAATGAGAAGTCACAGTTGTGAGTCATTTGTTTGTGAGCTATTCTTTTTTATCAAATTCTCAACGCTGCCTTCACGTACCTCCTGTAAGTACAACATGCTCTATTCACGTGACGCATCTATGGGCAGAAAGTATTGTTTGGAAACTTTATGAGTTCTATTCAAATGTTTATTAAATTTGCACTAATGTCGCTCAAGTTTATTGTATTTTATTCATATTTTTACTGTATTTTAATGTATTTTTAAAATCTTGTAGTAGATTTTTTATTGGTACATATTTATTATTATTTATTCTTGTTATATATTGTGAGTTTTTTGTATTATTAAAATGTTCATGTGTGGAAAAAATTGGAGTAAAATGGTTTTGCATAGAAATTACTTGTAGCCTGCTTAGTTTTTGTTGTGCAACAAAGTTTTTTGGTGAGCAAAAATCCAAAGTAGTGCTGTCAGTGTCAAAGCATCGAGATATGGAGCCACCTTATGGAATGGTTACACTGAAAACACAAGCTAAATGAAATTATAACCAATATTTCAGAATAATTCTCACCAACAGAGTGCTAGAACTTTTATTAACAAACAAGTTACTCCTCACTGAATTAAAAAAAAAAGAAAATAAATAGGAACGATCCAGTCTTTTGAATGGCTCTTTGAAAGGAACAGCTCCTCAAGATCCTGCTACCTTCAAAGAGTCATAAATCCCATCTCTAAAATAAGATGATGGCTGATGTTTACCACCACAGCACCCTCACCCCACCACCAAACCTTTGTCCAGACTGCGATGCATTTGTCTCCAACTTGTAGAATCTTGTTGAAGCCCAGGCGCCACCACGATGCCCCGCTGAAGAAGGCCAGTGGTGGAAGACGCATGAAGGCACAGTTTAACAGTGAATGTCCAGTTTTTGCTACAAGCTTCAGCAATAAATACCGAAGCACTTCTGGTTACAAGAAGATTTCAGTGCCTGCTGTGTAAAGTGAAAGGAATTAACGCTGAAGCTACTTAAAGCTTCAGCTACCTCCCCTTCAACTCCAGAATTTTGTTTGGAGGTGGAAGCAGGAAAGTCTAACAGCTGTTTCTGTCGGATATTTCACCGTTAGTGGAAGCAGCAGACAAGAGCAGCACGATTACTAAACCATCACAAAATGTTGCACTTCAGGAGAAAAAAGACCAGCCAGTAAGACAAGGAAAAATAACTGGTTTTGTTGTTGTTAAATGCCCCCGTGGGCACAGTGTTTGGTTCACCTGGAATAGCAGCTGCCCTGACAGAGAGGTTATAGCCTCTTGATGCAGCCCAGGTTCAATCACGACATCTTTCCCTGACCCACTTTCTCATCTACCTATTGTACAATAAAGGCCATTAGAACCCACATAATGTTAAGAAAAATAATAGAAAACACTTGTGTGGAGTACATACAAATAACATTTCACACACATTTTATAATGTCCCTATAGGGATTAAGTATTTTTTATGTAATCAGCAAAGACATCGGGATGAAATCAGGATAAATGAACTAATCGTTTTTAATTGGCCTGACTAGTCGATTTAAAATGCCCACCCTTATATTGATTAATATTTATATCATGGTTTATTAATAGACAAACTTCCTTATCGGTTCTGGTAAATTGTGAATATCAACTATCCAGTTGTTTTTAATTAGTTAATCATCAAGTTCTGGTTAACTTTTCATAATTTTCTATCTTTTCTTTCTTTTGTTTGCCTAATTAGAATGCTGACAGTATACAGTAATTTTGTTAGAAATTGTTGGGTTAAATTTGTTACACTTTTTAGGCTAGTTGTTGGCTCTTTTCTGCTCTTCAGTTTTTTTTTTTTTTTTTTCTAAAGCCAAAGTAATCCCAATACAAATTGCCTGGTCTTCCCCATCCAGGTGACACAAGTCCTTTCACATACTGAACCTCATTCCGTAGTCATCTCCAATAGTTTTTTCAGTCTTTATAACAGCATTAAACGGTGCTGGAAATCTGTGTCTCATTTGTCAGTCCATTTTACTGGAGGCTACTGACACTCCAGTCCACAGATCACGAACCCAATTAAAGCAGGCAATTTGTGTTAAATTTATTATGCCAAGACTGCTCTGCCATTGGCTCAGAGCTCATCAGGGTTACCTTTATCACACTTTATAGTTCAGCCTCAGTTCCTGGGAGGTCTCTGATCATTTTTGTTATTGTTCCTTTGATTTATTTCCCTGATAGCAAAGAAACTAGCAGAAGACTGGTTCACTGTCCACTGATAGTAAAATAAACTGCTGCTTCATTATGAGCTCTCTCATCTTAGTAATGATATGGAGGAAAAAGATGTAGTTACTCATTGAACTGCAGGAACTAGGTCTATGGTCGTCAGAGAACAAAATCGAAATCTGTTTTCTGTGACTGGATTATGCTACACAGAGTGGTAAAAATCCATTTCTAAAAAGAACATTTCATTGTCATTATAATATACTTTTATTCAAAGGTAATCGTTGTGCATTTAAAATCTATCCTTCTTATTTGATTTATAATTAACCATTACTTTAACAATATTAACAGTAAGTAAGATTTTTTTTATTTGATTGCCATAGGTTAAGAAGTCATGCTTGGAAGCAGCCTCATGAATGTGAGAGTTACTTAACAAATACTAAAACAGTCTGTAGCCCAGGAGGGGAGGAGACTCCGGTATTGTTCTATTTCAAGGTTGTCAGTCTGACTGATGACTTCAAGGCCTCACATCATTCTTCACTTTCTTTTCTTTGTATTTATGATTTGAAGGAGAGGAATTACAACACAGAAGGTCGGCAGAGTCTCCTGCATTTATTTCCAATCTTCATTTGACTGTCAGCTGAAGCTGTAATTGCTTTTATACCCTGAAGGGCACAAGTATTTTAAGAAAATACATATATGAAAAATGGATGCAACTGTTGTGTTTGAGTGTGTTTTATTCAGTTTTCAAACATTGATCAAACCATATGTTTTAAATGTGTTCTCTGCCCTACAGACAGCTGTTCATGCTCGCTCGATTCAGCAAAGGTGCTCTGTGAGTTTCCATATCTTGCTTCACATAGCTAAATCAATCACAATGAATTGCTAGTATTTTTTTTTCTTTCTCAAAACTCAATTATCTTACTGTGGCCAAGAACTGAAAGGTTGTAGGGTTGTACAGTCACCTATATATTTTTAACTCTGACATCTCAGATTTAGCTGTTGAAAAGCTTTGTTTTCAAGCTCTGATGACCAAAACAAAGAAAAAAAGAAGAATTTAGTTTCAGAAAAATCTTCATAATCTTCTAAATGCTCTGTCCCCACTCAGACTGTTTCACACATAAGACATTGGTCTTTAATTTTTCCCCAGACAACATTAATGTAGTGTGACGGTTCATCAGGTTCTTGTCTATCAAACTGTCACCTCACGATTCCTCCTTTTCCAAGACAGACTGCATGTCATTTACTCCTTGAAGGGGGATGCCTGCAGAAATTCATTCAACTGTGATTAACTGGTCTGATAAAAAGAACTTTACAAGCTATTAATCTTCCCCCAAACAGCACAAATAACACACTCCTGAGGTCTCCTTCTGGATGGCAATGCCCTAGTCCAAACAACACGAAGGGTCACTGAATGGTTTAATGAGTGTGAAAACGTTTGAAGGATGTAATAGCATTTACAGTCAATAGATAATCCAGCTAAACATCCATAAGATGTCACATATTTCATCACTCCATTAGATTTCATGTCTGTTCTCTAACAAATCTTCCAATCAAAACGACTAAATAGGTTGTATGTGTATACTTCTATATATCACAAATATAGGCATAGGACCAAAATAGGTGTGTGATATTTTTACATCCATTTCTTCAATTGATTTCAATCACAATATGCAAGTTCAGTAGCTACATACATACATACATATATATATATATATATATATATATATATATAAATAAACATCTGGATGATTTTTAGTCAATAACACAACACATTAGAAGACGACTTGGACATCAAAACCACTTATTTCCAGTCATGGTTAGGGTTAAACTACATTATTTGTACAAAGCCACTGACACCTTAATTGACACCATTTAGCTGGTTACCTTGGTGACACTTCTACTTTCTGACACTTTTCTACTCCCTGGTTGGGTAAAGGCAGTAACATCACTTATTATTATTCATATAACCATGTTTGGAGGACAGTTTTAGCCCATTATGATTAGAAGAGCTAGTGCCACCTGAATGAGTTTGAGGGCCCTCCTCTTTCTGTCAAATTGATTGATCAGCATACCCAGTAAGGACCCTAACAGGGCTCCAAAAGAATCAGTTTGCTTCTGTGTTTGGATGAAAAGTATTTATGCTTTGTTGTATGTAGTTTTACCTTATTGCTCTTTTCCTGATAGTGAATCACCCAGTTTAAGGACTTTGTCTAATGAAAAAATGCTGTTTGTTCTTTTCTCTTTTCTTCATGACAAAGTTAAGTAGCGCTCAAGAACAGAAAGTGTGCATAATGTCCAGCCAAAAACATACAAATCAAATAGGAGAGTTGACCAACTAGAATTAGTTTTCAGGCTAGCACACCACTCCATCCGATCTCCCAGCCACTGAGGCAGCATTGTGGTCCCAAGAAGCTCATCTTGCAGGTTTTGTTTTAGTCCAATACCAAAATAGTGTCAGGGAGTGGTGGTCCAATACACCAATCGGTATGTTGACTGAATCGGCAACTGTTTAATGGGCATATGGACATTATTTCAGTGGACAGGATCCAGAAAGAAATTACAGCAACATTTTTTCTTTTCTTTGCTTTTCCTTTAAAAATTGCATTTTTAAGCAGAAGTTGACAGAAACCTAAGTTTGCATTTATTTGCCAAGCAATTTTCAAAGTCACAGGGGAGGCATGTATTCCATATAGAACTGTCAAAGAAATGATCACACATGAGCACACAAATTTACTTTTTTATTGGCTAAATAAATAGAAGATGTTAAATCGTTTTGCATAAGCAAACACACATGCATGCACGTGCATCTATGCTAACATGTTTGTGCACCCACACAGAAACTGAGGCATTACATTAAAGAGGAGACCCATCTGGTAGCTTGTGCAAGTGTAGCACTCAACGGACCCTGATTTCATTATCTCAGCATGTTCTCCGTGACCCGGAGAAAAGTGACATCTGATTTACCTCAAGATCAATTTGTATGTAAATCAGTGAGAAACTGGAGGGCAATTGAGGGGTGGCATAACAAAAGCTGTTTCTGAGTGTGTGAGGAGGTTTTAGAGTTTGGTAGAAGCAGCGGCCTCCACAGAGACACTAATAGCACTCATTTAAGCGATAAGACCCCTGCCCAAACCGTAACGCCACATTATCATTTAATACTAGCATGTTTCTTTAAATTCTATGTTATTTGCCATTTAATATCCACATACACAGATGCTTTATAAACTAATGCTTGAGACTGATTTAACTTTTCAAAGTCTCTGTAAGTCAGTACATTACTGAAGTTCACTGTAATGCCCCTCAAAGAATATTGTGACTGTCTTCTTAAAATGGATGGATTCACAGAGAGGTTAAATGTTAATCACTCCACCGTCCTGCCAACTGGTTGCTGCAGCCGTGTTACCATAAACCAGACTTTGTTGAAGCTAAAGCTCCTCTCTGTGACTGTAAAATATTACAGCCATATGGAGACGACACGTTTTATCTACAGATGATGAATGCCCTCTGCCTTACAGACATTTTGGTCAATTTCCTTCTCTTTGATTTGAAACCCGACCAGCCTCCCCTGAACTTTAATGGATCACATAAGAAGTGTAAGCTGTAGCCTGGAGGATTCTCTGCCACCTGCGGAAAGACCTGCATTAGCTGCTCATTACAGCTTAATATGGCATTCTTTGGCAATATTATTCTATAACATGATACTCATGACAGAGTAGGTGCTTACATTCTTTGTTTCTCAGCGTACAACAGATGTTTTAGCCACCAAGTTTTTTCACTTATAAGAGCAGAATCATCTCAAACATTTCTCTGCAATATTTTACCCCAAGAGGTGTTGACAACAGACAATGATTTCACTTCTTGTGTTTTGATATCTCTTTATGGTGGGTGATCTCTGTTTACTGACACAGAAGGAGACCAGAGGGAGAAAAGTGTGGCAACTCAAGAGGGGGGAAATAGTTTTGACTGGAACAGATGACATTTAGAAATATCAGATGACTTTCAACCTGCTGAGTTTGAATCACTTTCTTACAGATCAAGCAGACTTTTAAGAACTGTGCACACTGCTGACTTCAAATGTGATGCCTGTATTTATTATACATTCACATGTAGGCACATCTTTGCACAACTGTCATATCAAATAGGAGCTTAGGATTGTCCTGCAAAATTGCACCTATAAATTATGCTGAAGGTTGTTTCATTTTATCTGCAAAGTGAATTGATCTTGCTAACCAATCAAATTATGCCAATCTCAATGACAGTCATATAAAAGCTCTTTCTGTTATTAAATGAGTATATCATCTCTGGTTGACAGTGACAGTTAAGATAGCAATAGCTGCATCACTCACAAAAACACCTTTAATTTCTAAGTGACGAAGAGTTGATATATAGTCATCCAAAGTGATTTGCAATGGTTTTAAAGTGGACCTTGGTTTGGTTAAGTTACTGAGCTGTAAGTTATCTGTTCTTTTGATTCTAGTAATAATGAGAGTTTAATTTTTTATTTGCCTTTAGGGAAACAATCTAGCTACCTCACTTTGTTTTATGTTGCACAGAGTTGACTTCCAGCAGTAAAAGTTCTAGTGTAAAATAGGATGATGCATCTTTTGCAGATAGTATCAAAAGTTTCTATCTTTCATATATATATATATATATATATATATAGTAATGTGCACTTCAGCACCTTACTACACACGTTTTTAGGTTATAAATGAAACACAGCATTTTGTCTATTACATGGCTGCTCCATAGAGTTTTACAGTATATAGGCATGGCGGACCGTATCTTTCTCAGACCATTTAACTCCTCAGGTACCACTCACTCTTCTCGGCCCAGAGGGTGCACCAGTGCTCCGTGGCTGCCCTCACTAGGAATGAACACAGACCACACACACACACAAGCACACACAGTGAAGGAGCTGAAAGCTGATGATGACCTATTTTGCTTTATCTCTTCCATAAATTACTCCATTACAGCATGTGTAACAGCACCAGCAAAAAGCAGCAGATTCAACATCTGCTTCTCAAATCCATCAGAGTGCACAGGTTTTGGCCCATCGCACAAGAGTGACTGTCTACCACGGCAAAGTCCTCAGCATATTATCTGCTCCCTGCTTGAGAGAATGGGCTGAGTAGCTGTGTCTGCAATGAACTGGGAAAAGTCACTTGTAAGAGAAATAAGAAGATTTTCCATCTGAAATAGATGGGTATTATTAACACAATCCAAATAGAGGAAGCTGAGTTCAACAGAGGGGATTTTCTTCTGCTTTGCACCATTAAGGCTAAACACTGAAGTTAGGTTATAGTGATTTATTTAGAGTGAGATGAAGTGGACTTAGAAGTGAAGAAAAAATGTTGTTTGAATATACCACATTCAAGGGTTGAGAAATTCTTAATGGAAATATTTAAAGATGTAATTATGAAATGTGATGAACGCATAAAGACTGGGAAAGGCATAAATACTCTTTATTAAATCATATTAAACAAATCACAAAGAGAGAAACCTATTTCTTGAACCTCTGATATTACTTTGATAATTTTCTTCTTAGAATTTTCTTATTATTGTTCATTTTGCTAATGTTAACTACTAACAGAATATTTGGGTTTTACCCAGTAAGTACATGTAGTATTCATTTTGCAGTGATACACAGCACTTGGGGGATGAAAATCCTTTATTGTACCATGTGTTTGACCTTATGTGTAAAATTCTAGAACAAAGAACAAAGGAAAGAAACCAAAAAAAAAAGGGGAAGAGTGCCTGCCTTAACATTTTTCCTCCTCAACACTCCAAAGAATTAATCTCTCAAGCAGTTTTGACAAGTGACCCTGTGGGGGGCTGCAAATGTTATGGCAGGGGACCCTATTTAAGTAGCCCACATCTTAGCTGCTTTCTTTTTTTCTGAGTGATCTAATTATTGCATGTTAAATAGGCATCTGGTAAATGGTGCATATAATGATGCGCTTCCACAGAATTAAGTGCCTGCCTGTCCTGCTGCTGGGCTAACACATAAATTGGCCCTCCTCTGTTCTCTCCTGCTTTTCTCTCCTGCTTTTCACTCCTGCAATCCCTCATTTGAGTTCTGGGGTGAACCTCTTGCAGAGACATGCCTCAGGTTCTCCCTGGATTAATGACAGTAGACTGAGATGAGTTTTGGTCCACATCCTATGTCACAGGGAAAGGTGCAAGATATGTGTAAATTAAATGCAGTATTTCATGATTTTGCATTCATCAGTCATTTTGCATAACTAATAATAATTTGTTTAGATTGAACAGTAGTACATAAGTTATTTGTGAAAACATTTAAAATTTTATTATATTATTATATTATATTATAATATTTCTGCATTAACATGACCCCAAAACATAATCAGAATTTCAAAAAGTAATAAAAACAGATAAATTTGCCTAATTAAATTATTTAGATCTTTCTATTGAATTTATTTTGGATAAAAGTTGTAACTTTATTGTTATTAAAGATGGTTATTAATGAATTGTATTTATTTTTATTTTATTTGTTTATTTGGTGGAACAATGAGTGTTTTGGCTCATTGTCTTGCTGTTTGACCAGCTTTTACTGAAAGTTCAATACACTACATGACATGTTTTTTAAATTTATTATTAGTTACTGATAAAATAATGTATTTAATATTATTTAATGAAAAATAAAAATAATAATAAATAAATGAAAACAGTCTGACAGTGGATTGATGGAGTCCAAAATATTCAGGTACAGTTTTATAACATTTTCTAGCTTGATGAGCATTCAAATCTCTTTCTTGTAAGATCTCGAAAATGTTTTTTTTTCAAGCATTGATAAACATAAGGCAGAGATCAGACTGTAATAATCTCCTCTCTTTGAATTAAAAAGACACCAATTGCCATTGTTTTGACTACAGGGATTTTTCATTAAATAACATTAAAAATTTTTCCTCAAAAAAACAAGTGACCAAGTACAAAAATTCAAGCACCTATGTGTTAGCTTGATTTGGTGTAAATACATAATTCATTTTGATGGGCATTTCTGGGTTTGGAACCTGGTATCAGTTCAGCTGCTGGACAAGAATTACTGGGAACATCTTGCACCCCCTCCCTCAGACTGACCTCTGTAAATATCAGCAGGCAGCATCATATCTGCTCTATTTCAGCAAAACCTCACCAGTATTGCTGACATTTATCTATATCTGCTGCCAGAGACTAACCTTTGTAAGTTATGAAAGGCTGTCTGGACCTGCCTGTTTAAATGTTGTAACACATAAGTTCATCATCAGAGCCAAAGGGACAAGGCTTATGGACCAATCTGTGATCCAAATGTAAATAAAAGGCTTTTATATGCCTACCCCCCACCCCCCACCCCCAACAACCAATGTTAATACAGAAAACATGCATGATTTTACTCTGCATTCAGTACTGAGGAGACTAGAAAGAACCCATTTATCACTGTTATTGCTGTTAAGGATCAGTACACAAATGTTTAAAAACCTTCATAAATTCACACAATAACCTGTTTATTTTGGCACCAAATAAATGGATACACAGCTGTTTGGGTTCATAATACTCAGTAAGTGGGTGTGCTTATGCTTTGTGAGGAGACATGCTTTGTCTTTTTGATTTAGATACATAATTCATCTTTGGGCCTTCAGGCGGTACTATTTTACCCACCACCAATAAGAGAGCCTCCAATTTTTTTTCCCTCACCCTCCTCTTCAGTACTCTTCTATATAGCACAGACATTTGCTGCATATTTCCCTTTTCTCAAACTATACATCATAATAAATATTTTAAAACACTAAGAATGTTAAAAGAATATTCTAGTGAATACGCAGATATTAATCCCACTCCTTTATGTACCAAAAACATCTTCTTAAATCTATGTTTGTGCAAAAGTAAACTTCAAAAGTAACCACAGACATGGAAATTCCTGGTGTGAGTTTCCTACTCTGTATGCCCTGGAAAAAAACTGTCTGGACTTTCATGCAGTTCACAAATATGTCTATTGTTCACAAGAAGAAGAAGAAGAAGAAGAAGAAGAAGAAGATGAAAAAGAAGAACATTGATCCCATGACCATGATTCTGGACCATCTGACCATGTGATCTATAGGTCTTTATGTTTTTTAAATTAACCCAAATCACATGACCTTGGTCTTTTTGATTAATGACAGACACTGAGGTACAATATGCTCCATGCACAAATTCTCACATTTACTGACATGCCTATTAGTCACAAGTCACATGCTCAAGTTAGACATCATTAAATATGAAAAGATTAGAGGATAAAGCTGTTTCTGTAATGGTATGTAAGAACATTCATTAACTGATTTTGTGCCTGTTTTAGCCTAACTGTGTAAAAGGGATGTTATTAAATGTTCATAGATTGTAGCTACATTCACATTAAAATGGCTTCATCTGATCTTCTTGGTGAATAAACATGAAAGAGAACCAAATATTCTCTTATATAAACAGAGTAACTTTATGATACGTCTATAAGAGTCTTATACATTTCAGTAAATGTAAGCACTTGCAGCTGTGCCCGTGGCAGATGGGCAGTAAAACTTCTCATAAAACACTAAGCATACTATTAAATGTTTCATAGTTGTGTTGCTTAACCCCTCTAAGTGCATTTCATTGCTTGGTGGTCTCATTTCCATAGCAACCTCCAAACTGACCACTTGATGGAATAATTAGAATTTTGACCCAAGACATCATAGAATCGTCCTCTTCATGCCTGTTTTAGTTTTGTACAAACTTTGTACATTCCAGTGAAATAAAGAATAATTCCTCAGTAAAACATATGGGACTATGAACTAAAAAGGGGGATTAATTTACAGTAAATGGCTTGGTTTTTGAGCAAGAGCAAGAACCGGTTTAATTTTTGAACAAAAGCAAAAACTGGGTGACCAAGCCTTAGTCGTGTGGCGTTAGTCCTCTGCCTGTGCCATGTCTGGCCTGGTTGGATGGCCCAGAAGCGATTGGGAAACAAGTAAGGCCGAGGAGCAGCAGACTGGAGCTGTACACTTCAGTGCCTCTGCATGCTGAGGACAGCTGACACACGCTGGTATTAAGACCTACACATCAACGGTCCAAAGTTACAGAGAGGCGAGGTTGTTCCAAAAACCTGCCTGTTCCCGCTACATGTCTCACCTGTCTCATATATTGGCAGCCAAATCTATTGGCAACATCCTCCATATGTGACCAAAAACAAAAGGACATATAGCGTCATGGATACATATGAGGGTGTCGGGCTGCAGAGAACTAGGCAAGGAGGAAGACAAAATACCCTATCACCAAGTCTGTTAGTTATGCTCTAGTGCAACTGTTGTCCTGACCACATGTTCTGACCGCATGTATTGACCATATCTGTTGACCTGAAGTACTGTTTGCATGGGGTTCACAGACTGTGCTGCCACACTGGAATATATTAGGAGACAGCAGGCCTAACAGCTTGGTTTGGTGCTATCCTGCATGGCTGCCATCCCGCCTTGAGCACTGCAGATGCCACCTCACTAGTGGGTAGTGTGAATGTGCTGCGAAAGGCATTACTTCCCTGCTACCAGACCCCAGCTAGAATCAATTTTAACACTTCACAGTAGTCTTTTATGGTGACCATAAAGTTTTATCATATTAGTCTGAATGATGGCGTACAGTTAAGGTTGAGAAGTAAAAGAAATAATTCATACAATTCTGACTGGTCAAAGATTCACTGGTACAGGTTTAATTACATCACAGTTCAAACACCATAGTGCAAGCTCTGTACAAAAGGCAGTTGACTATGTTTTTATTGTTCTAATAGCTGTTACACAGGCATTATAGCTCACCAGGGAATGTCTTATTGAGGAATTCACAGCTCAAGGTCTTTCAGGTTTACAGCATGCACAACAATAACCCACAACAAACAAGTCTGACATGGAAACCAGTGTTCTGCTTCTTTGATACACTCTCGTGGGAGTCTGAGTCTTTGCACGTACGACTGCTAAAAATGCCTTAGCTGTGAGGGTCACCTTCAGTGGCTTGCCCGGGTTTTTACCTGCACTCCACTCATGAACATGAAATCCATCACCTGGCACCACCGTGGTAATGGACTCATTTTTTTCTGGCTGCTGGTTGTCGGGCAGATTCACGAGGGACACAGGTGTAGTTCCCGTGCAGTGAATAATCGACCTTGTGCCAGGGGGGAACGTTGAGGTCATTGCTGTCAATGACAAAGAGGACACCTCTGAGTCTAGACCCACATGTCTTTGTGAATGGGATGGGGACACATAAGGGTATGAGGCAATGAGACTGAAGGGTAAAGTGGGATCATTAAAGTTTGGAGGGGGAAGCAAAAGAAGGAGGAGAGGCAAGGTTACAAGGGAAAAGAGGTGGGTATTTGAAGGAAAACAAAAACTAGTGGAAAGATTTAAAGAAAGAGGAAAGATGGGCCCTACAAAAGCCAGATTTGTTTTGGCTGATTACTACTGATTATTTTTACAGTGAACTGCCTGCAAAGTATGTTAGATTTGTCTTTATTGTGAGTAATTAAAATTTGTGATGTCTGCATATATACCAACAGAAGGCCGAATCACTTGCCAAGCAGCATTACTTCCTAAATACCATGAGTAAATAAACAAACACATTTTTATCCATCATTTATTTTATCTGGCACATTACTCAGCAGAGTTAAACAGGATTCTGTTGAAAGAGAATTAATCAGTAGTCATTCTCTTTTAGCCACCAAGGCTTCAAGACTTATGATTGTCATTTTTTGTCACCATGTTTACTATAAAAGCAGTATGCAGCACTTATAGTCCCATACAGCAGAGACAAGGGGAAAAAAGCACAATATCATCGCTACCTCAAAAATGGAGAGTCAACAGTCCTATTTTCCAAGAAGCGGATATTACTCTGTGTATTGTGCATATTAGTGTATATGTCACTGCTGTGTATTTAGTCACAGGGCACAAGGCCCTTGCATTTACACATGTGATGTTTGAGCTCCAGAAAAAGAAATCTGTGCAAGGCAGCAGAAGCTGGCAAACCATCTGAGAATGATGCTGGAGTTGTGGTGGTGTCCTTATGTTCATGTACCTTTTCTGTTTTTAGGGGTTTATGGTTCCTTTATTTCTTTCTAAGCATAAATCAAACCTAGAGTTTAATATAGATAAATCCCTACGACTTTCATACTCAACATAAAAACATAAAACATAGTGGCAGAAAGATGTTTATTCATCATATGTAATGTAGAAGCATCTTAAATGGGACAGAATGACGTGTCATTTTGATGCTTTGTTTGATATTTCGCCAAGCAACGGCACTCACTCGCAGTTTTTGCTTTTTAGTACAGCGTTTCATGTGATGAGTGATAAACACAGAGCCAAACAGCCAGTTATTTGTCAATGGTAACGTCTGATTGAGGCTGTAAAGTCAAACACAAGCAGTAGATGTAGGCAGAAATCCAGGAAAATAAATTCCTCGTTTACCATTTTGATGGAAAAAGTTGCACAAGCACAGTTTACTTTATCTACATCTATTTTAACAGCAAACATGACTGTTAATTAGATTATAGGAAACACTTGTTATTTCCAAGTTCCTGTTTGGAAATTTTAACAGGCTGTTGTGGACTTTAACAGAATATCCAGATTATTCACCACTGCATGAAAAAACACTTTAAAATTCAAACCACATTTCTCCATTTTGCATCACAGGTTTATGTATTTGAAGATATTTGTCAAAGTATCATCTCATCTACGCAGACACCTTTTGCTCTCTCTGAACAGCTCAGATGCTTCAGAGTGCACTTCAGCTACTGTGAGTAGATAACTGCTCCTTACAAAAGGGCTATAGGGAAAAACAGGACCTGTTCAAAAATAATGATGGCAATATTCTAAATATTACTTGAGCACAGAATTGCCCTTCTTGATTTAAGACCCACAATAAAACTCATGATTAATTGCACTCCAAACCTGTCTAGGCTGTAAGTAGTCTACAACTATTAATCAGTCTAAGAGCCAAATAAAGAGCTTCCCTGCCTTGTTAATGTACACCTTCTGCTGCAGCTCCCAGATGTATTATAGCTAAACAATTTTTGTAATTTAGGTCTAAACTTTCTTCTGTGTTGCTTGTTATATTTTATTTGTGAATTTCTTTAAGTTTCTTTAAGTTCTTTCATGATTCAAATACAAGGGTTTCCTCTTCTATTCAAGTGTGATGTGAGGCCTAGTGGCAAGTAAATGAAACAACTCAGGTTCATAATTTCCCCTTCATAAGAAACCAATCTTGTATCAGAGTATTAAAAGAAGACAAGTGCTAGACATGAAAATGAAGTGCTGTTAGACCGCTGAACCTCAGAGGGAGACAATGTTACTGATCTTAAAGAGAAGGAAAGTGTTGTCCTCTGAACCGCAGCTGCTTTAATCAAAGTGAAGCTCCGGTGAAATCTTTCAGGTCTAAGGGGAAGTTTGCTGAAAGTGAAAAATTGTTTGAACAATCTCTTTCTCCAAGCTGTATCCGCTGTGTCGATGCATAATCAAAACTGAGGTCACTGAACACAGGTTAATGATTAAATATTCAAGTCAATTCTCAATGGAGTTCCTTCCTCTAACTCTGGACCTCCAACATTTTAGCGAGTTCCACTCATTAAATATGTTACAGGGGGAATGAAACGTATAACCTTTGGAAAACTAATGTTAGGAGCTGTAAAGTAGGATCAAAGATACAATTGATTCCCTTTGACAACAGTCTCTTAAGGTCTCATTAAGGCCATTCTATATGAATATTAACTACAACCAGGAAACTTGTTTTTTCCTAAAAACATTATTAATGTTTCTTTTTATTTATGTGTTGAAAGACAGCTGCTTAAACAATACTAAGATCTTAAAGCCTCAAGCAAGAATGGGAAATGGAATTCAGCCTTAAGTTTTTCTTTAAACATCTGCTCATTCTATATTTATTCAGTTGTTTTAATCATTTTATTGTATTTTTATTTATTATCTCACATTTCATGTGCAATTGAAAAAGTGGAGTAATTAATCATTTCCATTGTTCAACTATTTGGAGCATGACCGAAAGAACCGAAAGAACGAGATCTCGAATACAAGCGGCCGAAATGAGTTTCCTCCGCAGGGTGGCCGGGCTCTCCCTTAGAGATAGGGTGAGAAGCTCGGTGATCCGGGAGGGGCTCAGAGTAGAGCTGCTTCTCCTCCACATCGAGAGGAGCCAGATGAGGTGGCTCGGGCATCTGGTTAGGATGCCTCCTGGGCGCCTCCCTGGTGAGGTGTTCCGGGCACGTCCCACCGGAAAGAGGCCCCGGGGCAGACCCAGGACACGCTGGACGGACTACATCTCTCGGCTGGCCTGGGAACGCCTCGGGATCCCTTCGGATGAGGTGGTGAATGTGGCCGGGGAGAGGGAAGTCTGGGTTTCCCTGCTTAGGCAGCTGCCCCCGCGACCCGACTCCGGATAAGCGGAAGAAAATGGATGGATGGATGGAACTATTTGGAGCAATCTTTTTGTTTTTATAAGAATGTATTGTCATTTTAACCATCAGAAAAAGTAATTATATTCCATTAAACTAAATAAATTAACATTTCTTACCAATCAGCAACTGACACAAAAAATAATAAAAAAAAGCATATGAGCTGGCTCAGTTTAACTTCACCCAGCACCGATAGTCAATTACAGTCTGTCAAAGCAATTAAAAAGAAAACACATGATAAGTAAGATAAGATAAGCTACCATATATAAAATTAACTTGGTCCACTGACCCCAGTCAAACTGTAAAAAAGCAAAAACTGTCCAAAAGTCTTTAGCACTGCTACAAAAAGCCAAATAATTTGCTGATACTAGCTAACTTTGTCAAGCTAAATATCTTACTTTAACTTTCTCTTCAATCAAAAGTTGACACTCAAATAACTTTACACTTCCCCAGTGGGGAATCCCCACTTTACTTTGACTTGGTTTGTTCGGGTTAGGCATAAAAATCTATACATGACTAGGATTAGATATTAAAGAAAAACTATAAAGTAAGGATTAAGGATGTAATTCTTGATGGATATGTGGTTAAATGTTTTATGTCATCTCATATAAAAACCTGTTTATACAAAAGAAATGATCAAAAAGGTGATCATTTCATAACTTCCTAGCTGTTATTGACACCCCTCTTTTGGACTTGTGAACAAGCAAATTGATTACACATTAGACAAGGCTGGTTAATTTAAATGCTAGAGATGTGAATTTAAACGTAACTTAGAATAACTATGAAGTACATAAATGCTGATGTAGATTTATAGCTGCTTCTTAAAAATAAGAAAGATGCTTAGCATATGTAAGAACCAGTGTTTTTCATTATGAAACCTGTGTATGACCAAGTATTTAACTGATGATCATTCCTAAAGAGAAATGTAACCGACCACACTGGAGGTAAAAATCAAGTTCAGTGTGATGGATCACCTCTCACAAACAGTACAAACCACTTCTCCAGTTCAGTAAACAACAACACTCCAGTTCAACTGATTCATTTCCATCAGTCCCAGTTGTCTCTGATGCTACACACGTTTCCATTCTTACCCTGAGTGCTGAGTCTTTGGATTCTTCTAGAAAGTTCTTTAGGGAGCGAGGCTAAGACAGCCTTTTCCAGACTGGGGTGAAATCCATTAATCGGCTTTTGTGGTCAAACGTGATAAAGCTGCTGCCAGGATCAGGCCAGTTTACTGTGTGCCAGTTCTGTTTGTCCTGTGTGAGCTGCATATCCACAGAGCAGCAGCTCAGCATCTTCCTCTTAAAAAAGATTTCATTACTATAAGGACTGCACTGGCAGAATCATTGTGAAGAGACTGCTTCACTCATTTGTACAGCTGGTGGCTCAGTGGAAATGGTGAGCTGAGATGGGGCTTCTCAGTGTGGGGTCTCTCTGGCAGCTTCACACATAATAAGAACCAACTAGTGAGGCGCAACACATCTGTGCATATGGGGATTGGTTATCATGCATAAAACTGTGGACTGGAGGAGTATTAACTGTAATAAAGATTGCTATAAAGCTGTTAAGAACTGGCTGAAACTGGAAACTGGGGCTTGATGCAGACATATAAGACAAAAATAGACTTAACTTAGAGTTACTATTGTTTATTCAAAAACTTGAAGCTGTGCTAACTATGGTGGCATTCATGGATGAGATTCTATTTCCTGAAATGACTGCTAGTTGCAGATGCTTCTAAAGGCAAAGTAGAGTAGAGACTTCACTCACACACTCCTTACTGAATTTGCTTAACCTGTGCTAATGACCACAATCATATATAGCATTAGAAATTTCAGGGAAATGATGCATAGCAGAAGTTCTGAAACAATTAAATAAAATCTATATTGATTTGCATCTATCTGGTAATATGACAATTTGAGTTTTAGTTTTAATCTAAATATACACAGCTGAGTGGTTACTGGCTGACTTAAAACTCAATACAAATGTGGGAAAATGTGTATGTCTCTTCATTTATTGCAATTTTAGCTTTTGATAAGATTGTGGGTGTCTGTTGGTGGTAATCTATAAGCTTCAATGTGCTTCCATTGTTCTAAAGTTCAATTCAGTTGCATTTGCTCAGTTTACTGGGGTGAGCTGAAAGTTAGAATAATTATTGAGCTGTGCCTCTGTAATGAAAGCCTTTTCTTGTGTGGGACTCAGACCAGCATGCCCTGCCTGCCTGCATTAACATGATTGTCAAAACAACAACAGGGAAGAACTGAGAAGAATTGTGTTCTTTGTAACTCCCTCGCATCCATTCTGTGCATAATCTGTTGATAACTAAGAAAACACCTTATACATGAATGGACCTTTTGGGCTGTATTGTGTGATATGTGCAACACAAAGACTTGTGTCTGTCCTACAGATTATGGCTGTAATTAAAAAAGATTATTTTCTGACTTTACACAGCTGTATTCCCATCTGCTTGGCCTCCTCAGGGGGATTCAATGAATAAATGAAGAAGAAAAAAAAAAACATTGTTGGGTTTTCAGACAGCAGAGGTGTAGCTTATCTGAATATAACCTTCACTGTAAAAATGCTTTTATATAAATGTTTGATATTAATTGCTATAATCCTTTAACAAAGAACCCCAAAAAACAAAACTCTGAATTATCAGTGAAAACAATATTATATGCTGAGTTTCAAGGCTAAATAAACATTTCATTCTCTACCAGCCAGTTACATCCAAGAGACTTTCATTAGGTTGTGCTTTACTTTTCTGTTCTTTTTCAGAAAATTTTCATTTTATTAATTTAATTTCTTCGCCTGCCCTCTCTGCCTGAAATAACCATTTCATTACTGTGATATTAAGGGAATGGTTATTAAAAAGCACAATTTGTAGTCATGTTTGCATTTGTTCTTTCCAGTCTACAGAAACCTGTTATGGACAAGTTAAACGTTCACCTCTTCTATGTAAACCATACTGGAAGATCCTCACTGCACATTTCATATACAAATAAGTATATCTATTCGTGTGTCTTTTTCTTTCGGACCACATAGTTATGCCATCGTATAGTGGTGTAGTGTGTGTGTGGGGTGTGTGTGTGTGTGTGTGTGTGTGTGTGTGGGTTGGGGGGGGCAGTTAAATGGTACACAAACTGAAGCTGAAAACATATACATGACTGTGCTAGAAATTTATCATCCGTTGAGTCACAAAGGTTGGTACTTTTAAAGCTTTTATCTGCTAATGAATTGCCCTTCCGTTGGGAAATAAAAAAAAAGAAGAAAAAAAAAAGAAAAAAAAAACAACATGGATAATGTAGGGTAATGTGTTTGTGTGTGCATTGAAATGAGTTGGCTGATTTGTAAGTGTTTATATATTGTAAGTATTATGTATGTGCCCCTTTTTTGATGTAAGTAAGAGATTTACAAAGCAGTTCATGCTTTTATAGTGCTCTGTTAGCCCTCACATTAAATACAACTTGTATTGGCCATTTTGTATGTTGCGATCAAATGGAAATAAAAAGTTGGGCCTTGACTATTACTAGCACCAATGCAGGGGATATTGAATGTTTCACCATGGTGAGGTTAAACTCGGAAAGCCGAACGCAGATAGAAGAAAACAAATCTACAGGTTCATTATGACATGTATAAAGAGAAACATCACTCTTATAATTTACAACTGAGGAATGCAAGGAAGTTCTCCTAATTTCTCTCTCTGACATTATAAGCAAAAACAGTCATTATGCTCGGACCCTTTTCGCTATTGTCGACAGGATAACAAACCCTCCTGTGTCAGTGGCACCTGGACTTTATTCAACCAAGGCCTGCAATGAGTTTACCAAATTCTTCACAGACAAAATCCAGAAAATCAGACAAGAAGCTGGTTCATCAACAGCAGGTTTAAAAGACATCCTTTTTAAACACCATGACGCAGCTTAATCCCATTCTAAAACAGCAGTAATCAAGCCTCTGCTAAAAAGGGACAATCTAGAGAAGACACAAATAAGCAACTACAGATCAATCAGAAACCTTTCGTTTCTGAGAAAGATCATCAAAAAAGCCGTTTCTCATCAACTAAACAACTTTTTAACATAAGATAACTGCTACAATGTCTTCCAGTCAGGTTTTAGACAGCCCCACAGCACGGAGACTGCTCTGACCAAAGTCATTAATGACATATGTTTGAATACAGATGATGGAAAAACTTAGTCCTACTTGACCTCAGTGCTGCATTTGATACAGTTAACCACAAAATATTACTCAAACAACTGGAGAACTGGTTGGGCCTCTCTGGCACTGCACTACACTGATTTAAAACTTATTTAGAGAACAGAAAGTACTTTGTGTCAATAGGTAACTTTACATCTGAGCAGACAAGAATTACACTTGGAGTTCCCCAAGGTTCCATCCTGTGGCCTCTTCTGTTTAACATCTACATGCTCCCACTGGCACAGGTCATAAAGAACAACAGCTTAGTTACCATAGCTATGCAGATGACACACAGATATATTACAATGTCACCAGGAGACCGAGGCCCCGTACAGGCTTTTGGTGAATGCGAAGATTAATGACTGGATGCAAAACTGAAGTGACAGTCTTTGGAGCCAAAGAGAAACGATTAAAGGTCACAACAGAGCTTCAGTCTTTTCACATAAAAGCACCAACCAGGCTAAAAATCTTAGTGTATTGATGGCCTCAACCCTAAACTTTGAAAAACATGTTAAGGGAATCACAAAGTCAGCCTACTATCACCTTAAGAATATATCAATGGTAAAGATCTGATGTCTCAGCAGGACCTCGGAACTTTGTCCATACTTTCATATTTAGTCGGCCTGATTATTTTAACAGTGTTTTTACAAGTCTACCTAAAAATCAATTAGACACCTGCAGAAACTGGACCACATCAGTTCAGCTGTGAGGTCTTTACACTGGCTGCCGGTTCATCAGAGAACAGACTTTAAAGTTCTGCTGATGGTCTATAAAGCTCTGAATGGTTTAGGACCAAAATACATCAATAACCTTTGACCCAGTATGAACCTACCAGAACCCTCAGGTTTTCTGGATCCAGTTTCTTATCAGTTCCTAGAGTCAGAACCAGACATGGAGAAGCTGCATTCAGCTTCTATGTTTCACATGTCTGGAACAAACTCCCAGAAAGCCTCAGATCAGCTGAAACACTCTGCTGTGTTTTAGTATTTTTATTTAAGAGTCCAAATCTGCATCTGTTTCTTTTAAACTTGACTTTTTAAACTTGATAATGTTTTAATACTGTCTTTTTTTCAGTGTTCTTTCTTTTTCTTTTTCCCTTTTCTTTTGTTTTTAACATTAAATTATGCTTCTTGTATTCTGTATAGCACTTTGATTCACCCTGTCATTGAATTGTGTTATATAAATAGACTCTTCTTGACTTAAATGTCTGTCTTGTCGCTGGTAGTTTTCCCATAATTTTGCTCATTTTTAAAATACCTGTTTTTGGTTTTACATACACTCCAAAGTCACATTGTTGATTGTTTTTAATGACATAGCTGGAGTTAGGAAATGAAGTGTGTAAGATTTGAACATGAAATACAAACAAAAATGGTTTGGGAAAAACACATGACTTAGCATTCATTACTGGAAGAAAATACACCACATGTTTAAAAAGTATATAATATATGTATAGAACAATCCAAAACATACAGTTGCCAAATACACTTTTCAGCATGTTTTTTCTTCAAGTGCTATGTCCTTTTTGGAGATATCCTTCAACATCTTGCAACATCAAAAACCTTTATTTTTCTTTTGGGAAAAGAAAGGAACTGTTTGTTTTGGAAAGGAAAGGTATGACGGTTTCATCTGGAAAGGAGGAGGAGGCATTGCAACACTGTCAACAGTCATTAAAAAGTACCCCTGTAAAAATCAGACATCCAAAAAAGACCTCTTAATGTTTGTTGTTAATGAAACAATGGAAGAACATAGAAGGTTGATGGACTGACATTGAAGTTTCTGGGTTTTATATTAAGTTTTATATTAATCAAAAACATTTTAAAATATGATTTTGAATAATTTACCATCTACAAGTTGTTATTATGCCTTCTATCAGGCCAGTGGTGTGAATGTAAACAGAAAAGAAATTATGCTCATTGGTGAACTTCCTGCTGCACAGTTATTAAACTTTGTGGTCCAAAGGCCATTTAAGCATTCTTAAATGATTGCATCTAATGCAAAATACATATGTATTAAGTTTTATCCATACCTATTCAAAAGATATTTTTTCATTTTAGATCAAATTAAATTTTTTTCTCGGTTTCCTTACATGCATGTAATTTATATTGATTGTTCAGTAAAGGTTGTCAGTCAGTCAAAAGCTTGTAAACACCTATCCATTCTTTTTTATGGTTTATTGCCATTTTACTGATATCTTTGTCTGACTGAACTTCAGCTTCTTTCTACCCAAATATTATCATTGTGACATCTGTAAATACATGTTCACTTTCTTTTACAAGTTCATGCCATGTCTTGTTAATCAAATAATTTAAACTCCAGTCATATTTGTTGCCATGTTTATGTTTCAGTGCAGTATGCACGTATTAAATATTCTTTTTTTGCCTTCTTCCTAGACACCATCCAGAAAATATTCCAACCTCTGTTCTTCACATCTAATCCAGTCCATGCTGTCTTTTAAATATATAGGGCCACTAATTGACTCTTGCTCGCTGCTTCTCATATCGGACCCACTGTCAACATTGGAGATGGGAAGCATCAGGAGGTGCACTGCTGCTTCAGCAGATCTGACGAATGGCACAAACTGCCATGTCTTTTCCTGTGAAGACCTGTGGAGGAGGAAACAGTCTTTGTCAGTATACGTTTTCTTAAATTGTGGAATACTGTGTTACCCACAGAACGGCTTATTGAATCTTGTATTTCAATCTAATGTTGTCTGGTGTTCACACTGTTCCATCTGTAATTTGTAGCTGGGTCCATCTTGCAGTGCTGACACAGGCACATGGTTTACTGTGAAGGGAAAAGAGCAACTTTGTTAAAATAATCACAAATTTCCTGTGATGTGCACAGCGCTTCTGACTGTATCCTTAAAAAGAATAACAAAGGCAACTCCAGTTTGAAATTTCATAGACTTTTAACTTTAATCTTTCTATACTATTTATATTTGATTGGACTTGCAGAGAACATAATCACTCTAGTAAAATAAGTGAGGTTTCTCTTCTAATAAACAGCTTTAATAGATAAAATCTAATTATGTGCACCAGAAAGTGCAGATTTCCATCACAACTGAGAATTATTGAGCCATTTACATTATGTTATGAAGCATCTATATCCACATTCTTGGAGGATTTGTGTTTGTATGTCAAGGCAATAAATAAAAGTAATTTAGTTAATTTGCAACATATCAATATGGGAAAAAATGTAATAGTTCTTAAGCTGCACTATTTTCCTCTCTGTCTGCATGCATGGTAATTAATAGCAATGATAATTCATTTTCTCTTTAAAAACTGTTAATGTGGTAAATGGTTTTAACTTATATTAGTAAATAAGCAGAAAATATAATTAATAAACATAAAAATGCAGAGGAATCACTTTGTTGGAGAGAAAGTTGCTGCACAAGAGTGCGTTTATCTTCATTATGAAGTTATTGAGTACTTCTGCATCTGTGATATGTTCAGAGAAAATAAACCTAGCAGATCTCTTAGATCCAAAGACTCTGGTCAACTAATCCAGACCAGAGTCCAGACTAAACATGGAGAAGCAGCATTTCGCTGTTATGCTGCAAACAAGTGGAAAAAACTGCCAGTGGAGATTAAACTTTCACCAAATGTAAACACCTTTAAATTTAGACTAAAAGCATTTCTTTTCTCATGTGCCTTTGCATGAAATCTGCATGGCAACTTTTTAACTTATCTTGCTTTAAATAATTTTAATGTAATTTATTATTTTATTGTGATTCTTGCTATTTGTTGCTGCCGTTTACTATTTCTTAATATCTGTAATGCTTTTATTGTTTTATGTAAACCAGTTTGAATTGTCCTGTACATGAAATGTGTTATACAAATAAATTTAAATCTAATTTGAAATCTTTTTATGTTTCCATAGAGATGAAATGGTAATAATGTCACACACTTTCAGAGACTTCATACTGCAGCTGATGCAATGCAGACTTCATCAAAGTCTGCAGATCTAAAGCCACAACAGTCACAAAAGTAAAGTCTCCCTGCTGAGCCAAATGTACTCTCATCCTCTCTGTGAACTACAGAGCTGTAAGCATCTCCCAGAAAGTTTTACTGTACAACCCTGGTAGCAGTACATAAATTAGCAGCAGATTGCAGTGTTCACTTTAGAATATTATGCAGAGGAGGCGTCATGGGCTGTCTCTATCGCCACTGCAGCAACATTACTGTGATTAATGCTGCGTCTCGCCCATCCCAGAGAATAAAAGTCCTGAAACTGCCTCTTGTCCTTCTACTAATGCACCAGCCAGTTTGACCTAATTGTTGCACATCTAAAGCTTGAAAGCTGCTCACTGAGACAGTTATTAACTATCCCATTTCCCTGTCATGAAACTGCAACTGCATCAGAGCATTTAATGTTTAATACTTCTATAAATTTGCCAGCTTGTGTCCTGCACAGTAACAGGCTGAACTGACAATGTATTCCCACTGTTTCTACCTGTGACATATAACCTGCCCTCTCCCTTTGTCTAGTGCAGAGACGGGTGCAGTATCTGTAGGGACTAAGATGCAGGAACAGCTGTTTTATGGCTGGAGCAATAATAAGCAAAGTCACTGAGTTATTAAAGACTGAGAACATGCACAGACTTACCAAAGAGTTTGGAAATGAAATGCTCTACTCATACATACCAGCCTTGGTCCTGCTAATACTAGCGGCTAATTTAAATGCACTGGGATCAAGCGTGAACTTAAAATAGAAATTTTCTTATTTCATTTGCCTGTTTTATATTTATGTTAACATTTTCTTATGTCTAATTATTTCAGACACGACTAAATAAATTTAAGTGCATTTGTAAACCTCAAGGTGGCACCCCTGCCACTACCTTATATTCCCCACTGAGATCATCTAATAAACAGCCATATTGTATATCCATCTGCCAGCACAGACAAAATAACTGCCCCTCAGACAGTTTGGTCAGCCCCTCACCCCCTTTAGCCTTCAGTTTAGAAGAAATATGTCATCCTTCCAACATCTATTAAATTAGCTGTTTTATAATATACTATCCAGTCACTTTAGTTTGGGAATCAAGGATCAAGATAAGTGGCAAGTGTTTTATTTTAGGGATACTTCCTTCCCTACATCCTTTGCTCTCCTTAACATCACACTCCCGGCCAAACACATGGTGGGTTCAGTCTGTGCCCAAATGCGGTCCAGCTGCCTCTTTTCTCCTTCACTGTTGTAAGAGGTTAATGAAAGGGTCCAGGTCCCTTGATGAAACGATACAACCTGTGCTGAGGCCTGTTTGAATTAGCTTATGTACTACCTTAAACAGGCCTGGACGCCAGATATGTTTTCTGCCTAATGAGGAAATGTCTAAGAGATATATATGTTGTAGTTGAGGAACTGGAAACTGCCCTTTTCTAATTTGAAGTGTATGATTTGTGCAGGCTGCACAAAGATCACTTGATATCTTTAGACCTCTGTTCTGGCAAATAGTATTGTATCAATATTCAGTATGATGTAAAGCACACATGGTTCATTATACCTAAGCATGCTATCAAACTGTCTGTTTAAAGGGGATGTGGGATTTATGATATAGTACATTCATCCTGTTTTCTGTACTTTTTTTTTTCATCCAGCAGGATGTGTACCATCAGTGACTGCACAACCAGTCTGATGCAAAGGGTGACAGATCAATAAACTCACTCCAAGAAATCTCACACTTTTTTTTCCAGAAAATCCAAGCTGGTCTCTCATCTCAATATTCAATAGGGTCACACTGCCAAGAAACAAGAACACACAATGTGCCATCTGGTAAATCACAGTCCTCTCATCAACCCTGTCCAATCTGGAGACTCTGTCTTTCTCTCAAGAGACAAAAATAAAGGAATAAATACAGAATGTTTTCTAAAGAGACATCAGTGCATGAATTGACCAGGAGCTGGGATCTTAAATTGATACTGACATTGAAAAACTAGATAAATGGAACAATACTTTCTGGAAATGTATAATGCATTATCTTTTTGTTTTGCTCCTTGCTGCCAAATTCACTCTTAGGTAACAAGAAGAAAAGAAAAAAAAAAAAAGCTCCAGATGATGAAGCCAATATTCATGCAGGAGACATGGTATTTGCTGATGAGCAAAAAGGGCCGATTGCAGCCATGCTTGGCTTCACTCCAATTCTCAAAAATCCAAACAGTTTGTGTGTGAGTGCTCATGTCTGTCTATCTGTCTGCATTAGTTGGCCACTCTCCTGGATTTCCGCTGTTATTATTTTAAGGTTGGAAGATTTAAACATGACCCATAACTGAATGCAAAGAGTCCAGGAATCCCGTTTCTCAAGCCAGTCTTTGACAACTGAGGTGTGTGTGTGTGTGTGTGTGTGTGTGTGTGTGTCAGGTGGGAAGGGGAGGGGTGGGGATGGGAGGTGCTCAGTTCACCAGCATCCACAGACTGGAAAAAAAAGTAGGAGTATGGTACATGCAACTGATTTACATTTAGAGCTCTTAATTGCCTACTTCTGAGTTTTCTTATTGGAGTCTTGTACCTGTTTATGCTCCTCCAAGCTCCCTATGTTCCTCCAGGTTTTGAAATTCACATTCCAGCTGTCAATCACACTGACCGTTTGAAAGAAAGCTGACAGCTGCCATGGCGGCCAGAGGCTTCACGGTAATAACAGAATATTTTTTTTTTAAACTATTTTTATATTGTTGTAGTTAAATCTACAGTAATAGAAAATCTTCTAAAAGAAAGAAAATACATGCAATGAAAATATATAGATTTATCTTACCTGTTTCCAGACATTTCCAGCAGTGCCACCTTGTCACAATAATCACGATAAACCATCTTCTTATTTTTTGGGTTATTTTTCTAAACTTTATCAAGGTCAGCACAGTGTTTAAGAGCTTACAATTAAAACGACACAGTTCTTTAAAATGGTCTGTTCTCATAATAGAGGACAACTACTGTTGCTGTCATTTCTGGCCTCATTAAAGGACAACAAACTGTTTTCCTTCTTGTTGACTGTTTTGTTTGGCAGGGAAAGCATCGTAAATGCAGTACATACATTTTTATGATCTGATTAGTTTATTTTCATTTGGCGATAGTGTGTTCTGCTCCCATTATTATATGAAGGCAAAAGATGATTTTCAACTATGCTGGACATTAATTATGTATGGCCAAGAAAGCTACATCTCAACTCTGTCACACTTATTAAGAAATCCTACATTTGGATCATTTCATTACATTTGCCTTCTTTGCATAAAGGCCTAATTATCTTGGTTGCATCCTCAGGGCTTTCAGTTCAGTGAACACAGAGATCAATGAGGGACTCTCCTTAAATGTAGAACTCATCGTGGCTCATGTGTGAGATTGTTTTAAACTTCAGCCGAAACAGATTGTTAGGGGAAGCCCTGATTTTCAGAACTGAAATCTACCTACAAGTGTTTAGACATATTGTATATCTTACAAAAGTGGTTTTTAAAGATAGAAGGTTAATAAACTTCTCCACCTTAGCTTGAGTATCACTAGCTGCGTGATGTCACCCACCAGGTGGTAGACAACAGTTTGAAGGCTTCTGTCAGCCAATTTGGCCCCACCATCTTTGTTTGTTGAAGCCAGAAGCGATCTAGACAAAAGTGAAAGCTGTTATGATATCAGTTTACCAGCACAAGGTAATGAGCTTGCTCAGCAAGATGCAGCTGTAATACACTGATTAAATGTAAAATAAAACAACTGCAAATAACAGAAAGTATAAAATTAAATCACACACATGCTGCAAGTTGAACTGATCGTTAAAGAGCTTCCTGGGATGGATTTTAAAAGTTTCTTTTTGCTTTTTTTGCTAAGATAGGTTCCTAACAGAGTGAAATGATCCAGTCATATCTAGGCGGCAGCCATGATGAGATCTGGTTGAATTCTTAAATGCTAACATTAGGAGCATCAATCCTTCGCTTCTTATCACATTCAGCAAAGAGTTCACTGGATCATCCTTTATAAAAGGAAAGATGACAATGTCTTCACATGATTTCTTGTGGCAGCAATGCAAAATCTAACAAAATGATGCCAAATTATTTCCTTTCATGCATCAATTTTCTGCACCTGCATCCTGTCCAGGACCGTGGGTGGTTGGAGCCCATCCCAGACAAGATAGGACAAAAGGTGGGGCAATACGGAGTATAAGTTGCCAGCTCAGCTCAAGGCTCACACAGAGAGACATTCATACTGTAACTCATACCTATGGCTTTATTTAGAATAAGCTAATTAACCTATAGGTCATTGTAACACAATGATACTAGAGAAAAAGTGATTCCCTTTGAGAAAGGGAGTTGTTGTTTATTTAAGTGTAAAGTCCCTTGACATTATTTTTTGATACCATATAAAAATTATATTTACTTGTCATGAATTATCTGGTAATTGTCACTCAGTGTTGTTTTGTCTCTACTCTGCTGTGAAATCCTGCATTCAGTGGTAGCTAAAGTACAGGCTAAAGTGTCCACCCACCATTCCTTTGTCTCAATTAAACTTGTGCTCTTTCACTTAAAACAAAGGGAGGAACAATGTGTTTTCATCAGTCCGAATTTATGGTCTGCCCTTAATGTTTATCATGACTAATGTTTCTAAATGCAGGCAGCTATAATAGCACGAAGGGCTTGGTGACTTTGGAGTTGGTTGTACATGTTGAGTGACATAAAGCAGATGAAGAGAAAATGTGACTGAACAGCATTTCCCCAAGGAATTAACATCAAAGCCTCACCAACAGGAAACACAGTTAATCTCCCTCGTCTTCCACCCCAGTGGGATACTCATAGCACAATGACGAAAAATGAGCCAAGTGCAACAAACATGTGTGTGCACAAACAAAAGTGCACCTTTGTTTCAGTGGTACACAAACCAGCATGCATTTTTAGTCATTAATATGACTTACATATTACTGTTTACTTTTTCTTTGACATTTCCTCCTCAAAATGTTTATCAGAATCCACTGAGATTACCAACCAACTCTTGTGGAATGTGAACTGGAACGGTGAGGAGGAAGTATGAATTTCCCTTTCCATATATCAGAGTTGTATCTGGCCATAACACAGTTCTCAACACCACACTGAGGAGATAGAGTTAAGGACCCAGCCCAACTTAATGGCCTTCTTCCCCTGAAAGGAAGCTATAATTAAAGTTAAGTGAGCAGATGCTGAAAGAAAAGCATTTTTTGTGATAATAAATGTGGTTTTGAATTTAACACCTCGGGTAGTGGAACCCTGTCTGAATGCCCCTGAGGCCCCTGCCTCTTCTACAGTACGCCATAATGCTATGAAGTGCGGTGACAACACCCTCCTCCACTTCCACTCAGCTCTGCTCTCCTCCCAGCCCGTGGGCTAAGGTTGAAACCCTTATGTTTCAGAGGGGATTAGATTACTGCACTTAAGTGTAGCAACAATGCTGATGAAACTGAGACCACTAATGTTTGCATTGTACCTACAAGGCAGCTAACCTCAGATGTAGGATGAAGTGTGGAAATAAAAGGAGGTTTAAAACTGCTTTATGGCTGTTGTCTTCAGGAGCTTCAAATGAAAGTTGTTTTTTTTTGGAGTTCTTTCAAGTGTCTATTGTTTCTTTTTGCAGTTTAAAGTTTATGCTTCTCAAAAGCTGTTTGCAAGTGAAAGGTTGTCAGACTTATGTTACAATATGACAGCTGCCATTGTAAAAAAAGAAGAAATTCATTACATAAAACATCATGCATTTTAGTATTTTTACAATATTATTCATACTATTATGTGAATAGTATTTTATTAGGACAGGTTATAGAGATAAATTATATGAAACATATTGGATCTAGCTTGTGTCTTATTGTCACAAACACAGGACTTAGATTTATGTAGTTGTTCTAAGACCTGGTTGATTTCAACTGTTTTTTAATTGAGGTTCAACCAGAGAGTAAGAAGGCCCCCAGGAATTGGAAGAGGTGGACCCCCTGCTCATAACCCCCTGTAACCTGGAGCCGAAACAGAGCAGGGGTCCTGGGTTATCACCCGCCCCCTGCCCTGAAGGAGCCCCACCAGATCCTCTCTCCCCTGTTGGTAAGCCCGAAGTGAAGCCCGACTGAAAGCCTCAGCTCCTCCACCACAGCTCATCTCAGCAGGGGTGTGCTGGAAAGCTCTCCGGGACTCCAATCTGGTGCAGGGGAGCAACAAATCTGGAATGAAGGCTCTCTTTTGTTTTTTTTTTTTTGTTTTTTTTTCATGAAAAAAAGACTTCAAATGTCTGCTTTCTACTCCTGGGGCAATAGGATTGATAAAATTAGCATTTGCATTAGGTATTAATTTTGAATCTAGTTTCTGTAATTTACCATTTTTGCACATTGTTGTCTAATGTGTATCACATTTTTCCACATACAAATTTATCTGGAGCATTATACAAATAAAATGTTGCACACTAATGTTGCAATTTGAGAACATTTGCCTTTTACCTTTTTAATTTAGTTATTACCCCTGTGGTTATGCAGAGCGTTCATTCACTGTGCATTAAATCGACTAAAGCAGGTATATTGTTTTATACACAGTGCAAGATGCAGGATGCACTAATTTTCTTTGGTTAAAAGTTGGTTTCTTTGTAATGAATGGGGTGACACAAACAGCTTACAACTATGCAAGAGAAACCTGAGGCTTGTCTCTCTTTTATAAGCCGATGGTCATTTAAATCTCTATTGTGCAAAATCAGGACTGCAAGTGCTTTAAGAGTTGAGTTATTTAATGCAGTGACTCAATTTGTTTGTGTTTTTCTAGTGTGTGATCAAAACGAATCGGATATGTACATATACTTTTTTGAATTATCTTTTTTTCCTGCTTGGCTGGCACATTGTTTCCCTCCGGCGATAACCTAATAATGAGACAAGCAGGTCACTTCCAGAAAAGGATGCTTATTATGAGACTCCACGTGAACAGACCCCTGCTTTTTGCCCTCTTTTGTGCTCAGTGTGCACAAACGCTTTCATAACATGCACATGCAGAAGCAGTCTTAAACTATCTTTGCTCAGTTCTTTCAGCTGATTCTTGACCTCTACTGTGCCCAGAATCAGTCAGCTGCTCTTCGATTGATTTAATCTTGTGCTGACATGCCTACATTGCAGCAGTATGAGAGCAATACTTTATACAGCTATAGGATAAAAAAAAACCCTGTTCCTCACATTCCTCTCCCTTTTCTTTACTTTGTATGAACATGTTCCCCATCCTTGTGCAGATCGGATAGCGGATGCATTAACGGGACCTGCTCTGAGTAATGAGGTAGGATTGGAGTTTGACACACTGACCCCACCCATCAGTGCTGCTTGCCACTGGCAACCTCACAGGATGCTCTCTGGGAAATGTCTCTATTGCTTATTGGAATTTCTTTGATGAGCCTGAGTTTCAGGTTACAGAAAAACCCAGTCTGTGCTTTCCACCAGACCAGAAAAGACCCTGTCATCTTCAACTGAACATCATAAGAGTGAAGACGGGAAATTTCAAAGTTGTATTTTGGCAACATATTCTTAATTATTGAGCTCTCTCTTTTGTTGGTTTTCCTTTTCTACTACAAGGCAGTTCACTTATGCAGTCAGGAAGTAGTTCATAAGTGGAGCGCTGTTTGTCTTAGATGTTTAGATGAAGCATGGCAGCCCCTTTGCTGCCCTCAAAAAAGACTGCTTCTTATGCAGCATCATGAGACAAGAATGTGAAAGGGTGTAATGGATTCCTGTGTGAGCCTTCATTAGATGTCATATGATGTGTTTACAGTAGCTTTCCCAGTCCGACTGCATTACCACAACCTGGCGTTGCTTTCCCCCTCAAGCGTCCATAAATCATCGTTAACAGACAGACATGACATTCTGCTCATACATCACCACGCAGGCCTTTACTCATTGGCAATTCAAACGCTGTATGTACAAACATCCCTGGCTGTGTCACGTCAGTTCAAAACATAGCTGAAACTAACACTCGAACAAAGAACAACAGGGCTCTCTTTCAGGCGACTCAGATAAAAGCATGTAAGAGTAAGTGGAGAGCTCTTGAAACATTATGCCACTCTTTTTTTTTCTCTCTTCTAGGAGGAATTTGAATTTTTGCATGATTGTGCCAAACAGCCAGAGCTAAACAAGGCTGAATTAGACTTCTGTGAAAGTATTAATTAAATGCTGTTGAATAAGCGTGGACAGCTGATTAAGGCAAATCTCCCTTGTATTTTAAATCCTTTTATTTCATATTTAAGGCTGCAATTATGGCAATTATTAACAAGCAACTAAGAAAGCACTTTCTAGTGTTTCAGATGGTGCTATAATTCAAATATATATTTTTATTTTGAACAAGCATTGGATATATTTTCTAACAATCTTACCCAGAAAGCATTAAAAATGTTTGACAGCTTTATAGAGTTTCAGGTTATTAAAGTCATGAAAGATAAACTTTAAGTATCAGGGCTGCTTTTCGCCTCCTTCCTTATTACATCCAAACATTGGTTGGCAGCCATCTGGCAGTCGGAGTGCTGCTGCTGTTTTGCCAAGACTGTGACTGCTATTGCTATTTCAAATACAGAGAGGAAAAAAAACTTTAGTGCCGAATATACCAACTGCTAAAACCATTAGTGATATGCCATCTAATGACATATACTTTACGGTATGTATAATCAAATATATGGCGACACAAGTAAAGTGGAAACAGTATTGAGGCTGGATCTTTGAATCTGGTAGAAATGTGCATAATAACTCTTCTAATGTTGGTAATCCGATGCCATTACCATCGCTCTGTTCGGGCATTGTTCCCAATACAGCCATTATGATGAATCAGACAGAGAAGTCTCCTCATTGATCACTTACTTGCTGCTTTTAAATCATCAATACATTTTAAAGCACCACTTAAGATGAGGAACATATGTCTCCCTGCTGTCCCTCTAAGTGCTACTATTGTAACTAGCTAAAGAGCATGTAGAAGCTGCAATAGACATGCTGCACTCGGATGACAATTTAAAAAATTTAACAAACCTCCCAGTAAACAGCTCATCCAAAAAACAGTAATGCTAAATTTCATAACAAGGTTATAATGCACATTATATGACGAAGTCAAGTGATTTGTTTAAAAATGGGCTGCTAGCTGCAGGCAAGGCTACATTTTCCTAAATCTGCACACACAGACAAAAGAATATAATCAGTCATTCTTTAGAGAATATGTGCAGATTTAATAAAAATCATAAACAAAATAATAAGTCATATGCCTACTATGGCTGGAGATTTCTGCTCTTTATATACTGTACTACTAAGGGTTTCATAAAGCTATGTAGAAGATGAAAAAAAAACAATCCTGCCTTTTGACTGGCAGCGCTTTACAACAAATTTGCATATGATGTAAACTGATTAAATAATAAGGTAGTAAGCTATGAGAAGACATTAGCACACGCTAGGTTGGCAAGAAAGTAGAAACACAGAGGAGAAGCTTTTTGGTGTATTGTAAAGATAGCTGACTTGACATCTCCTATTTATGTCTGTTTTGGCACAAACTTAGAATCAAGTTAAAGATTTCAAACTACAGTAGACGGGGAATCAGTGTGAAAGACTAGAAAGGTCACAAGTCTGCAGCATTCATCTTTCAGGTAGTTGCTTCAAAATGATTTAAAAACAGCTGGATTTTTCCACTACATTCAGTAGAAAATCTAATGTTATTCCAACTTTTCATCTAAAAAGCACAAGTATGAACAGGTATGTCTGTCAACTGTCATTTCAAATCAGATTTTTATCTCTCCTGCTCTCTTTTGCAATCATTGTACTTTTTTAGCAGTCTGCAGTCATGCAGTCCCTCATGCAGCTAGGGAGCCAGGTGAGCATAAGACACCTCTACTGATGATGAAAGTGATATAAAGTAAAGATATTCTGATTTTTCCACCTGCATGTCAGCTCGTATTATTTAATTTTCTCTTCTTTATAATTGCTCTTTGGTATAAACATAGTATAAACTTTTCTAGGCTTTCAATCACTTCAGTCAAATTACATTACATCCTTGTCACAGTAATCATCCACTTATGCATCCTTTCTTTAAAACTATGTAAACGAGAGCAGCTTTATTGGGAATTCAGTTGTATTAATACTTGCATTTGACTGTTTTTAATATTATGAAGCAAAACATTGAATCTTTGAGGAATGTGTGGCATGCCTAAACCGTTTTGAGTTTTGTTTTCAGAGCATATTTGTGCAGGACCTTCTACTTTACTACTTTTCTAGACTTTCAATCACTAATCAATAAAAAGTGTTGTCGTACCCAAATGATTTGAGATGAGAGGGTTTTTTTAACAAGAAAAACAAAAAAAAATTCCAATTTTTTTTGGAATAGAGAGGACTTTTTACAAGATTAAAAACTGCTGGAGTGGGACTTTGAAGTGTTTTTTTTTTTCTAAGAACAAAGAACACCACACCAACTCATTTATCACTCATCCACAGAGCCACATCATAAAAAAGAAGAAAAAAACAACCAACATAAAGGGAAATTTTGTTGTGGGAAGAATAGAATAAAATAATCTGAAAACCCAGGAAATTTTAAAATTTGTTGAATAAGAGAATAGAATAAAAAGAATTTGTTAACAGCCACTTCAGCTGTGCATAAATACACTTTATTGTCCCAATTATGTACATAAGAGAAAGCTGGAAGGACAAAAAAGAATTGCTGTGGTATTTTTTCTTACCATGGTGCATCACAAAGACCAAGGGGAAAAAAAACAACTACTAATGTGTAATGTGTTTTCTGTTGTCTAAAACAGAATTTTAACAAACAAAAATGTGATTTTATATCCTCAGGAATAACTTTCACTAAATGTCTCTGGATTACATTGTGACACAGTTGCTGGTGAGTCTAATTAAATAGTAGATGATCATAATGAATGACAGTGATCTCTGGTAATTGAGTAGCATATTTATGCCATATTGCCTCATAAATGTCATGTCATGAACACTAAAGCTAAATAGCTTAGTCTGCCGATGTCCCCAGTGAATCAAAGGATGCACAATTTACACAATTATGGTGCTAACTTTGTATGTATAATCAAAATAAGAACTCATATTTGCAATAAAATATACATTTTTATTGATTTACAAGTTAAGTAACTAGAAGAAATGTTAATCTGAGTTATCAGTACATAGCACCTTTGAGGGGTTGCAATATATATATATATATATATATATATATATATATATATATATACATATATATAACGCATAAAAATACCATTAAGAGACTTTTAATGTGGTCACTCGAGGAACAAGTAATTACGATTTAAATGACAAATACTTGCCATTCATGGTTCATAAACTGTGTTAGATTGTATTATTCTTCTTTTACCATCTTAGAAGTAATGATGAAAACAGTATATCAGAAAGCTAGGATTCTTTAATGTTTGTCAACATTTTCTCAGTGGGGATTTGCTTTGTTTTGTTCTCTTTGTCTTTTTAATCTCAATCCATTAATATCTCAGCAGAGATAGATTTTGTCATCAAAATCACACATGAAAAAGTACAAAACAATGCCACACAGCAGATCTTTTTTCATTATTACCCCTGAAGTAGTGTTACATTCATGACTGATCACGCATGTCAAAGGAGAAAGGAAAACTGAAGAGGAAACAAAGAATTGTCTATCAGCTCACTGCTCCAGTTTACAGCAGCAGTTTTAACCAAGGCATCATCTCACCTCCTCCTCTCATTGTCCTTGACACACTTACCCAAGGTGGTCACACTGACCCTATCAGCTGGTGCTGTACACATCCCATAGGGGGCCATAACACCCTCAGCCCTCCAGCATCTATCTCCTGGTCCCATGTGCCTCTGTGTGGCCCCCTTCAAATGCCTTGGGCTGTCCCTTTGACAATTCCCTCTCAAGAAGTGATTAATGCCTGTTTACTTCAGAGAGGCCAACGCATTTCCCAACATGAAAGGGGGGTGGGCGACTGAATAGAAGGAAAAGGATGAATGGGAAAGAGGAAATGAATAGGGGATGAAATGGTGTACATGTATGGATGGCTGTGAGATGCTACAATGCTGAATATGCTGTATAAGTCCGACCTTGGAGCTGAGGTAAGCAAGAGATAATCAGGGCTTTTATAGCTGGCCCAAGCAATACAAGAAGCTCTGCAGGTTTGAGTCACAGCATGTAGTGAAAAGAGAGCAGACACTTTTCTTCAAGGATATACCAAGATTTCCTTAAACAGTGGATCACAGACATCTTGCAACCGCCATATAGCAAGTGAATAACCCATTGAAATGTCACCGGTCTAGTCTACAACTGAAGTGACGTCTTTTTTTTTACTCAGAGCCGTCTGAAAGATCTTGATGTGCTTATGATTTCAATTTAATGTAAAAGAAAAAGAAGAAATAAAAAAGAAATAGAAATGAAGAACTCAAGAATAAAATAATTGCATCCACCTCCACGTAAACATTATCTTCAATAGCAAATTTTGCATTAGCATGTTTACATGACAAACAGGGTGATATTTAGAATCAGCTAATTGGAGGTGCATATTTATGAGTTGCTGTCGTGTACTTGACCTGCCTATGTTTGGCACAATGTCTTCTATCACTTTGATGTTTCTAAACAAGATATAAACAACTATAACTACTGGTCTTTTTACTGCTATATGGGTAGCTGTGAATTTATAGCTATATTCCTCATCAGATTATCTGCTTGGTTGATACTTGATCTCAGAAGGCTTGAAGTGATATTTAACAGATTTAAACTGGACTCTTTGATCAATCCTTAGCAGTGGAGAAGATATAAGATGTGTTGGAGGGAGGGTTGGATCTGCTTGGTGTCACAGCAGGGTTCTTACCTTCCTCCAGGCAGAGAGTTCAAATGAGAAGTCTGAACTATCAGTGGCTGGTGAACAGGGTCAAGGCCTGGCTTGCATCAGCAGTCACACAGGAACAACTCTGGTGGTCCAAGAAGCTGCAGCATGCGATGTAATCAAGCTCAGTACTTTCAGTATTGTATACAGTATGTGGTAAAGACAGGCACTGTTACAAAACCTTCTGCAGGCCTCTGACCTGGAAACATAATTTCAAGACTCCTCAGCATTCAGCTGCATTTATGAACCAGTCCCTCAACATGCTCCATGCAAACTACTTCAACCCCTCTATGAACACTATCTGTAAACACAACTTTTAGTTCACTGGTTTTGAAGCTCAATAGTTCTGTTAGACCAACAAATGACTAGATTGACAAGAATCATTGAATATCATTAAATTTTGCCTATTTGTGACAAATCAAAAGTAAAGTGATTTTTTTATTAATATCATATTACCAGTAATATGCAGCTCTGTCAGGCACTGTGCAAGAGCCACCCCTAATTACTCCATATTTGCCAGGAAAACATTGCTCTTTGCTAAGTTACCCATTAGACACAGCACTGAGTTGAGTTAAGTCAACGATTCATTCTTGAATAAATTGGTGTTAATTGGCTTAACAAACAAATAAAGAAACAAAAACAACAAAAAAAAGGAAAGATACAAAAACACAAGACACCTGATACTTTCTGTGGGAAAGACAAAGAGACAAACACAGAGTTAATGACAGCAAGGATGTATGTACTTACACAGAGAATTGAAAGTAACAAGAGGTGAGAAGTGCATCATGGAAGTTCCCCCAGCAGCCTCGAGCGTAACTAAAATGGATGATTCAGGGTCATGCGGCCAGTTTAAAAAGGCAGACGTAGACGTTTGACGATTTTAGATGATTGAAAGTGCAGCAACTTTAGTATGTTTAACCCTGAAGAGTAAAACCTCTAAATTTTGTGCTGTGGACCTATGACACATTACGGTGTGAGTTTTGTTGGTTTTTCATTTGAAATGAACTGTGATTCATCTCCCTGCTTACTTTTCTTGTATTACATAATTTAAGATAGAAAAAAAAAAAGCTTGGGCACTGACTGTGTAACTGTCATGTTGAACCACACTTGTGATATCAGCAGTGTCTTCGGTTCTGTATGTTTTATAGGATGACTCGCAATCTGATGGACAGGCGAATCGATATTTTGACTTTGGCCACTGGATTTTCTCTTACAGGAAGAGCAACGGTAATGGAAGAGGACTGTAAATAAGTGGAGGGTTCTTGACAAATGAATCCATTAACATTTGCCTGTGTCGCCTGGCGAGCAGATTTGCTGTTTTATGGAGCAGGAAAAAAGAGCTTGTAAATCTGAGGGCGCTGTAAGGGTGAGGAGCTGAGAGCAGGCTGAGGAACACATCTCCCATGATGCAGCACTTTATCTCCCTCCCAAATGGCATCTTTATCTGCCTAAATTAAGTTTTGATTCCTTGCCACATACGGAGCTGCAAATCACTTTTAATACTGATATCAAGAGCAGCAGTAAAGTGTGCCCAAAGCGATGGAAAGGAGCTTTATTGTGTGGCACATGACTGGTGTTGCCACCATTTACTGTCTCTCTGTGGCTCACAGTTGTAAAAAGAAAAAATTCTGCCCCAAACCCCTGCTTTGTGTGCAAATCATATTATGCTATTCGTCATGATTTAAATTTCTTTCTATCCTGCAGCTCTGCACACAGAGGAACCTACCAACTTTAGCTATTGACCTGTTACTCTGTAGATGATGAAGGACACGCCTTAAGGTTACTTAATTTATAGCTGTGATTAATTTCCTGTTGCATTTTCATTCACTGATGCTTATCTGCAAAATTAAAAAGGAGCTGGGCTATATTTGTGTGTGTGCCAACGAAGAAGGAGAAGGAGTTGGAGAGTGGCTTTCACAGAAATAGCATTACATTTCCTCTGCATAATCATTAGTCTGCCTCTGTATCTCTCTATTTGTCTGCCTATCAATCTGTCTGTCTCTCTGCCTAATTGATCCACAGCCTGATGCTAGAAACAGTGGTACTGTGAGTGCTCAGCAGCAGTAAGAGATGTCTGACATGTACAGAGCCAAAGATTGAAAGTTGAGGAATATGTCTGTATCTACCATAGACTGTTTATAAAAGATAGAAGGAGCCTACATGACGTCACCTGTAGGTTTCTGAAGAGCAAAAGAGAAGCTTGTTAGGTGTCACACCTGCCGTCGCCATCTTGGAAAATACAAAAACGGGCAAAGTGGCGGAGCTGAAAGGGGGGCTGTGAGCATGGGGGTGGATGATTGACGTCTATCAAACTCCGAGCTGCCAGTAGCTAAGAGCTAACTGAGCCAACTTGGATCTAATGTGAGCTAACCGGCTAATGAAGGTAGGTGGGCTAAAGCTAAGGCGCTCTGTTAGCCAGCTAAAATCCGCGTTTGTGCTGCACTCTTCCTTCTTGCTGCGGATATTGGCTACATGTCAATCAAAAGGACATGCCCCTAATTATGCCGAATTTCAAGATTAAATAACATCAAAACGGATGACTTATAAAAAATTCCCCCCGCTCACAGTTGTCATGAAGGTAAACCTGACCTATTAATCCTAAAATAGATTTTTGTACCAGGCGTTAAACATGTTTACTTTGGTTGTGAAGTTGGCCTTTTTGACATGGGAGTCTATGGAGATTTGCTCTGTTTTGGAGCCAGCCCCTAGCGGATGAGGGGTGAACTGCAATTTTTTAAACTTCCGCATAGGCTTCACATTTTACCACCGGAGGTTGCCGCTTGGTATCTACTTGAAAAAAAAAGATGTATGGATCACCAAAGGGAGCCGAAATCCTCTTCTTGTGAACAGAAAAATCTACTAATTTAATAGGAAGACATCCAATTAGTGCTGAGGTATCAATTTAACAAGCTCACCATTCTGATGGCAAGACATGAAAAAAGAAATCTGAAGAAATTCACACAAAGAAGCTCTTATACTTATGCCTCCTACTTATTCTGATGAATGTCTGTCAAGAGTTGTAACATCTTAAACCATGTGGACTCTCCTCCACCTTTAGAGCTATTAGCATTTCTCCCAGTTAGACAGAAAAGCTATCAAACTCATTCCCATATTAACTAAATGCCAACAAAGACACTAATGCAAACTTACACCTGACAGATGTCCTGTGCATGAACAAAGTCAGGCTTAATAAATGTTATGTGATTTGGCCAAACCTAAAACATTAATCAACAGCTCTTTGTTATCACATATTTGTCACATACTGTTCGATCAGTTGCCTTTTGTGTCAGTTTTAAACACATAGGATGCCCTTTTATCATCACTTTCTGATGCAAAGAGAACTGCTCTATAGCTTCACATTGTAGGTTATCCGTCTGCAACAGGAAGTAATGTTCTGGCTGCACCAAAAATAAAATAAAAGGAAATGAAAGGACATCAGAGGGGAGGAGGCAGTAGAGTCCTGACTCTAACCTTGTGACTGGGGTTTTTTGACTTGTCTTTATTTTTCTTTTTTTTTTTTCTTTTTGTTAGCTCTTTTACTATAGAACTCTATTACATCATGTTAGTATCAAAGGAACTTGGTTGAGGGAGGGGGTGCACAGCACATTCAATCATATCACACAACTTCAGGACCAACATAAAGCAACAACTTTTTAATTCTGTTACATTCAATACACTAGACAGCACTGTTCAAAAACACTTGTCCCTTCCTACTTAGTTTGGCCAAGAAATAGAATTACAAACCAAGATTAGGGCTAAGATTCTTTTGACAATGTGACCATCATGCTTGTGAACTTCATTTTGTTGGTTCCATTGAAAACATTGTCACTTTCCTGTTTGAATTTAGCCGGCTACTTCATTTGGTTGGGATTGAAAATGATAACTTTTGACTTTGCCGTCAGAATATTAAATATGGTGTAAATTTGTAAGTGAATATCATTATTTTACCACTAAATGTATTCTTCATTAATACAATTTCTTAAGAGACAGCTGTTCATTATAAATCATAAACTTTAAACTAAACATAATACTCTAGAGGTTCATTTTAATATATAAAGATTATGTCAAAAATCACTAATGTTTGGCCAAACTAAAATTAAAGTGACTTAATATTTCCTGGAAAATTCAGAAGACTGATCTGTGTTATAAGCTGAAATGCCAGCAGCATAAAATAGACCTGGCAGCAAATAGGTGCAAGCACAAAAACCTGAATTTAATTTCGTTGCACTCTGAACTGAATGCAAAGTTACAGCTCTGCATATTTAGGGAATTCCATTTGCTCAGCATCAACGAAGAATGTTGATATCTAGTGAAACATTTCCCAGCTGATTTAATTCCACAACTCTGAATATAACCGTCTTATCACAGTGATTCAGACAGGTTAAATGAAAGCCACCTTTGTGACTTTGAAAACTCTGGCTTTAGGCTAAACATTCCTTGCTTACACAGTAATCTTGCTTCGTATTACAACCTTCTGCTCTTCAGCATTACACATATGGGGCACATGATATTTTATTTTCATGTATAATATAATTTATATGGACTAAACTTGTTATTTCAGTTATTTATTTAATTATTTTAAGATCACAAATGAACTCACAGCTTACAAAGAAAGTGGCTCAGACAGGGAGTCCCATGTTAATAAAGCAAGCAACATTTAAGGGACTTTTCAGACCTTCCACTTTCAGCATCCCAGACACGGCTGTTCTCTTGGGGTACTTAAAGGCTGAAGGGTCAAGTTTCCTGTGATACTAAAGCATCCATCTAGCAGCGGTCCTGTGGGCAAAAATCTATCCTTCCCGTCAAAGGTGTGCATGTGGGGAGTCATTCGATGAAAGTATTATGTTAACAATTTAGGGGGAGATTTACACGTCATTATTTCTGTGATACACAGGCTTTTCACTCCTGGCACACTTAATATATATATCCCTTTTATAAAAGCTTGCTCAGGGTAACAGCACATGTTATGGGTTAGACGAAAGGTTTTATTTTCACAGTAAAAACTGGTGACTGTTTTATAATTCAAATTTTAAATCACTGTTTAAGTCCAATAAAAAGCAAAATGACTGAAAAATCATATCTCAGGGCCTTTATCTAACTAAAATCCATTCACATAAACACCCCTAATAGATTTATCTGCTTAGTTTCAGTTCTACCAAACAGTCAACACAGAAAACATTGGAAAGAATATGACAATTCAAGCAAACAGACTCACTCAGAACATTGCTTGCTGCTTTCACAATTTGCACCTCAAAGGCGTATGAGAGAAGTCAGAGGAGAATGTCAAAACTTGTTCAAGTTAAGAGGCCACAAATAAATAAAAGCTCAGTACAAAAGCAGTGTGCAGAAGGACATTTCAGAGGGCACACATCATTTAACCTTGAATTGGATGGGCTGTAGCGACAGAGAGCTGCACTACTTTCCTCTCCAGTCAGCGTAAAACAGTAAAATGAGGTTTTGTGAAGCATCTTCAGAATTGGATGACAGGAGAGCAGAAAAATAAAGTGGAATTTAAAAGACTCTGGATTGTACTGTGATTTACAGTTGCCAGTAAAATGGTTAAATTTCCATATGCAGTGGGGGTTGAATAATTTTGCTGGTCATTGAACTGTAGGTTAGGCCTTCATAGCTTAATACAGGTACAAGAAGGGAGATAACATGCCATTTTACATGTATGTGTTGTATTAAGAGTGTTCAAGAAACATGTCAGGGACCTAATTTTTCCTGCAATTTCTCATGCTTTCTTCATACTACAACCATACAAAGCAGCTTTGCTATCGCGTTGATGTGTTGAAAGCAACATGAATGCATTAAGTCAGCATGAATCAGTTGTACCAAAGGAATAGTTACAGCCCGATGCTGAATCCAGTGTATTCAATGTAATGGCAGAAAAGGTTAGTAAACATATATCCTGCTGCTATCCCAACATTGACTAGTAGTGACAACATATTTAGCAAGGTAGAGTAGGCATCCCCCTCCCAAGGTGTTACAGCTTTTTATTGAGTTTCCAAGATATGAAGTAACTATCTCTGAAGTGTTTTTTCTACCATTACCAGTGTTGTGCATGTTCATGCTTCTCATGAACTAGTTATGAGAAGTAATAGTTTACATTCATAGTTCACCAGTTCAATTTTGATCTAGTTTATAGTCCAGTTCATTTCAGTTGTTATAGCTCTCTAAGCACCAAAGTTGCAAAATAATGCCAAGCACCAGGCCATGTCTCCAAAAAAGAGAGACCCTTTTCCTGGTCATTGCCCCTGCCTGGCCCCCCATCAAAACTTTTCTAGACACGCCCCTGTTAGTTGAAGTATAAATCCTTTCTACCACCTGTCAGCTGGTTTGTTAGAGAAGAGTCCTGCTCTGATTTGTATCTCAGAACCTGTTGATAATTTATGTAATCACATTTATGGCCCCTAAACTATCAGACCTTTGTCTCCACCATCTGCTGAGGAGGCAGCGAAGACACAGAGCAGAGACTACAGTAGTGACATTTGTACAGAACTGTGAGAAAAGTTTAAGTTTTTTTTTTTTCTCAAAACACAGGAGTGCAGGTGTTAAACCCTCTCATCTGGAAAATTGTGGGGGATGAGGGTGCATTGATTGTGTTAAAAATTTCAAGACTGAACTAACCAACTAACATGTTGCTGGGAAGTTACCCCTAAAGTCTGCAGGCAGTGTGACTTTGGTTGTTTGGGCATCTTGACAGGGGGTCTTGCACTTTTCTGATGGTTTTTTAATGGTGAGGACTTGCAGATACCTTCTTAAACTGATGTATGCTTCAACTCATGTCTCTTCAAATCAGAAGTCGACGAGGCTGATGGTCTAGCTTTCTTTTTAAGTGCAGGCAAACATAACTTGCATAGAAATGTTAGATTTTACTGTCGGAATCTTCTGCAGACAGTACGCAGTATACGAAGCATGAGCACTTTGCATCTGCAGCTCCTCTCACCCCCACTTGCCATTAGAGCGGAACTGCACCAAATTTGCATTGTTGGTTGGTTACGCAAGAGTGTGCAATGCATGGTGGGTAACAGTATGAAGTCAGTGTAGCGCCAATGAAAATGTAGGCAGTGACTGTTACAGGACCTCAGGTAATTAGAACAAGTTTTTACCAAAGTGTCGCATTCAGTTCAGAAAAAAGGGTGACAGAAAAATTAATGTATTGAATGAAGACATTTAAATGAACAAATTAGGTACCATTCAACTGGAGCCTACTGAATGGAAAAGAGCTAAAACCCTACTTCTGGATGGCTTCTTACCCTGTCTTTAGGCAAGTTTTTTCAGCTGTTTCATTGCTTGGTCACCACTCAAATCTCATGACCAAAGAAGCTTAGAACATTCCTGTTTTACCTTGATTTGTTTGCGTTGAATTTTGATGTTTTGGCACATTGTCTGCATTACCATCTTCCTGTCAGTCATTTTCTCAGTTTAACATTCAAGACTCAAAATTAACACCTTTAACTATAGGGCAGAAACACCTCACTCTGGAAGGAAGTAATCACCATTGAGTAAAGCCTCAGAATTGGAGATTCTGACTATCATCTGAGCTGCTTCACACTTCACTGAAGCTGTCCAAGTGTGTGTGAGGGTCATGGTCTGATGAAGTCAGCAGAACACAAACAGTCCACAAAAAAGCAGAAAAAAAATCTAGAGATCCCTAAAACAGACATTCTTCTCCCTTGGGCTGTGCCTTGAAATCCTGTCTATGAAAATCACATCAATGGGTGACAAGGACAACTCTGGTAAAGGCTAATACCAACTGGGAATAATGCTTTTGACTCCCTGCTGAGAATACATACACAATGCACAAGGCTTTCTTAAGGACATAGTCAGTGGCCTTCTCCACAAAAGACAGGCACAGGCTTCTACAAGCTATAAAGCTGCCTTCCTGATAGACCAACACTAGCTTCCCCTGGGAAGCAGAAAACTGATTTAAAATGATTATGAAAAAAGCGAATGATTTCGCTTTTAAAGATGGTCAACTGGTCCACAGGCACTGTCCCCAATCTCCACATAACATGGAGCAAACATGTCAACTCAAATAGTAAAACAATGGACAGAGCATTCAAAAGAATACTCTCATCCACACCTGGAGCCTTGTTTAGAGGCATGGTGCAGTAACTCTTTCCAAGCCAGAGAATTCCAACTTACCCTCAGTTTACATTTAGGTTTGTCCCCTGATTATATGGTAAAAATTAAAATAGCCACGCTCATGTTAACCATTGATTTGTGAACATCAGTTTATCAAGTTTATCATTCAGAAGATGTTAATGGTTTTTGGTTGCTAGAGTTGCCTAAGGGATGAACCTTACCAAGAATTCAGGACAATTGTTCAAATGTTCCTCAAAGCAGCCAAGCAACCAAGTTGGCTTTTGTTCAACCTGGTAAATTTCTGCTTTGGTCTGTCTTGCAATTCCCAAACCACGTGAGCCATCTCACCACCCTGTAAAAAGAATTTGACAGCTCCACTTTTCTCTCACACTTGTTAATGATCCAGTAAGGTCCACTTGAGGGCCAACATCCAAGGTTTTACAACAGAACCTCCACCAGTTGTAAAAGAAAACATGACTCAGACTAGACCAGCTTCTCATTCTTTACTTTTGGGGGTGGCCAGGTTTTACTATGGGTGGTTTGGTCTGCAGCTTCGCAACCCCTTACACTTCAAGCTGAAGTGGGCTGGAGATGCTCGGATTCATGTAGCCAGATTGGCTCTTTTTCCAAGTAATTCACATCATCCGTAAACTTGGTCATTTTTCCTATTTTCAACAAATTTACCTCAAGGACTGTTCACTTGATGGTTGATATATCACAGCCTCTAAAACTTGTCATTATTCAAAAAAAAAAAAAAAAAAAAAAAAAAAAAAAAAAAAAAATCTTCATCTGAGAGGTTTAATGTCGTGACTGATAAGTATTTGCAAAGCCAAGCCACACTTACCGTATCTGAGAAAGTCTGAGTCAAGAATAAAAGCAATTTCCTACATATCTTACCTAAAATTGAAATGCCAGCAAGGCGACAGCTGCCTGTTGACATCACCATACATTAAAATAGTGATGGAAGGAAGCAGAATACTGTGCTTCTTAAATTAGATTCATATTTTAAAAGTTTCATTTTGGTGCAGAGATACTGTCAAGTTCACGTTCACATTCATCACCAAGTGTGGGGAGCATTACTCATACGTCATGCATATGTAATTCCCCATCAAACCTCTGTCTGAATCACTGAAACAAATTTTCTAAGGCAAAGCAAACGTGAGTCTTACAGACGTGAGTCTACGTCTGTAAAGCTGAGCTCAAAATTGATCGTTGCAACAAGCCATTAGTACTTTTAAATAACAATTAGAGTAGTTGCAACACGAGAAAGTGCAGGGCCCATTCAGATAAATTATGCTCGCCCACTGTAGTGCCTGTGCTAAATTAATGACGATTTATGTTCTCAATGCGCGAGGGAAAGAGAAAACGGAAACACCTGTCTGCAGTACGTTGGGGGGGTGGAATATAACCCAGGTTTCATGCAATACAGATTAGGAATAAATGCATTAGAGTTTGCTTCTAGAAGTTTTTGCAAGACTACAATGATATTACAATGTTGGAGTTATTTCTCGATTGGGCTAATTATTTAATAAATCCCCTAGATTCACAGACTCAACCATGTAATATTTCTTTTCTTGCTTAGACGAGAGACTTTATAGGACTGCTTCATTTTTACTTTCCCTCTCTACAGCTTACAGGTTATAGAATCAAGAGACCAAGTTTTTTTTTTCTTGTTTGCCACATTATTACAGGCCGTTTAACACATCATTCACGCCAGTCTGCAGCCTTCACTAAATCCAAGACTTTCATTTGTCATCGAGCTGATAAACGGCTTCCATTCCCCGCCGCTGTCCGGGCCAGGTTTTGATGCAGCGCCGCCACTTGCCGGAGCGTTTGGATTGGCTGAAGGAGCAAGGTAGCCCGAAGAGACGACTCCTTCTCCCCGTTCAGTCCCGTCAGTGGAGCGCGAGGCGCGGTGTTACGCACACACGCATGCACTCACTGAGCTCTCACACGCGTGAAGGGGTTCGAGAGAGGAAGACTCTGCTGGTGGACTTTGATTTTGAGGGGGAGCATGCATTTTCCTTCAAGATATCGATCCGCACCTCAAGACAAACCTGGTGAACCTTTAAAGGGAAAAGCAAACGTAGGCACATTTTAATGCAACATCCTCACTCACGGAGGGCGATACACCCACCTCTTATTCTATAACACTATCAGATGTTTGTAAAAACAACTGCGCTGGATATATTTTCTGCAAAGCTGTGTTTTGCGCTCGTTCTTGTGACTGGTGATTCTTGGACGGCAACGCACTACAGCGAGGGACAATAGCGCGTGTTTGACACGAATTTCCCAGTGACTCGGACTTGTCTCAGAGCGTAGTTTTGACTCCTCATTATGGGGTACGGTGCACGAACTGACAGAGAAGAAGGAAGAGTGCTGAGATTCTCTGCTGAGATGTCGACCCTTTCCTGGCTCTTGCTTCTTCTCCTGGTGGACATCGGAGTGGCTCAAGGTAAAACTTTAACGCGTATTCTTGACCTGTGAGTTTTACTTTAGGTTAGTTTTTTAAACTTTTTTTGAGCTTAAGCTGGGGTTGTGGTGGAGAGGAAAATCACGGAGACTGTTTACTCACTCATCACAGAAAAACACAGCTTACCCAGGTTATGACAGAGTTTTTAGTGATCAGCCTGTAACCTGCATCAAAGCAGAGGGCCTGTTGTAATAATTATTGTTGGTTGGACAAGAAGTTATAACTAAAGGGTCTAATAAAGGCTTCTCAAACGAAACAGTGAAAACAATGATAATTAAACATTATTCTTATATTTTAAATGGATGGAAAATTCCTAATATGCGTTGTGTAGACCGGTAGCCTATTTTGAAACAGTAAGAGTCATCACATCTGTTTTCTTTTTCCAAAGAAAGCAATAAAGAACTGATGTTTCAGGCTTTCAAGATGCCATCAAAATTAAAACAAGTCCAAATGTGAGTTTGTTGTTCTACATATCTCCAAATTCTGTGCAATGTAGAAATATAAAATAACTGATTTGCAGACCCCCCAAAAAAGTAAGATAAATGGAGTTGAGCCACTCTGGAGCTCTGAGTCTTGGCAAGACATTGGACTGACTGTAATTTTAAAGACTAAATAGGATTTAAATTCTTGCTGCCATTAATGCGGCCGAACCTTCTTTTATTCAACCCCATTCAACACCGGTTGAATGACATTGACGGCACATAATGTAGTGATGAAATTCAGTAAAGCCTACGACTGATTAACTTTTATGTTGAGATGATGAGTTTTAAAGAAGTAATCATAACTTTTGAATGAAAAACTAATGGTGTTTAGTAGATTTTTTTTTTTCTTTTTCATTTCAGCAGAACATCTTTTACTAATCAGTAATTTCTTCTCCGATCAGTTAACACTTTTAAGCTTCAGCTTTCTCCTTCAAAAAGCTCAGTGCTGATTGATGTTTTCTGTAAAGTGCACTTATAAGATAGTACCACAACACCTTAACATTACTTAATCTGCTTTCTCCTGAGAAAGCAGACGAAACTAAGAGGAGCCCATTTGTGTTAGGGCTAAATGTTCAGTGTGTGTGTGTGTGTGTTAGATGCAACTATCGTTGTTAGTCTGAATTCTCTTTTTGGAACGAGCTAGATAACAATGAGACTGGGGAAAGTCTGCATAAAATAATACCTACAGGTACATTATAAGCTGTTGTGTTTACATACATGTGTTTATTTGATTATATTCTATAAAATAGGGTGAAGCTGTGCACATGCTTGAACAAGCTAAGCTTAAATTGGGGACATGAGACCCTCATCGCTGCCCAGTGTATGAAGCAGCTAGATAAGTTGCTGCTTCAGACTTTAATCTCACACCTACATAGTTAATGAGCAAAAATAAAGGGAGAGGAAGAAAAAAATACAGCACAGGAGCAGTTTCTGAAGGGCAGGGTGAGATGACATAATACCCTTTCCAAAACCCCAGAGAGCTCTGTGTCATTGACTGGATGGGAATACGAACAAGGTTCTTCTCTGTCCATTAAGAAGTCAATACAGCAGGAGAACATTGTTTGAGCCTAATTAATGGGCTTAGCTATTTTGGGGCACTGATGAGCTGTACACATTTCCAAATCGCTCGAGAGTCACTTCTACAGTGTAAAACTACTGGTGATTAAAGTGGCTCAGTTACAGGCGTTCCTTCTGACACCATTCCTTCCCTACATATTTTGTTTTTGGGTTATTCGAACATAGTGTTGCTTATGTAAATGTATTAAATTTGACTGTAGCTTTTCATTTTTCTCTTTGACTTCCTTTGAGAGAACGTTCTCATCCCGTCTTTGACAGTGCTCATTAACCAGAGGATCTTTTGACAAAGAAGACGGTTGAGACAGATTTAATGTGAGGTAGCTGAGAGCTCAGTGGTGGTAGCTTGACTGGAAACCCAAAGTGAAACAACAACTCTGTTTCTGATATTTCAGCGGCTTTGGGATATTATTAGGGAAACTGAATACTTCCTCTTGTTTTTAGATCTAATGAGTAGATTGGAAATATTTGGGTTAAAGACTGTACTGTAAATCACACAGTTTCTTTATGGATTTAAATTTGCTACAGGAGAAAGTAGGACACAAGATGTGGTTGTACCATCTGGATTATTAAAATAATCTGTAATGAAACAAAGACAATTCCTTTGAAAATGTTTACTTTCTTGTTTTTTTTTTCATTTTCATGGCTGACCTTAACACTGACATTTATGTAGTGTATCTCTGTGTTAGGCAGTGAATACATGGGTTGACCTGGGATTAGTTCAGTTTTTCCACAGTCCTGCCCTCACATCTCTCTCTTCCTCTCACACCATGTTCCTGTCTTTGCTGCCTCTCTGCTTTCTGATGATGTGTCCTCTGAGAATTGTTTATGGAGGGGAAAGTTAAAGGATATTTGATATGTATGGATTATAAAGTATCGTGACTCAGTGCACAGTAACACTTAGCTATTTACCGCACAGGACACTTCCTTTCAGAACAATCTGGGTGCTGCGTAAAGAATATAAGAAAATGGCAATGTTATTTTTAATCATTATTATTCTAACAGGCTTCCCTTGGGCTTGGCAACTGGCTCCATGGGCCTGCTAACATTACAACCATTACGGCCATTTTTTTTTTTTTTTTTTTTAACTGAGCCAACGCACAATGAGAACATTGTGTGTTGGGAGCAGCTTTTATAAATTACCCCCAATGATGGCCTTTTGCCAATAACCATGAGTTGGAAATATGACACATTTAAATGCAAGAAATGATGTCTAATTGAGGGATTAGATGTGACTGGAGGAAATTAAGATTGAGTTGCAATATGCACAGGTAAAATAAGAGGGCTGAATACAGAGTGTGCACACGGTGTGACTGAGCAGGGTCAGAGTTGCATGCTGGTTGCTAGCTGAGCTGCAGAAGGAGTGTGGTAGTGAGTGATAATTACTGTGAAGTGTGGTTGCTGAGTTTGCTCCCCTGCTCCATGTGATGCCGTATACTATTGTCATGAAAGCAAAAATATACGCGTTTGCTATTTCGGGGCTAAGAGCAGTTGTGCACTCCTCCTGTGGGTGAAGATATCATGTGTTGTGCTGGTGGAGACGAATGATGTGAATGTCATATATGCAGTGCAATCGGCCTGATGGGTTATTTCTGTTCTTGTGTTGGGATTATACTTTCTTTCTTTTTCTATTTTTTTATTTTTATTTAGAGCCTTTACAACAGTTGCAAAATGTAGATAAATCTGTTTGAAAATACCAAATCTTTGTTTTATAGTGAAGTTTGACTTGATTAATTATGCGTAAGTCTTAAATTGAGACTTGCCTAAGGTGTATATGGTAACAGTAAGTATATTCTTATATCCTTCAAGAGTTGGCATTGATCCAGTACTAAGTGAATACAGGGCCAGTATCTGATACCAGAACTGATACCGATACGTTTTAATTACTAAGGTGGGATGTGTTTTTTCATTTTTCCTTTGGATTACTGATTAGTTAAATTGATTAACTCATGCAGAAGATTACTAAAATGATTGTGTCACCACTGTTATTTCTCTGCCTCTGGCAATTACCTTTGCCTCTGGGTCAGGGGTCTGGGCATGTTTAGTTTAATTTTCTCTCTTATACACCTAAAGTGTTGATGTCATTGCACTGGCATCGCTTAATATCAAGACTAATGTTCATATTGATAGTAACAATATTTGGATCGATGTGTACACCAGTATTGCTCTTAAGGTTTATATTCCTTCCTACCACGGTTTAGCCAAGCACTTTTCTTTTATTCAGTATTTTTATTGAATAAAATATCAACGGGCTTGAAAGGACCTAGATTCAGCTTAAAGACTGTTTAAGGCCAAAATTAAATTTTATTATCACATTGGGTTGAATACTAGGGGGCAGTCAGTGAGGCAGACAAAAGGGCAAAATGCAAGTTCAGTCCAAAATAGTTCAAAATAACCAGATAAATGTCCAAGAAAAAAGACCAAATCCAGGCACAGACCAGGGTTCTAAAAGCAAACTACAGCTTTTGGAAAGATGGGCTGGAATGCTTCACTGTTATAGTACACAAACAATTTAGCAAATAACAAACAAAAGCGAGGCATAAAAAGTAAACGTGACAGTGATGACTAATTGAAAACAGGTGAGGAGCAATCGGCTAACAGGAGACAGGTGTGGCGCAGAACAAACACAGGAAACAAAATTAACTGAAAAGCACAAGTAAAAACTATTATTACCGATGCCAAAAAGATTATGGCTAGGCTGATGTAGACCCTTCGCAACCTTAAACACATGTTCAAATGCTCTGTTTCCTATTTGTCTACAATCTTTTGCCAAAAGTATTGGGACGCACTTCCAAATCGCTGGATTTAGGTGTTCTGAGCAGGGTTCCATAAACTTGACTGGAGTCCAGACCACAAGTTGACAGAAACCTTTGGGATGAATTAGAGTGGAGACTGTGTGCCAGTCCTTCTCATTTAATGTCAGGACAAGACTTCACAAATGAGCTTCTGGAAGAATGGTCAAAGACTTGCCTGTAAACAAACTCCTAAACCTTGTGGAAAGCCATCCCAGAAGAGCTGAAGCTGTTGTAGCTTCAAAGGGTGGACCAGCTCCAAATTAAACACTATGAATTGAGAAAAGGATGTCATTAAAGTTCATATGCATGTGCAGAGATGTCCAAATACTTTTGGGAGTATAGTATATGATGCAAGGTATTCTGTCCTACCCCAAAATACCTTTCCAAAAAGAAGGCAACTCACAATTTAACTTTATTTATTTTTGGTAAACTACAATTGATGCTTTAAGAAAATATAGTTGTCTGTCACCAGTGTAACTCATCCAGTAAGTTAACCTAAATATTTTTAGGTTTACTTGCATTTTCATCTGATGTTTTCTTTCCATTTTTATTTGTTCCTTTTGGACTGCATTCTTCTGAAGCCAGTAAACCTATAAGTAAACTTGATAAGTAAAGAGTATAGTACAGATTCACATCCCCGTGTGGTAAAATCGTGTTCCTTTCCAGGGAAGCACTTAGAAGGAAGGAAAGTAAAGAAAGGAGTGAGATGAAGGAGATTGCAAGGACGCAAGAGGGGTGAGGAATGAAGAGGAGAAAGAACTGGAGGCAGAAGTGGGGAGAGAGAAGGGTGAAAGCGAGATATGGAGGGGGACAGGAACAGACAGGGGAGGAGAGGAGAATGTCATTAATCACCCTATGTGACACTCTCAACTACAGGGGAGCTTCACAGTGCAACATTCACTTCTATTAGCAGTCCATTAGCAGAGCTCGGCACAAGTAGCAGCACTTGACAGGTAGGCTTGTGCCAGAATGGCTGACCTGTGTCTCTTCACAACCCATATTGCACCACCTGGATTGTGTGTATGTGTGTGTTTGCTCAGAGATTTTTGTGAGGGTATTACAAGTCAAAGTGCACCGCTGGGCTGAAATTACAATGACATATGGTAGCAAGTTTAGCTTTTCAGGCTATGGAAAGGAAATGAAAATAATTATATAAAAGGTCCTGGTTTCAATTACTGTGCTGAGTGAGATGGGAGATAATGATCATAAACAATGATGATGATGGTGATGGTGACCTGATTCTCTACCTGTGAGTTCCCCTTTGCCAGAAAAAAGGCTCTTCAAAGTTGAGATGATGCATTAGAGGTACAGTCATTCCTCATTCAAAGGCTTGTTGGCCTATTACCAGGCAAGAGCTCTGTGATTACAGGATTGTAGGCAGGGGGTAAGGGGGTGTGGACCACTGTCCCTGCTCTTGATCTGCAGTTCACTTATGATTAGAGATCAGAGCCAACAGTCAGAAAATCTGGGGTTGAGGGGTGATGGAGAAGAGGACAGAGCCAAAGGGGAAAGAGAAGTGATTACGAGTTAAGTGGCCCTTCTCATGCCATTATAAGCAGGGCTGACAGAGCACATCATGAGTGAGAATAAGTACATACTCCACTCCTGCCCTTTAATTTGGCATCCTGGCCTCCCCCCTGGTGTTCAACCACTAATGTCCTCCTGCATTTTTGTGTTCCTAACAGGAAATCAGTCAATGACATGTCCTTGCAAGCATATGCTTTAAAGTTTGAGTTACAACAAAAGGATAGTTTTTGTTAATCATGGTTATTATTATTTCACATTATTAGTTGTGTGGAAATTGTGCTTTTTCTAACAAAAATTTTGCCTTTATAGCTGCCATACATTTTTTTTTTTTTTTCCCTTGCGGAGATGACATGGATACAAAATAGGCAGTAGGAGAGGATTTGATGTGCTCCTAGAAGGCTGCTGCTCTCATATATTCAGATTGACACTGTAAATAGCTTAATGTGCTCATTAAAAGGCCAACAGAATGCTGTAATTACCCTGATGTCCTTTAACTTACTTACCCCAGTGTGGAGCATGGAACAGCTTTGGTAACTGCAGCACTAAATGGCAAACAGGGGTCTAACGTGACATGGCAAGATGAGTGAACCTTCATCAAAAATTATTACCCAAAAATGCTCTGTATGGAGTTCTAACTTAGCAAAATGACCCTGGCTCACACAGTTATTGGATTTTAGTAAGAAGAAGAAGCTGGACTGGTGAAAGTTGGTGAAATTCACTGAAATTTCTTTAAAAACAGAGGACAGTGCACACAGGGAAAATGTGTTCCACATGATCTCATTGTAAAGCATATAAAGGGCAAACCACTTTGAGTATTTTTAAGCATAATTTAAACTGATTTTAAGCTTTTGTCATGTAATTATGCACCATTAAAGTTATATGCCATAGAACGCTGACAGCATTTCCACCTCTGGAAGACCAGCTTAACTCTAAAATAAGGTTAGGGCCTCTTTTCTGATTTCTGAAAGAAAATATTGTTGGAGTTCCAACTCTAAAGTTTATTCTTGTTTCATCATATGACCATCTACTTAGTTTGATGTTGGCTTTGTAGACTAAAATTCCACCTTGGCTTCACTGGCACTCAAAAGCAATGGAAACTCAAACAATATAACCAATACAACCAGCTTGTGTTTGCACTGCTTTAGCAATTGATATGTTTAGGGTCTGGGTGGAGATGGCTTAGATCAACATTTTTAAAAAAGGAAACCATAGTTATCCTAAAAAAATGTTTTCAACTTCTTCTTTGTCTATAGTTTGGGCAACTGTTTAGAATTATTATTATTTTTTAGCTCTAAGACATTAAGATAATATGCTATTTAGAAGATTAAAATGGCTTATTGAAATGAAAAGATAGCTTCTTATAAACTATTGCACTTAAATGATTATTTCTTATTTATGTTTAATACTACATCCAAAGACAGCATTCTTATACAATAAGAAGATACAAACAAGCAGAATGTCTTGATTACTGTACATACAAACCTTTTATGCTCATCGCTGTAATTGGGGTGAATACTTTTTCTTCAGGAACTCTTACTAATTACATTTAGATTCTTTTTAATTCTGTCCCCCTGTAATGGTCTGCTATGACATTATTTAGCAATGTACCTATGCAGCCACCTAAATGTGAGTTACTTTTGCATAATGTAGAAGGATACTTACCATCGCTACAGCAATAATTACAGCAAAGGATTATTTTGAACTAACACTGCACATATGATTTGTATTCCAAGAAAAGAACTCTAAAACCATGGATATTATCATTTTGTTGAGCTCCTTTAATCCTTTGCTCGGTCACTATCAGGCAACACTGTATGTAACAGCTAGGTCATATTTTCATTTTGGATTAGATAGACCATCATAAAACTGAGGCAGTAATAACAGAGATGATACTAGCGGGGACTTATCACACCTGAGTCACACTAACATCATAGAATCACCTGAAATATGATGTTTCTCTACAAATCCAACCTTTTCTCCAGAATGGAAACACAGCTATGTCCTCTCAGTTCTGGCTGTGATTGACAAAGTTAAACCCTTAATCCTGGCTTTGCCCTGTCTTGTGCAGAGCCAAAGCTTCACTAGTAGAATGAGACTAAATATGTAAAAGCCGACCTGAAGAATAGAAACAATATTCATATGTAATAAGTCCTTTGAAAAGCTGGTTGGCATTTGCTTAACAATCAAGTGGAAACATCCACATGTTTTATATACCTGAAGACTTAAATGTGTGTCTCATCTCTGCCTTGTAAAGACGGCTGGCGGTTTCCAGTTGTTGCTCTCATGTCTGGTTGGAAAGGGTTTTGGTTTATATATGTCAGCACAACACAGAGAGGGTTTGAGGAGGGAGGGAAAGGGGAGGGGGTGTGGGGTATGGGACCCTTGTCCCGACTGAAACACGAGAGCAGGAGACCCACGCTCCCCACTTCCTGTCTCCGCTTTATCAGCATCTTGTCCTCTGTTATTTCTGTGCTCTTAAAGCATCTGATGAAAGCCTTGCCACAGATAAATGTTTGTGCCTTCTTGTTTTTTATGGGACTCAAAGGAGGTACTTTATCCTCCCGTCCCCCTCCTTCATTCTCTTTTTGTTTCATTCCTGCGTCTACTTTTGAGATGCCACAGGAGAAGTTAGAGGCTCTGGTTTAAATTATGGTTCTTTTAAAGACAGGCTCAAGATGCCTAAAAGGACAATGATTGTGCTTGTTCTTCTCAAGGAATACACTTTTACAAGATGTTAGGGAACGGGCTTGAGAAAAGGAGGCTTATGTGAACCACAACTGTGCCGACTGAAAGTAATTATTTCCACTTACAGATTAATTCAGTGACATCTCAGGAATGAGAAGTGATATACTTTTGAAAAGACCCTCCTGTTTGTGTTTCTTTCACATCTAATCAGTTTTTTATTCGGTTTTCATAGCTTTCTCTTTCTGCTTTTTGTGACTTTGCTTGTGTGTCTATGCGTGTGTGCATATTTATTCAATAATAACAGAGTTTGAGAAAGTCTGCTTTAGAGAAATCTGTGTGAATACCAGACCATTCATCCTCAGGAAATCAATCTTTCTCATAATTCCCCTCATTTTTCTTCCATCTGTTATCTACAGAGCTGCCAAGCAGACTTTTAAACAGAGCAGACCATTACCAGGGGGCAGCATGAAATGTGTGTCAGAATGCCAGCCTGTAAAGTTCTTGTTTTTACCGAGTTAAATGAGGTGCTAAATTAAAGGTTGGTATGAGCTGTTGTATGATTATTCCCCCATAACGTTCCCCGGGCTCCTGTTGACACGGGAAAAGACGAGTCCGAATATAAGTCATCTTTTTTTAAAAATTTGAAATAAATGGGCGGATATGTCAAAAAGTTTTGATTGATACTGTATATGAGCAACTGAAATTATGCTTGGCTTCAGTAATTACTCTGTACAAGTCTCAGCATGCACAGTGGAATTCATCGCTGATGGTGAAGAAAAAGCAGAAAAAATAAGTGTCATAGCCGAGTTCACTGCCCCATCTCCACCATCATCATCATCATCAACTTCACCATCGAACACCCACCAACTTTAACACCCTACTGCGTGACCTCCTTTCCTCATTTTGAGCTTTGTTACTGTGACTCCAGTAATAGTTTGCAACATGAGATTGCTGTTGGTTGTCAGCACTTTCCTGCGTTTGTACAACATGTGTTTGTGAGTGTGTGTGCCATATCACAATGATCAGTCCCCGGTGACTTAAATACTGGCAGACAGTCTTTAACTGGGGCAGGCTCAATGGTTCTCATTTAAATGGGGCCCAGACAGAAGCCCCACGGTGAAAGGTTATTTTATGACTCCTTACATGTAAAGTACACTGTTGAAGCTGCTACAGTTTGTGTGCTTGCCAGCAGGCAAGGCAAACTGTACTGCATTGTTAGGAATCTGGAGGGGATCTAAAGGCATTGCAAACTTTTCAAATCTGGCTCTGATGTTTTTTTTTTTTTTTATTTCTATGGATTATTTAATGAATTCTATGGAAATGAGGTTGACAATAGAGAGCAGCTGCATGAATCTGAAAGTTTACTGCCATAAATGTAAGGATTACATGAAATTTTAATTCATAAGGATGAAATTACAAAGCTGCCCTCAGACTACTAGCCCTTTGTTTTGCAGTGCATTTGGTTGTTGAACATGTTTTCACTTTAATTCATGATGAAATGTGGAGAATACAATGCAAATCTTGAACTTGTGTAAGGGATTGGTAGCAGAGAACTCCCAGCTCTGCATTTACCCCTTTCAAGGAGCTAACCAAACAGTAGGCAGAGGGTGAATAATGGATGTTGTTGTGATGATTGCTTGGAAATGCAAGGAGAAAGCAGGAGATTTTTTCAAACCAGGCCAAATGTCTGTATGTGTACAGACTCGTACAGTAAACACAACTCTGGTTTGCTGTTTAACCTCCACAGGCTGCTAATCCTTTGAGACACCGAATTTAAAATGCGATGATGTATATGCATCTTTCATGTCTCAGTGCTACCTGCTGATGAGAGCTTGTTGACTTTACTGCACAAGGAATTAGTTTATGTATTTACAAAATCTTAAAAATCATTTTAATTGAAGGGTGCAACAATTCTGGAAACGAGTCCAAATCCACCATACCATAAACCTGTGTCACAGTTCAAAGTTTTCTTTTGTGACTTCACATTCATCCATATATCTGCTCTGGTGAGCTCTCATTACATGACAAAGAAACTGGAAAGTTGTAGCATGAACTTCAACACTGACACAAGAAGGATTATGCATAGCGGATTAACATGGTGTTTGCTTGATCACTGTGCTAAAAGAAAATTACAGGTTGCTTTGGGATGAAATGCTCAATTTAAATAAGCACCTGCTTATCCATTTCTTATTCAGAGCATTTTATGTGCATTTGCCAGTAAGCCAGAACCTTTGGGAAAATAATTCCTGGTTGGAGAATGTTGGAGCAACTGTTTGTTTTAAGATGGTTCAGATAAAGATTGAGCGGGAAATGCATCAGAATAATGCGGTTTATTTTACATTCATGACTGAGTGAGTGACTATGCCTGGTCAGTTAGAATAAATAAAAGAAATAGTTAAAATAATTAAAGATAAACTAATAAATGAATCTTCTTTGTTCTTTCTTATTTAACAAAAAACAAAAACATAGCAATGCTTCAGAGATGGGAAGCAAAGTGTGGATGGAAAATAGTGGGCTTTTTTATTTTTTTAATAAAATATAAGGTCTCAAAATTAAATAATTCTTTCCATTTCTACTTGAAGATTACCATTTATTTACCGTTCTCTGATAAATAAATGATGAATTTGCCTAAAATTAAGTACAGGTACTATGTTGCCATATGGAGTTGCATTTATCCCCATAGTCTCCGTTTACATTGTCTCTGTGGTTGATTTTTTGTCGTTTATAAAGAAATATTGGCCAGACTTAAAATAAAAATATAGTACCAAGGTTCATGTTGCCTTGTGGATAAATTATAATAATTTTGGTCATCACTTGATATTCACTTAGTTCCAATCTGACTTGAAGTTGATACTATCTGTAGCTTTCTATGTTATTAATATTGCATTATTTGGTCTTTCAGTTTTTTAGGAAGCAGCTAAAGTTTTTCTTCTTTTTTTCTTGTTTGATTTGGGTATATTAAAGTTTTTTAGCCAGTGGTTGTGTAGATAACAGGAAACAAGGGAGGACGTTAAGTACAACGTAGCCCTCCAGCTGGCTTTGAACAGGGGACCTTTGTAACTAATAAGCCACAGGAGTGCCCCGTGATATCAGGAGCTTGGAAGAAATTGCTCTTAAGGGGATTTTAGAATTGCTCTCATTCAAGATGATGGAGGAATGAGACCTGAGTTAGGAAAAAATGACTGAGCTTAGCAAGATGACAGGATTGTTTTTCTAATTCCAGACGTCTATAAACTATGACTCCATACAATATCCCAGCTGCAGTGGAATCAGCTTGGTAACTGTAAACTGATACACAGTAATGGGTTGCTGCAGATACGCTGGAGCATGTGCAGCGGAAACCGATAATTCAGTGGTGACACACTGTGCATAGGGGTTCCCATGGTTTTTAGGCTGACGTGAGGTAAGCTGATCTGTCAGGTAAAAGAAGAGAGGGTTACACTGGGGAGATATAGAGGGGAGGGCAACACAGTGTAACCTCTGCTCTGTAAAGGAAGAAGCCTGACACTGGTAAATTATACTTCCTGATGAGTTTTCCCCAGTAGCTGCTTGTTTAAATCCCTATGCACACGTCTTGCATTTAGAAAGCTTCACATTACTAAATCACGTTTGTTTTAACAAGTCTGCAAAGACTTAGTAGCTTTCTCCTAGCCACATTTTTCTGTTTTTCTGTGCCAGATATTTTATTTAGCACTCTTTTGCCCATCATAAGACCCCGCCAACAAAAGCAGTGATAAAGCTCCAGGAGAAAGAAGAAGAGGGAAGGTGGAGACAGGGACTAAAATGAGCCACAGAATGAGGAGCCACTCCTAAGCTGCCTGGTTCTTTACCCACAGGATGAACAGGCTAGAAGCATCAAGTACTCAAGCACATTAAGTCACACCTATTCTGGGTTGCTTTGTGTGGCTTTTTGTTCATGAAAAAGAGGCAAAAATCTGCTAAACAAATACAACAATGTTAAACAAGGCAATGCTTTGCAAGGACTGGGCAGCTTTGAGCATGACCAAATGCATATTTCCATCCCCCTGCAATTTCTTGGGAAATTTGGCAGCGTAATCTGAACCTCATTGTGTTTCTTCTCTGTGGAACACCAGAGCCCAGGGAAACCTGGTTTCATTTTGACTTCTGTTTTTCTTTTTGGCAGTTGCATCCACATTGATCGAAAGTTGGGGAACTTTGACAATAAACTCAGGCTGGAATTCTAAACACTGCAGCTTCCATTGTAGTTTGCTTTAATAAGAACTTGTCAGAACACAGCATACTGTCGAAGGAATCTCAACCGAGTGTATCAAATCCAAGGAGTGCAAGCAGTCACTCCTTTTAACATGCTGTTCTGTCTTCTCAAGAAGTCAAATGGTTTGGTCGGAGCAGTTCTGACACACAAGGGTTGGACAAGAGGGAGGGCAAAAGTGATCAGTGCTTTGATGGATGTGTCACAATGAGGGGATGTTGCTGTCTAACATCTATCAGCGAATATAGGCTTTCTTTCTGCAGAGCCCTTCACATCCAGCTTGACTCTTTATTTCTAGTCGTCTCCCTCTTTTGCTCTTTTTTTCTTCATGTGTTAGAAGCATGGTGTCATATGAAGAAAAAAAAATCTTGCTGCTTACAAAGAGAGTTTTTAAAAGGCTTACAGGATCACTTGTAAATTTGCAGCCACAGTTACAAGCAGACGATCTTTATCCTTTATATCAGGGTGGTCTCTTGGGAGTGAAGCAGACATTTTAATTCAATCAGCTGCAAAGCTCCCCCCCTCCTCAGACTCATCTCACTTTAGTGATACAATTACAAGCTACTCTGCATTGGCCATCTTGTTGTGATTATATATGTTTACAAGGAAGAGAGGTGTTTACTGAAATTGTGACCCCTTCCCACCACTCATTTAGCTACTGAAGAAGAATTTCTGTGAGATTGGATTTTATTTATCCTTTTTGGAAGGAATTATAATGATTCTCTAACTGCTTTCTGTGTCCCATTCCTTTGAAATGATTGGCATCAAATTAACTGGGAAAACAGATGTTATTTCTCCGTAGAGATGCTAGTTTGTAAAGAGGAATCTGTGGCATCTTCTTAATACAGTTTGTGCTTAGATTTGTTGGCCTTTTTCCCCTTTTATATGAGTGGGACTTTGGAAAAGAACTGAGAAATGGGTCGTATTTGTATTCCTATCCCCAGTGTGTCTATAAACTTCTGAAGAAAATGTACAAATTGGCAATAGATTTCTTATTTAACAAAATGGTTTTTAAATTTGTTTAATAATGAACTGTTAATCTCTTTCATTAATCATGATTATATATGAAAAGTACTATATGAGCACTGAGTTTATTACTTGGATAAAAATTGGATTTTATATGCTTTCTTTATATTTAGCACAATACCATCTATAAAGAGCAAAAGAAATGAAGTAGTTCCTGAATGGCTGCACCCTCAGGTAGTCTCTTAAATTGCATGAGACTTTAAAAAAAAAGCTAATTGAATCAATTGTTTTCCATTTCATATTTTTAAGTACCTATCTACCACTGGCCTTGTATTGTCCCATTACTGCACCATTCTAGTGATAACATTGCCTCACTAATCTCACTGATGGTCACATTGCCTTTTCAGGCTGCAGCACTCTGTTTTATTGGTGTAGCATTATGCGTGTTTTGACTGTTGTTTACTCCACAACATGCCACTTGTTATCTCCTGCAGCAAATGGCCATGTCTTTACCAATCTTGTCTGGCTTTTGTCTGCTTCCCTTTTTTCCACCGGCTGAGCGGCCATTTAGTGCAAGGGTCAGGGTTGTAATTGACAGCCACCACTAAACAAATCTGCCCAGCTCGGCGGTAGACCAACCCCACCTCCCGTCCCCTTCCTCTAGTCTAATCTAACTAATGCACCCGTGTGTGTGCTGGAAAGTGAATTAAGCATAGAAAACTCAATACCTGATCCATCTGACAGAGCTGCCTGTGTGCACATTAGCAGTTTCTCTGCAGCCTTTGTAATTGTATTACACAAGTTGGCCGCTCTAACGATCAGGCCTTACACACACTTACACACTCATACACACTCTGACTGTTGTCGTTAATCGCTGCCTTCGCTGGCCCTGGAGGCGTGCAGCAGGCCAAGAACAGAGTGATCGAGAGGGAGTATGATGAAGCGTATATAGTTCAGCCCTCCCTCAAGGCTGACATGAAATGAAATCATAGTCTGCGTTTGTGTGTGTGTGAGTGCTTAAAAAATGGTATATTGCACTGCATCTTCTTTTGTTTTCAAAAGCTCTTTTGTCACTCTTTGTAAGTGCTGCTTTGCCTTCTAATCAGTGCCTTTTTGGGTCCTCCTGCTGTGTGGCCCTGTTTCTGTTTCTGCTTTTCTTATCCCCTGCCTGCTATCTATGTTCTGTCAGCAGTCCTGCCCCTTGCCAGAGAGCACAGCATGATTAAATGAGCTTACACTTTACTCTTCTGCTCCCCAATAATCTCCCATGACCTATGCAGACCTATGCAAGGTTACAGAATATCTTTGTAAAGTGTTTTTTTTTTAATATATATATTATTCAGCAAATAAAGAGCAATATCTGTGGAGATTTGGATGAAATAAGCAATATATTTGATCACAAATGATTTTCCTCCTTATTTAACTTGTTACTGGACTTTATCATTGAGAACCCAGAGAGAGGAAGGACATAAGGAGGAGAACAGGAAAGGCTAAGAAGGTGATTAAAGAGGTAGTTGTGTTGATTTGCTGTGTGTTGCCATGCAAGCAACCATTTGCACTGGCCTCACTAATGGAGACTTTAGTTTGAATCCAGAGAGAGCTCTTTAAAATTTTATTTATTCTAACTGGCTGATTTATAATGATGAGCCACAGACTCTTTCCACCACAGCAGGACATTAAAAAGAATCCTGGGAACTATATATAGCACTACCATGAAGGGACCTGCTACAGGCATAAGAGAATCCAGCAGATTGATGGTGAAAGATGAGATGATGCTCAAACCTGCCCGATGTCGTTTGACAGACCTCTGTGACCTCCACAGATCCAAGGGCCCAGTGACATCCTACTAGCCAGATGACACCCAATGATCCCACGCCTGGGAAAAGGTCTAGTTTGTGTGCATGTGTGTGCGCCAGAGTAAAAGTCCCTGGGGGAAGACTTTTCATCTACTCGGAGAGTAGGTCATCAGATATGCCTGTGTGTATTCCCCTCCATGTTTGTGCACACTCACATTTCTATATGTGTGTGTTGTGTGTGCACACAAACAGGGGAGGAGTAGGGGAGAGCTGTGGTGGGCATCTTTATCGTGGTTATCTGAAAGGTCACTCTGTCATTGTCGGACTGCACTTTACAGAATCTCTCTGTGGTCAGAGCGAGGCAAGATGATCCTGGAGGGAGAGAAGGTGGAGAGAGCTGAAAGATGCTGCCCATGCCACGAAATGTTGCACTGCTTTCAAGGCAAGAAAATGCGAATTTGCATCGACTATATTGAGGAGAAACAGATCGTGCATACTGTGATCCTATCGTGAACATGTTGTACTTGTTGTTAGTGTGCTGATGAAATAATTGGTGGTAATTTTGCTTGTTTCACCCTAAAAAGTGAAGCAGTTTAAGCAAAAGAAACAGAATAATTTAACTTCATGTTAAGAGTTAACTTAAGATCCATCTCCATCTTTTGGTTTTTTCATACCTAACAGTCTGTTTGACTCTGCATGATTGGAGCCTCAGTTCAGTTGGGGTTGCAATATTTGCTCATTCCAAGTTTGATTTCTCACTGCACTTATTCAGCAGGTTCGGTTTGTTTAACTAATATAATGCCCTCCTTGCCTGAGGTGGCACTGCATCAAGAAATACTGAAGGAGATGACAAGACAAAACATGTACAGGAAAACTCACGCATATATCGATAAATGCAAGACATCTTCTGTTCCTGCCACATAAGTTTTAGTCTGCTTCCTTTTTTGTACTGTGTCATACAGAGTTTGCTTCTTTGATGTGCATCTGTTTGGTTGCTTATTCACACCTTCCCAAACAAACCAAACTTTCCGAGCTGATGAACTAGGGTTTAATTGAGCAGGGCTGCTGTTATTTGACCTGTAGTCTTCAAAAAATTCTTCCTGGAGCTTTACTTTCTTTTGTTTGGAATGATTACCCTACGAAAATCCAATTAAAGCAATTTTGCAATTATTTATTTAGTTTTGTTTTCTTAAAGAGACATTGTGGATAAAGTAGAACTATTTTTTTGTAGTGTATGTGAAGTTACTACCAAACAAAATTTGGTCTATGTTTGTGTCTGTGTAGGATGTAAATTTGTTAGTCAGAGTTGGAGGCTGTTATTATGTCATAGGCCAGCTTGGGGTAGAATTATATAGCCTCCCCGTCTTTATTTCCACCCATCTGCTATTATTAGCAAATTTTCCTAAGGTCCACCTAAACTGAGAAATAATTGTACTTCTAAATGGGTGCTAGCATGAGGTTCCAGGGAAGGAATCTATACTCTTAAAGTTAACACGCCTCAAGGATTAGTAAGTTAAGTTTGTTTCTAAATTTACCTTTGCTGTTCTAACAATCTTACATATAACATCCTGCAAAAGATAGGGGTGGAGTGGAGTTGAGTGGCTCACCCCACCCTTTAATTACAGGTTGCTATGGCCAGAGGTGTAAAGAAACTTGTGAAAAAGGAGATAACATACAGGATCTTTGCGACACTTTGGCCAAAACATGTCACAGTTCTTTTATAAGACATAAACATTATGCCAGCTTCTGGAAAAAAAGGTAATTATTTTAAAAACAGAAAAAGTACAGAAATTCACATTTCATCATATAAGATAAATCATTACTAAACACGAGCCTATGAAAGCACAATTATTACTGGAGTGAAAATGGTTTGGAGGATGGGACTCATCCTCCTGGGTCATCGGTGTACAAGTCAAAACCCTGAGCAACACTAATCCTACTGGTTCTGCTGGTTATCTCTCCTCCCTCCTTCCGCCTTTCATCCGTTAGCAGGTATTTCTCCTCTGAAAAAGGTCCTTCTCTGATATCCGTCCCTTCTTTTCCTATTCATCTCACCTGCAACCCCTCCCAACCTGACACCCCTGCAGGGCTCTGTTTGTTTTCACTGTTGTATCTCAGTGACATTAGCCGCAGTAATCCAATTGAAAGCAAGTCAGACCCAGAGCTGGGTTCTGTGGGGTTGAGGCGTTTCCACAGGGATCGCATGGATTCCTAATTAAGCTCATTAAAGCTTGTTATTAAAGCTCGTTAAATCTCATCCTGACATGGCAGCACAGCTACTGGAGTCTGACTTTACTAATTCATACACAGAAGCGCACACCACAACTACAATCATGCAGACATGCACACAGAAATGCTGACTTACACACAGAATTCACCACTCTAATGCGCTTGTTGGGTGTAATTAAACCTCTCAATAAGCCCTACAGCTTTTCCTGCTCTTTGGTTTGAACTAAACAGAAAAGTGATATGAAGAGTTTTGTGTGCGCTATCGCTGACATTTGTCCAAATACAACCATTTGTGCTCATGCAGAGTTGTAAAGAGGTTAGTATATTTAATAAACAGTGATGGGTAAAGATACTTCTAAAAGCAAACTGCAATGTTTCAACATTACCATTAAAAAGTAATTAGTTTTGTTAAAGTATATCTTATGAAGTAAAATTAAAGTACTTTTGCATGTAACCAAAAATGTATTTATTTGTAAATGTAGGATTTTCCCTTTCATATAATATAATATGTTCTGGGTGGATGTTTTAAATATAGACTTTTTATAAGTTCTAGAAATATAACCAGCTAGAATGTCTGCTTGTACTGTCACTTGCAGCAGTGAATGTCATGCCTCAGTTCATCTCACTGTTTCCAACCAGTGACAAATCCAGTTATTTCTTTGGACAAACATGTATCAATATTGCACAGCAAGAGTGAAGTCTAGCTCCCAGCTGCAGGGACATCTTTCTGCTTCCACACTGTTCAGTTAGGAAAAAAACAAAAACAGTGAGCTTCAACCATAATCAGTTTGCGCATCAGCAGTGTTTTTTCTGAAACTATGATTTTTTTTTTTATTTTTACATTTTATTTGACAAGAAAATTCAAACATTTGTTAATTAAACTAAAAGTGAAACTAAAATCAAAAACTAAAAATGTCTACTATCTCTGTCAGAGCTGCAGTACTGCATTATAGAAATACTAAAAGTTGTTCAAATTACTGTTACGTTATTTAGTCTTAGATGCAGTAGACTGTTTGGAGGAGAGAGAATTTTTTTCTTTTGACATATAAAACAACTTAAACCTTAAATGTCAAAGCTATAGATTTTTTTATACTGTGTACTTTCTTTATTAACTTTGTCACTGCATCTTCTCAACCACAGAACCGGGTCCACAGTGTGTATATATAACAAGGTCCCTCCTGCAATGTTATGCAGACCCAGTTTGTGTGACTATATAATGCATAAGCAATGTGCTGGCCCAAGCATACTTCTTTAGACCCTCTTTGTTTCTCCTAAGCAAAATCACTTCTAAACTTACCACTAAAAGTAAGGTAATTTTTGTTTGGTGGATTATTTATTTGTTGTAACAATGCTTCTTGTCAAAATCTCATTAAAAGCCTCTTTTAAATTTTGCCACACCTGTAAGGAAAATGCATTTGTGGTGGAATGAGTAGCAGATTTGAGAAAGTAGGTTACATTCAAAAAGAACTTGCCAAAGTATTCTCTGTCATGCCCGTCTAGTACCTTTTCCTGATGCTGGTCATCAGCTTGGTCACACAGTGGCGTCTAACCAGGATTTGTTGCAAGTCACCCAGTGTGCTTGTGTTGGTCACTCCGGCAGAAAGAGTACACTCAAGCTGATACCAGAAGTGTTCAGTGGGGTAGGCATTCCATTCCATCCTCTCCACTCCCAAATTCTGGATGTAGTCTCTGATAAACCCCACTCTGTGGGGGTGTACGTTTTCATCTTGGAGGATAGAGTTTGGCCCCAGACTGATATAGGATTGCCACTGGCTGCAGAATCCCATCTCAGTATCTCTCTGCAATGAACGTGCCTCCAGTGATGGCAAGCCTTGCTTTTCTAGTCAGGGACATGCCGTCGCACATACTCACACTGCCTTCATCAGAACCTGTTACCCTATAGGTGCAGCACTTAGCGTTATGGTCTCTGGGCTTTCTACACTTTGACCCTATACTAACTCACCGCTGCACATAACATTCCTCTGCATGTTTCAGGCACCAATCAGGCACCTGACTGTGAGCATCTACGGTACCAGAAGCTCAAAACAAGTGTGAATAGCAGAATATTCTGTTGGAGGACTGCATGTCTATCCATCTTTAACAAAGTAATACCTGGAAATTTTCACTCTGCAAGGGCTGAAAAGCAGAAACCTCTGCAAAGTTATGAAACGACCAATGACTCATGAAATACTGAAAAAGTTTTGAGGTTTGGGTTATTTTAGATGGTGAAAATTTTGTTCTGCTGGCTTTATTCCAGCTAAAGGTTAGTGTGCCCCCTCTGTTAAAATTTCCTCACAACTGAGGTTGCTCAAGCTATTTACTGGTGCAACAAAACAGAAGAGAAATAGAAGAAACAAACTGCAAATGTAATAGAGATTTTTTTTTCATATCTACAAACTCAGGAATAAACCTTAAATATTGCATTACTTGTAGCAAAAATGCAATTTGAGCAGTCTTGCAAGTTACTATGTGATGTGCAATGGCCAAACTGCTCATGAAAGGTACAGTTCAGCCATAAGAGAGATTTCAGTGAAGTGGAAAGGTGGTGAATAAGTGTTTCTCTTTATTTTTTCACTCTCACACACTCACCCATGTTACTGTATGGCCCTTGACCTGGCACTAAATTTGCACATCAACTCCAAATATTGTTCTTTGGGCATATGGGGGAACGGTAAACCATGATGTTTTTGAAGGTCTTCAGGGGCCTGAGTGGAACAGTGTATGAGTGTGTGTGTGTGTAGAGTGAGAGAGAAGCAAAAAGAGAGTGTGAGACTCCCTTCACAACCTGAATCAGCCCTTTGATGCTGACTGGCCTTGACATCAACAATGTGGCCTTTCACAGCCCTCCACCCACCTCCGAAGAGCTCACCGAGAACACACACATACAGTCTTTGCTTCTGTAGTTTTTTTTTTTGTTTTTTTTTGTGTGTGTGTGTGTGTGTTTACTTTTTGTTGCTCTTTGCTCCATTCACAAAGAAATGGCTCTGAGGCTGGAAAGAAAAGCATAAAAGGAGGAAGAGGAAGTCGTTTCATGGACTGGATAAAACATAGATGGCATCAGAATTTTTTCAAGATCTTTAGTTTTAAGCAGAAATTACACTGTAAACAATGAAGTGATGACCAGATATTAAGCTGAGCTTCATGAAGTGGGGAACTGGAAAGAACCAAAGGGTATACAGTACAATAAAGTGGATTTCTGTGCCAGTTCACAACATTAGTGTAATTTTCTTCAAATAGTTTCTCTACATAATTTACTGGTCTTGTCATTCCTAAGGTGATTTCATCCTCATGTCACATTAACTATGTTTAGAGTGGGTCCCAGATGAATGTTGAAACACTCAAAGTCCACTGAGGGGAGAGTATGAAGTACAGGCTGTCGAGCGACATCCATCAATGACATCACTGCTGATTTTGGTGACACACTCAGCAAAACATGCCCAGCTGTGTGAGAAAGAAACACATGAACTCACTGTTTCCATGTCATTTTTTATACTCCGTGCTTTTCAACATCTTACAAAAGCTGCTGCTTATTTAAAACGTGTGTTTCCTTAAAGCACAATGTGTGAAAAGAATTTACAGCGATTGCTATGACAAATAATGTTTTCTTCAGATGTGCTTCAAGCTAGTGGAACATAACTTCTCCGAACTCAGTCTTTGTTTACTCCATGCAAACTGTGATGGACTTGTTGGCATCAATTTGCATTAGTTTAAGCCACATTATGCTGCTGAGTGCAGAGATAAATTTATAGAGGCTGACACAGCTTGACAGAGGTGAAGACATGTCCCCAGGGTTGTGGCCTTCTGCATATTATAATGAGATATTATGAGGGTAATAAGGACACTAACCTGGGGCGTTTCCCTTCTCTCCACTTGATTTAATTGAGACACAAAGAAGTACATGTGCAACCCAAATTCACTAAAAAAAGATGGAGACTCCTTCTAGTTTTTTTTATTTTTCTAGACTTCTTAAAACCAACAACAGACTAGTGGTCTGAACATTACCTCTTAAATTAAACACATCTGACAGAACATGCTATTTCCTGAAGATGAATGCTACTTTGTGATGAGCAAAGCTAAATGCATCCAGTCATTTTGTCGTGGAGCACGAGTCTGTGTTTAGGTGACGGGATGTTAAGGATGTGGGCAGTTACAGAATGGCTGCTTTGGTGCCTTGCTGCCTGCATTTCTGCTACGTGGACACTTTAAATAAAGCATCAGATTTATTATATTCATTTTTCTTTTCTTTTTTTTTGTCTTCAAAAGAATAACTTGAGTTGTTAGGCCTTAGTCAGCTGACAAACCTGAAAATGAGTGGAGCCAGATTGAGAGCAGAACCTATTATGAAACATTAGCAGGGAATGTTGACTTTTTCCTGAATGTTTACTATTTTATTGTTGTCTAGGAAATTTTCCACTGCCCTACCTACCTTTTATAATACCCCTCTTTTATTTTGCCAAAAATAATTTTTTTTAAAACCTTTCATGTGCAAGGTTTTAGTCATGGCTTTAATTTATCGCAATTTGTGGTAACAACACACCTGCCAATTAAAATTTTCCAATGTATGTATGCATTCACTTAGTGCTTGCTTGGTAAAAGCCACTTCCGATTTCAACTGCAGTGATTACAGTAATAGCTACAGTAGACATACAATCTGGCTTCTCACTGATGATTTTGGGAATTTTGTTTTCTCAGGATGTAAACAGCAGGTCAAACCAGGTGCTGTCAGGGAACCTTTGAGCTTTTACACCGCTGCTGCCTGCCTGCTGGAAACATGCATCCACGGCTTCAGTGGTCAGAAGCTCATATTCCAGTCTCTCTGACAGGGGTGGTTTACTTTGATAGTCAAGCCTGTTTACTGCTCCATGTCCTGGGGCTAACTGAGCTCAGATCACCCTCAAATGAACTGAGGAGTGAGGGAAATATTCAACACAGCTGTGCTTACTCTGAGGGCTGAGGCCAGGAGAGACATGCTACTATCCTTTCAGGTGCTGGGCAGGTCTTGCCTCTGAAGCTGTCTTTAAAGAGCGTGTTTGCATTTATAAAAATGTTTACTTGGATATGAAAATAAAGATTCCCCCAGTGGCTAAGCATCAGAACATAAAGAGAAAAAGTGAGCTGGATGGTGATAAAAGATTTTTTAACAGGTAGTGCAGCAGCTAACCTGAAGGCTGCTTGGAAATACTGTATAGCAACTAGTCCTCAGCAACTCAAAGGGTGAAGTAGTCAGGACATTTAAGCAAGCAATCTATTCTTTGAATACAGTATAATCTCTGGCTCCCTGAAAGGGTAACTTAAATAAAAGACATTTGAATGTACTTTAGTATGTTTTTTTTTTTTTTTGCCTTTCTTGTATTTTAGGTTTGGTTGGGTTTGGGGACCCAGGGGTGGGCATCCTCATCCGAAGATATGTATATGGGATAGAGGAGGTCTTTGAAGTATTCCTTCCACCGACCCACAACATGCCGAGTCGAGGTCAGCAGCCCCCCCATCACTAACGCACATTATGTTAATGATGCATTGCTTCCATCCCCAGAAGGAGTGCTCTCCAACACTGCATCCAAGGACTCCAAAAAGGTTGGGTAGTCTGAACTACTGTTCAGAGCACAAACACAAACAACAGTCAGGACCCGTTCCCACACCTGAAGGCGGAGGGAGGCTACACTCTTATCCACCAGGGTAAACCCTAATCTACAGGCACCAAGTCAGGGCACGATGAGTTTACCCAAACCTGCTTGACACCTCTTACTGGAAGCAACTCTAGAATGGAAGAGGGTCCAGCCCTTCTTAAGGACATTGTTTACAGAGCCAAAGCCTTGTGTCAAGGTAAATCTGAATATATCTAGCTGGAAACTCAGAGAGGTGACAGTTAACGTCCCTAGTGCTAGCTTTTGTAGCTGAGGATTTGACTGTCAGGGTTTCTGCCTTCGGCCACTGTCCAGCCGATCCTTATGGCCCCTCCTGCAGGTGATGAGCTCACAGGAGGGCGGAGCTACTTCAGCCTTTTGTGCTGAGCCCGACCTGGTCCTATAGGCAAAGGCCTGGCCACTATGCAGTTTCCCCCATACTCAACCTCCAGTCCTGGCTCCAGAGGGGGGCCCGGGGAGAGGGAAACCTTGATCTAATATTTTAATATATTATATGGGTCATCTGAGCCACTCTTTGTCCGGTCCCTCTCGTAGAGATCTGTCTACCATGGGTGACCTTACCAGAGGCCTATAGCCCCCAACAACAAAACTCCATCTTTATAACTCTTTCTTCCGGACATGCAAACCCCTCCAACGTGATAAGGTGATGACTCAAGGAGGGGAGCCTGCTTTGTTGCTTTGACCAGTTTAGCATCTCTGTGTGTCTTCACAACAAATCCAAGGCTGGCAGCAGCTATGTGATTTGCACAGAAAGACTGCGGTGTAATGAATAGAGGGTATGGCTATATCTATTTGGCAGGAGTGGATGGAAGAGGTCACATATGCTGTTAAAGTAGGCAGTCACAAATATGGCAGGTTTTATGGAAACAGCTTTGGTTTGCCAAAAATCAATGCATCACACCTTTAGGGAGTTTAAACAGCCAGCCGTGGAATGGTTGTCACTGTTTGTTGTGCTGCAACCCTGCATAGTCCTCTCTAATTATCAAACTATTTTTAATTCATGACTGTGGCTGTACAGATTAATGCATATGCATGCAAGACTAGTGTTTGTTTGCCTAATTTATAATCCAAATTTTTTTTTTAAACTATTCTCCTATTTTTTTTTTCCCTGTGCCCTCTGTCATGTGCACAAATGCAACCAGATGTTGAATTTGCTATACCAACAGCAAGTATATACCATATACAGTGTAATGTATGCTTGGGCAGAACAATATAATGAATTAATGTAATCTTTTGGCACACAGAATAGTAAAATAGTTTTAAAGATTAATAGACATATTTTAAATCTATGTAATTAGTCTAATTAATGCTAAACATTTAAGAGAGATACAAATGTAAATTTTCTTGAGCTTTTCTAAGCTGACAAAGTTACCGCTTAATGCATTTGTAAAATGAATGAACAACTGTTGTTAAGAGAAGTGGAAAGTCACAAGCAAACTGTGAGCAAAACCCTGTTGTGAGTGTATCCATACTGCCCACTGTGCTTCTGGCGCCCAGATTGGCTCCCTGTTTGCATGTGCATCCTGTACCCCTCTGCTTCACTGGCCCTCCCTACGCTTCTCCATATTTCCACTAGTTCATTCTGTCCAAGCTTTGCCTGGTGTGAGTTCTGGCATGCTAGCACTGCCCAGTCCCATTCGACTCTGTTCCACTTCCTCCCCCTGGCTCGATGGCCTGGCTGCCCGGCAGGGGCAACCTGCTCACCTCCGGGGCAGCTGGCATGCCTGATGGTCCCATTCATCAGACCTGAAGGAGAGAGTTGGGGGGCCCACAAAAGAAAGCGGATGGGGTGGGGGAGGCTTGTCGTTGACTTTACTGGAATGGCTATTAAATAAGGCATGATGACAGGACAGGGAGAGGAATGCTTTTAACTTCCTCTGCAGGAGATGTCCTACACAGTCTGGATGGATGATGGAGAGAGGGAGGGGCAAAAGCAAACAGTATATATTTTTCTTTTTGTTAAGTTCAAAACACAGAGGGGGGCAGAAAAACAGGCATAACGACATATTTACACAGACAAGGACTCTTAGCAAATGAATTGGGGGCTTGAGGAAAAATTGAGCTAGAGGAAAACAAGCTTTGGAGGGTGAAGGGAAAGATTGCAGTTTGTCTTTTAGAGACAGATGACTTGCCCTGGGTGAGGGATTGGCGGCCTGCACCGTTGAGGCTGGTGGCTGAATGGCTGATTACTGAATGACAGGACCCCTACTGAAGTTGGCCTTAACACATGCAATACACACACTGAATCTATTGAGTGTCTCAGCAGGGAGGAAGACACAGCCCCTGGGCCAGGGGCCAGTGGAGGGATCCAGAGGGCAAAGAAGGTCTGTTCAGTTTCAAATACAGCCAGCAGTTAGCCGTTGGCATGGGAAAATCCAGCCTCAAGTCTCCACACCGTCAGCTGTATTCAGGCCTAACAGTAGCACATCCTTGTATGCGCTTGTGTGTGTGAGATTCCCTCGACCCTAGCCCTGCTCCACAGCTGTTCATTGGGGATGAGGAGAGAAAGAAAGGAAGAGAGGGACATAGAGAGAATGGACGCCAGAGATGACAAAGCTTGAATGTAGTCCCTGTAGGCAAAATGAATGAATCACTGTCATCCCCTTTGGCTAGACTCAGATATCTGGTTGTTCTCAACAGTGCTTGAAAAAAGTTTAATTACATCAACATTTATTACCACTTTATTATTCAGTTATTTGTACTAAACTTTTATGTTAATGCTATAAGGATTATCATGAATACTGTGTTATGTAGAGCTTTACTGGAATATTTTAGGGTACTTTTAGGGACAATTTAGCAAAGTGCAATTATCACTAAAATTAAGAACACAACCAGATATCGCTCTTAAAGACTGCAACAACCATAAACGTAATTTTAATATTTATAAATTTAGATTGAGTAAGGACTATACCATAGGTTTTGCTCTTGAAAAAGGATCAATGAGGTTCATTTATATTCAATCTAATATTTGTTTGGAGATTTTGCCACTGACAGTTGTTATAAAACTTAAAGCAAAAGAGAAAGTTTTTTTTTTTCTTTGGTCTAAACTCTGGTTCCACTCAATTCAATATGAGAAAAAGAATTAGTGCTGCCCAGAGATCATGTTTTTCTTTTATAATTTCAGAGATTTCTACCCCTCGCCAATCATACTGCAGGTAGTTAGAAAATAAACTGGTATAAGCACACTCAGATATCTGTTTGTTCTTAAAAGTGCTTGAAAATCATTTAATGGCATCAGCATTTAGGGCCTTTTTATATCCTTCAGTTATTTATGCTAAGGCTCCAAGGAAATCCAAACCAATCTTTAAAAATTTCTTACGATTCCCCACTTTGTTTATAATTTCTCTCTGCATGGCCACCAACTTCAGGTGATGCTACCTGGGGGCTTTTTCAGGCAAAAAAATCAAAGTGTATTTTGAAACAATTTAGTTAAAAAAAAAATTAAAACTGTTAAAATACTTTAGTTAAATTTAGCAAGAGATTGAGAATTAAAAGCAGCTTTCACATTACAATACCTCTATGGACCTCTATGGATACTTAAGTTAGTATACTAACCAGTTAACTGTTGATTATAGCCTGATATCTTTTAGCTCATTATCTGTTAGAGTAAGTCAATATAACGTCAAGTATTCTACATAAATTGTGAATAAAATATGGAAGAAGTCAGCATGACATCAGTGTGTGTTTTGTGCAGTGTTATTTTGAAGCCTTGAGGTTGCTTTTATCCATCACCACCGTGGGCTTACTGGAACAGTAAGTGGCCACACAAAAATACATATTTTTGATCATGAAATTCCTTTGAATTATGTCCAGTACAAGGATGTTTCATGTCAACTCAACAGTAATCACAAACCATTTGAAATTTCCAAATCAGCAATTTCACTTTTCTGGTTGGTTGCTGACTTTGTCATTTGATTATGTTCTCACAATGTTTTTGTTAAACAATTTAGCAAGCCAGACCACTGTGTCAGAGACCGCTGACATGTTTGTGAGGGAAAATAACAACAGGGGCTTTGCTGAAGCCAAGTTTCCCAAGAAAAAAATTCCCCCATGTAGACACTCATTACAATAAAAGAAACACAACTGCCAGTGTAAGGAATTGCACTTTAAAACATCTGCGTATGTTCAACAACCTATCCACCCTCTGTCTTGCTCTTACAGGCTTGCTCACCCCCACTGTCAATCTTTATCCCTCGCTACAGTCTTGTAATTATCTTGTCAATTAACCTGGAGGTGCCAGGATAAATTATGCATTTTTCTGTCACCATTTTGCCTTGACTCTTAGTTTCTTCTGGTTTCAAATTAATTAAAAAATCTGGAGATATTTAAATTTGACTTTGTAGATATTTTCAAGGTGTCTACCTTTCCTTGATCCCTTCGTGGTTTTGCAGTGCAAAGGTGATTTTGCTCATTTATGTGATGAAATGAAGACTCCGGGTGTATTTAACTTAAAAGGCTTTTTTTTATTCAGGTGAAATTTTTATTTAAAATTAATGAAGCCTCATATATTACAAATGAACCCTTTGTGTCAAAAATAAATGCACAGCATATGAGTCTACTTTGTTCTCATCTCATGTTTTACACCTCCATGAAAGCAGACCCCCCCCAAAAAACTTCCATCCAGTTCAGTGAATCAAGCAAATGAATATAGGCTTTTCACCCTCATTTACTGTACGTTATGTATGCTTTGTGCTGGATCTGCAGCAGTCCATGTCACATCTCCACAGGCTTAACAGTGTAGACAGTGTAAATGAGTCTGTCTGTGCATCGTTTTATCCTGTGGAACTAGGACACAATCTTGTATAATGCAGTCACATCTGAACAATCAAACCACAGTGACTATTGAACCTGCACGGGATTCAACTCTCAGTGCAGCATCACTCTGCAGGCTTCCAAACCTCAGCAACAATGACAACTGACTTATTGAATATCTTAAAATACTGTGACAAGAGATGAATATCTGACACATCCCTTTCATTTTAGCAGTACGTATGCGAAATGAAATGGCATATGGTGTGGGTGATGTGAAGAATGAAGCTCTGACAGTTTTAAAGAATGATTGCCAGTTTTTATCCAGCTCTGCTTAGCATGTCAAGAAAATCTGGATTTTTAACATTTTCCATGGGTACCCCAAGGACATTTTGAAATACACCATGCCTAAAACTTGAAAATTAAGGTTTGAAAATTGGAAGTATTTTTCATCTTCCTTAGAGCTCTCAGACACATCCTTTCAGATCCTGTCAGGATAATTTTGTTTACTTTGCCAATAGAAATCTTAGAATAGAGAAAGGACAAGTGTTTGTACTGTTCGGTCGATGGATGCACCTGATCAATAAAAGAATATGGGCTCGTTAGTTTGATTTAATTTATTTTTTCTTCTCTTAGTCCTAACTGACTCATTATTCTGAATCAACTCATTAACTCTCTACTGTCAAAACACATTTGTTTACAGAAAGGCCACTGCTGACAGACGCAATAGGCATTTAATAAGCAATCTGGCTGTCATGTAATTCCATTGGGAATAAAGCAAGAAACAAAATGCAATTTTTACCTTAACTTGTGCTCATGGTAATTTGGTTGTAGTTTTGTTATTTCAAAGTTTAGGTTGACTTATAATGTATATTGTTTAATTAGTATGTGGTCATAGCTTTGAATTATTTTCACTTGAAGATGAAATACATGATCATTTTTGTTTGTATTGAAATTACAATCAGTACATATTACTATCCACTGACTTCTTATGGTTTTTAATTTCATTAAGGTTGGGAATGAGACCCACACTATGGACCAGAAAACCTGTGTATGGACTCAACTTGACTAATAAAATGTAATTATTATTTATTTGACATGAACTTTAATGCAGATAACTTGCCCTTGAATGTGAGATTTCTTTAATTGAAAATTCTTAAGACTTATATCAAGTAAAGAGATTACAAAAAAATAATCTCCTGATTCAACCTTCTTTCCCAGCAAAATTCCACTTAATTTCCCAGAATCTGCAATTGTGATGTATAAAATAAATATGAATTTTGCATTGATCTTTTGATTTTTTTCTATATATTATCATTGTGTAATTATAGAGTTTAAAGATTTGTGTAGGACTTAAAAATAAATACTCTGTCTTAATCTTGATAGTAGACATCTTCAGAGACCTGCACTGAAGTCACAGCATGAAAACAAGGAACTTTCGGTGGCATGTACACAGTGCAGGAAGCAGGAATTATTACACACCGTTTCCTCAGACCATCAGACTAGCCTCCTCAGTGATGAAGGCTCAGGGTAATTGTCATTCTAACACTTTAAAGATAAAGTACAGAGTCTTTGCCCCGTGATCCTGCATAAATGGGCTTACACTTCACACCTCTATAAGCACATCTAATGCTTGAAGACTGTGCATGTGCAGACAAAGACAAAGAGACAAAAATAAAAACAGAGAAAGAGATATGATCTGTCCATCAGCGCCTTTGTCAGTGCATCTTTCATGGTGGTGTATATCTTCAGCTGCTCTCTTCACTGAGTGCTCAATTGCCAGAAATGACTTGGGTGAACTTTTCCTCCAGGTTTAAGCTAGAGGCGGGGGTGTGTGTCAGTACATGTGTTGCAGAGTTACCCATGTGGAAGCTGATTAGCACCCTGAGTGCATTAACACTAACACCTTGTGTGTAGAAGAGATGTGTGTCTGCATGCACAGAATCCCTCCAGGTCTTGCTACATGTGATTGAAGTGAAGCTTTCGTGAGCTTGTGCTTTTAATTTTTCAGAAGCTCTGATGCCTGTTAGCTTAACCTCAGAATGACCTCACTGATGTCAGTCTCCTTGGGAAACCATGACCCACCTCCTGTTTTTCTTTTTTTTCTTTCTTTCTTTCTTTCTTTCTTTCTTTCTTTCTTTCTTTCTTTCTTTCTTTCTCAACAAGCACATAAAATGTCTGAGAAGTGAATTCAACAATGAGAATGGGACTTAATTACAGAACCAACATGAAAGGTTTTGGTGGTTGCATAGCACAGCAGTCCCAGCAGGGCAGATTTATGCAGAAGGGATGATTTAGACATAATGTGTTATGCTGTGGGTTATTGTGTGTACAGAACCACATTTTACAATATTGACAAGCTAGTAAACTTTTTCTAGCTATTTTAAAATATTCCTTTTATGGTAAATGGTTGTGAGAGTGATGTTGAGGTAACTGGTCTGCACCACTTCAATATTTTCTTTTTGATGGGACTGCACAATGTCAGGAAAACATGCATTATGCCATAAAATTGTTCATTATTAAAACTTTACAACCTAAAACAAATACTTGAACATATGTTTTAGCATACGATGCTAATCTCATACAAAGGCTGCATTCCAATTCTTCATTGGTGCATACTAACTAGTTAAAAATGCAGAAGATTGCAATACAGCCCTTATTTATATATCTGTGCTCAGTGATTTTGCACGGTATTGTTACGATAATAGGAATTTTGTACCACCCCATTTTTAAATATATATAAAGGTCTTCAGAGAAGGAAAGCAAAATAATGTCAGGTGACTAATAATGTCCATGCAGATGAAAAGGATTACATGTACTCAAAACAGAAAACACATTCTGGTGCTGTGGTCTCTGGATCAGGTCCGTGGGGAAAACTGACTACAGCATCCTTCTGAACTCTTCACGTCATACTAGATCAGTGCACAAGGAGAAGGAACCAAGGAGGAGTGGAAGGACTGCATTTCAGATTCAGCCCCCCTCTTTCCCACCAGTCATCCATTTAACCCTGCCACTGTGCCTGGTGCAATATTAATGCCCTTAAACACAGATGAGGTGAAAATGTGTCTGAAGGAGCGGATCCCTGCAGGGAGGGCAGCTGCACACATGCACAGGGTTACGGGACACACACACCGTACAGTATAGAGCCTTCGAAATTGAAAACACACTGTCCATTTACATTCAGATGGTCCTTTCAAGCAGATGTTGTGTCTGTACTACACATGATCTATTCAGCAGCCTGCCATGCCTAAGTGTTTGAGCAGGGTCTTTTCCTGTTGTTTGAAACTGAAACAGGCTTAGCAGAGATTTAGGGATCAAGGTGTGTTTATGTGAAACCCTAAACTTGCTCAAATGCAGGCTATTCCGGCAAATACCCATGAATACTTGCTCGTGTGGCTGGGCCCTTTGCTCTCTGGTTGGAATGTTGATCTGAGAGGAGGAGGAGGTAGGTGAGAGGTGAGCAGTGAGGGCAGGAAATCAATTCAGTCCCATGTTACCTGAATAATGAATAAGGCGCTGTCTCCAGGGGTTGAAGCGGTATAGCTGGACAGTACAGGGAGATGTAGAGGTGTGTGTTTGAAACTAAACTGCACTTTTTTTGGCCTGTTTTTGGAAAAAGGGCAACATCATCAAAGTCTGTGCATAACTGCCATGTTTAATGAGTATTTTCAGATAATCATTCTATTGGCTTTGTAAATCATACTTTTAAATATATACATCAGCATGTAAATATGGTTATTTACAACCCAAATATTCAGTGTAGCTCGAAGAATCTTGAAATGACAAAAAAAAAAAAATGTCATCATACAGAGACAGGAATGTTTGTATTAAAATTCAGTAGTTGACACATACTGGTACTTTTACTGGTACACATACTGGTCCTTAAAAAAATTGTGAAAGAAAAACAAATGTTTTTAACATTTTGTTGTAGCAGGTATTGAAATTACATGCTAGACACAATTGGTCGACTTGTGGACAAAATCATTTCCTTGCTCAGCTGTGGTAAAATAAAAAGCTACAAGTCCTTTTTTTATTTTCCTTTTGCAGGGAGAAGGCAGCATGAACACTACTTCATTTTAACATGTTATATAGTGTATATTATGCTGAATTAAGAATAGGTTTATTTCCACAAAGTAATGTCTAGACCAAAAGTCTTTTCACTCTCAGCATCACACACATGGGTGTCTGGTCAGGAACTTTTAATATATTCTAACAGATATCGTTATATAATCATGTGTTTTAACACAAAGTTTTTTTCAAGTCCAAGGTTGTAAAAAAACCTTCATTCAACAAGATTCAGCTTTAGTTCAGAGCTGAATGTTCAGAACTATTAAAAAAAATAAAGTAAAAAGAAATTGCTGAGTTTTCAACCCATAAAATGTGATGTGACTTGTGACTTGACTGTTGCTGAAAAAGGAGAATAAACTTGACCAACACTGTCACTGATACACAGCTGAAATTCAGATGACCTCTCAAGCACAGCACTTCAGGGAGTAGCATAACACATTACTTCTGTGCCACATCTCTTAGCTGCCGGTGCCAACACCCAGCCTTTGGCTACCTCCCGCAGAGTGACTAACTGTCCCACATTGCTGGTGATTCTTAACAAAGTAGCCACAAACTGTCCACTGGATGAACTCTCTGTGTTCTACAGCTCAGGCTCGGCTTCTTCAGTGACAGCTGGTGTTCCCAGTAATTTTATATTCCATTTTATTCTGTGAAAAAGCCTGTCAGAGGCCTCTTCAGGGGCTAATGGAAGTAGTCCTGTTAGTGAGAGGGTTAGGGGAAGCGCCGAACAAGACAACAGAGGTCTTTGGGGAAAGTGAGCTCAAAACAACTTTGTAAAGGGCAAGACATTATTTGGTACCCTGAATATCCACCATTGGGTCCACCTGAATCTCTAGGTACATTAGTCTGTCACCATCACTCTTGGATGGCTTTTAAGGGATTTTGTGCAGTTTTTTTTTTTTTTTTTTTTTTTTTTTAATGTGTGTGTGTATTAAAAATGTTGCACATTCAGTTGTGCAAATAAAATTTAACGGGTTTGAACTTTTGAAACTGAAGTGTGTGAGTGGTGGAGTAAGGAAAGAGTCTCATATGGGTGGGGTCACCTCTGTCAGTCATGCCCCTGCACTGAATGAAATACATTCCTTACACTTGGTGCTGCTTATACTGCCTTTCCACCACAAACAGCTGTGACCACAGCGTACAAATATTCATTTTAAACTCCCCTCTTTTAAACCCCTTCTCATAAGGAAACAGAAAACTGAGGGTGTAGCAGATTCTGTTGCATTTGCTTCTATCTATTCTACTTGCATGCACACAGATCTCATGAGGATGTTTCCTGCTACAGCGATATAGGGTGCAGACACAGGGCTAATACTGGCTCTTAATATTTGATGTTCTCAGAGGATCTTTGTGTATTTTTCATCAGGATGCTCCTCACCTTCTTTCCTGCTCTGCCTCACTTTCTTTGTCTCAGGTTAGGGATGGTAAAGAGACATTAGCCTGCTTAAAGAAATAGATGCTGTGTAATCTACTTTTATCATCGATTTATCTTTTTATCCAATTGTTTCCTTTTGTAACCCTACTCCAGGCTATATCTCTTCATAGAAAGAAGCTGCACCCTCTCAAATGTTTATCGACATAGTCTCGGCATATTTAATTATCAGTATGTAAGTATTTTAAGACGGATATCACAAAGAATTTTACTTCTTGCTTGGTTTGAATTTCCTTTGGGTCTCCTGAATTTCAGGGAAAGGTGTCAAAAATTCAAAGGTAGTCTTATTTTTCCTTTCAACAATCCCAAAAGGCACAGTATTTGATGTTCTTTGTTACGGCACGGAGAGCGGTGTGTACTGTAGCCCAAATAATTGGTGGGGGATTCTCAGCAGGGGAAGGTAAACTGAAAGTGACACCGGGCTGGAAAGCTCGGCGTGAGGCCGTCTTCCTTTCAGCACTTCAACTAAAACTACAGACCCTCTGCAGTTCCATGGTAACACAACTGAGAGCTCCTTAACTGGAGGAGCAGAGCGCCTTTGGCAGACGCAAACGCTGATTTCCCCCCAGTTCTTCCCATTAATCTTTTATATCCAGGGATAAATATGAGCCGAGTTGATGTGACGCTGCGTCTGTGTTGGGGGCAGGCTGAGTAAGGGGGGAGGCCTGTTGAGGTTAAGTGCTCTGGTGTATGTGACTCCAGGGATGTGAGCACGAAAGAAGAGGGAGGGGTGTATTCTAAGGGAAAATTGAGGGTGAGAGAAGAGGGGATGGAGGACAACTGAAAGATCATCCCATGAGGAGAAATCTCAAAGCTGGGGTGAGGTTTTATGAGTTTGGCCTCAGTGTCACACATGTGCATGCTTACACAGAGACATGCACAGATACAGGTGGTGAGCCTGACACAAAAGCTTGGCTAATCCAGGCTATTCTCATGTTTCTGTCTTTATAATCCCCAGGCTCCTCTCAGAAGGGGGTGCTGGCATAATGTCTATTAACTGTAAGAGAAGTTTGTGCATTTTAAAATTCTCACAGTATTCTCTCTTCTATCTGGGCTTCTACGGATCTTTATAGTGTCCTGCTACAGATCTGCATCTGTTTAACACTCTGTATGAATCTGCCGGTACAAAGATGTGAAGGGACATCTGGGGTGGCAGTACAGCTCACTCAGCATTCTGTTATTTGTCTCTCACCTTGCACCTTTGTGCACACAAATTGCATGTGCACACACATCGAAGATGCAGCAAAAGTCAGCTGTAATGCCACATGGTATGTCACAACATCGAAGTTATGCCTGTGTGTGTGTGTGTGAAACAGGATTCAGTGCAGTAGAACACACCCTGATCATCATATCAAAACAACAATGAGAAAAAAGTCAACATTGTTCTCTGCCACGCTCCATTAACAACAGCAGAATCCATAATAGTATTCATTTTCAAGCAGCTTTATTTAATAAAGTGGAATGGGCTTGGTACCTCCATTACCATAATGCTACTTAACATTAATCTTGGTCATTAAAGAAGACTCGTACACATTCCCCAGACATCCGAGTCATAGGAATTAAGAATGAACTGAGGGGAAAGAAGCACTTACGACTGTAATAATGTGTTTGCCCCTGTTTTTCAAATGCAAAAATCCAAAGCTTTTTAATGTATCCAGAAGTACTGATGCCGCCAGCCACGACTCGGAGGTAAGGTTTTGATCTTCTGCTGTGGATGTAAACAACTCATTAGAAAGGGAGCAGGATGCCTGCTGACTGGCAGGGACAGCAGGGGTGCTTGGGATATCTGGGAACATCTCAACTATCTCACTACTACTGTCTCTTTTTTGCTGTTCCTCTACACCCCTTTTCATCCACTCATTACATTCGAGCAGCTTATTCCATAGATATGGGGGTATAATCATGTCTTACTTACAATACCTACTTCTTTGTGGTGATTGAGTCAGAACTTGCTTTCACCTCTTGTTTCTCTTCCTCATACTGTTCTAGATACCTCTTTATTCCCCCTTCTCTGCCATTTCTCGCTTGCCAGGCTTTCTTCTCTCACGCATTTTTGACCTTAATCAATAATCACTCCCTTTGCTGCTTCTCAACATTCTGCATTTCCTCTTCTTTTCCCCTACGCCTCACTTCTAGATTGAAGGTGTTGAACAGTCTTTTCATATAGAGCCATTTTCATTAGGCTCCAAGACTCAGAGATGTGACCATTTCCCCTTCCTCTTCATTTATGCAACATATTCAACAGGAAAGGTTATGAAATATCACTTGATGGTTTGGGGCCACAGTTTACTTCTTAACATCTGAGTCTTCAGTTTCTGAAAATGAATTTAACCTTAAAAGCTAAAGAAAATGTTCCCTTTATCTGTTTGCCTGCAGTACTTCCAGCTCTGTCCTCTAACATGTCTCACTCTGCTGTGCTTCAGCTGTTCTTCAGCTGAAATGTCCAAATCCATATTTACTGTTGCTGTGATCAATAACTTGTGCTCTCACCAAGCTAAAATAGTCACCATTGCTGATGCATTGATTTAAAGTAATAGTTCATGCATGCTAATGAGTCCTCTGAGCCATAGAGGAAAAGCTTTAAAGTCTGAATTTTACAATAAAGATGTCAATACTGAGATCTGGACAGCCTGAGGAAGACATGAGGCAAGACTCAAAAATTGATTTTTAGGTAACATTTTACGTCAAACAAGAAGGTTTTATCATAACCTTTTCCCCCTTTAATTAATCTTTGTAAATGTTAGCCTTAAAGCATAAATAGGATTCAGTATGAGATTTAGGTCTGACTTATTCTGCCACATCCCACTTTTTCTTTTTGGCTTTTAACTTTGATAAGTGTTTTTTTTTCCAGCCATCTGGATCCTCTTTTCATTCAACAGTGTGCTTAGTTGTGTTATTCTGTCCCAGCTATCTCCAGCCACTGAGCTGAGCGGGGATTAGTGTCTCTTTGTCCCCCTGACTGGCAGCTCAGAGTCTGCGACAGACCTGAGAGGCATCGGAGTCCCATCAGATCAACTCAAGTAATTAACTTGTTTAAACAAACTGGGAGCGAGAGTCAGAAGAAAAGCTTTCAGGATACTTCAAAAAGCCATTAAAAGGGAAAAAGGGTGGGTGGGGTGGGGGTGGATAAATGACACTAAGCGGGTTGTGTGTGGCTTCATTGATAACCTGGAACCTATGTCTGTTGTGTGTGTGCGTGTTTGTTTATGAGATCATGAAGCTCTGTACACGCCACAGGTCAGTCTGGTCTGAGGATCCCTCTAAAGATTCCCAGACAACTTAACCGTTGACCTTTGTGTACTGAGCTCAATTAGAGATTGCCAACACAGATTCTAGAAAGAAAGGATACAGACAATACAAGGAGGTTCAAACAGACAAGCAAACATACCTAAAGGGAAAGTCCTGGACCACAGCTTCATTATTAACTCCATTTAGCTTGGTGACCCCCCCCCCGTCATACCCAGTGAATAAGCTCTTAAGATTCTGTTTCTAGATGCTTGAAGGTTGACTTCTTAAGACTGTGTGCACAGCCATATAATTTAATTGTCAGTTACCAAGTTGTCTTTGATGCAGTTCGAGTTTTTAGAGTGCTGAAAAACTTTACAGTGCCTGATTGAAGCTTCTTCATATTGCCACAGTCTGTACTAATGAGCTCAGCTTATCACCACTGCAAAAAACTCTACATAACAAAACACACCTTTATTCTTTCTTCCTCTCTGTGCTGCGTATAAATGTGTCTGTGATTGCTGGTATTGTAATTAAATGAATGGCTATTATCCATTAAAGTTGTTTTCCTTAACAGACCAGTGGCACACTCACTGTGTGGATTTTGCAGCACTGAGAGTTAATTTTAGAAATGTTCAGGCTGAGTAGGAGCAGCGTTTCCACAGGGCTTCGTTTAGTAATAAGAAGCCCCCTGTCAGTATTCAAGAGACAACTGTGCTGATGCAAACTGGTACGTATGCATAGAGCATTGCATGTTCTGCCAGAAAATAGCATAGTGCGACACTTTAGACTTTAACTTAATCCACGGCCACACATAAAATCACTGAGTTCTAAACATTTCTCTGTTTACTCACAAAATGCTCCTTACACCAGTTACATTCTGCACCATGCACCATAAATGGCTACAGACACAGAAAAGAGACAAAGCCATGCTAGGGTTGCAGGCATGTCTCTGTGTGATGTATGATCTTCATTTCCCCCCTATGGGCCATCTCCAGCTCAGCATCACCCATAAGATAGACAGAGGAAATGAATGCTGGGGAATTTATCTCCCATGCTGGCATTGTTTCTGCCTCGTGAGCTCTGAATTAACACATTTATTAAAGTGCCTGGTTGAGACCTCCACTCATTACAGGGCAGCTGCAGAGCTGCTGAGTCGGGATGGTGTAGTGCATGTTAAATAAAAAGTGCAACTTAAAATGAAAGCTGACAATTATTGAAGTAAATGGTTGGAAAATTAAAAGAAGGCTATCATAGCACTTATTATTATTGTATTTACACAAAAGGTCAAATGCATAAAATGCCCAGCAACTGTGAAGAAAAATGTGCTATAAGACCAGTGCTTGATAGGAAAGTAAAGGTCGTAGCATACAAGATGAGTATTTTGTGTCATTTTCTGAATTTTTATTCAATATTCTGTCCCACAGCATGATGGCTAAGTGGAGCTCTACTGGAATCTGATAAACCCTTGCGAATTTGAACAAATTTGGCATAAAAAAGAATAATAAATGACAAATCCATCAAGTTTGGGCACATTAACTGTGTTCAGTAATCTCTTTGGTGGTTAGTGGGTATTTATTGAGTGGAGTAAAGTAGAGTTAGAGTGGTTATGAGAAATGTACAGAAAGCTTTTTTGTGAAGTAAGGGCGACCATAGAAGGAGAGGCATAAATCCTCAGTCACCCCAGTCAATCACTATCACCCTCTCACATGGACCACTAATTTAAGAACTCACTGGCAGAGCATGGACCATCACTTTTATAAACATTCCTTCTTTAACCTGATTGGAGAATTTTTGAGTAGCTCCCCGCTGAACAGCTGTCTACACCACTCAAAGTTTAGAGAATGAAATGCTCCTGGTTAATGATAGGTCTGGCTCATAGCCTTGGAAAGCAGCTTTGCCAGTGGAATTCCAAATCCACTGATTTTTTGATCAGACTCTGATGTACAGACTCAAACTGTGTTGGCCCAGTGGTATGAAACCCTCCCTCATGGTTTCTCTCTCTCATTTCCTGTGGTGTTTCCGTCTCTTTTTCCAGTGACTGTGCTGTCTCTGTCTTGGTGCTGGAAGGTAAAGCAGCAGCTCTGATTTGATGCCTGAGCAAAAGTCTTTAACTTTGCCCCCCAGCTCTCTTTATTCCCCCACCCTGGACTGACGTCTCAGGGGCACCTCATCTCCTGTCTCTTGCACTCCTTCATCTACCGCACCTCCACCTCTAGCCCTACGGCTGGTGCAGTAGGCTGGGCTAATGGAGCCACTTACTGCCCCTTTAAATCTTAACAGTGCTGGTTAACCCTTTATTGATGTTCCTAGACCCCTTGGCTGCCTGCAGGCTGACCAGACTGTAAATCTACTGCCTGGGCTTGATCACCTGCTCACAGGGAGGCTTTGAGTAAATGCAGGCTTGGTCATTAGATAAAAAGAAAAAAAATGTAACCACAACCATTTGTCAAAAACTGAACAGTGACGTGTTTGTCTCTGCAAGCCCTTTGTTCTGCTTAAAGGCTGTTGGGGTCTGGTAGTTGCCACCACTTGAGACTAACCATTTTGGAATTTTGGCATTCACACAATGTCTTAGAAGTGAAAACAAAGTTTTAAAAGTTCTTGACTGCTTGTGTGTCTTTATATTTGTATATAATTTGCACCAGCTGAAGACTTCTTTTGTTATAGTGTGTAAACATGCTTTCAATGATAAGCTGGCAAAAACAAGCTACAGCAGAATTCAGCCCTCTTGTCTCATCAAATGGTTCAACTTGCATGGTAGCTGCTTAGATGTCACTACATTAGCTGTAATCCTTCGAGGTCTGTTCAGTTCAGTATAAATTAGAGTTAAACAGAGAGAAAAAGGCTAAGAAAATATGAAAGAGAGCTGTTTTTTGGTAAACAATGACAGGCATGCAGATTATGTCTTGGATCATTTCACCTTCCATATTGGATTGTATGGTTGGTAGATTCTACTTCAGAGAAAAATGAGTTTTCTGAGCAGATGTTAGTTTTTGATTGATTCTTTTGTAGCCGTAGTTCATCTTAAAGCTGCTCACAGATGCTCACTCTGGGTTCCTTGACTGCCCTCCACTAAAACCTTAAAATCATCAACAGACCTCCCTTGAGTCGCTTGGGGCTTTATGCAGTCTCCAACGCTTGTCCAAACATCTAATAGCCCCTCTTTTGACTTTATAGGGAGCATCCCACCCTCATCCTACTCATATCTGCTTTTCCCTTGGGACATTGAATGTGGAAAATGTGGTTCCCTGCAGGGAAATATTTTGGACTACATGCAATATTACAGCTGTGCCACCTCCTTTGGTACTTCTGCAAGTTTATCTGCATGAAAGGTGGATTCAGCTGTAGCCCAGTAAAATACACAAGACTGCTTTGCTTCCTTTTTTTCTCCCGCTTCGAAGCCTGCCCTCTGCTCCAAAGGCCAACCGTATCCTTTTACCTCAGGCGAGGTTGGTCTGAGGGTCTGGGACATGTTAGCCAGCTGCCAAATGAAAGAGGATAAATCACGCAAATGAAAACAAATAGAGCCAGGTCTGCTTGGCTCTAATTAAAGCCGGTCCTCCTACTCTGTAAAGTCTGCTGTGCGCTACATACTTGACAGTGCTCCCGGAAACATGTGTTCCTCCTGAATTCCTCCCTCCTCTGAAACAGAGCCATGTGTGGCTGCACAGGGGGCAGAGTTTGGATTTCAGGGGCATTTTCTTTTTTTCTTCTCCCTTCAAATGTTCTGTTTTGTTCATGTTCTGCTCTGTAGTTGTTTGTCCTGCATGCAATTACAGTACAAATCCCATCTGCAGTGTCAAAGTGCTTAGAATATAACTTTGTGCTGTGCAGATGTACTGCTTGTTATTTTTACATGTTATATTAAAATATTTTCTTACACTAATTTGTGCTTCTCCTTTTTTGTCCTTCCTCTCTCTTTCATACTTTCCTGTGCCTGGCGATTCTGCTACATAAAGGTAAGCATGTTTTGAAATTGTACAGTACTATTCTGTATAGTTAGATTAATCAGGAGAAATTTACAGAATTTGCAAGAAAGAATTTTTTTATGCACTAAAAGCCATTGCTTTACTTCATGAACTTACATAACTGGACACCCAGACTAATACCCTGGCTACTTCTGTAAGTTAATAGGATGAAGGGATCAACCTACATAAAGCTGCTCCTGCCCAGCATGTGTCACTCTGCATCAGTAACACTTTTACCCTTTTATTTAAATGCAGTGTAGTCCTTTTTTTATCTGTGTGAACTGAGCTTTCAGCCAGTTCCTGTGAAGTGTGAACTTGCATTATGCTGTTGTAATGCCTGTGTCAAGAAGAGTTCTTTCTGTGTGCATTCAGGGAGATGGAAATGTTGTTTATGTGTGCATGTGTATGTGCTCCATCACACTTCAAATGCCACATTTGGAGGTGGAATACATCAAGGATTTTTTCTTTTTTTCTGATTTCCTTATCCACCGTGGCTGAATGAGTCATAAATGAGCCTATATGATATGAATGTAGTGTTATGAGTTTGAGACAGTGGATTAGAGCTCCTCAGAACCACCTCAGGTTGATATGTTGTTCATCCTATTCTTATCTGTGACCCATTGGCTGTCTGAAGGAGAACATCAAGTTGCTACTCTTTTGTAATCCTCCTCATCACAGGCCTCAGAGGTTCCTCTCCAGTTGACTGTAAAGCCTGGGTAGTGTCTCGGCTATCAGGCAGTGGGAGGCAGAAGTGCCTTCCAGAAGCAATGATTTCTGCTCTGCCAGAATGTATCTGAGAGCTGCTGCACAAAACAGGAAGGCTCACTGACCCATGGACCAGTTAAATTAGCATTCACCACTGAAACCTGCTCGCACCCAGCCACTTGCAGTTTTGGTGTGAGCATGCGTTTGTGTATTTTGCGAGTATTACTGCACATCTACATTAAATATTAAAAGATAAGGCTGTGAGTGTGGTAAGCTAGACCTCTTGTTCCCCTTTCTCATCAAAAATAAAAAGACAGCAAAGTATTTTGAAGATGGAAAAAGAGGCAGGAAATGTGGGGATTTTACAATAGCTAGGGGATGTGTACATGTGGAGAGGAGTATGAGCAAAACAGTAGCACATTTAATTATTAAAACAAAAGATTAAAGTTATAATTTATGCAAAAGCGTTGTGGAAATATTATGAAAATAAGGCTTTTTTTTGTACTGTTTGTGCTTGAGGGTTTTGCACAAGAGCTATATACTTTATAACACCTGCTTCCAGACCAGGTCAATTTTAAGCTGAAGCTCTGAAAGGAAAAGATAGATAGGGTGTTGTGAAAACAGGGTCAGAGGTCAGAAAGTGGAGCCACCCAACTCGTAATGACTTTAACCTCTGACTCCTTGCTATGTCTGCTAGCTAAGTCTTCTCTTAATGTAGCGTAAGCGACAGCTTGGCAGCTTTTAGCTTCTTTATGTCCGGGTTTCTTGCAGAGAGAAAAGCTCAGATTCACGTTGATTTAAAATCCAGATTACAAAAACAAGGCAGCGAGTGGCTGTGGAACTCATCAGTATTTAAATCTTACTTGTGTATTATCTACTTCCAGCTTTTCCCGGTTTCATGATTTCATATGCATTGTCAACATGATGCAAAATGCTGAAAGTTTATTTTCAGGAAGCCCCCTACTGTAGCTTGGCATTTGTGCTTCCTTGGAGCCAGCAGCTCCAGCTTTCTCTCTTATGGAACGGAGGACTTCAAACGTGACTAATTGTTATCTATTTGTTTGTTAATGTGCCTCTTGTTTGGTGCTGTTGGGAACAGATGTGCCTGATGAGCTTTGTGAAGTGGCGGAGATATGCAGTGGGACGAGCCTAATCAGTAGCACAATTAGAAGTTTGGGAGTGTATCATCTGCATGTGCTGAGGGGGAAAAAAGATGCTGTTTGTTGCTTTGCATCTGTGGTATTCACTGCATCTCAAGCATATCCCTTCCATAGTTTCACACCTGGCAAATAATGTATCTGTCTTTGTCAGGTGGGAAAGAATAAAGAAGAAACTGATAAAGGGGAGTTTCCTGGATAGTACACAGACAGGGAAAGAGGAAGATGAGGTGTCAGGCAAGATGGAGTATTGAAACCAAGATGGATCTGTTGCTGTGGGATGAAAGGAGGTGATACACTTCCTGACCTCTTAGCTGACCCAGGTGGGTGATGGCTGAAGAGTTCTGTGAAGGCAGTGACCTCAGATGTAAGCATGACAGAAGCCTCAGGGTTGATCTGTGAACACGTATTGGGTCAGTAGTTGTTGAGATTGTACCAGTCAGGGCACTTTGTTTTTTTTTAGTCGGAAATACTATAATTACAGGTCCAGGCAGATTTAATAAGAAGTCAAATAACTTTGACTTGGACTAATAGCTACACTGGTTAACTGATCGCTCAGTGCAAGAAGGTCATTTTAAAAAAAGATTAGGATCAGTGAAATTTAGCTTCCATGGTAACCTGGAATGCATGGATGTAGATCATGATTTTGCTATAAGTAACATGCTTTGTAAACATTTTGGATGATACACAACTGATCTGTGTATTATTATTATTCTTTGCCATATTACTGATTCTGTGTGGAATATTGCATCATACTGAAGGCTGTGCCCTTTTTAACAGGTCATCAGGTTTGTAACCAGATTTCATCACCTAATTTATACTTTTTTTTTCTTTTTGTATGTGCGTACTAAATAGGAGAATATTGTTGTAACCTGTGCAATGAAAATGAAGATTATTCTGTTCTTCTATCTGCTTTTAATCACATTCTGTGAAGAGGCAAACATGCACGTGGTTGCGTTATACCAATTATTGCAAATCACCATTTCTTAACCTGTAACTGAAATAAGAACAAAATGACTGATCCGTCTTTCATGCCAACAGATAAACATATCAACACTGCTATGTTTCTTAATCAGAGACACTGTTGATTAACCGTATTAGGATCAAAAGATGTGCCTTTTTTTTTCTTTCCAAAATAAGCTCTTTATTGACAAATGACTAAAAAGATGTTCTGGCAAAAACTCTTGGTTTAATATATTTGAATCTAGCTAAAGCTATGAAGAATCTCTGTGTCTCATCTGTCATGGCTGTCACATAATCCCAACTGTTACCTCTTCTTATCCTTATTGTGTCTTTTCTCTAATGTCCAGTGAATGATTAAATGCAAAGTTTCAACATAATTTTTACATTTGACTCGACACCATGTACTCGAAACTGAAATAATTTGTATTTACATCAAAGTCAACTACAACAGTTTAGTTGGTAAGTTATCAGCATGGTAAGGTTGCTTGTTATGGCATTATAGATGCTTTGGACTGAAAATCACTACTGCTCTGACAACAGTTGTTTTCTAAGTCATTAATTTTTGCGGGGAGAGCCTGGACCCTATCACAGCTGACATTAGGTGGTCAGCAGGCTCCACTCTGGCTATTCAAACTAAGTCAAAGATTATTCCTTTCTCCTGATCCACACAATTCTGTTATACCAACAATAATAAAATATAGGAGAAACTCCAATATTGGAGTGGATGAAGAAAAACTATTTAACCCCTTAGATTATCCTCACATTGATATATAGGCGGCATTACATTTTTTGTAATGCTATCTCATCAACTGTAAAGCCAGTTGTTTTTTTTTTTTGTTTTTTTTACTTCTATAACTGACTTGTGTTGTGTTGTGCAGCACAGCACAGACATCAAAAGACCAAGCCTTTTGTGTCAGTTGCAGCACTGTAGCATTTGAAAGTGTGTTATGCCAAATAGATGTCATGTTAGGCTGCATATCATGCATATTAAGGCAATCTACAGTATTCATAAAAAAAGGCTGTCACAAAAGCAATACTGCTCTTGGATGTTTGGGTGGAGCTGCACTACTAACGTGTCCTGAGATGCATATTCTTTATTCAGGTCCTCTCTGGGTAATTTATCATGCTTTTGTCTATCTATGAAAAGAGCAAATAACTTTTGGGGTTTTGTGTGGTTAAACAAATGTGGATTTGCTTTTTACATTTTTTTGTCTGTATCCCCTTTAAAATGCAGTTGTCAGGACACAGTTTATGTGAATTCATCTATCGTTTTCTAGTCTCCTAACCTCTGAGAGGTTTAAGAGGATTTACGCTTTTATATTGTACCTGGTAATGTTATGTGGACAAATGTAATGTTATATGGTTAATTGCTCTGCCTGGTCTTCATAATATCAGACCATATGTTATCGTCATGACTTCCAGCTAAATGCAATTTTTTATGTTTTCTGTTTTCAATCAACATACTTTTCTTTCACTATAAAAGTACCTCTTTCTTCTGATGCATTTCTCAAGGAAGATTGCACAATACATCCATTTAGTTTTAACTTTGATACCTACGTACAGAGGTATTCATTATTTTTAAAGTCGTTTTGCACTTGCCAAGATAGCACATGTGTTCTTTTTCTTTCCTTCCTGATTAAGGTAGTGAAAATCTAAAACTGAACCTCACCAGTGCCCACATTCAGAGTCCTTTGGCAAAACACAAATCTCCTCAGTCAGGGAAGGCCACATATTTAAATGTAATCTTTTTGCAGTACTATGTGATGAGCTTGTGGTGTGCATGATGTATCATGCATTCTTCTCTGTCACTGTATATTCATACAGTTCTGTGCAGATTTTTTGTTTGCATGTCTTCAAGTGTAGAAATCCCTTTGTGCATTGTGATATGCTGAGTGGGTCCCCAGCAGTAGAAGATAATGGCGGCAGAAGAGGCTAATATACAGTCCTATAAACAGTAATGGATCCTTTGGGGATTAAGAGCTGATATGAAACTTGTAGGCCACTCTCGTGCTGTATAGTGCTGTTGATGTAGCACAAAGCACATGATAGGCAGGAGCGTTTATAAGAACAGCAGGATTGTGAGGCAACTATATTAAAAAGACATTAAGAAAATATAACTTCAGCATTGGGAAAGGCGTGGTGCTGAGGTAAAGTCCCTTTGTCAGTACACAGATGATAATTTTTTAAGATTTCAATAATTTTAGATTATTCCAGTGTGTAGGAGATAGGATGTGAAATGATACAGACTGTATCAGTCTCCTCCTACATACATTCTCAGTGAAACAGCAAAAAAAAAGTTATGATAATGTTTAGTGTAGTCAGGGACAGTGGTGTTCGGATGGCCAGATACACCATAAATCATTCTGTCATGGATGGAGGGAGGTGGGGCTGAATTGGCTGAGGGTTGGTTGTGAAAGGGGTTCTGCATGGGGGGCAATGACAGTTTGGCAAGGTGATGTGAGCAGAACTACTGGCCTGTGGAGAAGTCCCCAACCCCCCGCCCCACGTCATCTCTCCCTCAGTAGCTACCACTGTCTTTCTGTCACCTTCTTCTATCTCACCAGCCATGTTTTCTTCCCTAATATTGAGGTACTGTGTTTACCCCGTTGTGTGTATCTCCAGAGCCTGTCTGCCACTCACTCTGCTGAGTGCTAGTTTCCTACATATGGCAGAGATAGAATATACTGAATTTTGAAATGTGGTCAGTACTTTGTTTAAAGTGAAAAACAATTGTCCTTCTCTTTTGCCTCTAAGGTTTTTACATATCTGGACCTGCTAAACATAAAGAAATAAGGAAAATTCACGATTCAATAGCTTGTACTACCACTTATGGCACCAATAACTTGAGTTATCCTTTTTTGTTTGACATTATCAGCCTCTTATATTGAGCATGTGTATTTGCACGTATCTTTTTAGGGCTTGCCACAACATTTCAGTCAGGCTAAGGTATGGACTTTGCCTCAGCACTGCAAGGTATCAAATCCTGTGTCTGAAAAACAAGCCCAAGTCATCACCCGTCCATCTCTCTGCGTGACAGTTAATGTTAGGTGTGCTGATAAGCTGTTTGTCATCAAACAAGGTGATGTCCTTCACGGCCAGATGCAATGTTTTAAACCAAAACTGTGCTGCCATGTTTGTTTGTTTGTTTTTTTTTTTAAGATAGAAGAGACTTTCTCCTGGGAATTCAAACAAGATAACTGGTATTATGACTCAACTTGATGGTCGTTTCAATCACAGCGTTCTTCTCTTTTTGTGCAAGTTGTACCATTTTTAAGCTCTCCCTAGTTTAGAGAAACAACCATAGTTCTATGCCAACCTAAATTTGGCTCATGAAATAGTACAAGCCAAACTGGTTCTTTTATTATCCCACAAAGAGTGTGTTTTCAGTAATTATCACTAAATGTTTCTACAACCCTAAATGTTTTCTCCAGCCATTCTGCCACGAACTGACACAAGCTTTGTTGCAGTCCATTTTTTGAGCCAACTTTGAATCAAACTGAAACATCATTTAAAGATGTGCATTAGTTAAGTGATTTGGACTGAATAAGCTGCTCTGTGCTGTGCTGTAGATGGTTTGCTTGTTTTACAGAAGCATTAAAACTATTTGAAAAAGGGTTAGCGCTATAAAAATCTGCTTAGTAGGTCATTAGAAAAATGACCTACATTAAAACCTACATTGACCTACATTAAACCCATGAACAAATCAATCAGATAAACCAAGCTCAACCGGACAGAACCCGGTGCTGCCATTTTTGACTAAAACTGGCCTTTAACTACAGACATAGTTTAGTGTTTTGCCCCAGAATGGAAAATTTGGAGCCAACAGAATGGATTCTGTTGTGAGTACAGTTGCCTCAGAAGGCAAGTCCAAAGGTGGTGGTGTTAGGTATGTCTGCAGTAAACTCAAAAGAGGTCTTTGCAGAGAATTAAAATCTCCAGAAAGGGGATTCAATCAAAACCTGATATTTTTTAAGCACAACATCAAAATGTGCCTAAAGATAATAGCTGGAAACCTGAACATAGCGAGCTGTATCTATAAGAAGGGAAGTTATATATAGACACCTCACCCCAAATGTCTGTTAAAAATTCAGAGCAATTCAGCTGATGATTCAATCCAAACGATATATCAGCTTATTATTGGCACAGCTAGAAAAATATATGGTTACTGTGTATTGATAATTTTGAAGGTAAATATTATGCAGATGCTGATTTTAGCCTGTGCCATCACGAACTGCAGACATCTCTATGTTGTCTTATGGTTGTGTATTTTCATTAGCATAAATATTCTGTTCAGTCCACCACTTGTAACTCAGTCTTTGTGCTTTTTAGTGATTACTGGCTAATATGATTTGACAATACATGTCACCTCGGCAGCTATTTGTCATCGCTGTCGAGTGAAATTCTTTCATCTTTTAAATTCAGTTCAAGGATTACATGCTCTTTAAGAGGATGAGAGGTATGAACACACCAGTGACTCATAAAAGCATTTCAAAACCAATTAGATAAACTCAAAACACATGGACATCAAGCTGAAAACAAGATTGTAAAGTACACCTCGTGAAGAGCTATCATGTAATTACTTAACATCCTCTGTCAACTGAAAACAATAAAAAAAAAATGTATTTTTGAAATTATGTCTTTTGCTTTGAATGTCAAGTGCACTGCATGTAGCACACACACATGCCCAAAAAAAGACTCTTTGATCTGTGAAATCCCGATAATATGAACTGGAAACAGCAGTAGTCCTTCCTTTAACACAACTGTAGGGATTTTATTTCTTTTGGAAAACACCCTTGTGAATTTTCAAAAGCTTTCAAAGGTTCATCGCTGTATGTATAGTCTTTGAACCATCAGCTTAATTTCCCTGAGATTTTTTTCTCCTGTATATCATGTGTCTGCATTAGTATGAGCAACCAAGTATACATGCTTCTGGTTGGACATGGGTTTGCAGTCTGCGTTGGTGTTAGCATGTGTTATATTTCTTGACTGAAGGCCATGCATGTAGGAGTGTAGCAGTGACATCAAGGGCTCAGCATAGACAGGATCCCTGGGGAGTTTCATCAGCGCGACAGTCAGACACACAGCTTTCTGATATGATTGTCATGTCTAATTTAACTCATTCATACAATCAAAGATCCTAACAGTCCTAAGCAGTAGTAAATAATCCCCATTTTAATGAAAGGCATCTTTCGTCTCTCGTTTATTTTTCCATTTGTCTTTTTCATGCTCTGGTTTGCCAGTGAGGTTGCTGTGTCGGTCGTGTTTTAAACACCTGCTTTGAAAACAGAGATCAGTCGCGTGGAAAAGCCCAGCAGAAGCCTTCAAGGGCTGCAGATCACAGGCAAAGTCAAATATTTGGGTATGGAGCGCCTGGGAGGTGCACAGAAGAAATCTTTTCATCCCTCCCTCCCTCCTGATGAGAATTTCTGCAGCTGTCAGGATGCATCTTAGAGTTGTGGGGATTGAGTCCTATAAGGTGACAGAGTGCGATACATATTCCAAAAGAAGCTAATTAGTGATTACAGTATCAATCTGTCAGGTCAAACAGCTTGTATTTGTTATTGCAATGGCAGAAAAAACAAATTTTTAAACTCCTATTATGATATTCCTTCACTATAACCAACCGTGCAAATGTTTAGTCTGCATCAGGTTGATTAATTGGTTGAATGAAAAGTTTATTTGAACATAATGACAAAATAGAAAAACAAAAATAGAAATAAAAACAAAAACAAAAAGCCAAACATAAAAGTTCAAAAGGAGTGGGTGGAAGCATAAGCTTATCTAATCCCACCCCAGTAACTTTTTTTTAGTCATCATACCATAATCACAATCATAATTAACTACTAGACATTACATAATCATATACTAAAATAATAGTAATAACAACAATACTCAGTATATATAATCAGTATCTCCCTAAAGAAAATATTTTCATCATGGAGTTATACTATAATAATAATAGTTGCGCCAACAATTGATTGGATACAATTAATGGAAATAAGTTAAAGTTAGAACACACCGAATCCAAAGACAGTAATTATTACAATACTTAGGCTTGTACCTTTACATCAGATTTACATTGGTGACAAAACCAACAGCCCATTTGAAGCCTAAATCCACTCTGTTGTGCTGAAATGATTACATGTAACGAGGTATTACTCTGCTACATGATCTGGGATTGCTAAGGCTTCTGTTTCTGGTAGCTTTGAAATATCCACCTGAGGGTATGGTCGTAGTGTGTGCTAAACTGAGACAAATAAAAGGTCTCAAAAACTATCTCATGCAAGAATCTCAATCCTTTATTTGCCTGCTTCCACCTCTAGTATTTTAGATATGTCATTAGGGAGTGCCAAATAAATGTATAAAATCAAGATGAAAAGAGTCGGCTACTTTTGAGATTGTGGAGCTATCACTATCTGTAGCTGTTTATCTGCATATCCCTGTGGATGTCAGGGAATGTGGCTGAGCTCTGCTCAGGCTCAGATCTGTCCTTGGAAGTGGATGAGCGGCAGAGAGGCTGGGAGTCAGACAGATGCCCTCAGCTCGCCACAGATCATTAATGCATGAGATAGATGGAGATGGGCAGTATCCTGTTCCACTGGAGAAAAGGTCATTGCCAGTGGAGACTGCAGAAGAAAGACAACATGAGTTTGAGAGTGGGGATATGCAAAAGTAGGAGGTAAGATGAGCAGAAGAAGGTGGAGATGTAATACGTGGATAGAGAGGAATTCTTTGGTATTATCATGCACTATGTGTAGATGAATATATGTGCATGTATTTGTATGTAAGTGCATTTATGTTTCTGTTTTTGACAGAAATATTGGAGATTCTGGAGCAGGATATCTGACTTACTTGAATCAATAACTGCAATCATGTGGACTGCAATAGGCAGCCTAGAGACTGTCTCCTAAATAAGTCAATTTTTCATGAAGAGCTCTGCTTTGGTTATTAACAAGACCATTCTGTTCTTTTTCCAGTGGCAGTCATTGCAAATTGTCCCTCTACTCCAGTTATCAGCCTCAAACATTTTTTTTTCCCACCTTGTTTTTGTCCTGGTCTTTACGCAGATTTTGTATAGCATATCAGGCTTTTTTATTTATTTATTTTTTATTTTTTTAAGTCGGTGCACAGAGCTGGTGCCCACAAGAATCACAACACAGATATAAAGTAAGTTTACAAAAGAACATTCTTAAAAGACAAAACAATGACCCAGACTTCTCATTTCATTTAAAAAATGGTCCCACAATAAGCAAATAATTCTTATTGTAATATGTATGTGCCTTGACAATGTAGCTAAAAGTGGATTACATTTAATTATAAAATGCAGTTTCTATGCAAATTTTTAATGAGAATTAAGATGATGTTTTCTTATAGTGCTTTGCACAGAATAGATTTAGAGAAATGTTCAAAATTGTGGCATCAGTAGACAGATGTCTCATTTGTGTTCCAAAAATAAAGTGTAAACTCATTAGCATATTTTGTTACACTGTCCTTACCTGCAAATGTTTGAGCGGAGATATCTGCATGAGTTCAGTTAAGCTGTTCCTCCACAAACTTAATGAAACATTCTCCAAAGCCACAGCCAAATTTCTGCAGCTGTTAAAGTGGTTGCTTCTTTATTAATATTACTACTACTACTACTACTACTACTACTACTACTACTACTACTACTACTACTACTAATAATAATAATAATAATAATAATAATAATAATAATGCAATCCCTGTAAGGACATTATGTATTTTTTATTTATTTATTTTTTGGGAGCATCCAACTCTCCTCTTCCGTCTCATGCTCCCCAAGAGGATGACAGTGATGAACCATTTTGTGATTGTAAACCGTTCCACACAATACTCACAATATCCATTATTACATTTTTCCAATTTCCCCCCCAATCTCATTTAATTTAGCAGAGATGAGCTTTTTAAGCCAATGGTAAAAATCTGTCTTATGAGTACGCACATTCCTTATGAGATGCTGGAATCTGCTCTGTTCAAGCGTGGCTGTGTAAATGGCTCTTGTGGCTGCAAGGTCTGCATGTTGTGGCTGTCTTTGCCTTTCTCACTGCAGGCAGCTGCTACATGTCCACAGGGGGGCCATAGCTTGCTTTCGGTTTTTGCAGGTTGCAAAGGGATGGAGAGGAGGTGGTGCATACTTGCTCCTCATTGCCCCTCCATTATATGTGGTTGACCTATTTCAGCAGTGAGCAGCACAGCGCTGGGAGTGGTACAGGGCAAAATCACAGGCTGACAGAAGTCCCCTGGTGAGTGGAGCTGGGTGTGTGATTGCCTAATGGAGTCACTCCCCACACTCACACAAAAACAAACACACATCTACTTTGTGCCCTTCTTCAAAGCAAGTGTCTTTTCCTCTTAACACATCCATTAACAGCTGTGAGGTCTGTGCATTGTTGTGTGTGCGTGCGTGCGTTAGTGCATGTTAAGCGCAGGTGATGGACAGTGAATCAATAAGGACTGCTGGGTTCATATTTTGTATTTTCTGTGCTTTGATAACGATAATGTAATAATTTATCTGATTTTGTTGATGTATTGTAAGATAGAATAGATTGTCTCTGCAGCACTGTGACTACAGCAGGAAAGATCATCGTTATACTAAGTATTAGTTTTTATTGGCTGTTGTGATGATGGAGGTGGAGAACAGAGCTAACCTGTAGATACAAAACTTCCTAAAGGTATTCAGAGCTGTAGGCCTCAACAAATTATTCGCTACATTTTCCCTCTCATCAAACACCAGAGAGCGTATGAGCTCTGTGTGAAGGGATTAGATTGATTTTTAATTTATTTATTGTCACATATTTAGGGTTTCCTTTAACTCCTTATCAAGCGGGGTCATTTTGGCAAAAACGCCTGTAATATGACCTCTCTAAATTAGAATTACTGCTGTTATTGAACCCTCTGGATTGTAAGTACAGGCTTGGGCTCTTTGTAAAGGTAACACTCTCTAGTTTCACCCACAGCAATCAGAATCACTGTAAGTATTACTGATAAAAAGTTATACACTTTAGAACACACAGAAAAAATGTACGGACAGAATGAGACCACTCTTGATGGGAAATATTGATGTTTGAACTATAGAGAGCCCTCAAAGGTAAGGAAAGTCAACATTTAAACTTTCTGCTTTTCTGTAAAAAAGGCTTTAGTGTAAGCTCTGTGGTTGTTGCGTGTCAAAATGATTTATATCATCGGAAAGACGAGACTTTGAGCTTTCATTTGGTGTGTATATTGTGGGCATTCATGACGGAGGGGCTTGCACACATGGCTGTAATGTTGTTGATTAGTAGTCATGTACCGGGACTGGTACGTCTGCATCGTAAGGGGTTTATGTGATGCACAAAGCAGTTTGTATATTAATGTATCCAGTTAATTATTTTATTTTATTTTTTAGGTCTGCACTTGCCATTCTGATTCACTTTCTTTCCAAGCACCACAATGGACAACAAATCCATGTTCAGTTTTTGTGTTTCAATGATCTTTTATTAGCAACTTAGCTGTACATTCCAAATAAACATTGAAAACTGTACCAGGTTACAGGAACATCTCTTAATCTCAAATCTAATAGTCTCAAAATAGAAAGTTTAGACAAGTTATTTATGAAAGCTTTATTGTACAAACTCCAACTCTTATGTGACAGATAGCAAAGGATACTGCTGTTTATAGCTTTAAACTTTTTAGAAGGTTCCTGCACACTCATGTCTCAGCTGGCTAAATGGTCAGTTGTAAGTTGTTTTCTACTTTTTTATTTTAATGCTGGAACGAAGCATTTGTTGATGGATATTTGCCTTTTGCTTAACACACTGTATGTTTTAATTTTTTTGCAAGCTGAAACAAGGGAATAACTGATACAACAACTTTTTCTATTCCTGTTTAAGCCCATTTAGAGCAAAAATAAATAAAAGGGATTTGCATGTAAAAAAAAAACACAGATGTGGATGTAAACTCCTTTCTCAGGTTCTGAGTCAGCAGGAAGTAAGTTGGTACACCTCAACACAGCAAAGCAGCCACCCTACTGGAACTGTACAAGTGCAAAATGCAGCCTATGTGCAGAAACCAGCGTGGCGCAATTTCCCTAGAATGCTTACAAAGCCCTTTTCTTTTTAGGCATAATGCCAGCAAGCGTTCTGGCTACCCTTAAATGAGCATGCAGGAAGAGTCAGTGTCATTATAAAAATACAAGGGTAAACTTATACACCACACCAGCTACTGTAAAAGAGCTGCAGTTACTGCTGTGTTCGAGAGCAGCTCTTTGCTTTTTAATCTTTTCATCATGTACAAAATATATGTTCCGATACAGTGATGGTGTACTTAAAGGCACTTTGGCCTATATAAAAGGAAAAATTATGTTACAGTTGCAGGAATGCAAGTCTAATAAGATGTCTATTATTGTGAATGTGATCTGAATATTAAGTGTTCTGAAAAATGCAGGTAAGAAAAGCTGCATTAATTATTGTTTTTATTTAAGAGGAAATACTGTGTGTCTACAGATGCACCAGTTTGGCTTACTGCTTGTGCGCGAATGTGATGAAACAGCCAGAAGGTCAGACACCTCCTCATTCACAATGAATGGGTAGGAGGGTCTAAACTTATGACTGGTAATGTATATGTAAACAGTAATCCAGTCTTTGAAATATATGCATTAATAGTACAGTCTGTTAGGAATTGGCCTGCTCACTGATCAGCTGGTTGGGCTTGTTTTACCAAGAAGTCTTGTCTGAATCTTCAGTATCTTTAGCTAGCCTTTCCCTCGTTCAGCTTCTATAGCATTTCCACTGAAATACTGTCATGTTTATTTATTATGTCCCATTTGATGCTGTCTGCACAGTAAGTAAAGAATTAACTTGTTGTACAACAGCAAAACGCTTGTGTAACCATATTAAGATTTTAATAGCATTACAGCCATATCTAACACTTGAGCTGTTGGGCTAAAAGCAGCATAATAAATTACTGGAAAAGCGGATACAGTTTGAGTTTTGTGTGTCTGCAGTGATCTGTGCACGTATGTGTACATGTCAAAGCCCTCAGGGTAAGATACAGAGTCATGTCTATTAGCTGGCTATTGCGGCTTGGGTCTTGTTTTTATTATCAGCATTGTAAAGGTGGTGTGTGTGCCCTTTAATATATCACCTCCTGCTTCCCCTCTAGTGATCCTGAGGCCAAGATTTATGATTTTGCATTACATTTGCCTTGTCACATTAATTCAACCATCACCCATAGACACTTGGACACACAGGCAAACACCCTAACACTGTCAAAGCCTGTATTAAGGCACTCACCCATGTTGGGTTTATTACGGTAAATCCTGATCTTTTCATTTCCCATTATATCTGAGATTTTCGTAGATGGTTGCAAGTTCTTGTAATCAGCCCAGCAGTAGGGTGGGGAACACAGGAGACAGCTTAGTAGTGAAAAACACATTGGAGGTAAAAAGAAGAGTGTCTAACAGCACCATATGTCTTATTGTTTCTCACCTTGCATTTTGATTGACGAGAGAGTGAGAATGAGATTTAGGAGGGGTGGTGTTGGTATGGAGGATGTGCATGTACGTGCATGTGTTTCTCTGGGGAATAAGCAGGCAGCCAGATTCAGTGACAGACATGGAGAATAGACTGTGCTCTGGGGACAGTGTCTCACACATTCTGACACACTTCCAGTTTGTAATGTCCTTCAAATGAAGTGCTGCCAAGGATTTTTGAGAGGAGGGTTGGACATTTGAGTGCTTCGGGATATATGTACGAGATAGGCGTGTGTGAAGTATGTGCACATGTACGTGGGTGGAGTGTACTTTTCTGCATAATGTTCCTTTTTCGTATTGAGAGCAAATAATGACAGAATGATGAGATAGTTGCTTTCTCTCCTCAGTCATATGAGCTGACTTAATTATTACCATCATGTCTAGATCAGCATTATACTTATGTTTTGTCTTCCACACACTTGAAAGTTGTCTAAAGCAAATGTTTTTCCCTCATTGCTTGCCAGTTTCCATACCCCGAGGCAAGGCCTGATGAGAGGCCTAAACATACAGTAACTATGTTAAATACATGCAGGGACCTTTAATTCAAGCATTAAGCTATATTCTCATCTGCAATAAAAGTACAGCAATTTTAGTATTTCTTACATTGTGATGTTTTACAGGCTTGGCTGTTGCTGCATTGGTGAGCTTTGATTTCTGGCCAGCCCCCAAATACTTAATATCCACACTTGTACAAAAAAATTCTCTAACTTTTCATGCGCTCTCTGCAATAATTTCCTGACGTTTATAATGTGTTTAGAAACAAATCTCAACTTGTGCAGCAGATTTCAGAAAGAAGTAGCAGTTTTTGAACTTCTATCTCTACATCTCTGCGGCCTCGTTCTGTAGTTGATGAGCAGACTGGCAGCTCTCACTCCTCATCTCTTTTGTTGTCTTAGAATTTCAATTTAACACAGAAAATCAATTACTCTTTTGTTGATTTTCTTTTTTATATATTCCGGATTCAGTTTGGTGTGTGTTCAGTGCCTGCAGTGGTGGTGAAGTCATGGTAATAAAAACATTTTGGAAACAACTGCTGCTCTACACACAGATCCCCTGGCAAACCATTTATTCTCATATTCTTAGAATGAATTATTCCTATCAGGATATGTGACTATGTATGCAAAGCAGTCTATAACATCTTTAACAGGCAGTGTGTCAGTGCTAACATTTCTGTCAAAAACATGCACAGCTGAAAATGGAATAATACTGCAGATGCTTTCTATATTCACAATGATTTTGTGAGTTTATTTGTTGATAGTATTATAGCATACTGTGATAACAGTTTTCAATGTGATGATCCTATTTTTCTTTTATCTTCTTTTGTGTGTTTTTTGAAATTCTATGTTTTTGGCCTTTGACTGGTGGCAGAGTAGGGCTGCTCACTGCTATGAGCCAATTAGCCAAAGTAGAGACGTTGCATCAAGCTATTGGGCACAGTGAGGGGTCAGACAGTGTAGGCCGTCTCCCCTGACAAGCACAGCTCCTTTCCACAGCCCACCAGTCACTGTGGGATAAGGTGGTGATGGCCTTGTCTGGCTTTGGGCACCCAGGGGTGTGACGCGTGACAAGTGAATGGGCATACCAGTTTGTGCTAAAAGGACCAGTCGTTATGACAACATATGAAGTCAAGCAAGGGAGTCATGTATGCAATGGCTGCTTTAAACTGTTTTTAAAGTGTTTGTGCATCAATGGATTTATGGGCTCTGATTAAGTGTGGGCGGAGAGGCATGTGAGCATGACATATTCATATTGACATGTGTCACTGAGGAGCTGAAGCAAAAGACAGCGAACATCAAACCTGCATGAAGTTAATTGGGGTTTGTGTTGTTCGTCTGTGTATATGAACCCCTGTTGTACCTCTTCGGACGGTGTTTAGCCAGAGACCCCGCTTATTCCATCCACCCTTTTCTTTTCTCTCCCCTGGAGAGCAATGTGTGTGCCAGACCGCACTGCACCGTAAATTAGTCCCGGGTGGTGACACGGTGCGTGCTGGGTAATTTGGACAATGGGGCGTTTGACAGCTCACCCATCACAGCTACAACGCCCCAGGGAGCCACTTCTCCTCCAGAGCTTTTCTCTGTCTCCTAGCGCTCTCTTACCTCGATGCTGATAGACCAACTCTCTAAGTAGCAGCATCATTCTCCGATCAACCACCATCGGGGGGGGGGATTGGAATAAATCGTCCGATGAGAATGTTGGAATACCATAATGGCTTAAAAGAGAGATGGAAAACATTTAGAAAACCAGCCGGAAAACAAAATTTACAACATAAATCAATAAAATAACAAAATAAGAATAGACAGCTTAAATGCTTCTGTCCAGTTTATCCACCCTCATGTTTTTTTAATATAAGAAGAAATCTTATCTAATAAGTTAATTTAGATTTTTAGCACGATTTCTTTTCTACATCAAAACCCTCAAATCTGACAGTTTGACTGAGTCGACTCATTGAGTGGACGTTCCCTTGATTGAACACACAATAGGTCTAATGAGCACTGTGGGAGAACTACTGATTAACCAATCAGTGACATGAACTGAACTAACAATATTGTCAATCAGAGGTATTGTAAACAGTCATTGCTTGCTTTTTTAGGTATTTCCAAGGTTGGCTATTGAGAGTCTACTGAATTGAGGCATTCATGTGGTTTGCTTTGGTAAATTCAAATGTTATACCCTACAGAAATTGATGAGAATAGAAGCTATGTCAGAGTGAGACTAGAAATCGAGCTTAATGAGTTAAAAATGTGCTTGGAATCAGATAAAGATTTATATCGAACCAATTAAAAGGCAACATTGCAAACTTTATTTTAAAGAACCCAGAAAGGAAACTACAAAAGCGACATCTCTGAATGTAAATTAGATCAACTTTACTTTATAGCTCACAACCTACTTAATTTTGAGACTTTAAATGAATAACAATTTGAGACCCTGATCACCTAATTATAGTAATCCATATTTTGATTATGTAGTTGGTAGTTTTTCTGGCTTGAAAATAAAAATTTTATGTTTTGTTCACACTCTCAATTTAGAATTTATTCAAAGATATCTATTCCAACTTTACTCTTCAGTTCCTGTTCACAGAAAAAAAAGTTTAACCAGATTTTCTTTGCTTTGATGTTGACTGCTATTGTAAACTGTGTTGACACAGCAGGGTCTATAACAGCATATAAATATGTGGTTGGATGAGGTTCTTTTTCAGCTAAAATTAATTCAAATTTGTCTTTTTAAAGGTCAAAAGCATTGGTTCATTGAAAATGGGAAAAAATTAAGCAGAGAAAACTTTACTGTCATGACGCTTTGACCTTCCCTCTTCTGGCACGGATGTGACTTGAGAGACAGCGACCAAAGCCTAGCATGACCCTGGCAACCACCAGCTGAGTCCTGCCAGAGTGCAGCTCAACAAAACCAAGTGAAGGTCAAAGATGAGGATTAGACAGAACATGTGAGCGCCCTAAAATAGAAGGACACAGTTGTGTCTTTCTTGTTGGGAGAGGAGTTAGAAGAGACTCCAGAAACCAGTTTCATTATATAATTACTGCTTGAAACTTGTTGAAACTTTTTATTTATTTACTTTTTTATTACATTTTTTTCCAGGCAATGATTAAAATAGATGGAAAGTAGGGGTAAAATACCGGCTTCATCAAGTACGGTAGATATGCATTTCTTTTAAATGCTTATTTCATATATAACTAGTACTGCAGTGATTTCTTTTCAAATGCCTGTTTGCACTGTAGGCTAAATCCTTTTGTGTTGAATATTTTTTCCATACTCTGCTTGAGACATAACCCATGAATTGGATGTCTCTGTGATGTCCCGGGTAAATTATTCATAATATTTTTGATGGCTTAAGCATGTAAGAGCACTCAGAGCCATGATTTCAACCTGCAATGAAATACCTATACCTGGAAACTGATTGAGGTTAATATTGGAGCCACCTTACTTTTAGAGGATGTCTGCTTGTCTTTCTCGACTTGTTTTTCCCCTGCTAGCTTGTGTGATGGTAGGATTCCCCCGAGATGAAATATGAGTGTGCTTAGCACACCCCAACACAGAAGCTCAGATAGGATGGGGCGAGGAAGAGGTCACTGGCCCTTAATAGTAATCAATAAATACCTGCTTCAGCCAAGCGTTAGAAGGGTGTCCAGCAGCCAGTGTGTGTAGAGGCATCAGCTTATATAAAGCACTCAGATGAAAAGAGACATTAGAGTGGAAGGAAGCTTGAAGTCATTTTGCCTGTTTCTTGTGAAGCTTCTAAAGGATTTTGCTGTTAAAACATGGGCCATAAATATTGATTTAAGCCAGTAGGATGTATGGGTCTTTACTTAATCCAATACTAACAAGTATTGACTAGAGAAAGTCATTACCATGGATTTATGTTCACTCAATATAATGGGTAGGTGTGCCTAAAGCACATTTATAGGTAGATCTGATTGACAGACTATTTATCCTGCTTCAGTTGACTTGACAGCTGAATGCTTTATTATTCTGCTTGAACACTCAAATGCAAACCCCTTCTTGTCTTTCCCATTATGGAACAGAAAAAGTTTGCCTTGTAAAATTCCCTGTTGTCTAATGATCCAACCAAACATTTACTAGCTTTCTCTGTCTGAAGTGTAAAAATGATGATGAGGATCACAAGAGGAAAAGTAACTTGGGGAAGACAAGAGAGAGTGTGAGAAAAGCGAAGAGGACAGAAAACGGGAATGAAGAGGAAGACGATTTATACCCCCGCTCATCCTTGTTCATGCTTGACTTGCTCCTGATGGAGGGGAAACATTGGTCCCACTGATACAGTGCTTTCCTTAGGACAATAAATCTGCCTGAGCACAGATAAAGTAGAGACAGCTTATCTTGCACAGTGATGTCAGAGTCCCAGCATTCAGAGGCTGTTATCGCAAGCCTTCACATACAGTATATGATATTAAAAATACAGTCATCAATGTAAGCTCTCATTGCAGAAATGCAGCATGTATGTGCACTATAGAAAGCAAACATCGCACTTGTGACACAGTGTGAAATCTGTCCTGTATATATACTCATGCTTCACTTCCATTTGCCAAAACAGTGGATTTTTACATTGATCAATGAAAATATTTGCAACTTAAATATGTTAATGAATATTTTTTTTTAAAATCTAGTTAATATTATTGTAGAATTTCCCTCTGGGATTAAAAAAGGTATGTTTCCTTTTCATTTTATTTAATTTCAAATATATTGTTTTATTATTTCAAATCATAAGCTTTTCAAATTGTACTTTAAATTTCACTTACTAAGAAGTAACTAACAATACTAGAATATATTTAAGTATATAAAAGTGACCATAAAAACTGTATTTAATATTTGACATGCATTCCCAGACTTTTACTGTAGCCTCTGCATATTTGAGGTACAGCCTTTAGGTTGCAGCTTTGTATTCAGTGTAAGAAAAGCTTGTACAATTGCGATGACAAGTGACTGACTCAGCCATTTAAGAACATTTCTTTTTATTTGCCTGTAAGAAGCTCTTTTCTGTTTATCTTGGGATATTTGGAGGGTCATTATCCATCTATATTATGCAGCGCCGTCTATCCTGTCAGTTTTGTTGATTTTAATTCTTGGAAAAAACCAGTACAGGCTTATGCATTCCCCTCATCCTAAAGCTTCTATCAGCAGTCGTATAATCAGTGAACACCAGTAATGTTTTACTTAAAGTCTTTTCTGGCCTCTCTGACAAGACTGATCTTTCTAAAAAAAATTTAATATCACTGATATTTTCTAATTTCTTCAAGAATGGGTGAAATTGTTGATATGGCCACTTACAAACTTTCTGCTTTCTCTCTGATGGGTTTTATGTTTTGCTCACTTTAATGATGCCTTCTTCACTTGCATCTATGTTTCATTAAGAGTTCCTTTGAGCACCCGCTAAATGCAAATGAAGGACTTGAAATTATCACTGGAGCTATTTTCCTTTTTAATTTGTGATAAAACAAAGAGAAAACCGTCCACAGCCATCAAAACCATTCAATTACTTTTGAGCCTATGAACAGAGAGACTGTGTACAAAATAACTTGAATTAAATGATCATGCAATATATTACTTTATATCCATGACTGTGTTGATACAATGGTAAAACTGCAAAAGGAAAAATAACAAACAAACAAAAAGAAAACAAAAACTAAAAGTGTAATTCTCCAAATACGTATGGGCCGGACTGTATAATAAAAGTGTGATTTTCTGTGCATCAGTTTCACTTTTATCTGCTTCTAGGTCTAATAACCTGAAATTATTGCTTTGCCACTAGTATAGCAGCAATACTCCAGGTGTTGGTTTATTATTATTTTTTTATGTTTGTTCCACAAAAAAAGTTCCCTTTACACAGTTAATAAGTTAAGAGAAAAGTAAAGCTTAAGATTCAGCCATGACTGTGTAGACACTAAGTTAATGTCTTATTAGCTGAGGATGTCCTGTCTGTTTCTACTGTTCTCAGCACAACACACCTCATTAATGTGACAAAAGTATTGACGATCAAGTAATGGTGGTATGCTGATTGATGAGTTGAGAATAATGCCTCCAGGGTTTTTAGTATAGCTCACATTCGTATACAGTACTTGAAATGCAGCCAGCTAGTACTTATTGATGAGAAGCAAAGGAAACTTTGAGAAACTGGACAGGGAGTTTTGGGTTTACCACACTGAACAGATTTAACTTTGAGAAATTTATTGAGAAAATCTCTGTGTGCTATGTTTGATCTGGGACTGTCGTTCGTTTCTACGCAACAGTTTGTTACACCTCTTTTTAAGCTCAAGTCTGCATCTTTGTGTATGTTTGCTTCAGAATCATGTGTACAATGGCTTATCTGAGGGTTTTTGCTGAAGTATGTTGTGTGCCAGTGTTATGAACATGTTTTAAATTAGATTTGCTCAAATCATAATAAACCCCTAATATTACTTCACTCCCACAACTTTTGGAGTCAACTCAAGCCAAAGAGGCTGATTGCCAAGGCTCCTGTATCTTGTTTTCCTCCTACTTGCTCATTTTCAACAAAGTTTTTTCTCCTTTTAAATATGATTCTCTCTTTTTTTTTTAACTGCGTGATGAATTAATTGACAATACAGGATGGCAAATTTCATTCTATATTTGAGGGCATGCTTCGTAGCTCATTTCACTGTGAAACCTTTTGTAGTTGAGGTATGCAGCTAATATAAAATCAACTAATATGCAGTTTAAGGTTTAAAATATTCACTAATAAGACTTACAATATGAATTAGGAAAGTTTAACCCAATTACAAAGCAAAATACAATTTTAATAAAAGTGCTGGAAGGACATATTTCATAAAATCTTAAACGCTCTACACGGAGGCAGTCCTGAAATTTTCGGATTAAAATCAAGCTAGAGTCTTACAAATGGTTTGGAAAAATCCACACTGCATATCAAACAGAGGAGACATGCCATATTAATGATTCTTTTTAAAAGGGATGTGACACTAAAAAAAAGAAAGGAAAAGTGTTTTGCAATGCATGTTTGATTTGTAGAATTATGGCAACTTAACATTGATAGCTCTGCACTTGATAGGTTAGGGGGAACTCTGTGTATTGGATCCACAAAGATTGCACCAACTTGAAAAATGTAAACCTCTAAACTGCAAACAATTGGTGGCGTTGGGAGCAGGAAGCAAAAAAAGCAAAAAAAAAAAAAAAAGTTCTCTTTGAGCTTCTTGTTGCTCTCAAGATTCTGTTCACCAGGGAGTGAGAAGGGAGGTGCTGAAATGCTGGGTGTTGTGGTTTGTGGGGTGTGGAGCAGTATGATCGGTAAGAGTCAGGGTCTTTCATTTTTGTCATGTGGTTCCTTTTTTCATTTCTGGGCTGATATTTTACTGCAGGGCTAGTTCCATTCACTTGAATTTATTATTTCTCGCGCTGAGGAAGTTGATGAATTCGAATGTCTGTGAGCAAATTTTTTTTTTTTTTTTTGCACAGCAGGGCTCGAGCAGGGTGTGTGTGTGTGTGTGTGTGTGTGTGTGTGTGGATGAGGCACGAGCCTCGCTGTTTGTAAGAGAGCCACACGTTCATGACCGCCTCAGATCTCACCGGCTCACAGTTCTGCGGAGCGACGGAGCCAGGAGGGAGGGAGAGATGGAGAGATAATGGGAATGGAGGGTGAAAGAAGGCTAACACAATCTTTAATGAGTTTCCTTGGCTCTCTTTGCTTGTTTCTGGGTCAGGGTCCCCTTGGCTGAATATGTGGGTGGACCAAGGACTGTGGAGCACAAAAGAACAGAGAAAGCCAAGGTCTGCTTAAATAGACTTCCACATTATAGAGTCATCACCTACATAAAGATCTAATAGAAGAGAAAGTTTTAAAATTATTCCTTGTTCAGACAGCAAAAGATAAAGCTGATCAGGACAGCTCAAGCTTGTTCCATCTCTTCATCTTAAGAGGCTATAATGATTGGCCCGAGAGTCAGGAACCAGCAACCAAGGGCAACAAGTTTAGACTTTTTTCTGAAAAGCAATCACTCACCTATAACAAGCATTCACCAGCATCATATCAGTGCATCAGGAAAAAAAAGAAAAAAGAAAATCCTCCCCCATTATTGGTCATTTTCTGTTTGGCTCCTCCTGCGCTTTCATTTCCTAGCAATCAACTTTAATCCATGGCAGGTATGGAGGAAGAGATAACATTAGAGAGACATCGTTGGAAGATATCTGCACGGGTGAGACATTATTTAGTGCTCTCCAAGCATTCACAAGGCAACTTCTGTCAGACAACAAGGCTCCAGTGAGTCCATGCCGGCCAGAGAAGCAGATAGATAGGACATGGGAGAATTACTGATGGCATGATAAACTCTTTTGTTATCTGAACAGTCTGCCTTTCTGGTTCTGTCCTGTGCTACGTTTTCGTCTGTCTGCTCAACTCTGTTTCGATGTATCAATCTATGTCTGTCTGGTTGAGTTACTTTCCCCATCTCTCCCTGTTCCCCTTTCCCCTCTCTTACCTTCTGTTTCCCACTGTGTCTCTGTCTCTATTACCCTGCCTTCTTTATTTCACACTTGTGAATAATTGATGTCTACCGGTTCGATGGTAAGAATAGAACAGTTCTGGAGGTGACAAATGGGGTGACGAATAGGCTTCATCCTTCTTTCTTCAAAGAGTTAGAAAGTTAGCCGTGCTCACTTGTGGGCATGCATGCATGTGCATTTGTGCCACTGTGAGCTTTGTTCATGTTTGTGTGTACGCACGTACATAGGGAGTTGTGTGTATGTGATTTAAGACATGGAGATGAAAGGGAGTTGTAATTACAGGGAAGCGTATCTGTCTACTGCAGAAGTATCCGAGGAATGGCACAAACTGGGCCAAGAGCCTTAGGTCATTAGATCTGCTGTATGTGTGGGTGCATGCGTTTGTATATCATTGTGAGCTGGTGTTTGTGTGTGTAAGAAAGAATGACAAAGACAAAGAGAGGGTACACAAGACAAAATGGGAGACAAAAGAAGAACATTGTATAAGTTTAGTTCCTTAGTCGACCTCTGAACTCTGCTTCTCGTTATTGGCCCAGAGTGGATTGTTGCTCAGCAGTAGCTGATTGTGGTTTGACCAAGCAAGGGCCGGTTTCTGTAAATCCATGCAGCCTTATTGCCTGAGAGGAATCCCAGAATTTCCTGTGCTCTAAAATACACTTGTGTAAACATTCCAAAATATCAAATGATAGGGATTTCACTGTGTGCTGTGCGAATGGATAATCCCATCCAAAGACTGTGGTTATAATACAGTCCCAGTGTCTCTTGGCTGCTTTCCTTCCTCTTCCAACTCATCCTTTCTGGGGCTTTTAGCCGTTCTCCCATTTTCTTTCATCTCTACTTTTAAATCTATTCTTCCTATTCCTTCCATCTTGACACTATTTTCTTCTTCACAGTTGACGATGACTTCATTGGTCTCGGTGAACTACCGGAAACTTTCCCTTCAGACCCCCCAGAGCCGCTGCCCGTGTTTTTGATGGAACCAGAGGAGGCCTACATTGTTAAGAACAAGCCAGTTAACCTGTATTGCAAAGCCACACCTGCCACCCAGATCTACTTCAAGTGTAACAGCGAGTGGGTTCACCAAAAGGAGCACACCGTGGAGGAGAGGGTTGACGAGAACTCCGGTAAGTAAAAAATGTCAGTTACAAAAACATTGAAGTTGCAGTTTAGAATCCTGCTGCACAGATTGTGCTAATGTTCAACTTACCACACATTAACTAATGCCAACTTTCTGTTCTGATTGCTTTTATATCAGCTTTTCTCTTAAGATATGCTTTTGGTAACTAAAACACCCCTCTCATACATCCATCCATTAACTATAATTGTTTTATCATGTAAAAGGCCACAGGGGGCCTGGAGCCTATCCTAGCTGACATTGGGCAAGGCGATGGAAAGGCCACCAGTCCATCACAAGATTACCACTGAAGGCAGAAAATCAAGCACACTCATGGGCCATTTAGAACCACTAATTAACCTAACATGCATGTCTTGGCTTTTAGGAAGCCAGAGCCCCTTCGAGAAAACCCATGCAGGCACAGGGAGGTGGAGAAACTCCAGCTGACCATGAGGTTTAAACCCAGGCACTTAGACATGTGGTATTACTGTCTACTTTATTTGCATCTAGTCGCACCAGCCTATCTGCAGAAAAGCCTTGATTATACAGCTTTAATTGGGACTCGAAAGTGGCGACTTAGTGTCACCATTACTTTTACGTGTGTCTTTAAGTTTGCACATGTACTTGTCTTTGGACATTTAGGGGAAGTGAAAGTAGTGAAGCTCCAGCTGAGTTGTTTTCTGCAGAACTCAGCCCCTAAAGGCAACAAAACCATTACACACAACAGCCTAGCACTGATTGGCTGCATTCAGCTGCTGTATTGGAAATTGAGCTCTTTCTGTCGCCCACAGGTACCAATCACATTGCATTTACCCTTTTCATTCCACTGTTTTGCCCTACTCGTTTGCAGGTTTAGAGACACACTCTAACAACTTCTCCTTTACTTAAATGTGACTGTTTAGGCTTGTAAGCACACTCATAGACGCACTTCAAGGACTAGAGAGCTTTTTTTTTTATTATTATTAAAGTATGCAACAAAAATATACCTCTCAAGTGCTGTTAGACCTGATCCATATGACAAAATACTTTTTCTAGATAACAGTCAGCATATGCAGAGTATAGCAGCACTGCTAGAAGAAACAAAAGCAGACACATAGATTTGTGCAGAAAGTACATATTTCAAAGGAGGATTAAAGAATGGAAAAAAAAAAAACAGACACCGCAAACTGAAATCCTTTCATTTTGACCCAGCGTGCTTTGGAGAAAAACACAAATCTGAGCATGTGTATCACAGTTGCGATTGTGACAGAGAAGAGGGAGAAGGTAGCAGTGGTTCTTAGCCTTTGTGTCAGGAGGTTTTGTGCTAAAAGCATCAACAAGGAAAACAACCCACATATCACACAAGCACCCACTCTACATAGTCATATCCACAGGCTATTTACAGCACAGATTTTCATTCACTTTTGCTTTGCAATACACACAAAACACACAGCACCTCTAGATCTCTTTGGATGTGAGTATTTGCCTTCAACCCACTCCATTGCGGTCTGATTTCCCTAGATTGACAGAAAAGGTACACCGTTAGAAACCAGCCAGCCTGGTCAATACCACTAATAATGCAGCTAGAAGAAATTGAATCTCTCCCCACTGTAGTTTTCTGCTTCTCTCTTATCTTCTTTCTATGTCTTGCTAATATGTTTGGGAGAACTGATGAGCTTATGCAAATAACACAGACTGAGATGCCAAACTGCAGGTGTTCATTTAGGCTTCTGGCTTCATCCAACATGTATTTATCCAGATGTTTTCCATTCTCACATGAAAACTATGTGCGGTACAGTGCAAACGTTTTCGGCACACAGATGTTTAGATTACTATCCATCATAGACCATCAAGGAAACATCTGACTGGTCCTAAAGTCATTCAGATATACAGCCAGAATTATTAACAACAGATGTTGAGTCGTGGCGATTCCTTGACGCGATAGAAGATTCTAATTCTTTTCAGTAGATATGGCTTAGTACCTTATCAGTGTGTGCTCTCTAATAGCACGACAGCATTGCAGAATAAGCTGAGTCACAACAGTATTGGTATTTATAGTGATTTGTTCTACTTACAAGCTGCCTCACACATGTCGATTCAGTTTTATGACTACCTCCGCTGCTGGCTCAGAGACACATCAACTTTGACCTCTCCCTCCACACTTGTACACACACACACACACACATTCTGCATGCACCTTGCAACAATATTGAGGCTTATTGATGGTCCATCAGTCCTGCCTTGAACAATAAGTGTCAATGAAAATGGCTGAACAGCCTAAATTCAGAGATAAACTGTGGTAAATTCTTACAAATGTTTAGAACAACCTTCCTGACTAATACAGTTTTTTATCAAAGCTATCTGTAGTATTATTATTTGTTTTAAATCATCTCCTTACTGTTAATACCTTAAGCTTTTTGCAGTGCTGCTCATATAGTATACTACATCTGCCATCTGAAACATTGCACTGGTTTTATCAGGGCAGAACACTTGGACTTTATAATGAAATTAAAAATATTCCATTCAATATCCTTTGATTCAATGTTGTAACACAATGAAATCTAAGAGCTCTCCAATCTTAGTACTCTTAGCACCATGAAAGCAACAAAAAGCTAAAAGCAAAAAACAGTACGTCATCAGTAGCTGCAGTGCAATCAGGAATTTGGAAGTTGATTAACTCCATGCATCTTGAAGGTACTCACCAGCAGCCCTCCATTTGTGTTCAAGAGATGGTATGTAGGTGCATGTACACCATTTTATGATACAAACAATAATACATCATTATTTAATACAAAATGGATAAGTTATAAAACTAACTACAAGTTGTTTGATAGAACATTATTATTTAGAGGGTAGAAAGAAATTATATAAAAAAAATAATTGCTCATTTTTCGCTGAGCAGCAGGCAGTTAACACAATGAAATGGCATGAAACATTTTGTAAAGAAAATACAAAAGAAATAGTTACAGTATAGTTGCCCAGTTGACAGAACAGACTATTATTGCATCTGTGTGAAACAGATGCAGTGTTGTTAAAGTTCAGTATAAGAAAGGTTATCTTTCTGAACGTGTGAACGATGATCTGCTTTGTTTTGAAACTCTGTTTTGCGTGAAATGTCAGTTTGCTGGGTGCAATATTCAAACAGCAGAGAGAGGGGAAAAAAGCAAAAAGACATTTTTAAAGGCCTTTTTCACAGATATGATTTATGTTTACATTGTCATCCTGCTGCTCCATAAAAGCTGCAATATTTACCTTGCGGTGTTGAGAACAGGTTGTAGTCTCTTGTGAGCAAAATGAGCATTGATCTGAGGAAATGAGCAGCAAATTAATTATAAGCAGCTAGTGCAATATACACCAGAGACAGCTTGTCACTTTTGCTGAGATATGAGTTAGAAGATCAAACAGGAGTACTCTTCATCTGGACTGATAATCAGAGCACTTTCTCCTCCCTCCTCCTCCAGCTCATCTTCAATGACCAATGCCTCCTCTTCTTCCTGACTGGACTGATCAATAATCCTAGTCAGGGTTAACGCCAGGGAGCGAGGCTAGCACACATTAATAACCACATTAATAATAAATCATCTCAAATGAAGCTCCCTGTGTCAGCCAGCTATGAATGGAACATACTGTAGAAAAATTTCTAGGGCTAATGGCCGCAGTGTCTGATGAGAAGTATGGCTCTCTAATATTCGGCCTTGATGTCGTCCACATTCAATTTGCTTCTTTTTTTTACAAATGAAACGATCTTTTCTTTTTTTGTTGTGTTACTGTCACATTGCTGTATAGCATAAGAGCTGCTAGCTGAGCAAACATATGAAGTCAGGGTATGAGATCAGCAGCAGCTTGAATTTAGAGCTTTGCTTTTCTGGCCGATGTGTTTGAAATGCAATACATCAGGAAGAGTTTAATCCAGGTTTAGTAAAAGCCATGAAGTCATGAATGACTCTTAAAGTTACTTCATAGTTATTTTCCAGCAGTATTTCAAGTTTTCTTGTGTTACAGATTATTTATTCTAACAACAGACGTGCAATCAATCACTATAATGAAAAAAAAGACATTCCTGGTGCATATTTCAGTTTGTAGAATTCTTAGAATGTACTTATATTCTTCACCATTGATTTTCCCCTTTACTTCTCACTGCTTGATACTTCCTCAACTTCACATCAACCCTTGACTTTCACAGACGTACACAACATCTGATTAGGCAATCCTGTTGGCATACAGTTTTCCCTCCCTCGTGATACTTTAGCACATGAATGTAGAAAACACATACTGCATGTCACAGTGGCAAATGGTGACACAACTGATGAGGTAGCTCCTCTGCCTGTCGGCACACTGTGTAAATTTTACATGAGGGCTAAGCTGGTGTGTGGGATGTCACTGTGCCTGGTGTGTGTCACAGAACAAGAAGGCTCTGTTAATTCACTGAACCTGAAATAAAATGGCATGTTCATTACTTTAACCATCCATTCTCATTGCATTTTCCATTCAGCCCATATTTCTGGCAGCTTCCATATAAACCTGATCATACTATATTGTAAAACCATAGCCAAAATCCAATCAAAACCTATGTAAATGTAATCATGCCACATAACAGTGGCAGCTACAATATATAATCCACCTGGGAACCTGTGATGTAATTTAATCTACCTTGATTCACTTATTTTGGCAAACCTGTGAACCTCAGTTAGATTACTGACTGAGGTTCACAACGTGCCCTAAATTAGCCCATCTTGTCTCTAGTTCATTTAGCAGTGAATCTCTCTGTAATGAATTAGATGGCAGGAAAAGATTAAATTACTGATTGAAATCACATTGGGCACCGATGAGTCAATGATCTATGACACCATTTCAAGGCGGTACATGATAATGATGTCACATAAACACATTTGGCATCTCCTAGGTAAGCTCACTTAAAAAGAAATGAGTAACATGAAGGAGAGCTTGTACAAATTTAAATACGTATCTTGCATCTTAAGTAGATCCTTGATTAATGAAGCATAAAAACACAACTAGACCTAATAAAAGACATAATAGGGGAAATTTAATACTGGTCTTTATTGACCAAAAATGTACAAGACACACCTAGAATACATTAAACTGTATTGAACATCCTTGCTTTACCCACACAGTTGAGGATGTGTTAGTTTCATGGAATCAATCATTTTTGGTCGAAAACTTATGCGTTTTTTGTACAATTTTGATTAATAAGAACATATCAAAAAGGACAAATGATGGAAACTATAGTGTCAGTTAATTGCACGTACCCCATAAATAAAGCAGGCTAGTTTAAACAGCTGCATTTGGATGAGAGGTTTTGGACTTTTTGGCAACTTTGCCATTAATCATAAATTCCACAAATGCTACTTGTTTGAATTAGCATGCGCTCCATGCAGCCCTTTTAATTAGTCTTTCTTTTCCTCAGGACACCTTGTGTGTGTGTCCAGATATTACAGTAACTATGCACAGCTAGAAAATAACAAGAATATGTCTCAGTAAGCACTGATCTGGATTTGAGGCTCCTGCAAAAATGATCACCAAAACTGGATGAATAATGAGTGAGCAAAACTGATTGGTATGGAAAACCAGTGATTTGTGAAACATAGCCTTTTGGTACACTATCAACATTGTGGTTACAGCTGAGGCCAGTGATGGTGGTGTAATGTTGCAAGGAACATTTCTGAAGCACACAAAAGGCCTTTCAGTAGCAACTGGGAACGATTTGAATGCAACGATTTGAATTTGAATCCACTCTCACATCACTGCTGACCAGGTACATGAGCATGACAGTTCCAGGAAAATGACATCAGCTTGACTTTTTCCCAATAGGCAGTTCAGCTACCCATATCTAAACCTCATAAAGCTTTTGGAGGAGGAGGTGGGATGGCACATTCACAGCATAAATGTTCTTTTGTAAAAACCTGCAGTTCTTTTGCAGCATGTCTGAATATGAGTTTCTATCATAAATCTTGTGCAAAATTTAAGATGTTCTGGAGCCCAACAACTGAACCTTTAGGGAACATTGACTTTTAATTGCAGATCTGCCTATATTAGGTTCAGATATCAGAGCTGTCTGTACTCACTGAACCATCGGCTTGTCTTAATGAATGAAATCTTTTTTTTAACTCTATGAAAAAAATCATGAATGTACAATTAGGCTAAGAGATGGTGAGTTTTTGACTATAACTGGTATAATATTGCATGGAAATCTTTTTGTTTTCAGTGAATGTTCTCATGTTGAATATTATATACATATGTATAAGTAATTCATACACTCACACATAAACAAATATGGTCAAGCGCAGATGTACCCACACTATGACAGCAGCATAATCTTCTGCAGAGTGGCAGCTGTGGGTAGAGGCATTTGTTCTAGGGAAGATTTGTTTGTTTGGGCCCTGGCACCCAAATGAGCAGTAATCAGAGGAGTTAGCAAACAGGATTGTGTTAGCCATGACGCTGAGAATCCTCCCCCACAGGGCTCAAACCAAAACAGCTCAGTACTCAGGCTTTAGAATCAGGCCAGACTGACGCACACTTTCCATGAATTAGTGTGTTTTATGTCAACTGAATTTCATTTCTTACTTCCTGTTTTAGTTTTCACTTGCCATCCATCTGTTAATATACACTTAATGCAATTCTCCTTCACTTTTCTTCTTTTCCCCCTCTTCACTCCCTCTCTCCCATCCTCTCTGTCCTTCCTCACAGGCCTGGTTGTGAGAGAGGCCAGCATTGAGATTACTCGGCAGCAGGTGGAGGAGTTGTTTGGACCAGAGGACTTCTGGTGTCAGTGTGTGGCCTGGAGCTCTGCTGGGACCACCAAGAGTCGCAAAGCTCATGTCCGCATTGCTTGTAAGTATGCCTCCCTGCCCAATTTATCTTTCTCTTCAGACAAACTCAGTTGTTATCTTCTTCTTCATCTTTGTCTTCCTCGGTAAACTAAACCTCTCAGCTGCCAAGTTAATGCATCGCACAGACTGACTTGTGTATCATCACAGATTACAGAGATAGTTGTGAAAGAGTTTTCCTAACATGGGACTCAAGTGTCCCTTTGAACTCAAGTTGCTATAAAGCCTGTGGAATCTGAAGTGGTTTCCTTAGGCACAGTTTAAACCTGAAGCAGAAGCAAAGAGAAAAGAAGAGCTAAAACAGTGTTTACACATTGTAAAGAGGCTGGATGGCATATGTTTATGCCAGTGTTCCTTATTTTTTCCTGCATCGCCCTCATTTGTTCTCTGGCTGTGTGTTTGTCCTGCTGCTGAAAAGCACAATGCAATTGTTTCCAAGTAATGAGAAACATCCTGCGCTGGCTCTGAAGTTTGAGCTCATTTTTTACTGTTTCCCCAAAGGATGTTCCAATAAGGATCTGAAAAGTAATGAAAACCCCAGAAGACTTGGTGCAAAAAGCAGGGTTCTTTAAGTATAGCTGCGACATCAAGACAATGTTTTTGTAAGACTACGTGCATTGCGTAACTCAAGTCTTTATGCATTTTTGTCAGAGTATTTTACATATATATAAATCACCTGGAGGGGCTTCTTTTTGTAGAATCAGCTAGATTGTTGCTCTTCCCATCACCTGTCAGTCAGTTTAAGACACTGTGACAGAAATGACTTACCCAAGTTTGCTTTCTTTTTTTTTTTTTTCTTTTTATGACAACTTCATAAACAGGCAACACCCAGTTGCATAAAATATTGTGTTAAAATATAATGCTAGTGCTACTGGATGGGATACCTAGGTTGAATGTTTGGCTGGGAACTCTATGAAACTGTCACGATGATTTCATCTTCCCTCTGCAGTGCAGCAGATGGCACAGTAAAAAGTCAATTTCCATGGTTTTCACCTAAGCTATTCAGTTTAAGCACACTTAACAATCATATACCTGTCTGTCTTAATTTGAATCATATTTCATTCTTTTCTCCATCTTTAAATCTTTATAAAACTACCATCTAACTCCCTCTCCTACTGTTGGCCCCCATTTTCTCCACAGTTTCTTCCAGAATATAGTGTATTCTCATTTTATTTTAAAATCTTGTAGCTCATCTTATTATAACTGCTGTTTTACTAGCCTGGTGAATCTGAATCATGCCTCTCAGTCACCCACTGAGTCTGCTTCTGCTGCTCCACCTCCTATAATCGCCCATGATGAGCGGCCTGCCAGCACGAACCGATCCCTCAAATCACAGTGGACCCCTCTTCCCCTCCCATTAGCTTCTGCTGAATGGATTAGCTTCTCTACTGGGCTTTCTGTCCAGGCAGGCTTCTTGTCAGAGTCAGACTCAGTCCCGTCAGGCTAATGGAAACCAGAGTTGTTTCCCTCTCCTCTCCCATCATCTAAACATATACAGTTTAATCAGATGGTGAGTCACAGCCAAGTTGCTGAGCTAAGAGGTTGCTGTGTTGAAGAAGGAGCTTTCAAACTTAAAAAAAACAAAAAACGGATCTAGCTAAAAGTATTTGAAGAGAGTGTTAAGGGGAAGAGAGAATGTGTAAAGCCTGTGTTATCGCTTTCCCTTAATGTAACCTCCATGACACAGCTTTAATAGACTTCCCTTTTTAGGATACAGCGTTTGTTTACCAAAGCAAAGTTATGGAAGGATGTGTGCAAACATTAAATAAATGAATGCTTTTAGAGGGACTTGAGGAAGGTAATTGTTCTCAGAGAGCTTGAAATTGATTTTCTTGTCTGTTTGTGGCCTAATTTTACACCATAGGTAAAACCTCAGCTGTGATGCAAGTGACTACTCTTAATGATTAAAAGTCAGACTCCGTACGTGTTCGCTGTCATACCTAATCTCGGTTTGCACCAGGAGCTAAGGATTTCCAAGTGAGGAAGAAACCATTTCTGAAGTGTGAGGCTAGTGTAATTTAGCATGACAAGTAACCAAACACATCCACTTAAGGTAATGGTTGTCATATGTGTATCTTTCTGTGGGCCGAGGAGAGAATGGTGGGACTCCCACAGGAATGTGGACTCAGCTGGTCCCACACCCTCCAGTGTACCGCTGTGGTGTTTAGGGCTGTAAGAAGTAAGGGAAGGAGAAACTTCAGTAGGGGAGGCATCATTATAAATGCACATCTAAAATATATGGTGCAAAATACTGACTGGCATTCAACGTACTTCTTGATCAAACACTGGCTTTTTTTGCTATTATTAATGGTGAATTTGTATGTACAGTAGTCCATTGTGTTGATTGTTATGGGCATTAAAACAGATGACATTTTTCTTTGTACATATCATATGCTTGGATTTTTGTTTGATCTTATATGGCAACATATGTATAGCTGAAACTAAAGCACTTCTTGAACCTTACTCCTGCTAAGTTGCTGCCAGATTGTATGGCTGACTTTTAACTATCAAGTGGCATGCTGAATTACTGCCCACTGCAGCAGTCATGTCAGTACCCATGAAGACTTGCATACTCTGTAATACCTTTATGCTGAGAAATCAAATTTAATTTATTAGATTTCACCATGGAGCATATGCAGTAAATCAGAGTGTATCACAGTAAATGAGAATGTGTGACTGAATTGCCTCCTCACCTGTCAGTATGTGTTTGCATCTTCTTTTGTCTTTTGGAAGCAGTGTGAGCAACATACATCTCTTTAAAATAAATTCTGACCTCTTGCCACGTTTCTTTTGGGTTAAAATTCCTTTTCTTTCCTTTTTGTTTTTAAAAAAAAAAAGGTTTTTTGTCCTTGAAACAAATTCTACAAACCTCTCTCAAAGAATATTTTCCTCTTGTCATACTTTCTTTTCTCATTTAATGCAGAAATTACTTTCAGTTCAACTCTCATCCTTTCAGCTTCTATAATAAAAAGAAATTTGTGGAATTCTAACACATTCCCCAGAAAATATGCATGTTTTTAAGTGTATCCAAGACAAGGACGAGGGCTCTCGTTGTATGTGTTATTTTAAGATTTATTTTTTCAACAACAAAAATGAAGAGCAAAATAACTGGATATTTGTGTTTTCTGAGTCTGGCATGGTTTTTTGTAATGACAGAAACATGGTTTCCTCAGGCAGAAAGGTTGAGACAGAAAAAAGATGTGTATATTTTAATATAATGTAAGCAAATGAAGTAAATAAAAATCTATCTAAACTAGGTTTTAGAGACAGCTCTTCTTATTGAAGATGATCATGCTGTGCTCATTTAATATCTATTCATTCACAATCTTCCCAGACACTGGGGAGCATTTCTTAATCGTGATAGATATAGATACTATTACACTCTGTGCCCAAGAGTCTTTAAGGTCTCAAGAGATTTTTGTGCAGTTCTCATCAACATCTGAAGCACCAATTCTGACATCACTGCTCATATTCTGTTGTTTTTAGGGTCTTTTCTTAGTTTCCATAAATGGATAAAGGTGGTTGTAAGTACAAAAGGGAAATAATGAACCCCTTTGCTTTTCAACTTTGTTGAAAGGTCTTAAGTTTTAAAGACCCTAACCCTTATTTAACCAGGACAGATCATGTTTTTTTTTTGTTTTATATATATATATATTTTTTACAGTATTTGTCTAATGTTTATTTTCTAATGAAACAACAAAAATTAGTTGCAATGGAGAATTGTATGAAAAGCTGTTCCTTGTAGCTGATTTGAAGCTTCAGTATTTAAAAAGTAGGGCAGTTACTCCTCATTAGTTCCTCCTTTTTTGTGATGCTTACTGCTTCTGTCTCACTTCATGCAGCATGATATACTTCTAAAAAGCTTCAGATTCCAGTGCAGCTCAGCATCCTCAGTAATCCCAGCCTATTGGCTCCACTGCATTACTCCATCAGGATTTTCACACCTAAAAGAAAAAGTTTTTTTTGCTGTGAAGGGCAAGTGATTGCCTTCGCAATATTTGACTTTCATCTACTTCATGATACCTTTGAGTTAAAGATAAGGACCAAGAAGGAAACCATAATTCTAAGTTATTTCTATACATACTGTTCAGACTGAACACAGGGGGCGATATTGATGATTAACCTGACATTTCTTTCTTTGGCTTACTATTTTATTTTAATCACATCTGCTAATAAGCCATTATAGCTGATAAGATATATTGTAACAGAGGTTATCATTTTGTTTATTTCCTATAGATCTAAGGAAGACATTTGACCAGGAACCTCTTGGGAAGGAAGTGTTACTCGAACAGGAGGTGTTACTGCAGTGTCGGCCACCTGAAGGCATCCCAGCAGCTGAGGTATGGTTCAGTCAGTCCACTTCTTGTGTTTTTAATAGTTTAATTATTTGTTTCAAAAGACATTTTCTAATGTGGACATATTACCCAAAGGACGTACCCTGCTAAACCCAACTACAAAGCTCTCACTACAAATCCAGTAAACTAGCTTCTCTGAAAAGAGGTTTACATGATGATTTTGGATCTGTTTCTGATTAAATATCACCATCATTTCTAGTGGGATTATTTATAAATATAATGTTTAATGGATTGCTAAAATATCTAACACTTATGATATATATTTTGAACATATATAAAGAAATAAAAAAACTGTAAATTTCATAATATGGTTCAGTTTTTAACCTTTGTACTTAAGGAATTTGAATGAAAAAACAGAATAAATCTGATTCTGTACAGTGCACAAATATGGACATTTCTCACCACTGCCTGGGCAGTAATTATCAGCTGAAGGGGGGAAAATAATAAGTGTTACAGTGCAAGCTTAGCCAATATCTCCTCCCTGCTCTACTTCCCTTTGCTGCCTTATAGTGGGACACTGTAAGAGCTTTATCTGAAAGGTTTCAGTTGAGATTGCAGGAATATAAATAGAGGATGAAGGTGTGTTTGATGGGTTAGAGAGGGTGTTTTTTTTACTTTTTAAGTCTTTTTTAGAAAGCGGTGTAGGTAATGAACTGTAAAGGCTTGTGATTGACCTGGCAAAGCTGAACTAAGTGAGTGGAAGAGCACAGCTAAAAAAGCTGAGAAGCTTAAAGGACAAAAGCTCAGGACTGGTTTCCTTGTACAATCCAGGCTTCAGTCTAGTAGTATTTCCTGTAAAGACCCAGTTGGTGATTTAACCACCTCTCTGAGGTCACCAACAATACTGCATGGGCCTAGTACAGAATTTGAAGACACAACTGGAGTCCATTCATGATATGTGAGTCAACTCAAATGTACATTGAAGAGTAAACAGTAGAAGTTAAAGTCATTAGTTTTGTTTCATAGCAGTCTTCCAACACATATTAGCAAATAATTGAGAACAGGTTGGTTTTGGTTCAGTTCTAAAAGCAATTTCTTCCATATCATTCAGAACCAAGCATGTGACCAATACCAGAAGAGTTATGGGACATTTATATCTTCATGTTTAAAAAAATATATAATAATTAATGCAAAGTGAGAGAAACAGGCTACAGATCGTAATATTTAGGTAAAATGCTCAATCTGTACAATCTAAAAACAGTCACTGTTTTTAGTTTGCTTTTATGACTTGTGTGGGTTAAATGTATCCTTAATAGGAACACATCTAACCTTTTTAATTTCTCTTTTACATCATGACTGCTTGAAAAGTTCAGTTTCGTGTGATATTTTCCCTTCTTTCTAAACTCAAAGTCAGCATTTTCGGTGGGGGAAAAAGGACTAAAGTGAATGCTGCTTTTTCATCTCAGTTTGTCAGGGCTTTTTTCTCACACAAGCTCACAAGAGAAGACTGTGGTTACATATGAACTTGCAGAAATATGTAGCAGCTGCTGTAAAGCAATGATCTGTCATATTTCAACCGCTCAAGACACAGAAAATACAGAGTGGATGAGAGAGGCTGAAGGCACATAGAGGAGAGCTGTTATGGTTTGTCAAGGCTTGATTGAGTGGGTTGATGTCAGGCCTCCAGTGGGCTGTCCGGCTGTTCTGTGGTTCCTTTACAGACCTTTGCCCATTTAGCTAGAGGCTGAAAAGATGGCAGGCAAAAAATCTAAACTCTAACAGCAGTTTTGTTTAATCTTGTGGACTGTATGTGAAGGGCATTGTGCTTTGTATGAAACAAAAAGGACATTCACATGTGCTGACTGTGCATTGTCAGACAGTTTGTACTGCATGTGTACCAGCGGGGACACCAACATGTCTGTATGCCGGAGCTCACGTGATCACATCCTGAAAACAGCTCAGCTCAAAGACTATTCATCCTCTCTATAGACCAGCTGGCAGAAATAAACTCTCCACTGATGAGCTGCAAGGAGGATTCAAACTCTTGGGTTTCCTCTTTTCAAACTGTGGTAAAAGAATTTTAGGAAATTTTATCCCACATGTAGATCATGGTCATCACAGCTGCCCAAGCTCTCAGTTTAAGTATGTAACCTCATCCTTTAATGCTTCTGCTGATGGCACTACAATAACAACTCGTAGCAGCTGCCATTATGCGTTAAACGGTAGCAAACACTGACTGTATGTCATACTTCGATGCTTTCAGAAAAGCAATAAGTTGATATAGACTATAATTCCAAGATATTTCACATTACCAAAAACAAGAAGCCCACATTCAGAATCAAAGTCAGTCAGTTATAATTAGGTCTGATCTCAAATTACAGCAAAGTGGGGTGTTGTTTGATGTGAGCCAGTATCAGCCCTCTTTCTTTGTCTTCCCACATTTCAGATGATTTACATCAGAAGTTGTCAGGATGCCTAAACGTAGTAATAACATCCTATCCTATTCTATTTAAGTAGTTGTCCTGAAATGTAAGCATTATGCTAAATAGTCCATATAGTTTCTTTGATGATACTGTAAGTTATTATAATAAAACAAATGAAAGAGCTCCCACCAGATGCCTCAGAGATTTTTATGCTCAGAGTTCAATGGTTTCCCAGTTCCTATTTTTGATCAGGTATTTATAGTTAATAAATACATTTACTGAAGTACAGCTAATCCTTAAGATGTGGAATATCCACATGCAACACACTAGCACACACAAAGAAAACAAAAAGCAGGCATTTGTTTTGGCTCTCCGTGTGACCACTACCAGTGGAACTTGGGCCTTGAAGAGCTCAATTACAGTGAGTGTGGTTTCCGAAATAGCACAAGGATTTAGTCATCTGAAAGTCTTGCATGGTCTGAATAAATTAGATACTCAGCAGGCTCCTCAAGAGTCATTGTTACACGTTTCCATATAACACTGTAAAAAATAGTTGTTCAAAAAAGTTGAGTGAACTTTAAAAAAGTAAGGCAACCGGCTGCATAGCTTTTTTGAGTAAGTTTAACTGAAGGGTTCTGGTGTTGTATGAACCTAATTTAAGAAGGTAACTCAACATAAAATAGTGAATTTAACTTAGTTAGGATATCTATTCAGGTTTGCTCATGTCTTTGAGCTAAAACAAGTCATATTAAGTTAAAAATATCTCTAATTAGTAGTTTCAAGTTTGTACAACTTAATGTTTCAATTTTTTAACACTGTTAATGTAAGTCGACACAACATGATTATTATTTTTTTTAAGTTTTCTCAAAATGCTTTGCTGCTATTTGCCTTACCTTTTTAAAGTTTTCTCAATTAGGCTTCTCATTCTTTAGTTGATGAGTCTGTATTCCATCCATACATTTTCTATACCTGCTTATTCCAATGTAGGGTCGCAGGAGCCTATCCCAGCAACATTAGGTGAGTGGTAAAATGCGATGGACAGCTCACCAGTCCATCACAGGGCCAGCACAAAGCGACACTAGAACACTGCTCACACACGCAACATGCAAATTCCACACAGAACCTGCAGAGGTTCTAACCAGGAACCTTTCTGCTGTGAGGCAACTGTAGTAACCACCACACCACTGTGGCTGGGTACAGGTTTACCTTGCATATGCTCTAAACCAGGACTATCCAAAGAACTTTTGAGGCAATTCAAATGTGTCCATGAACCTGTACCCAGTTCTCAGCCAGGATTCAAGCCCATTCAAACAGTTTGTGTACCTATATAATTAATTATTGCTACAGACCTCCTGCACAGTGGTGTGGTGGCTAAAACTGTCGCCTCACAGCAAGAAGGTTCCTGGATTGAGGCTTGGCCTTTCTGTGTGGAGGTTACATGTAGCATGTGTGCTTTTGAATGATTGTCTCTTTTTGTTGGCTGTGCGATACACTGGCAACCTGTCCAGAATGCACACTTTAACCTAGTAGCTGCTGGAATAGGCTCATCCCATCTTGCATTCGAATAAGCAAGTAAAGAAAATTGATGGATGCATTTCATACTTCCCCAGTAATAAATATGTTGTTTAGATTACCTAAAAAATAAGGCAGTTATCTCCAAAGCATTTTTAAGTATTCAGATTTACTCATGCAATTCAAGTTAACAAGATGAGTTGTTTCAGGTCAAGGCTTTCTTGAATTTAAGATTATACTTTTAGTTACCCTCTTAATTTAGGTTCATACAACACCAATACCCTTAGTTGAGTTTACTTATAAAGCTTTGCACCTTGGTGCGTTACTTTTTTAGGTTTGCTCAACTTGTTTTTTTTTTTTTTTTTTTACAGTGTAGCTATGAATATTTGATATATACTTAATCAGCAGCAGAAGAAAATTGTACAACTGAGGCTTTTCAAGCATTGAGAAAAGAGGAATTTTTTGACAGGTATGTCATCTCAGCTGAGTGCTACCCATAGTAATACATATAACGATATAGATGGTATTGGAAGACTTCCATCAACTCAATGCAGATTCCTTGCTTTTGAATGTCAGTATGAATCTCTTTCATCAACTGCTGAAGGGCCTCTATACAAGCAGAAGTGGTCTCTTTTTATACCTAAAAATATGTGCCAGCCTTGTAAAATAGACAGCTAAAAGAATGTCGCTTATTGTTCCTTTTCTTCCGCCATACCCTGCATCTCCATTTCAGAGCCCTGAGACAAAGGCAGAGTGGCAGAGACAAAAGTTCAGAGGTGATGCAGCGCTGTGAGCAGCTAAGCCCGTTTCCATGGAAGCAGGATTTTAATTCAGGCATCTCCTTGGTCGACCGGGGTCCTGCCGTGTTATCGCGGGTAACAAGTCATTGATGCTCTGCAGGGAACGGGTCCTGCTGCCATGATTAAGTCGACTGACTTTACCAAGATGAAAGCCTAGAAATACAAAGAACTTTCCTTCACACATCCTCATCCAAATAAATAAATAAATAAAACCAGATAAATTTTAGCAGCTCAGACTGGCACCAGTGCCAAATTTGACATTTCATGCATAGATCTTCAAGTCCAGAGGACAGCAAATTTTGCTATTAAACTTAAATTATATTTCCTCATGAAACACACCAATATTTACACCCAGGATAGAGTGTTATAATAAATTCTAATTTACTTCAAATACCTTGACTGCTGCACTTTATGGAAATTAGTCATCCTCTTTTTTTCTTACATCACACCACATAAATTTCAGCAATGGGTCTTGATTTTAGGCCCAGTTCTTTTTTTCAAGGTGATTTGAAGGCAAATCACAACCAGTGGCTCACATCAGGTCACCTTGTCAAGAAATAGCTGAATGCATCTTCCCAGTAAGAATGGGGCATAGCTGAGTTATGAGAAGTGCCAGGAATGTCAAGAGTAACAACACTTCCATGGCCAGTGAAACAGGAAGTGCATTTTCATCAAGGTTTCCCATGGGAAAGGATGTGTCAAGGGTCCAGACTCAACCCACGAGGCGACCAACCAAAGATTGCCCTTCAGGTGCTCAGCTGTCAATCACTGCAGTTTTCCTGTGGAAAGCCTGTGATTTCCTGTAATAGCCCACATTTGTGAGTGCTGCTGTTCTCCGTGAGTCACTGCTCTTTCTACCGTCTCCTCCAGCAGCTCCATTTTGTCTGTAAAACTTCACAGCAAAGAGGGTTTTCTGTGCACTTATTCTTGTCGACTACACATAAGAAAGAAAAGAAAATATTTTTGATAAGCTAGAAGAAAAGTAATAGGCCAAATAAAGGGGCTGTTGTGTGTGCTTGTAGGCTATAGTAGTAACCTACATATTGAAAACTCTTATGCAATTGTGAATCATTGACTTATGTCTTTTTAGCTCCCTTTAAAAAATATTTAGAGATGATATTTCTGTCAGCAAAGAGGAATCATACTGTGAGAACTGTTGGATGTCAGGTGGTATTTTCATCTGGCATGTGAAAAATGAAATAAAATCAGATGATTCACATTTTGGTGTAAACGTTTTTCTTTATGCTCCTTAAATGATTTTTCATCTGTTTTCACTGTTTGAATCTCTTCATATTTTTTATTTTTGAAAGCAGTAAGTTCTGACCTCTCACAGTATAATAACTCCTCTGCCTAGCTGGAATCATCACCTAAGCTTTTCCAAAGGCAAAGGAAGACTCAGGGACAGCACAGACTGCAATGAGTGTATCAAACTATTCTCAAATTTATAAAGCTGGAGTAGTGATTTGTTTTGGGTCATTATTTGATATTTCGGATAAACTAACCTGTTTGTAACATAGCCTTTTAGCAGTCAACTTGTCCTTGAACCACATGTACATGCAACAAAGAAGTATTTGACTCCAAACAAGCTAAATGTCTAATATAATGGTAAGCTTCCTGGAGTAACATGTTCAACATCAAAACTCAAGAAACAGACAAAAAGAGTGATGAGGGTCCATCCATCCACCCATTGTCTATACTCCCTTTTTCCAGGACAGAGTCGGGGGGAGCTGAAATCTGTTTGAGCAGCTACTAGACAAGAGGCAGGGTGAATCATGAAGGTCCTCTGCTAAATTTTGTTGCTTGTAAATTCTGATAATTACAATGAATTTGCAATAAAAGAGCTGTACCTTAAGTCCTTTAGAGCGACTTTAAGGAATGTTTATTTGTTCTCAGTGGTCTGTGGAAAGCTAAAAGCAGGATGAGGTCATTACTTCTGGTAATGCTACTTCTTGCAAAGTGGAGATGTATACTGGGAAACTTTTACCTGTTTTTAAAACAATTATATTCAATATTTTTTTGTTTTATCCAGGTCATCCAGCAACAGTACTTATTATAAATATTTTTTATGTGTGAATTTATTTTGTTTGTGTATCATTTCAAGGTAGTATTGTACATTGCAGTATTCCTTTTAAATGTTTATCATTACAATAGCAATGACTGATAGAGAATGTGCTAACCTTAAAACGATAGGTATACTGTATTTGAATTACATACAGTTACCATTTTTGATCCTTTTTGAATTATACTCTGTTATAAAAAATTCTCTTTTTTGATTAGGCATCACTCCAACTCCATCTCTGTTACCTCCCGCTTCTGTAATCCTCGCTAACCCCACTACAAACAATACAAACAAACGTTTTTTCCTATCACATCTCAAAATGTTACACCTTTGTGCATTCTGGCTTGTTAATATTTATACAGCTCACATTTCCATACCTGTCATGCATGCAGATGCAGAGCATATGGCTTGTTGTCTGCCAGTGAATGATTTAATAATCAGTTTGTAACCTTTTGCGGCTCATTCTCCAGGTGTGTCATTCAAGCCTGCAGCAGATACTGAGGAAAATGGGAAAATGAATAAATTATGTTGGATAGAGAGTTAGACTTCATGTGGGGAAGCTGGAAAGCTTTTAATGGCTTCTCTGTTTAGGAGACTTGCACGTTGCTGTGGAACATTATTTTTTTTCCCTTACCTTCCTCTCTTTTCACACCCCTCTCAACCCCCACACACTGCTGTGCACTCTATTTCTGACACAACAGAGATGAGTAATGAATGGTTGTGCCTTGCACTGGTTCCTAACAAGTGTGTGGATTGTATATAGTGTGTTTTGCGTATTGGGCTAATTAGTGTTGAGCTGGCACACCCTGGCAGAGCGCAGAAACATCCCACTCAGTGGTTGCTCCCACATAGCTGTTGCAGTCTGGTCTGTAGCCAGTTTTGTTTGCTAAAGGGAGAAGAAGTGTCAGTAAAAGGACATTGAAGCTCTACCTTTGTTTAAGAGTTAGATTCTTAAAAGTACATTGACCACATTTATGGGTCATTAAGTACTAAGATGAAGGTCAAATCGTATAGAAACTTAAAGTGGACGTTAGGGTACTACTTATCAGTTTCTCAAGTTAGAATTTTCACATTTGGTGCACATCTGTGGCCTTAATACATGTTTCCAGTTTAAAACAACTGCAGCAGGTATCTTCTACATAGTGTATAATGTGACATCCTGTAAAAGAGGTCAACTCCTGAGATAAATTGCCAAGCTTTTCAGATGAGGTCCAACATTACCGCTAAAGATCACTATCACTGCTGTCATCTATATCAGTAAAAACTGTTGGTTGTTTAGCAACTAATATCAAATGTTTGGCTTGGAGGTTGGTGAACACCTAAACTAAAGTCAATGGAAAAACTAATGGTACATAACAGACATTAGTAACCAAATAATTATGGGCAACAAGTCCAGTTATGATTCCAGTTATTGTTGCTTTTGGAAAATATATCTTCTTTTACCTCAGCATCACTCGATTAAAAGAAATGTCGTTATTGCACAGGATGCAGAATGCATGTAAGTCCCTGATTTATAACTTTAGAGATCACTGACTTCCTCCACCTCTAAATTTTATTACTAGATTTTTTTCTTGGCTCTGAATTTCCCCACACACTCCCAACCTTCTCTGCCTCCAAATAAAGTCATGTCTTTGCAACATTTCTCTTCCACCCCCATCTTTATTCTTTCTCGTCCGTCCTTGACTCTCTGTGATGATGTATTATATATATATTTTGGCACACAAGTAACTGCCCTCCTGCTGATACACCTGCTCTGCCTCCCTCTCGTTCATCTTTCTTCTCCTCAACGTCCTGTTCTGCCCGTCTCTTTTCTAATCCGTCTCCTTTTGCTCGTCCTCAGGTCTAAGTTTCCATCTTTGTCTTGTCTCCGTGTCACTTTGCTGTATCCGATGACAGCAGACATGTGGCAATTTCCTTTCGTTAATGACGAGAAATGTGCCAATTACCTCTCCGGATGTCTCACTGCCAATCAGGCACTAACGAGCTGCAAGTGTGTGTTTGCAAGTTTGTGTATCTGTATGTTTAAGCTTCGAGTCTGTTGGCATGAAATGCTGCATAAGATGTGTTTTTTTCCTCCAGAATTCTCATCACTGGAACTTTGCTGTAGATACTGGTTTTTGTTTTCTATGCTGTCAGTGCAGAATGAAAGAATAGTGAACTGTTGCTCACTTTTGCTCCTTCACACACTATCCCATTTATGAAACAAATTTCTACCATTTTCTATTCACTGTCACTCCGTCTCCCTCCAAACCCCTCCATCTGCACTGAAAAGCTCTTTTGTTCCATTTTTAATTACCTTCTTCTATAAAAGTGCTCTTGACATCTGAACGCAGCAGGTTTGGAAAGCCTGCCTCTGTGATTGGTGCAAAATTGGATAACAACTTCTTTGTATCAACTGTCAATCTTTGTTCTTAGAACAGACTTTTCACTTCTAATGCTTTCACCAGAGCCTTGTGCTCAGCACAAACTGATGCAAGCAATACAAGAGAAAATATTTATCATGTCAAAAAAAAATAAAAAAAATAAAGCTTTTGTTTCTCTTGTTTGCATCATTTTAATTTGTTCTATTCAAGACTTGTGTTCGCTCAATTTTCATCTGGGAACAAAAAACACAAAGGGACAATCAGATCCACTCAAATCTTTGTTCTTTCAACTCTGCGGTCCTTCTCTCGAGTAGAATTTTTTTTTTATTTTTATCATGCATTTAGAACTGATGGAAAAATTGTAACAAACATGCTTACAAAACCCCCTGCAAACCCTTTTCACTTAGTACATTTAGGTCCTTGAAATCTGTCATAATCAAACATTTTAGTGCATCAGCTGGGCCAAGGCATAGGCCAAATAAGCGACCGCTTTGGTACCCTGTGCCACCAGAGGGCCCCCAAGAGCACATGAAATGTTGCGATAGCTTGATTAAAAATATAATAATTACAAAAATACAATTGGAATACACATGGTAATACAGACAAAATTATCATATAGAATTTTTATCATGGCTGTGTGCAAACCATGAAAATTTCTTAGTTTGATAAATGCTTGCAGCAGGCTTCTGCCTGTGCAATGTGGGGCATGCACATTTTTTTTTCTTCTTTTGCATAAGAGAATGCTGTGGAATCTTAATCTCAATAGCTTTCTTAACAATGTGTCTTGTCTGTCGATGTTTTCTTTTTCTTTTAAATACAACCACACCAACATGATGCAAGCCAATTTCAAATAATAGGAATAAATGAGTGTGTTACGTTTTTTGTGTAGGACCCTTTTAGGGATCAAGCTAGCCCTTTGCCCTAACATCAGTATTTGTATTTCTGAAATTTAGCTTGTTGAATAGTATCAGTGGCATTTCCTTATCATGTTCTTGACTAAAACTTACTAGGTGTAACTCCATTACATTTTGTTGGCCATGAAAGCACAGAAAATGCATCAAGTTGGTTTGTTTGAATGAGAGACTCATAGTAAAGATTGTTTTGATACATTTTATTTAAAACAAGTCTTTGCGTTTATTCAAAAATACTGTATTGAAAAGGTGAAAGAGTTGAAAACAGTTTGGTAATTTTCTATATTGGATTTTTAATTTGTCTCCCTGCCATTACATGGAAAATGAATTAATAAAACATCTGTATCAGCTTTTGGTCATTAAATTAAATGTTCTCCTTTAACATTGGTACCAGTATTGAATCAGAATTTGTAAATCTGGTATATCCATAATTTGTATATATGAATACTGTATTTAATAGGAAACTATTAAAGAAATCTCGATGAATCTGCCAGTCACCAGGTTCCTACTGAGTACCTGTGGTGCGTTGCTTTAGTCCTGAAATGACACAACAGATGTCTAACTGCCATCTCAGCAGGTGTAAAAACAGATTAGTTGGAATAAAATTATAATAGAAGCAGACTGAACAGCACAATACTAAGATGACTTATATATGTACTTGGCTATGTTTAAAGATTGGTAAAGCATAATTAACATAATCATTCCCTTAAAAAAAAATCTGTTTTTAACATTTTCGGTGTCACAGTGACTTCTCTCCACCGGAGGTTTCAAAGAACTCTAGACTTCAAGGAGGATTTTTTTTTTATTTGCACAAAGTACAGGTTAAACAACATTTTATTTCATGTGTCCTAAAACTCCAGTTATGGACATATACCATTTTAAATTAATACCAGTTTTGTAGAATCAGACTGATTGACAGTTCAGTTCATCTGCGATACCTTGCAGTATAAGTCATGCTGCATTTGATTGCATGCCACTCGAATGAGGGAAGGGTTTGGTTTCAGTTAGTAGACAGCTAGCAATAGGATTGTATCCCTCTTGGCTTCATAAAATTGATTTAGCCGATATGTGTTTATGAAGGAAAACACTCATAAGCACCGAAATCTGCAGAGAAAATACATCAATATTACAGAGGTTTATTGTAAAGCTCTGCTCATATTAAGTTTACACCCAGTGTTTGTTCAGATGTAATTTTGTCATGGGGATTGGTGTGTTATGACTTGCATTGTGTAAGTGTTGTATGCCTCGATTTGGAAGATGTTAAGTGTGAAATAATTGTGAAATGAAGTATTGAAAATATTTTCCTCTCAGCTTGTCTACTGTGTTCCCACTGGATAAAAGAGCAGGCAGTCTTGCCGAGGTGTGATTCCAATGGCATCTTTTATATCTGTCATCTTAAACTAAGACAGATACTGGTGAAGCTGGTGATGCATAATACACAGTGCATGTCAATCTTATCTTTTAAGAAAGTTCTAACAATCCTGGTCTTATAACAATGGCTGATGTGTTGTACATCACATGCTGTTTCTGTGGAGTTTCTTTAAAAAAAACCACCAACAACAGTGACTGTTTTGTCTTGGCAGGACTCATATCAGGTTATTGCCCCACTTTTTGAGATACTTTATCTCTCCTGAGAAAGACCCTGTATAAACATCCTGCTTATCTGTGCTGCTCCTTGGTGTCTTATCTCTCATCAAGGCTGGTCCTCATGGGCTATCACAATACACAGGAAGCTAGCTGTTTGCCAGGCCTCCTCATCACTGGACAGTCTCTTTGAAGAAAACCAAAGAACCAGGAAATATTTTTGAATCAAAGTGTCTGCAGAGTGCGAGAAAGCATGTGTTTTTTTTTTATTTTCTTTCAAATAACATGCCCCCCAAAAAATAAAAAAAACTGAACGCCTTGAAGAGAAAGGGGGATCTTGGTGAATTACAGTCAAATAAAGCCTCCAAATGATCCACTGTTCTGTGGTGGAGCCCAGAGTTCAATATCAGTGTGATTTAGAGAAATGAAACTCATAAGAAAAGGTCAGACAGCATCTCAGCTTTCGCAGTTGTGGAGAGTTTTCTTTTCTCTGCTGTCTGACAACACTGCTTTTACAGTAGTGCTTTGTTCAGGAAGAGAATAAAATGAGCATGATAGCTATTGACTTTTTGTAGTAGGACCTCTGAGATGTAAACAACTGTGCACTCAGTTATATGAGAGTTTGGACAGAACAAGATAAAGTATAACTGTTTTAATGCTTCAAACACTGATTTTCTTTCTTTGTTTTTTTTTTTTGTTTGTTTTGTTTTGATGATTTAATAAGGTCTCACCTCTTCTTGTTTTTTTTTTTAGGTGGAATGGTTAAAAAATGAAGATGTTATTGATCCTGCAGATGACAGAAACTTCTACATCACCATCGATCACAACCTGATAATCAAACAGGCCCGCCTGTCTGACACCGCCAACTACACCTGTGTGGCAAAGAACATTGTGGCAAAGAGACGCAGCACCACCGCCACGGTTATCGTCTATGGTAACTATTCAGATAAGCTCTAACATCTCATTTTACTTGACCAGATATAGTTTTTCATAGGACCTTTCCATCAGTTTCCATCCTTCTTACCAGCCACATAAAGGCTTGTGAAGTCAGATACTAGTCGCACGAGAGAAGTATTGAGTTCTGTCAAGAGGTCGACTCTAGTCAAAATAAAACAAATTTCAAAGTCACTGTGCATAAAGCAAATCCTTTTGTCACCCACAGCGTGTAGCATTCTGTTATTTTGTTTCTGCCTGAAGGTGTGCAAGGACTGGAAGATTTGTGATTTTCTGAACCATGTGAGAGTTGCTGATGTAGCTGAGCTGTACTTAAAGAGACCCCCGCTGTGGTTTCACACAGACTCTGCCACTGTCACCCTAACATCAACCAGCTTGACTGTTATTGTGCAGCATGGCTGTGAAGTTAAACTTCAATGCCTGCTGGAAGCTACTCGAGACAGAACATATGACATAAAGAAGATGCTCTTTTGAACTCAAGACATTGTTTTTCTGTGCGAAATTACTATGAACTTGATAGCTTGTTTAAATGTGGCTTACAAAGTTTGTCATGTGCTTGATAATTTACCTCTTTGGATTGAGGAACATCACAACCTCCCTGTTTCAGACTTCAATCATCCCTGCACTTCTGCATCCAGTGCAGGGTGAAACTAGCTGAATAAAGAAGCAGGTGCACACGACACAACACAAAGTGGCCAGATGTTTGGAACTGATACTGCCACCGGTGTTAAGTTTTAAATTTATAATTTCCTCAGTACTTTTCTCCATCCCCTGCTTGGACAGGGGATAGAGAAAATATAGTAGAATGAATAATAAGAATAATAGGGTCATTTGGGGTTCAGTTTATAGGTTATAAAGACATGTAAGAGAGCAGATTTCAGGGGCAAGTATCTCTTCAAGGCTTTTATGTCTCTAACGCAGTCTGTTAGGATTACGTGTCAAAAAAGTGCTTTGATGTCAGCTCATCCCTTCCATTTTGAGGTTTGGTCACTCACGCATGTAAGTACAGTTGTTCTGCCTGCAAATGTATTTATACTGCCCCACACTGCTGCACAAGAATACCCAAAGGATAAAGGAAAGTTCTTTCTGATGCTAGTGTTGAAAAACTGAGAAGGATAGGCGCTGTGTTGTCTGCCCAACCCACCCCGAGGACACTGGAAACAGGAGTTGACAACAAAAATGGGGTGTGGAGGGAGATGGTAAGAGGAGGAGAGATGATGGAACCTTAATCCGTGGAGGAAAAAAACCAGACAGTCAAGAAAAAAAAATAAATAAAATGATGGGCTTTTGTGGGCTTCCCTTCAAGTCCAATATTTTGGACTCCACTTGTAAGTGTGGCACATCTGAAAGTCAGAGGCTCCAAGGGGCCCAGATCCACCATCTCAAATGCCACAGACTTGTTCTCAGCCACAAGCTCTGGTGTCACTCTGCACTGGATTTAGTCGCTGACAGAGATGGATGAGAGAAGGAAGAGAGGCATTAGCAGGAATCAGTGAATGGAAAATGCAGCAATCTTACCAGAATTTACAGTCTGACTGCACCGCAAAGTAACGACCCGAGATGTCAGGGTCACCATGCAAAAACTCCACAGTTAGTACACACTGTGTAATGTGCACAGGACTGTAAATCAGGATAGCCGCAAGATTCTACTAGAGGATTCCTTTCACTGTATTTGTTTATTTTTTTACATTATGCATTTATTGGTTTGATATCCATATACAAAAGTGCCCCAAAAATTCTTTTCTGATCATCTCTGTTTAGGAAAAAAGTTGCAGAATCGCACCGAAATGAATAAGGACCATGTTTTAACATGTGTTTTATTATTTATTCCAGTGAATGGTGGATGGTCAACATGGACAGAGTGGTCAGTGTGCAGCAGTCGCTGTGGTCGTGGTTACCAGAAACGTACACGCAGCTGCACCAACCCAGCGCCACTCAACGGTGGTGCCATCTGTGAAGGGCAAGGCATCCAGAAGCTGCCCTGTAATCCTCTCTGTCCAGGTATGGTTATATAAATTCCACCACACCCACTTTTTTTAGTGGGTGGTAGGGGTTCAGGTGCACAAAAATGTGATGCAACACTGTTTGCATATTTCATTCTGTTTGTGCCTCCACGCTTATGCGTGTCTCTCTCCCACCTATTCTGGCTCAATCATGTATCCACTCACCCACTCGGGCGCTCATATGTCTTCATCTTCTCATTCCCTGTTTCATTCACCCAACCCCCGTATGTCCTGTTTGTTGTGTGATAGTGGATGGCCTGTGGACAGAGTGGAGTAAATGGTCCACCTGTGGGACAGAGTGCACCCACTGGAGGAGGAGAGAATGCAACGCCCCAGCACCCAAAAGCGGGGGGAAGGACTGTGAGGGCATGGTGCTCCAGTCAAAGAACTGCACCGATGGGCTGTGCATGCAGAGTGAGTACCCGACTAATCCTCTGCTACTCTCTCTGACCTGCCAACCAAAGAAATCTCTTCACCCTTTGACCTGGAGTTTTACTGTGCTCTTTCATCACTGCACTGTTTTTCACACCCACACATAACACTCTCACCCTGTCTGTCACTCAGTTTGTTTCACTTCATCCATGCATGAACAAGAAGAGAGGCTAAAAAGTCTTTCTGTCTTCTCTGCTTGATTTGTTTGTCTTTAGTTTCATATGTATACTACATGACAACAGTTTTATATAATGATATAAAACCAAAAACTACAATGCATCTTTTCTTGCTGTGATTAAATATTTAAGAAAATGCTTGGCCACAATAGGAAACATTTAAACTGACTGGATTTTAGTATTATACTTAAAAAATAAGCAGTTATATCACAGTTGCAAGGGCATTGGTATTAAACTACTTTATAAACTACCACATTTAAAAACTCCAATAATGGTAAATTGTCATGTAGATGTCCATTACATGCAATGGAAGGTGAGCATGTATTCTATATATACTTATTTAATATTACCATGTTACAAAAGAAGCACAGGGTTTGACCAGCATTTTTTTTATTTGCTGGTTTTAAACTCTGTTGATGCTAACATAAAGCCACCTTGCATTGCAGGCAGATATTTTCCTGCAGGCAGGGACTTGTTTTCTGCTTCTCTCTCCCCCAGCATGTTAAAAACAGTCACGCAGTTCAGTAAAGCTAACAATCCCGCTCCCCCTCCTTATAATACATTTATCACATATTGAAATCATGCTGCAGATGCTTTGATGTGTTTGTGTGTTTACTGCAGTGTTAAGATGTTGCAGTGTAAAATGCTTAAAGCCTGAGTTTCATTTACTAGAATAATCTTTGCTGTCTCTTTTCTGCCTCTGGAGGAGGATGGGAAGCAGAAAGGCAGCAAACACTGCACAGTAACTGAGTTAAATTCTGTCTGGTTTAATACAGTTCTCCTCCAATAAACATCTTCGAAGGTGTTAGACCTAATCACTGTCACAAGTGCCTTCATCAAGTATCAAACTTATTAGAGATGGTGATTGTGACACTAATAATATAACAGAGGCCTGGCTGCTAGATGTCTTAAATTTGATACAGCTGGCAAATACCATGTGCAGCTGATCTGGGCTGTTGGGACACCAGATTGTAAACTGCTACCTGCTGCAAGGTGTCTGTGTGATGTAGTGTAAGTTACAGCTGACATCACAGTGGTGATCAATATGCATCTGTAGATAGTGATCTGCATGTTTATATTCTGGGTAAATATATGGGTCTGTATTTACAGAAGACAGGAAACTACAACTTAAGAGATCTCATTCAATGTTTAGATGTTTGCTTCAGAGGAATGCGTTTGCTAGTTTTGTTTATCAAGAAGGGAATAAAAACATCAGGAAATAATCTATCAGAGGGCTGAGACAGATTTACTCTTTTCCTGATCCATCTTAGTATTTTCTTTCCTTCTACATAACAACATATGTTCAACCCACACTTTCCTGCCCTTGCACTCGCCCTTTGCAACTCAGCCGATCCCAAAAGCATTAGTTCTTGGTAGATTGATGGCTAGTTTGCCGAGAATATAAACCCATAATGATATAGATTTAGGATCATTTCAGGGATTGATTTTTTTGGAAGCTAAGAGGGTGAAGCCACTTATGTCAATGCTAATGACCATTTCCACAAGCATTTAGGAGTTCGGCCCATTATCTAAAAGCTCACGTTATGGCAAATATGATTGGGAATGGAAGTTGTGTGCAATCTGAACTCACCTTGGACCGCTGATCTGCTCCCTCTAGTGCAGGGCTGGAATCTGAGCAAACACGTGTCTGTGGATTCCATTGCAGCTTGATCTTATTTTCTGTTGTTTGAATTTATTTAAATCATTTCAATTGCAATCCATCTCAGAAATCTGCCAAAGGAATTTGATACAACCAAAGCTCAAAATAGAGCTTGGTGCTCAGCATCCATTGTTGCTCACTGTAGAAACACAACTGACCCGAGTCAAAAAGGAGAGAGTTGTGTTATAATATACTTTGTAGCTTGTTTAACACATTTAGGCTGTCGGGGAGTTTTGGGTGTTGGATTTAACAAAGTTAAGTATCTTCAGATTGAACTAGAGAGGTTGCAGTCTGCGTGTTGGAAAGAACTTCCCAACTCTAACATGTATAGTTTTCACAGTTCACTGTGGCTGACCTGTCGACATCTTTGTTTTGCACACTCCCTGTGGTCTATCTTTCTTGATTCTGATGCTGTTTTCCAAGCCTTTGGTAACCCTGCTCTCAGACATGACATTTTCTTGACATATCGATCCAGAAAAAGGGGAATCCAGACCAGCATGGGTGAATGATGTATTGCTGTCAGGCAAGAGTGGGCAATCATGATGTTTAGCTTTATTTGAGTTATTTACACAGAGGTTGAAAGGCCTTCATAAAATGGATTGACAGTCTCTGTTCACATAAGATTCATCACAAAGAAGTAGCATAAGCTAAATGTAACCTCTGACAGTTGTGATGATATCGGTTTTGGTAGGTGACAGAGCATTTCCCTAAGGTTGTTAATTTGTCAAACTAAAGGAGTAATGGATAAAATACAGGCAATGATTTCCTTTACTATGATCCCAACTTCCTTCCAAGTTTTATGTTGTCAGTAAAAAATAATATTTCTTTCTGGTGCTCTGAGATTTCCTTTGGAGCCCAACCACTGAAGCGTGCTTTTACCCAGACTTTACTGTAGACTCTGTTAGGATGAATAGAATCTCTACAGAATGGGTTCAAAAGGGCCATCAGTTTGACTGGCCCTTACAGTCACCTCCCCCTTACTCCAACCCTGCATCACCGACGCCTGATTGCAAGCACCAACCCCATCTATCAAGCCATTGATTTTCATGTCAGTCCACTTGTCTGCCTGTGGCACTCTCCCTTTCCAATAAGAACTTCATTGTTTGTATAGTTGTTTATGGATGTCCCAGGGAGAGTGAATATTATGTGTGCTTGTACACTATCCCTGGCTACCAGCCTTGCTTGCTTTCCATTGGCAGGCAGGCTGCAACAAAAGCCCTCTAAAGCTCAGCTGAAGCTACAAACCGTCTATGCTGAAGATTTCTTAAATCTCCAAATCACATGTCTCCAATTTTTCAAATCACTGTCCTTCAGCCTTCTTCCACTCCCTGCTTTCCTAACATAATCATTCCTTTTATCTCGTACACTAACCTCTCCATCCACCTTCCAGTGACAGATGCAAGGCTGTAGGTTCTATTGACTCTGCTGGAGCCCACACTTTATCAGCTCCTCCATTCCCCTCACCTGCCAGCATCCGTCCTGCTGCTGCTCAGGCACTAAGCCCACTTGATGGATTGTGCCACTCCCTCACAGAACCTCCATGTTCCCCCTGCTTTTCTCATTCATCTCTATACACCCTACACAGATATGGAGAGGGGGGGCCAAATCAAGAAAGATCACTTCCTTTTGCCATCACTCTTGCTCATGAGTTTGTTGCTGTCTCATTTGTTGAGTTTGTTTTTCTGTTGGAGACTTGATTTTCATCATCCCTCTCCCTTTACCCCGCCACCCTATCCCCTCCCCCACGCCTCACCTCTCCTGCTCTCTTCCCCTTTCACAACCATTCCTCTTTTCAAGGTTCCTTGTATCAGAAGTCTTCTGAGGCAAAAGACAAGAGTGACATTGGAAATTCATGTGAGTTATTGTTTATTTTGATCATTTTTTTTGTTATTATCCTTTAGTTTTTGTTTGTTTCTACTGTCATTCTCATATGTTTTATGCCTTTATTTTTTGTTTTTAGCAACATCTACATGAGTAGGTTGTGCACAATGTAAATTTGAGCACTAAAGATTAGTTTGCAAACAACATTTAATTATTGTATCTGTACACCAAAATCAATCAAAAGACTAAGGAAAAGAAGAATGTGTTGTTCCCAAGTCCCATTTTTTTAATTATTGCTTTAGTTTTTCATTTGGAGATGACTTTAAAGGTGCACTGCTGAACTTTGGGAGATTTTCACACTGCTATCAAAGGCTAATGTGGAATCTGTCTTGCACCCTGTTTCTTCTCTGAGCTTCCTCCAGACAGTAAAAGTCAGTTTGATGTTGACTCTCTTACTTTCCCTCTTTTTTTTTCCCACATGTCCTCTTGCATTTCTTTGTTGAGTCAGTCATCATGCAAGCTCAAAACAGCCAGTAGATAATCACTTGCTGGGGTGTGATGCAGTGGCATAAAATAAAATGCAGGTGTCACGTGATACCCCAGGTTGGAAAAATAAAAGTTGTAAAGTGTGATTTCTCAGTCTCAGGACATTGCAGGACCATCATGGCACCAGGAATGTACATAATGTATGTCACTGAGCCATCAAAATGAGTCAGAAGCACAGAATTTTAAGGTTGGAAAGTTATGTAGTGTTGCTTAAAAACACTTTTATTTTCTATTTTCTTTCTCATAAAATATCTTTTAGTCTGCTGCCTGTTTATATTCATTTTCGTTTTTTCAAGGATGACAACCATGTATCCTCTTGGGCCTCAAAAACTCAAACCACTTTACCTCACCATCAGCTCAGGCATTGCACGTAGCAGTGAACATAAAGTGAAAAAAACGTAGGCCTTCTTTTGTGTTTAAAACTGCTTCAGTTCCCCCAGATAATTTACTTAGATGTTCTTTCTGTGAATTTTGCCAACATTGGGATTTCTGTCTCTTCATGTAATGATCAGAGCAAGTTGTGTTCAGAGCTCTGGTGGTGGCTGAGGATGAAAGCCGTGTTCGCTCATAAAGATACTGTGGTATGCAAATGTTTGGAAATTTAAAATATATGTTACTGTGAATAACAGAGTAGATGTATCAAATGTTTCAAGATCATGAATACTCATGAAGTTGAGTTTTTTAACTGTTTACTTACATTTTTGGTTATTTTAATGCAAAACTAAATGCTGACCTGCTTATGAAGACTGAATTTTTTTGGCATGTTTGATGACACATGAGAAACATGTGTCATCAAACCCCTGATAGACCTTTTAGTAAATTTAGACGAAACAAGTCGAGTGCCACATAACTTCACACTTCCTTATACTCTTGGGATTGATACTCCTGCTACTGGAGATGAAGAAGACACTGAGGAAAAACTTGAGGCCTTCTCCTCTCATGCAATGGTAACAAACGCTCATCCTGGCCAGATGAGATGGGAAATGAGGAAAAGCCTTGTATAGACGGGTCAACCAAGACAGACTTTTCAAAAGATAATGAACTTGTATCAGACATTGTGCAAGCTGATCAGAGCCGGGATGTGTCTAAGCTTATTAGTTTCAACCTAAGGCAATTTCAGGTGAAAGCAGTCAGGAAAGTCACTTGATCACGCAGCAGTAAATGAGCTCTCTGCAGTTAAGGAGAGTCAATCTGATAACCTTCTCATCAATATGAGGGAGAATTACATTTCCTGAAATGAAACAGGCAGTGGACTTAAAGACATGGAAGAGGAAGAAACTGGAGTAGAACCAAATGGTTAAGGAGGTGTTCTGGTCAATGAAGAATAAAGTTTAGATCATCCAGAGAGAGAGAAATGTTTACAAAAACTTATCCAACATTAGGAAGTCTTTTAGTCAATATTATGCACTCTGTTTTAGCTGGGATAGATGAAAATTTTACCCAAGTTTTTGCTCTTGACTCTATACCTAAGAAACAAACTGTTGGGGGTTGTCAGGGTGTGTAGTAAAATAGCTGGCACAGCTCTCAATGCCCTCATTGATCTGCACAAGGTGAGGTCAGTGAGAAAAGCCAGACTGGTCCTATCAGATCCAGATCACCGTATATATGACCAGTTTAGATTGCTTCCATTCAGATGCAGAAACCTGTTGAAGCGTAAGACTAACAGACAAAAAGATTAATTAATTCCTAATTAGGTTTTTAAATGAGCTGTTGTGATATGATGTGTCTCTTGATTTTACTATACATGTTGTCTACTGGCTGTAAAACTAATTGTCATTGAACTTGTACTAACAAATGTTAGGTAAACTAACACCTCTAACCTGTGAGTGCAAGTTTTTTACATGCAAGAATGCATGCAGGTTTAGGGGGAAGGATGTAACATACCCAAGGTAGCATTCTTTAATAAGACCCAGATTTAGGACTCATACACACCAGAATAGTTCGAAGGGTTCAGTTTGATTTTGCAGGGATTCCTCAGGGAACCTTCGTTTGGTTTGGTTTGCTTTCACACTGCTCTTTACTGAGGTGCACCAAACCGCCTGAACGTCACACAGTTTCCATTAATGCTTGGTAGGGATGATTTTCCCAGAAAGTTTGTTTGTTTGTCCAGGACTGAAAACGTCTCATTTACCACAATAAACAATAAATGTATGCAGTCTTGGGGCTTTTTTTACTTTGCACTGTAAAAGAAAAAAAGTGAACTGAAGGTAACCAGCTGTAAAACCTGTTTGAGTAAACAATGCAGAATCTTCATTTAACTAAGTTAGGATGGCTATTCAGGTCAAATTGTGTCTTTGAACCAAAATTACTTATGTTATCTTTGAAATACATATCTAAAAAAGATGAGGAAACTTAATTGTGTGAGTAGATATTATTTTTTCCCTCATGACAAAGTTGCTGTTTGAATGGACAAAACATCCTTAGGAAGATTTATAAGACTCTGAAGTGGTTGGTTGTTTTACTTTGCAGCATCTCCTGTAGAAATATGATCTAGATTAGAAAAACATTAGAACAAAACCATTACTACACCTGCACTACAAAATGAAGCATCAGAGGTTTGAAGATAAACTTCAGAATCAGCTTGACTCATTTAAGAATGATTGACAGATTAAGTCAAACTAGACATTTCAGCAAGAAGATTTGAATTTATTCATCATATCTTGGGCCTTAAGATTTGAAAATACAAAATAACTTCAATTTAAGCTGAAGTAATACATAAGCTTTATGCCAAAGTCATCTCTTACCAAGAAAGCTTGACCTCAAATGCCAAACGTTTCTCTTCAGTTATCTTCCTCCTGACTCCAGCTGTATGTTTTGGCCTGTCATCATGCTGCAGAATGAAATGGGGACTGATCCGCTACCCCCATGACAGTAATGTAGGCATCGAAAGCTTCTTGAAATGCCTACATTGTTTTTCACAGTGCTGTATACTTCTCAGTTATTCTAACACTGCATCTCTCCTCCCCGGGTCTTCGCAGAAAATGGAGTGTTAAGTAATCTTTTTCATTTCCTTTTCTTGTACTTTCCCCCTTTCTTACAATGGCTCGTGTTCAAAGCGATGTATTAATCTAAGCCATACATTTTAATGCACACACTTAGCAGGTTGCAGCCTTTATCATCAAAGCGTGGATGGAGGATTGCTCGACTAAGGAGATATATATTAAGTAACTGCGGGGAAGCTTGGCAAAGGGAGTGCGGTGAAATTACATTTTTAGACTTTCATCATTGGCTCCCTGCTCTGTTTTCTGTTTTTGTCTCTGCTAGAGAAAGGATTAGAGGACCAACTTATATGAGGGTGCATCTTTAATGTGTTATCTCAGGCAAGGATGAATAGAGATGGCCTTGCTACTTATATGCTTCCCAGGGACTGAAGGAAATAAAGTCTATGTAATTACAACCATTCAGGAAAACTTAAAGCATTACTAGAACACCATCTTATTTTTAATTCACTGCTTATGCTGTGGATGAGAATGAGGGTCAAACTGAAATTCACTTACGTCCATGAAATTTATTGGGTTTTAAAGTGACTACATGCTGCTCCTACTTAATTCAATTTAAATCCAATTTAGACATAAACATTAAGTCAAAGGTAGACAAAAGAAGCTGTAAGACCAAATATGTGACTACACAACTTTCTCTTCCTACACACCACTCTGCTCTTGCTTTCCTCGATCTGAACTTCTTTATGCTTCTTTGTGATGGAGAAGCCAAGAGTCATTTGCATCCCTGAGACACACAATGCTAATTTACACAAATGCTCTGCCATCGCGCAGATCTTCAAAGTGCTGTCTTTGGATTTATGGGTGACACTGCCATCTGCTGCAGTTTCTGTGCATTTTACGGGCACTTATTATCTTAAAAGCAGGACTATCTCCTATATTAACATGCCTTTGTTCTCTTTTAAATAAGTATGCATTTGTATGCTTTGGTCTTTGACTTCTTGAACAATCACATGACATGCACAGTGTACACCGTTGTGCGCATATGCTCCCACAAGCTCTCTAGCTGTTCATTACTTCTGAAGAAATGTTTTCCCCCATTTGTCAGCTGGTGACACTGAAGGACATTCTTCATCAGGCACCACAGAGAGCTCAGACTGTCAGTCAGCATCCATTAAAAGGCCTGTACTGTAATGAGTGTCTGTGTTTCTAGTAGCTACTTATGTCCCTCCATGTCAGGCCAACTAATCACAGAGGTTTCTCCAGCTGGAAAGTGGACAGAAAGACTCTGGGAGGCAGACAGAGATGAAAGACAATTTGAGAAATCCAAGCTACGTCTAGATCTTATCTGCAGTGTGTAAGAACAAAGACAGAGACAGACTCTGAACTCCAACACGGAGCATGGTAATTTGAAGATGAAACCATCTACATCTCTGTCTTCAGAACGATTGATGTAGCTTCTGAACAGTGATCATTGTGTCACTGGGTTAAACTGGGGCAGCCATATTTATTAATTGTGCTGTTACTTTAGATTATAGCATCTTCATATTTTATTTTATTTTCATTTTTTTTTTTGTTGTTTATGAGGCTATGTGTATGATTTGCGACTTCGTTTAATAATAATTAAGCTGTGACTTTGTAAAATACAAGCAATAACCCCCAAAATTGTTTAACAGGTTTTTTTCCACAGATGTTTAAGTGTGAGTAATGTGACAAAGGTGAGACAGACTTAATGTCTAGTAGCAGATTTGGTATGCTGCACTTCATGCATCATTATTTCTTTTCTCTTATGATGATTAAGTGTGTCCCCTTTAAAGGAAAAAAACAGATAAGATTTGTGTGTTTATTTTGTGGTATGATGGGTATTAATATCCGGCTTAATCGTAAAGCAGGATATTAGCCTGCTGATAATAACTTCATCATAACTCCTGAATATTGAGAGAAAGCTAAATCCTAATGATGTAATGTTTTGACATTTTCCTATTTCTCCTCTATCTCTATTTTGTCTCTTTCCCAACCCTTCCTCCAGTGGCCCCTAGTACAGATGACGTAGCCCTCTATGTGGGTATTGTCATAGCGGTGATCATGTGCTTGGTTATCTCCGTCGTCGTGGCGCTCTTCATCTACCGGAAGAACCACCGGGACTTCAGCTCTGATATCATTGATTCTTCTGCTCTCAATGGAGGATTTCAGCCAGTCAGCATCAAGACCGCCCGCAAAGGTGTGTTACACAAGGAAATAAAAAGTCCATCTCTGGTAAATTGCTGGATGTTTTGACACACTTGTACAAGAGAACATTGCATCCCTTTTTTACATTACCTAGATGAAAGGATAAATACATGAACACAACAGGGGAAATAAGCATTTTTAATAATAGATTCAAGCATATTAATAAATGTAGTATTCATCTGTCTTTTTAGGCCTTCCTTGTTTGATTTGGTGATGCCCTAAGGATAATTTTTGTGGCATCTATTTAAAATTCAAAGCTTGAACTGATTTTAATAAGTACCTCAAAAAGTAGGACACAGACACAAAACAGGTGAAGAGTCCAAAATTACCAGGATTTATTCCGTCTTGTAAAGATACGTGCCAAACAAAAGGCCAAAACTATGAAGGATGTCATGTTAGTTTCATGTTTGATAAGATTGATATTGAATTACTACGTAGGAGATGCAGTCCCAGAAACAGCAAAGTACCATAACATCTTCACCACTGTGCAAAAGCTGTAAAAGTTTCAATGGTCACAATTTAAAAGAGTAAATTTCTGGCTTTAAATATGCAGAAAAAGTAAATGCAGGAAGTTGGGTGTTTGTTAAGTACTACATTTTTAATATAGTTTTAAATGTCTTTGTATTGGAACCTATGATGGCTTAACTCAGCTACATTTTGTAATACAGATGAAGTTACATTTGTTATTTTCTATACAGATTTCTTGCTCTAAAACAATCATTTAAATACTTAATAAAACTAGGCCAAATGTACAAATTCCATAGAAACTTTAAAAAACAGTAAATAATCAAGTTGCTACTCAAAGATTTATCTTAACTTTAAATATTTCGTTTAAAAGTTATGTTAAAAATTGGTATGCAGTACTTAATTGAAGCGTAAGTAAGTGAGACTATGCATTAATCCAAGATACATCTGTGTTGTGAGATATGTGAAGTGACTTGCATTAGCAGCCCATAACATTAAGCAGTTTCCAGGACAGCAAAGTGCGATAGTGATGATGTGAATGTAAATGTGCTCTTTTGACTGTGAAGCTTTTCAGAGAACTGCATGATTATGCGAGTGATATGGTAAAACTATTCAAAATCTACTACACTCCATCATTAAGGTGGTTTCAGACCAGTCATTGTGTTGCATATTAAACTGTAATTAGATTTAGGCCGGCCACAAGGCACAATAGAGTAGGGACAGCGAGAAGTCTAATATACAGCCGAGAAACAGACTAATCAGAGTAAAAAGGTTGTAAGTACTTAAAAAAGGAAAAAGGAACATAAATAAAAGGGACAAGAAAATAAGATCTTATACTCTATAATGTTGAAGGATGAACACCTCCTTAGGCAGATATTATTTAGCTGGTATTTGAGCAGAAAGGTCCTGTTATAGACATCATGAGCAAAGTGTACAAGCAGCAAGCTCTTAGCTTCACCAATATTTTTAAATATATAAAGAATGTACACCAGTTAGCAATAATATTAAATCTTCAAGTTCTGTGTTTCATAACTAAGATCTTCGGATTTCCTTTGAAACACATTAAAGAAATATCGTGCCTGAGAATTTCTTTTTTTTTTTTTAAGATTTAGCTGTTTTTATTTTATTTAAAATCTGTTATGACTTTATTTTTGCATCTTTTTTGTAATCCAACCTGCTTTCAACTTCATGTGTATAATAATTCTTGTTCTGCAAACCATGAAGGAGCACCTCTGCCAACACTAACTACTGGCACTACTCTCCCATCAAATAGACATTTCAGCAACTTTTGAGACTTTGTTTTTTAACATCTGTGTTATTTAGAAAATGATGTGGCTTGCAAACAGAGAGGGAGTGGAGACAGTCTAGGAACTTGAAGACAGAGGGCACCCACAGCCCTTACTCCACCCACTCAGCCCAGCTATTAAACATGCATCTTTGTATGCTACCTACAGAGTAAACTCAATCTTAGTGATGCCATCTGTTCTCCATAAATCACAGCTGTGCTATAACTTCTCTGAGTTATATTCTTTGCTCCTGAAGTGGACTTCTCTCATTAGTGAAAAACAAATGATTAAAGACAAACAGCACTTTTGCTGATTGCTGCCAATAGTAGACTTCCTTGTATTTAGTTTAGTTTTAAGTTGGTTACTTTCCAATTACTTAGTTGCTATAAACTAATAGAAAAGTAACTGTTAAGACATGCATTTGTCTTTACCATTGTTACTGTTTTTGTTTCTTTTTCAGCTGATCTTCTAACTTCTCCCCCTGACCTGACCTCAGCAGCTGCTATGTACCGTGGCCCAGTTTACGCACTCCACGATGTTGCTGACAAAATCCCCATGACTAATTCCCCTCTGCTGGACCCTCTCCCTAACCTGAAGATTAAGGTGTACAACTCTTCAGGCTTAGTAACTCCACAAGATGACCTTGGAGGGGAATTTTCCTCTAAACTTTCGCCTAAGCTGCCACACTGCCTGCTGGACAACAGTGACAGCACAATGGGCCGTCGCACACAGACGCAGACGTTGCTTCGCACTAGGGATCCATCCTGCACTGCTCTGGGCTCCTTCAGCTCCCAGGGGGGACACCTCATTGTGCCCAACTCAGGTAGTAGAGAAAAGTACAGAGAAAAAAGTACAGAACAATGACTGTTTTCATATCTGAATAAATGTGTTCCCATATTATTAAACTCTAAAAAATTTAGACATTTAATGCAAGGGCATCAAAGTGCTCCTTTGCATAAAATAAACAGATCAAATGTCATGTTTTTTTTAATGATAGAACCTCCATTTATTTGTACATGCACGCATATGAGAGTGTGTGTTGAAAGGAGTAGTACTTCTCCACAATGAAGACTGAAATCTACCATTTGCTTCTTTTTCTGCTCTTAAAGGGTCAGACTTCAGAGCAAACACACTGGCGATGACGATCGGCCCCAAATGTGCCACATAGAAAAAGCACATTAAACATAATAACTGCCTGGTGTCTCCAATGATTGTCTGGCAGCATCCAGGAAGTCACTATAAATGGCCAGGAAATTATAGTTGGTGCTAGATTGGATCAGCTTTGCTGTCTGACCTAACATAACCCTAACTAAATACCACCCACTGCATCGCCTTGGCTGATGTGGTATCAGCAGGAATGGATCTGGCACATATCCCCCGTAAACACTGATTTTGATACTGATTAATGAATGAAGATATGACTTGACGAAATACATTTACTCAATGATTACTTCCTTAATTAAGAAAGCATCTAATTAAAATAAAGCATTGTACTTCTGAGATAAGTTAAGAACAGAACAGTTAAGAAAGTTGCTTTTTAGGCTTCATGAGAAAGTGACTGAGAAATCAGAGCCGACACATAAAGTAGCTTCACGTTGACCAAGAAAAGAAAATTAGCATTTTCAATCTTTCTGAGGAAAACTTAAGCACACTTTTTCATCAAGTCAATGCACCAGCCAGCAAGCTTACTCCTTAATCCTGCTGTCCCTCTTCGACAGAAGTACCTGTATTTTTCTTCTTGCTGACATTTCTGATGATTCTTCAATGCAAAATTTCATCAGCTGAGAGGTGTTTGAGAGATATTATATTGTCCTCAGGCGCTTTTTAGATATGATGCACATTCATAGTTAAGTCTATGACTGCAAGCTGTCCACTCTCAGATGCATCAAAGCGGCACCAAACCAAAACATTTTCACCACCAGTTTGTGTGAGATTCTGCACCAGAAATTTACATCAAACACGTCTGTTACTTTAGCCAGACCAATTTATTTTTTACTTATTTGTCAAGAATGCGTGAGTTTAAAAGTATGTTAATTGGCAAAATATAGTTTTGTTTAAATTTCTGTTAGTCCTGATTGTAGATGGTGCAATTTGATACCAGCAGCTGCAAGAATTTTCTGCAGATCCTGCACAGGAATTTTGAGACTCGTAAAGATTAGTTTTTGCTTTATGGGCTAGAGGTCTTTACAGACAGATTCAGACTTTTTTTTTTCTAAAGGCCTCATTGTGCTCTTACAACCTCTACATAATGGTTACTCATTCCAAAATCTAAGCAAAAACAAGTCTTAGATGTCAGAAATTGAACCATTGGCACTGTATCTGAAATCCCTGATAACATCTTGAATCTGAAGGTGGGATGACACATTTAAGTATCATTTAGTCACTATAGTTATTAATAGGAACTGTTTTGAAGGAGCCCACATGCTTTTCTTTTCAAATATATTAAGAAAGTGAACAGTTTCATCGAGTTGTGCTCATGTTTTTTACAACAGTATAGTGTTACAGATATAATAACATGGCTTTAAGTAAGTAAATAAAGGATATCTGGTAATTTTTGGTATAAAATGTCTAATAAGTGCAATTAATCACAGCTATCAAAACACATTATGATGTGTGGTATAACTAACAAGTATTTATACATTCTTATTTAACCACTCACTAAATTATGCAAAATTTGATAAGAGAACTGCAGTGTGCACAGTATACATTGTGCTTCACTTGCAGGTCTGGGCTGTCACTACCATCTTTTACCATGTCTACCAGGAAAACATACAACCAGATGTGACTTTAAATAATTCCCTTAGCCATATGCAACTTATCAGTATATTGACTGCACACAGTATGACAGGGGTTGATGGATACCAAAGATGCTTGCACTGGAAGCACCGAAGAAGAGGTGCTCTAGTTTCAGGCAAGCTTACATTAGCCATGCTGTCTTCACTTCAAACACATGCCTGCTGTAAGTAACATGCCACAGATGCATGCTGACAGGCATAGACAAACTAGCTGTGACATTAAAGGATACACAGACTTCTCAAATTTCTTAAGTTTTTCTTTTTCGTTCTGATACCTGTAAAATGTTCTCAGCTGCTAGTTGTGCTCAGCCACCTCATCATGTTACATAGGCTGAGGGAGAGAAAAGCATGTTTGATATTTGATCTGTTTGCATGTCTGGGTAATAACATATTTTGTGGCGCTGTCAGTGTGGCTGTTAAGTATTTTTACATTTTAAAATGCATTTCTCATCTTTTCACAGCTTTGCTGTGAGGCAGAATAGCACTGGGTGAGACATCCCTGTGGCAGACTTGTGATTGCCTAGCAAGCTAAAGAAGCTGTCTGTCACCTTTGGAAAAGTTCAGTACAAGGACATGGGAAATCAATGAGCTATCTGAGAAACCCACCTCCTGAGAGAGAAAAACTGTGTATGTGTTTATGTGTGCACATGCAGGGCCATGCATAAGGGAATTTCAGGTATATTTCTTTAAAAAAAAAAACACTAGATGGGACATCATGAAATCAATCTAAGATAGAAAAATGTTGGCTTTAGCAATATGGGAATGCTATTAAGAAAAGAGGCATCATTAATTTTAAAAATGAAATGCCACATCATTTCCTGATACCACAGGAAGGCAATAAAATATTTTTTATGGAACTGAAGGTCATTGCAATTATAACTGTGTTTCTGTAAGAAAGATAATTTATCCCTGGGCCTCTAAACTCTCTTTACTGGTTTATTGCATTGAAAATGTAATATTTGGAAGACTTTTCAGTTACAGGTCCTTTTCGTAGCCCAAACTGTTTTTTAAATTTCTACAGTACATGTACACTGAAGAAACTAGTGTTTATCTGTCATCACAAACACTGTTCCAGCATAGAAGACGTGAAAAAGCAATACAGTCTTGGCTTGCTGGGGGAACTAGGCCTCTGTGTCACTTTACCCTTGCATATCATTCCTTCTCTGCAACGTTTGCTAGCCAAGAGCTAGCGACCCCTGTAACATTTGCTATTTTTTTCATCAAATACCAGTCATTCAACATGACTGACAAGATGTTTGAATCATAGAAACTGGGATCAGGGCATCTCTAGGGTGCTTCCTCCATCTATCATGTTGTAATGAGAGCATCTGGAGACTACAGTGACTCACTATCGTCTCTTATTATTATTTTGGAGTGGGATTACAAGATGGATGTACTCGGGCTACCTAGTTGACATAATTTAAGTAGATATCTCAGCAAAATCTCTCTGCATAGTCTTCATCTTGACTAATCAGACTGGGTTTGCAGCCAGGATTCAGCAAAACAACAGAATACATATTAACGCAATCATGACAGGCATAAATGGGAAATAATTTCCTCCTAACTCCTTTGACGTTTGGGACAGCGCCCCTTCAATGGCATGCCTGTTGATTTGTGTGTCTCTGTTTATGTGCTCCTCAGGGGTGAGTCTGCTGATTCCAGCTGGGGCTGTTCCTCAGGGCAGAGTCTATGAGATGTATGTGACGGTTCAGAGGAAAGACATCATGAGGTATCCAGTGCTGCTTGCTACATCAACACCCCATAGCTGTATTTATCCCTGTATCTTTCTGTCATGTCACACATGCACCGAGGCTGCTGTCAGACTGTCACTAATCTGCATGTCTTTTTCCTTGTTCTCCTCTAGGCCCTCGGTGGAAGATGGCCAAACAGTGCTGAGTCCGGTGGTGAGTTGTGGGCCTCCGGGGGCCTTGTTGACGCGGCCTGTAATCATCACAATGCACCACTGTGCTGTGTGTGACGGCCAACAGGATTGGCTGATCCAGCTCAAGAGCCAGTCACAGCATAACCAATGGGAGGTGAGATACACAATTCAAAGAGACCTGTGTAGCAATGGAAAAAGATTAAAAATATTTTAAGATAAAATTTACAGACTGAAGTTTCAGTGTAGGAGTGTGTATGTGTTCAGAGCTTTTAGAGCTCCTTTGCTTGCAGGCGGTATTATCAGCCCTGGTGATGAGATGGTTTGCTGAGGACAGCAGGGTGAACATCATCCACCTAACAAAAGATTATTTGTAGCATGTTTACACCCACATCATAAAAGGTGCTTATTAGAAGTGAACTTTGTAGAAAGACGGTCATTATTATGGCACAAAACACCCATCAACTGTACAACTACAATGACAAGTCTTATTAAAGGCAAATTTATCAAGATAGTTCCTTGTTACATGTTCCTTTTAAATAATTCTCACATACTGATGGTTCAGCCTTTTTTAAAGTGGAAGGTATAAAATCATTTTTTTAATGAAATGTGCTGTCAATAATACAAAGCAGGCTTTTATCTGTGGAGACTTATTGCTTAAATTGATATAATAAAAATCAAATGGCCCATACTGCTGCTTCTCAAAGGAAATATAAACTGCTTAGCATCAGCCTGGATCCAGCATTAGATTCTCTGTTGGCTCATTATTAAGTTGTGGTTTAAATAATGTCATTTTCAGGAAGTCTTTGAACAATCCCCCCTGCTGATGTGATGACACGATTTATAGAGAAGGAAAAAAAAAGCCCAACTAGCCCCACATGCCTTGGTGACATTGATAAATTACTTTTTTTTAGGGGGGGGAGCTATCCAATAAAACTCAGAGTAAACTGAGTATTTTTAAAATAAGAAATAACTATTGATTGCATCTCTGACCTGTCAGAGTTGCAGATGGTAATATGTGCAATGATTTCAGCTTCCTTTTATATGAGCTTCTCTCCCCGCTGAGGCCAGCGTCCCAGCTGCACCAGTGAAATAACTGCTTTATGACATTCCTTGTCATTCACGTCTACAACAGAAACTAGGATGATGAGCCATGTTGAAGAAGTAATTCACAGATATTTTATGAAAGTGATCAGTTAATTCATGAAGCCGCAATTGAGGCTCACACAGGTTTACAAAGTATCACTGTAAAGACAGTATTGTGATGATAATGATGATGAAGACTGGAGGTCATATTATGAGTACCATGTGGGACTTTCTGATTCAGTTATTCTGGCAAAAAAAAAATTCTTGCCTCCAAAAAAGAAACAGTTTGTGAATAAAGTACAGATTGTGTATGCATGATTATTTTTGTGTGCACACAAACTGTGTATATACACCAAGTACAAGTCTACATTTCCACCATGTGCTCCAATTATCCCCCCAAAAAGAAACCCCAGTGTCATCCCAAAGGAGCTGTTAAAGAGTGTAATGATCTGCTATAATACTGCTGTTAAACAGCCTCACTCACAATAAAATGCTGTAATTCCTCTTCTGTCTCTCATAATGGGCTGAATTAATACCAATGTGCTGCATGCAGGAATGTTTGGATTATAGTAACAATGACAGAAATACAAAGCTCAAGATCAAGAGAGAAGAAGCAAGCGGATAGAAAGGCAGAAAGGGTTGTGTAACTCTTCTCAGTCCAGACAGTCTTAACGAAAGAGAAATATGTCTAAGCGTTAGCACCATTACAGGGGTCAACTGCAGATGGTCTGGATACTCCTTGTTCCATTATCTGGCATAATGGCAGTGTGTCAGACAGTGCCAAGCATGAGGAAAACACACGCACAGCAATGCTTTATCTTTCTTTATTAGGACACAGCTTTGGTGGAAAAGGTCATGACCTTGTTGTTCTTTTCTCATTAAAATTAATTTTGAATCCATTTGGTTTTAATTAAATTCAACCGAGCGTGAAGCTGAAAGCACAGAAAGGAGCACATCTCTGAATTAGCGGCTAAATTGGGTACGAGTATGTAAAAATTGACAAAAGTTCTTTCCAGTGTAATTGCAATTGTACTTTTTTCATTCAAGTGCATCATTAGATGTTTTGCCACCCGTATAAAAATGTGATAAGCTCACTTTCAGTTTAGTTTTAAACATCTAAATTATGAATAATGTGTACACATTGAGCACGACTGGATGAAATATCTGCTGCTGTAAACAGCAAGGTGGGTATTATGTAAACATTTTCAAAGCTAGCGGAGGGTCAGTTCATGTATTTGGGATTCTTGTCATGTTTCGTTTCTGCAGACACTCTTGAACTGTTTGGCAAGCTCAGCTCTGATGAGGTGTGTCTGGATTTTTTAAAAATTAGTGCTTAGTTCAGTTCATGCCAATTAAAAAAGGCCATTGTCTATATTTAGGTGAGTTTCAGATCATTAGACTGTTGTAGAAGTCATGCCCCTTTCATCTTTAGCTTTTTAATACATTGTGGAAGGATTGCTGTGTTTAATTGAATCCATTCTTGCTTCTACTTCTTCTTTGCTGTCCCTACAAAGCATATTTCACTCACCCCCAAGCTTACAAGTTACAGTGCATACTACTTTTCTTTAAACTTACTTTTGCTCAATAAGAAAGTACTCTGTAGAATTCATCCATCCACACAACTGCATCTGACTTGTTTAGATGTTTGTCGGAAAATTCTGAGAATGAGATTTGTGTGAGGATGCAGAAAAGTTTTTCCTCGAAGGCTTTTCATACTGCTGCTCCGAAGTCTGCAAAATCTTTCTGAAGAACTTTTTCATTCAAGCTGGTGTTTTGATCTGCCTTTCTTTTTAGAGTCCTATGATCTGTTCTATTTGAAAGTTTTTTTTTTTTTTTTCAACCTTAACTATTGATCTTCATTGTTGTTTTGTGGGCATCAATTAGTTTTAATTGTGCTAATCTGCTTAGAGAGGCCCATGGCTGCTGATTGCTGAGATAAGATTTAGAGACTTAAAGTACTTATGAAGCATTGAAGTTTAAAGGTCCCATATTATACATTTTTTTGACAATTTCATATGGGTATCAGCAGGCCAACAACATTGTTTTAAAGTATATCACCCCAAGTTCAGCCTTGGTCCATAATTTCAGCCTTTCCAAATGTGGCTCTAGTGAGCTCTAATGAAGGCTGTTTCCGTGTCTGAACTTTTAATTTTCATGAGTGGTGCCTTTCCACGCCCCTCTCTGGGAGAGAATCCGGTTTTTGGTGGCGCCTGCTCTGTAATTTTAGAGGGCAGGCTCAGCTAGCCGGGGGTCGGGTCAATGACAGTATCCACTACCAGGGACAGTAGTTATTTCCATTTGTGATGTCACAAAGGGAAAGATCTCAGACTCACCCGATTGAGAAAACATTCGCTAAAAAGTGGAGCAGGCAAGTGAGAGAAGAGATTTTTTTGGGCCTCATACACAGGCTATGAGAGCACATATGACTGTTAGAAAACCTTTAGAAAGTGAATTTTGCATAATATGGGACCTTTAAAGCTAAATTAATACAATCTTTTTAAAATGTTGGATATTCTCTTTTTAATTTCTGAAATTTATCTTTAGTCTATTAGTCTATCTTCTAATTACTTGGTAATTCCTAACAAATACCATAAACGGAATCTAATCATTTACAGAAGTTTTGACATTTGCTTCCCACTAAACAAAAAGATAATGTTTGACGAATGTAAGCTGCTGTATCTGATAATGTCCAAAAAATTAGGGGATCTTCAGATATTTTTTTTGAGTCCAATATATTTATTAGTCCAATTTATAGAAAGAAAGGCATAGGATTAGATAAAGGAGTGTTCAGAGTGTGTCCCCCAGCAGGGCAGATGCTGTTTCATGGGTTCGTCATTAATATGGAGGAGTCCTATCAATCACGTAACTTCCTTAGTGGAGGTGCAAACTTTCGCTTTACTTGTTGGCAAGGAATGACTTCCTCATGATTTTTTTTATCTTTTTAACTAATCTTTTTACACTGTTTCTATGTTCCTCTTGATACTGCAGGATGTGGTGGTAGTAGGAGAGGAAAATTTCACTACACCATGCTACATCCAAATGGACGACGAGGCTTGCCACATCCTGACAGAGACACTGGGTACATACTGCCTTGTGGGCCAGTCTCTCAGTGCTGCAACCACCAAACGCCTCAAACTAGCCATCTTTGGTCCCGTCACCTGCCCTGCCATGGAGTATCATATCAGAGTCTACTGCTTGGACGACACGCAGGATGCGCTCAAGGTAAATTTGCACCAGACTGAAAATGTTTTTTTCGTTTGTCTCTTTGTTTGAAAAAGGTTTTATGAGGGAAATGAAATGAGGTTGTACAGAAAGCATTGATATTATCAGAGAATTTTTCATTTTGAACTGAATTGTGTCTAGACATTGTCAGTTGATGAGGCATGGCAGACAGAATGAGAAACCTTTGTGCTGGTGTGCTACAATAAAAGAGAGACTGGTGTTTGTGCTTGAAATCCTTGCCTCTCCATGAAAGGTGTGGCTTCTACTTCAGTGCAGTAAGCCACATTTATCCCACCACTCTGCTTCTGTCTCATCATAGTTCTATTTAAAACCTGGAAACACCAGGAGGAGAGATAAGGAATGATTATTGTACCAAGGAGGGAAACTGAATACAGTTATTAAGATTGGAATAGGCAATGAAAAGTGATGAATGTTGAGGTTAGCTTCAGAATAGCAGGTCTACAAATGGTCTTATAAAACAGGACACATTAGAGGGTTATGAGGTCATTGTGCTCAATGTCATTACTGATAGAGAATGTTTGTGTATGCAGGAAGTTTTGCAGATGGAGAAGCAGATGGGTGGGAAATTGCTGGATGAACCAAAGACTCTCAGCTTTAAAGACAGCACCCACAACTTGAGACTTTCCATCCATGATGTTCCCCACACGTTGTGGAAGAGCAAACTACTCGCCAAGTACCAAGTATGCTGGTCAAAAACCTTTTTATTATAAAACCAACAACAGTAGCAGTATTAGTAACTCCTCTATCAACTTTTTGCAGGAACTTTGCTTTCAGCAAGTATGGAGCAGTTCACAGAGGAACCTCCACTGCTGCTTTACCCTAGAGCGATTCTCAGCCAGCACGGTGGACCTGACCTGTAAAATATGTGTGCGCCAAGTTGAAGGAGAAGGGCAGATTTTTCAGCTAAACACAACACTGTCGGAGGTAAATATACTTTTACTGGTTTGATCCCAAAATCTAAATGTGATGTATCCTTGGATAAGATAATAAACCCTCAATTTCTCCCCAACATGTTTCTCACCTTTAATTTTCTTTGAATAAAAGCATCATTTAAATGAAAGGAAGGTAATATACAAAAATATGAACATTATTTCTGCAGCAAACAGTTATTCAGCAGAGAAAGAAGTCATTCTATTTCTCTGTGTGTTGTACTACAATCATGTGTCTTTTTGGATTGGGTAAACTTCCATATTTCCTTCCACTGAATAAACCATATTTTTCAGCTGAAAGCCCTCCGATAAAGAGAGGGATAAAACCAGAGTCAACATTGCTCTGACTTTCCTGAGATGGAAAGCCCTCTGAGCTGCAGAGTTTTTTGCTTTTGCTTTGCGATGCTGCAGCTCCAGTGTGACATCCTGTGATTTCATAGTTTCATACTAATTTGGTAGAATATGAGTTCATCTACATGAGGATTGTTTTGAAGTCTTTTAACTTTCTTTTCAGTCATTAAAATCAGTTTGAGCAGGGATCAAATTTGGACCAAAAATATTGGCTTCCAGTGAGAACTAGATGTTGGTGAGACTTGAACAGAAGTTACAACAACATCGCCAGTATAAGCGGACGTGCACGCTTGACAAAATTGACTTACCTAGCTGCATGTGTGGCCGGTGCAATCGTGCAAATTTTGTGGTTCTCCTTAAGGTTACTGATTCTTCAGTTTAGGAAGACAACTGGTGGGCAAAGTGGATCCAAACTTAGCTCCTTGATGGTTTTTCAAAACAGCATCTGTGAGACACTTATTCTATCAATTTAACCTCTCCATTATGTTTGCATTGTTGGCAGAAAACAGCCAGGGTAGGAGGTTCAACCCTGCTGTTGCCTTCATCCAGTCTTCTTATAACAGGCCTCTGCTGACAAGAGAAGGGCACAGAGGGATAATCACCCTCCAGTGGTGCTGTACTTTTCTTACAAAGGACATCTGGCCAGGAGAATAGAGCCCAAGAGATGGAGGAGCATTCACTTTTGTGCTCAGTAATGAGATGAATTACAGCACATGCAATGCAGAGCTGTGTTCCTGCCTGGCCTTGGTTCATTTTGCTCTAGGTCTTCATCTAGTTTTTGTAGCCACAGTGGAAAATCACTTATACATTAATGGTGAAATGAATAATTTTGACTGTGTTGTTTTTAAACCCAGAGAGAGAAATATTCTCTGCCTTAAATATAAAAGAACTTTATGTGATTAAATGTTTTACGTTTAAATAATTTTTATTATGACATGACTGTAGTCTACCTCTGTTTTTCTTTGCAGGATTCCCAGAGTATCGATACATCTCTGCTGGACCCTGCCAGTAACATCACAACATTGGTGGGGCCAAATGCCTTTCGTATCCCCGTTTCCATTCGACAGAAGTTGTGCGGCAGCCTGGACGCTCCGCAGACCAGAGGAAATGACTGGAGGATGTTGGCTCATAAACTTAACCTTGACAGGTGGGAAGACGAGTTAGACAGTGACTCGCATACAGGGCCTGAGTGATGACAGTTTGTCTGCAGTAACTGACTCACTTCAATCAGATGGTGACTCACATTTTGGCCTTTAGCGATCATAGTCTGGCCAACAGGCTGCGGTCAGGCTTTGCTTATCTACTTATCTCTGTAAATGATATAAATAAGAAACCTCAACAACCAAATAGTCATTTCCATTAGAAATAGACATCAAAATTGCATGTGGGAAATTTGTGGATAATCTCCTTTAATTTGATTGTGATTGTTCTGCGAGAATGTTTTATTTTGATAAGCATCAGCTGAATTGAGATCAATTAAGTTGGAGTGAACTGAGAAAGATGGTGACATGAAGATAGAGTGACGTTCCTCTTTTCATAACGTCACCCATGTGTCTTTGATAGTCTCGTGTGTGATAGAGGTACAGTGTGCATCCATTTATAAGGTCCCAGCTCAGCAGGGCAGCCTTATCACAGGCAGCAGCTGCAGATTGACGAGACCACTTACCGAGTGCAGCGTGAAGCAAGGAGAGTGCAGGAGAGACTCACAGATTACGATTTAATAGCCCGTAGCCCAGTGTTTTTGTGATCGGCTTTTATTGGATTTATACATGGAAAATGTTGAACACTGTGTTCTGAAAATATAACTGTGTACACAAACAAAATTTTCTATAGTCCAGCGAAACATGCAACAAAAAATAAAAGAAAAAAACCCGCAGGTAGAATTTTAAGTGACTGTGCTTGAAAATGTGGATTCAGAAAAGGACCACTGAAGATATCCAGAGCCTACAGTGAAGGACTGCACTTTATGAATTCCAGGAAATAATCCATCTATAAGAGCAATATCCCTAGAATAACTTAGCAATTCTTTTATCCGTGGGGGCTTAGGGCAGAAGCATGAGTTTATTATTGTCATATAGGCAGCAGTCAAACCTGCAAATATGATTTTCAAACAGATTATGAATGTTGTCTCAGAGGGTGGAGATGTCATTAAACACAAGTAAGTTGGGCAGCTCAGGGACTAGTTTTAAAATATTTATCAAACTTTGACCACAGACTGGATTTAGAAAAAAAAATTCCCAAAGGTTGTGAAAAGAAATGCAATATTTTGACGTCATTTGATTTTGTCTGGATGTGAATAAGCTGGATTTTTAATCAAACGCGTTAGTTCAAATACTGCCCCAGTGAAGTTAAAGACCCTCTCTGTGAAGTTAGGATTCCCAGATACTACTCCCTTAAAGATTTGGCAGTTGTGGAGCTAAAATGATAGTAAATAATAAATGGTAGACATCAGTCTAGCATAGTGCCCTGCTCAGTGCTCACTAGATGAGAGAGTAGAATTGAATCCCGCAGGATTCCTTGGGCACTGATTGCAAATCTCAATCGCGGGTGCAGTGACCAAAAAAAAAAAACTCCAGAGGAGAGCATCACTCTGTAAGCCTGTGAAATACCAGTAATCCCATTTCCATTGGGAAGATCTTGAAGGTAGCTCATTCCCCCAGACAATTCGTTATGGCTGAAATATTTTATGTAGCAGAATTATAGTAAATTGTACTGATTTGGAGAGTTTTAAAAAGAGTTTGATTCTCTCAGGATAGCATTGATCCAAATATTCTGTATTTCCATTCACATTTCAGTCCACAAAACAGTGCATTTGCCAACATGCTCTATGCAAACTTGGGGGTCAATGGGTATAATTCCCAGTCGGCCAACTGCATTTATCATTATCACTCCAATGCTTCTAGTTAAAAACATTTTAAGAGGTCATCAAACGACTTTGTTTATTGGCTAAAATCTCCAAATTAGGCCGGTCATAATAAGTATAAAAAGCGGATGTATTTAAACTTAAGTATGTAAAGACAGATACGGGTGGATATGTGGATTAGCTAATGATTTAGAGGGTTTTGTTGACGACTTGGTTCAGTCTTTACATAATGGTCAGAAATGAAAAGGCACATTGAGGTTTCTTTAAAAATGATCTGACAAGATGATTATATGAAACACTTTTGAAAAATAACTTTTTGCACAAATGCTTTTAAACGTTTCTTTCAATTAGAAGAACTAGGTCTGTAATCAGCAGCTCATTCAGACTTTCTCCAAGCTTTCATTTTAACACCTAAAATCTTCTTCTAAAACATGTATTGTTTGAAGTTTAGGGGGTTTATATTTTAAATAGAAAATGATTATTGTAATGATTGCAGTCACACACGGACATGTACACAAGTGCTTTTTTTCTGTTATCCGTTATCCATTTTCTATGTCCTGGTCAGGGTAGACAGGCATTTTTGAGTTTTGAGATTCCTGTCCAATACCGCCGCAGAACAACAGTCGGGTGCTTTAATACATTCAGACCAAAGGCTTTGTTTATAAAACTTAAGAGGTTTTTGAAAACCCTAAACTCTCAAAAAAGAAAAAAAAAAAAAACTTAGCCTCTGAAAAACTATTCTTCTCTGTGTTGTCACAATCTTTCATTCAGGTATCTGAACTACTTTGCCACCAAATCCAGTCCTACAGGAGTCATCCTGGACTTATGGGAGGCTCAGCATTTTCCTGATGGCAACCTCAGTCGCCTTGCCCAAGTTCTGGAAGAGATGGGACGCCATGACAGCCTTGTTCCTTCTGTGACTGAGCACTGACGTCCGCCCATCTGGAAGTGTGACATTCCAGAAAGGAAGAAGACATAACAAGAAAACGAGCGAGGGGGGACCCCCAAAAATCAGGACAGTCATTTGGCATCTCGGGGACAAATGCTCGTTAATACTCACTAATGCTGCGTGAGTGTACACTCAAAGTAAGAATATAGAAACAGCCAGGTTTTCTCAGCCATGACCTAGTTAAATGTTGGCAACAAAGAGAGTAAAAACCTGGGTAGTAAACAAGATGTTTGCCAGTCACTTCTCTGGCTGTTCCTTCATCTCTCTGGTATGACGACATGATATTTTTGGCTCCGGTTTCCCTGGAAACAGCTGTCCAGTTATTTGGATGGGCCGTACGGATGTGGATGACACTGTCACAGTACCCAAGTGTTATGATACACAATGAGAGGTCAATGGATCAAAAGAGGAAGACTTGGATGAGCGGAGGAATTTCTAACTCTTTAAAATCAGTTTCCATAGCAACTCCATGGACAAATATGTGTTCTGTGATGACAAAGTACTTAATAATATGCCTATTTAAACATATGATTTTTTTTATATCGTTCTGCCTGCTAACGAATACTTTGCAGTCCATTCAGTTGTTGTATGTTTATGTTTGGCTGTATCATAGCACCACCTGGTGGACAGTGGATGCAGTAACGATCCATCTTGTCATCAACATATGAGTACAGAAGGAAATCAGTCATTTTTTAGTGTCCTTGTTGTAACTACTATTAATACCTTTTAGTTATTTTTTTTAATATATATATAATTATTTCTTATTAGTTACGTGTGATTCTTTTATATTTTGTCTTTCATTTTTAATGATGTTTGAGTTGCATCTGTGATAGTTCTTATTTTTATCTCTTTTTTTGGCATGTTATTTTTCTCACCTGGTAATTTGGTTAATAATACAAGTCTGTTGGCCCTAAATGGAGAGGTTTCAGAAGGAAAAAAGTAAAGATTTTTATGTTCAGTTAATATAATTTACATGACAGACAATAGTGGAAGATAGTGTAATCAAACAGGTATATTTTTGTAGGACCAATTCAACTGAAAACAGCTGCTTTTTACCAAATAACATACATTTAAAGTTGAATTTAATACAGAAGGTAATCCGCTTAACATTGTGTCATCTCATGTGTTCAGAATTGAATTGCATTCACCTGTACTTTTGGAAAAAAGCCGAGATTTTAACTCAGACTTTGATGTTTGTACATTAAATGACAAAAAGCCATGTTATGAAGATACTGATTATGTGCATAAAATTAGTGATACCTGTAAATGCAACATTCCTTTATTGCAGCAGCCTCAGTGTTTTTATTTAATGCATTTAATAATTTTTTTTATTTTAAATGGCAGTTGTCCCAGTTTTTCGTAAAGCCGTCTATGCAAACTTTGCATCGTTTTGAAACAATCTTTACATTCTCAGTGGGCTAACCTTTGCATTAACTAGTTGTTTTTCAGCTTTATGATTATTATTGTGTATAGTGAGAATGTAGCCAGTCTGTTTCTGGCACTCATTATGTTCCTCTCAACGGCTTGCATTTCATCTGTCAAGTTATTGTACAAAGTGTAAGAAAGAATTTTTAAAACTAATAATAAATTATATTTATATGCAACAATAATAAATTGGCTGTGCTCGTTTTGCATTGTGAGACTGTGCAACGCTAATCTTCGAGACACATATTGGTTTTATTGGGGAATGTGATCCTGACCTACGGATACATACGTGCAAAAGTGGGAGACAGTGGATGGACATACTCTGTACAAAGATCAAAGACACTTTACCTTTACTGGAGCAATAATTAATAGATTCAGATCAACTTTGTACAAATTCATTGAGAGTGGAAAGAAAAGACAGTGAGGAAGAACAAAGCCTCTTAGAAATACAGAGGACCAAAAAAAAAAAAAAACTAGATTTCCTGTTTCAGCAGGAAGTGCCTTTAATAGTAGTAATAATAATAATAATAATAATAATACAGTACTACATATGATACTATGTTTGAATTTGTCTTAAAATTTCTTTGGATCAATGACAATCCCCATGATGAAATTGATTGTAAACTCCATGAAATGAGTCACGAAAAAAAAAAAAAAAATCACACACAGAAAAGGCATCTTAAACAGCACAAAAGACTGCTAAAATAATACTTCGGTATGGCTTTAGAAAGCAGTGCAGGAAGGCCCTCTGTGTAGACCGGATCAGAGGAATCTGAGTCCCCTTTCTGCAGCAGTTCTTCGCCACGCGTCCACCTGGACAGTCTGGATCAGTCACTCAGCTTTCACAGAAAGCGCAGACTGAACACTTGGTCTGAGGCAGAGCCCGCTCAGGCACTGAAGGAGCAGGTCTCCCTTTATGCAATAAATCTTTTTCTTCTGATATTTCTTGCGCCACAGTGACCATTATCTGTAGAATTCATCCTCCCTGTCAGTTTCCTCTGTCCTATTATTCACAGTCTCTTGTTTTTCCCTTTCTTCTGTTGGCCTGTCTAAGTGGCCTGTGCCAGTGGCAATGACAAGTCTCTGGGTGATGACAACATTCTTTCTTACTCTGTCACAGTTTGATGTCTTGGGACTCTAACATCTTTGCCAGGGTCTTCTTCACTCTCAGAGCTGTGAGGCGACAAGCCGGATTGTGAGCCCAGCACTCTGACATCAGTTTTCCAATCAGTCGTAGACACTGAAGACACATGTCCAAACAAATAAGAATTTTTTTACATGTAACAAAAGCTTTTATTCTTGATTGAGTTAACTGCTATTAAAGTTATTTTCATATACATAAAAATACATTTAGATAATCCAGTAATCAATAATAACATATCAAACAAACTTAAAGCATTTTAATCACATTAGAAAGTTATGATCCATGCATGTTTGATTCTCTTTTCTATAACCTTTTTTGCTGTATAGTTAGACAGATGAGTTATAATATTAATGGGAAAACCCTGAAAGGGAATGTGGTGGCATTATGCATCTGTGGGGTTTTGCCTTGTCACTTTGACAAAAGTCAAATTAAATAAATACAATCTGCTCAGAAATCAACTTTTTATGTAATGAGACAAACATGTTGATGAAAATCGCCTACAGGATGACACCAACTACCATTGGTAACAAGGCCTCACTAAAACGTGCAAGATAGAGTTTTAAACCACTTTCATCAAAACATCAGCCAACAGAACATGTTTTGGAGAAATATTGTTTTATACCTTGATTCAACAAACTTCCTGAATCAATCAAAAGATGAGTTGAAGCAGCACTGATGGTGAGCGATAGCTGAACATCTCTTCATACAAAGACAAATGACCAGTTCTCCCTGTCAACTTGACACACATGGATGCATAACAACGATCCCTTCTAGATACAGTGTTGTGCCTGAATGAGCTCATTGAACGATTGTTCATGCACTCATTGATATTTTGGGTGAACATGAACGGAGTGTACTGTATTTCTGCCAGATGAACGTTATTGTGAACGCAGTCATTCTGGTGTTTGTGAACGGCGTTCTCTCCCAGTTGAACTTTGCTCAAAAGAGTGCCAGATTTCCATGGAGCCTTCCAGGCAAAATCCAGGCCAAAACACATCGTAAACAGGCTTTAATATATAGGTGAAAAACACCAAATCTGGCAACACCAGCCACCACAGAGCCGCACCGCGCATCCATCATCAAATTGCAAAAGGCAAAATTCAGTGAAGGCAGCAGCACCATCTCCGCCTCAATGATCACTACAGCATCTTCGTATGATCACTTAAAATAATTTTTTGAAAAGGTCAGTGATGATCCAGGAGGGAGAAATCTGGCCTTTTTATGTAAACTTTGCCCGCCAGGTGTCAAGACGCAACTCCAGACATGAACAACATCAACAGCAAACCTGAAAAGGCAGATTGAAATAAAGCACCCAGCTAGCCTTCCAAGGTCTGTGAACTAAATGTCACTAAAAACAATCTAAAGACTTGGGAACGGCGTGCTAAAACAGATTCTCTACCACCCCAAACTAAATAATGGTGTACAGTAGCAGCAGCTCCGTTGTCTTCAGCTGGAAAACCTTTTGCAGTATACTGTCAGAGACCTGCAGCCTTTGAGGAAACCCTAACCCTCAGCTTTCATAAACTTGACAAATGCAAGACATATGTTCTTCCATGTCTTTTGTTTGGTTTTTATTTATTCATTTAGGCTGAATATTGCATTTTTATGACCCAAGTTCTAGAACTTTTATTTGGACAAACAAGACAGAAAAAAATACATTTTACAACAAATTTAAAAGTGACTTAATGAAAAGATAAATGAAGTTTAAATATTTTGCACTTTAAATATTGATCTATGAGGTGCATCCTCAGCTTGGTTCCTACCTCAGGTAGTTTAATATTCACTAATTACAAAAGACCATTCAAGCAAGTTTTTCCTAATATTTTTATACTGTAGGAGCGTGGACTGAATGGGTGGCAATAACAGGAAATGCCAGTATTCTGAAGGTAATAGCGCGCAGCAACATATTGGGAAAAAAGAACTATGAACTAGTTCATTTACAGAGCTGTGAACTTAGTTATAAAAATTTGAATTGTGAACTATGAGCTGAACTAGTTCATTTTAGAATTTGTGAACTAAACTTTGAACTAGTTCATGTAGAAACTCAACTTTCCCAACACTGTCTAGATATATTTTAAAGCACAGGATACAACTTTGGACTATTGTTTATTGGACTACAGTGTAGTCTAATAAACTCCAATAAAAGTTCCTTATTGTCTGCAATCTTCATAGTTACCCTGGAAATTTTCTAGAATGTTCTTACAGAAGGAAAGTAGAGTTCTTTCTTATGTGATTATCATTGTCAGAAGATGTATATTTAATTCAAACAACAAATAATGTTCACACATTATACTGCTTTTTTTCCCCCTCATGCTCTAGGGTGTTTGTGCTTCATAGCTCATCTGTGACTGGGAACAAACTACAAGATTTTAAACCAACATTAGCCTTCAACACATCAAACCTATTTTAGTAAATATTCCAGCTATCATGCCAGCAGGTCTCCCCCTGCTTGTCATTGATGTTATACCCAACACGTAGCCCCTGGTGTTTTATTCTGTTTTTCTCAATTGGTTATTAAAGAGAACAGACAGCATCGTTCTCTTGAGTTTGTCAATGTATCACACACTGGGAACATCAAAGATAGAGTAAATGATTGTTCTCTCCAAGATTTAACAGTTTCAGTTTCACAAACACTGTAATTTCTTCACAACACTGTTTGCTAAATGTTTGTTTGACATGTTCAAATTTCTTTTATGCTCCCATTGGCTGAAAATCCTCAGACAATACTTTCAGCCCTCCTTCTCCAACATTTTAGATATTCACTTAGGGGCTGTAATATTTCAGCAAACCTCACAAATGACATCTTTGTATTGTTGCACATACCATTTAATAGCTGTTGATCAAACTACTGATTTACATCAGATCTGGGCCTTTTGTCTGCCTTTTCCAATATTTATCTGTGACATGACAAATTTAACTCAAAATGAAACTGAACAAAATAAATTGAAGTGAACAGACAATATCCTAATCTGACTGAAAGTGTGTTTGGAAAGAGAACAAAAAAAAACTAAAAAGCATAAATACCTCATTACTGCTCCAGTGATTAGCAAATGATGGTCTTTGCTTCTTAATGCAAACAACCTCTCTCATGTCCTCATAGGAAGGGTCGGTGGGCACAAGGTCATGATAGGGCAGCTGATATTCCTCCACAACACCTGTAAGAACAATGAAAATGCAAGAGAATCAGAGATCATTAGTTAAACAGCTGAAGATGCTCAGATAATGTTATGTCAAATAAAAGTGTTTTTTGACCTCCAGAAATGCAGCGACGGCCCATCTCCCAAAGTATAAGTCCAAAACTATACATGTCAGCCATTATAAAAGACTGGAAGGTGCTCCTGTTCAGAGTCTCATCTAACACTTCAGGTGGCATGTAGCGCTTAGTACCAACTCGCAGATTAGGGGGGATATCTACTTCATTGGTGTCACTGAAAGACAAAATGTAAACAAAAATAAAACATTTCTTTGTGGTACAGAGAATGCTTACGATTCTTCCAGAATGTACTCGAATGAGCATTCAAGAGTCCAAAATATATGTCGTACCTGTTAAACTTGACAGCCAGCCCCAGGTCTGCTATACAGCAGAAGCCGTTCTTTTTTACCAAGATGTTTTTGCTCTTCAGGTCTCTGTGTGCAATAGCAGGTTTGCCCTGTGTGCCATAGATTTCTGTGTGTAGGTGACAGAGGCCTGAAATGGAGGAGTGTGCCAAGTTCAGCAAAGCCTTAACATCCAAGGTGTTGGACTTGAGGTAGTCATACAAGGATCCATTCTCATGGTAGTCTGTAATTAGGTAAAGCTGAGTCCATGAGCCAGTCCCTTTAATGTCTGCAGCTATGAAACCTGGGGATTGGATAGCACAGATGAGAGGACTGAGAAATGCTGGCACAAAAACTAAAGAGCATGCCTGATCAGACAACAGAGAGACTACTTGTGGCTTGTGCTGATCTTTGCCCTCCAGTACTTTTTCACATTCTCCTTGTGCAATCTTACCCAGTATGTTGTCATGCCTCATCAGGAAAGTCTGGTAAATTTCTGTTTCTCTGAACCAGCTCTCCTCCTCAGTAGTGAAGAAGACTTTGACAGCCACTCTCTCCCCTCTCCATTTGCCCATCCAGACTTCGCCGTACCGTCCTTTTCCGATCTGCTTAACCATCTGAATCTGTTTGGCGATGGTGCGCTGCACCTGGTAACAAATTAACATAAAACATGATTTATATTTAGGCTGTTTTCTGTCCTGTAGTCTTCTGCGCTAATACCAGCAATGGTTTTACCTAAACCATCAACTCGTCAGGGCATTTCTTTTTTTAAACTAACTGTTCTAATTTAATCAGATTAATCTGTCTTTATTGACAGGTTACACACAAACAACTATCCACTTAATCTAATCCAGTGGACCTGTACCTTTATTTATCCTGTTGGATCTCAGAGCTGCATTTGAGTCTATCAATCACAACCTTCTATTACAGAGGCTTGAACTTGTTATTGTGATTAAAGGAACCATATTAGGCTGGTTTCAGTCATATCTATCTAATAGATTTCAGTTTGCTCAAACAAACAATGACACACCAGAGTTAATCATGGTGTTCCACTCCTACATTACTTAATGTTTTGCTGGTATACTATTAAGTTAATATTTTTTGACCCAAACATCTCAGGAGCATGCTATGCAAGCATTATTCAATCTCAGTTACTTTAATTTTGCTTCCAGCACTACTGTGAGAAAACTTGGGAGCTGCACTTGAATCACACAGGGGTTTTTGGGAAGCCTTATTTTTGGGCATGCACAACAACTTTACAATTCACATGCATGTGCCTATATATTTGTGCACGGCACTGCTTTCAAAAACATGTAGCTACTGCTGTATACAGCTGATACAATCAGACATTTTTCATATAAGGATAGAAAAGTCAAATTAATGCTATACTTTTTATTTTAAAAACACAGGGAATCATATGTATTTTGTATTTGTATATGAATCATCTGCTTTTCTGCTCCCCCTAACCCCTCTTAGCTCCCTCATAATGAACCCTGCTAAGGAGTTTTTTTTGTGTTGTTGTTTGTTTGTTTGTTTGTTTTTTTTTCTGGTGTTCTCTTTTTACACCAAAAAAATTGTACTTTTTTTGTCAAACAACCTGACAACAATGCTCCATTTTCCATCAAAGTCAATGCTGTTTTTCACTATGTAAAAAATAGTGATCCCAAAGGAAGGAAGATAAGGACAGGATGAGTCACATGATCTCCACCTGTTATCCTGACTTTGTAGATTAATGACAAAGTGTTTTGTAAATTTAGTCTAAATTTTTAAAATACACTATATTGCCAAAAGTATTGGCTCACCTGCCTCGACTCTCGTATGAACTTAATAGACATCTCATTCCTAATCAAATGAATTCAACATGACGTTGCCCGACCCTTTGCAGCTTTAACAGCTTCAACTCTTCTGGGAAGGCTTACCACAAGGTTTAGGTCTTTGTTTATTTATTGTTTTTGTGTTTATAGGACTTTTTGATCATTCCTCCAGAAGCACGTTTATGAGGTCAGACACTGATGATGGACAAGAAGGTCTGGCTCTCAGCTTCCGCTCTAATTCATCCCAAAGGTGTTTTTATCAGGTTGAAGTCAGGACTCTGTGCAGGCCAGTCAAGTTCATCCACACCAAACTCATTCTTAATCTTGCTTTGTACACTGTGGTGCACAATCATGTTGGAACAGGAAACAGCCTTTCCCAAACTATTCCCACAAAGTAGGAATTGTTCAAAATCTTTCACTGGAACTGGAACTAAGGGGCCAAGCCCAGCTCCTGAAAAACAACCCCAAACCATAATACCCCCTCCACCAAACTTTACACTTGGCACAATTTAGTCAGACAAGTACTGTTCTCCTGGCAACCGCTACACCCAGACTCATCGCCAGATGATAAAGCGTGATCCATTACTCCAGAGGATGGAGTGTGATTCAGAGTCCAGTGGCGGTGTTCTCTACACCACAGCATTCAACACTTTGCATTGCTCTTGGTGATGTATGGCTTGGATGCAGCTGCTCAGCGTGGAAACCCAATCCATGAAGTTCTTTTCAGACTGTTCTTGAGCTGATGTGAAGGCCACATCAAGTTTGGAGGTCTGTAGCAATCAACTCTGCTGAAAGTGTCCAACCTTTGTGCACTATGAGCCTCAGCATCCCCCGACCCCACTCAGACATTTTACAGGGCCTACCACTTTGTGGTTGGTTTGCTGCTGTTCCTGATCGCTTCCACATTGTTATGATACCACTGACAATTGACTGTGGAATATTTAGGAGTGAGGAAATTTCGCGATGGACTAGTTTAACAGGTGACATCCTATCACAGTACCACGCTTGAATTCACTGAGCACTTGAGAGTGACCCAATCCTTCAAAAAATGTTTGTAGAAACATACTCAGTGTCTGATTTTTATATACCTGTGGCCATGGAAGTGATTTGAATACCTGATTTTAGTTATTTGGATGGGTGAGTGAATATTTTTTACAATATGCCAGGAAAGTCAAACTAAGCATGTACACTACCGTTCAAAAGTTTAGGGTCACTTTGCCATGGGATTCAATAGGGACGTGAACCCAAACTTTCAAACGGTAGTGTATATAAAAGAAATACATAAATAGATAACTAAAATTTCCTAGTTTTAATGTTTGATGTGGCGTCCTTGTACCATTTATATTTAAACATGATTAAAATGAATTTAAACAGCATCCTGGCTTTTTATTTATTTATTTTTTTTTGTTGTTGTTGTTATAGGATTGTTATCAAAGCAACTATATTCCAATGTTCAGGCTACAATTTCATTTGCTCTAAAAATGAACAAACAATTTGTGAAAAAAAAAAAAATTACTAAAATTTGATATTTTAGATTTTTTTAATATAATGAGACTATTGCTCTAAAAATACATGCATTTTGGCATATATTAATACTTGAGATGATGCATTACTTCAGTACTATCCATGTTTGACGTTGTGGGTGCATGTTTTCTTACCAGCAGAGGGAGTCCTGACCCAGAGCCAGATCCGATACTGCGGGAATGCTCAATCAGATCATTCAGAGACTCTCCGGGGGGAATGTAGGTCTCATCCTGCTCTAGATCAATGCTATAGCGCGGCTGTGACGTCTGTCGCTTATATCTGCCACAGAAAGATGGTGCAATGTTTGCTGAGTGCCCATCAGGAAGCATGTGTCTGTTGCTAGTATAAGTGCTTGAGACAAGTTTCTTACCTGAAGTAACAGAAGATAAGAATGATGAGTATACTGCAAACTGTGACTGAAATGAAGAGAGCTATGTTCTGGATATTGCTGTCCAAATAATCTGAAAAAGATTAGATGTGAATGAGTAAATGAAAAATTAATAATGCATTATTACCTCATTGTAAAGCATGAATGGACCATAAGGAGAGTCAGTGTAAGTAAAAGTAATGACTGGGCGATGACACTCAATTGTCCACTGTTATCAGCACAAGCTTTTTCCTAATTTTCATTGGCAAGGACAAGCTCTTTCCTTTCGTTCCCCCTCGTCTTGGCCTCCAACCCCTGCTTTCACAGCACATTATTGATCACATCCCGTTCTTGAATCCCATGTATCAGGTGTCACGCCAACATCGCTACAGAAACTCCAGAGGCCTAAAGCAGCTCTGGGGCTCTAGCCTTTCTGCCCCAGTCCTGTCAATCAGACACACACAAACTCAGGTGCCTGCCAATGCTTGAGCTGCTTCGTGGTGAGGTAGAAAGTAACACACACACTAAGAAAGATAGGTAGATAAATAAAAACTACATAATTATAAGAGTTTTATAGGATAATTTATTTCTGACTGATCAAGTTATTCTGTATTAACTTACTCGAAAAACAAATGCAAATTGAATGAATGAGAAATATAATGTAACTGTACTGTTTGTACTGTAACTTGTATAGTTTTCAAATGCCTTAAAGGAGTGTTATGAACATTACAGGTTAAATAAATAAAGCTGTCTTTATTATAAATAATTTGTTTACATCTTGTCTTATCACAGACCCACCCATTCCTAGCATTTCCAAATTTTGGTGTAGCAGTGTTCCCCTGTTAAGATCAGTGCTCTCATACAGCAACTGATGCATATGTTCAGAAATTATAAGAACAATGGCATCAGTCTTCATTTCTTTGTTACTGACTTGAACAATCAGGCTGTCATTTGCAGAAAGGTCAAAATTAAGTTTGCATGGTTGTGCAGAAGTACAACAGTTAGATAAAAGGCTCTGGACAACATAGAAGGTAAAAGAATGTGTGTGTGTGGTTTGCTGTGGAGTGACAGCCGTACAGATATCTCACATCCGTCCTGAGGCAAGAAACTCAAGCAGGCCCTAGGGAGATGCTGTCCTTTTCATTAGAGAGTGAGAAAACAAGCCAAGTCTGCAGGCTCTGTTACACCTGCCTCTCTCTTTTTGCCTCCCCTGAGCAGCATGAGCCACTTCACTTGAGCACTACACTGTGGTTTGTAACAGTTTAAACTGTCACTACCCATAAACAACCTGGCATGGCCTGAATGAACCCACTCTAGAAGCCACTTGCGCTTTAAAATTGGGATCAGGATTTCAGTGTGTGTGAGAACCTGTGAGAACAAAACTACCTGGTGTCATAGGTGATTGAAGTGTTGGATGTAGGTCTTTGTTGCAGTAGTCCTGATCATTGCAACACTCAAGATTTCTCCTCAGTCGTGTAGCCAAAGGGTCCTTTCACACAAATAAAGAAACATATCTATTTTTACTAAACACTTATGAAGACAGAAGGGTGATGAATATTTATAGCCGTACTTATGCTTAATGACACTTTACAGGGTTTTTCCAATCGGTGTAAGGAGAGTGGCCTGGACAAATTTGATTTAAATAGGCCTCATAAAGTGTCGCAGTGAGTCATGGACAGGTAATAAGAACTTAATAACACCTCATGAAGAAGGACACACAAGCATGTGAAATTTAACCAGGCAGAATTATATATAGGTATACACCCACACACACACAGACTCAAATACAGCAGACTTACTCTGCACTGGAACTCTGACCCGGCCAACGGCAAACAACCTGAAGACACCTCAGTTTTACTTGCCTCCTCCTGAACCACGGTGAAGCAGAAACCATTAGTCCTACCAAAATACACACAAGCCATCGCGTAAATCATCATTGTCTTCAATGCTCTAAGTGTGTAAGAATGGGGTTTGGTACTCTATAATAGTGAATTAAATCTGATTGCAGTTTCTGTACATGGAAACCAAATCCTTTTAAAATCACCATAAAACTAATTTAACTTTTAATTATTACAATAACAAACAGAGATTCTGTTTACATATTTATGAGAACTCAGAACTACTACAAACGCTTTTACTATAATGATCTATCAATTTTGTCTAGAAAAAAATAACTATTTTCTAACAAAATAAAGTCTTTAGCGATTTATGAAGCTAAGTCTTAAGCAGCAACTCCTTCCAGATTTGCAAATGTGAGTGTTTTCAGTCAATTCTTTTGAATTGAAGTGTATGATCATAACTATAAAACAATAAAAAAACAATCTGCAATCAATAATACTGTGATTTTATTAACTAACATCAAATCATATGAAATGTCTATTAAATGTTAATAATTAATATTTTTCTAACATTAAAATTATCATTGCAGTATGTTGTGACACCCCTACTTTATTCACCACTTTCATGTTTAACCTATTAAGGTTTCTGTATTTCTCCTGAGGAAACCCATTAATGAAAGAAGTCAAAGTAAACAGTTGTGTACTTGTCAGGTAAATAGTTGTATTTTTGGCTAATTACTCATTTAGTCTTTCAGTGGCCTCAGGACATTTATTATGTATATATCTGTGTGTGAGTGGGCAGGTGTGTGTACTTCACTGTACATGCAAGTGTTGTTGATAGAGCCTTCAGGGCACTGGGTGCAGTGGCAGCGAAGCATCTTCTGAACTGAAATGGTGGCTGTGTTGCTGCTCTCCTCCACCAGTCGCTTAGACCCCTCCTTCTTTCCACTCTTCATGAGCATGGTGTCCAACATGTTGGCTGTGCAAGAAAGACAGGACAGCAAAAAGAGTAAAGCTTAGTAAACACACATCAGAAAACAGCTTTATCGTAGCACTGCAAGTCAGAAAGTGTAACAATCTGCTGCTAACAGCAACCTTCCTGCTCTGGATATCACCACAGACCAAAAAGATGTCTGTGATGTGCAAGTCCTGCATGTATGAGACTTTTTGTATTTTTCTGTTAGAAAAAAAGACATCATGCTTCATTTGAGAGATCTTGATCTATGACAACTGATCCGATCTGGCACAAACAATTGAAAGTTTTTAGACAATAATAATTAACATAATGTATTTATCTATTCACTTTTTATAAAATAAAAAAAAGAATAATATCACACATTCCTATTACAAATAAGACTAACAGCACATGAGTATGAAAATGAGGAGTGTCCAGCTTAGTAAAGATGTGCAAGGGTTTGAGCCTTAGGTAAAAACAATTTCATAAATTAACAACAACTAAAACAGACAGTTCATAAATAAAGAAAAAGGCGCTCTTGTTTGGCATTTCCTGTATCTGTGTCAGGTGGTTTTATCCACGAAGGTGCCCCTTTTGAAGTCTAGTGCGAAGTTCTGAGTGTACTCCTTTTAATGGGAGATGTGAACATGAGCACAAATTCCCACCTTTCCTTTCACACCAGAGGCTCTAAAAGAAAATTGCACACGTTTTATACAACTTTGTTTATTCTGACCATTCTCATACTGACGACCAAACAGACCTGTGCTTGCAATAAACTGATATTTTTTCTTTTTCTGTTTTAAACTATTTGAACTAAATACAAGGATAATAATGAACATTGTCAAATATTTAAATAAACAAGAGAATTTGATCAAAATTATGATAAGAACGGGATGTTTCTTTTTTGTTTCTACTAAAAATGAACTGAAGGTGTATACAGTCTGGCGATAGAGAGTCAAACTGATTCTGACAGCAGCTTATCCCTGAGGACTTTTGTGGTCAGGGAGCTGAACAGTTTAGCGCCACATTAGATGGATGTCTTCCTCTCACTGCAAGTCTTATTTTCACTCAATCTCTTTTCTGCTCTCATCTTTAAGAGTGTTACCCGGATATTTATCCACATTTAAAATCCTGAGTTTTTGTTCACCAAGCTGCTGAAAGGACTCTGTGCAAAAGTGATCACTCTAAAATTTTTGAAAGTCAAGATTTTAAAACATCACGGATGCACGTTTGACCCATGTGTCTGTCAAATACAAGAAAAGCTTCCCCTGATAGGTTTTACTATAATAGGTGTAAGCAGATCTAAGCAGTGCAACAGCCTGAAAGGCAAGCAGCCGCTAAAAACATGGGACATGAGCAATTCTCTGGAGAACTATGTGATGAAAGGGCTGAATCAGACTGCAGTATAAACAGAGCGGTTGTTCTTTAAGAAGTACTCTGTGTCCTTTCATCTGTGTTGCTGTTTCTGTCAGAGGGGAAGTTTGTGGAGGTGTCCAGATCCTCCCTCACAGTGGCCTTGGTTTCTCTATCACTTCTGTTCCTTCAAGACAGATGTGTTACAGGGGCAGGTCATTGCGAAAAGAAAAGTAACAGGATGGCTGACATCACATTTGTTTTCTTAAACAATAAATAATAAAAAAAAAAGATCAGGAGCTGATCTGTTACTGTGTCTCAGACCGTCACAGGAGGAATACATTTAACTTTATTTAACTAAAATGTACAGTACCTGTCAAAGGCTTGGAAATAAATATTGGACACTAGATCTGGACATAAATTTGTCCATGAAATTCCTCAGCACAGCGAGAAAAGTGGGAACGTTTGTAGTCAGAAACATATGTCTTGCACCTGTCTGTATTGAAAGCTTCAACGACAGAAAAGTTTCCAAAATACCGTCCTGTTCCTGCTTGAGGCGAGCTGGGATACAGAAATGATTACATCTTTTCTTTTAATAAAAAATGTGTCATTTGTGTTTCAGTGCTCCATTAATTGCAAATTACTGTATTTACTTACACTATAATACATGTGCTAAATCATATACTGAAGTAATGCAAACGAATGCAGGGTACGTGTAATTTGATTCATGAATCTATAGAGATGTTCAGCTGCTCATGATAAACAAATAATCAAGTTACTTTGACTTCATATTAATAATTAATAAATTATGAGTTAAAAAATGTTTATTGCTAGTAGCTATTTTAATAAAAAAAAAAATTCTTTCCTTTTAACATCTGTAGTTTACTTTTTTTAATTATCATATTTCAGGGAATAATCTGGACTACACACAACATATTTCAGGCAGTTTAGGAGCGGTGTCCTCTGTGAGAAAGAATAATTCTAGTCCATGAGACATTTGGCATTTAGACAAAATTTTAGCGAGCTAAAAAACTGCTTTTTATAAAAGTTCCTCCCAAATGGTAGCGAGACAGACGAAAAAGCTGTAAACAGATACATTAAGTTCACATGAGGAGTTTCCTTAACAAAGTTAAAGTGTGAACTAATCACATAAAGAACAGTGACTTCATTTGTTAATAGTGAACAGAAGGAACTTATAATATGTGATGATAAATACATTAGTGAGGAATTATATAGATATACAATTTTTTACATTTACAATGTCTTACAGTTTATTATATGATGAAGTACTAACGGTCAAATTCTACTTATCAACAGGATTTTTACATGCAGGTCTTCATCTCGTAAGTCAGTCAGTGAATAATCTTAACAATGCTATTAAATGTGAAGTTAGTGGTTTGTAAAGATTATATAGCTATACCTTGAATTACAAAATAGTAGAGTTTATTCTCGTTAATACCACATGAATAGAGAAAATAGATCTAAATAAAATTGTGTAGCCTTTAGGGACAACACATGAAAACTAAATCTGGCTTATTTACAAAAGTGTTCTTTTTAAATATGACCTGTCCCTAACAAATAAACAAATAAGTAAAAATAAAAAATAAAATAATAGAATTGATACTTTAATGGAAAAGCACATAGAGCAATATATTATAAAAATCAACTTGTTGATATAAATACACTAAACTATTTTGTTTTTTGTCACACTTACACCTGAATAATGCAGACATGTTTCATTTTCTCCTTTCTTTATGCCTGTCCTACACCTTTACACACACACACACACACACACACACACACACACACACACACACACACACACACACACACACACACACACACACCTACACACACACACACACACACACACACACAAATTTGCTGTGTCTGCGACGTGGCACACTCAAGGTCATCCCGAAATCTGATCTGCATCCCCCACACATTCCACAGGCTTCTCCTCAACACTGATACAATATTACACACAAACACAGACACCCCCTGAGAAACTGGACTGTGTAGGACTGGTGAATTACTCCAGCTGCATCTCAGCTCATCGCCATCAGCTTCTTTATCTCTGAGCACTTCCACAATGGATTCAGCTTTTTTTTGTCAGCTGCCTTTGTGACCAGGCTTCTTGTTGCTTTTTACTCTCAGAGCATGCCTTTGTAGTGTGTGTTTTTAATGGTACTGATGATAAATGACTTAGTACGGAAAACTCCAAAATCATATCAGATGTTATTTTGTTTTGTCCCACTCCTGCTCTTACTCTATTATCTTGGATATGGTGGATTCTCTGTTATCCATTATTCATTTGCTTATTCTAAGAGACTTCCCTGGAAAAATAAAAATGTCTCTATGGGGCTATTTTTCATGCAGTACTTCCTTTTTCTGACACACTTTTCTGTTTTTGCAGAATTCATACAAACTGTAATTGTAGGCAAAGGCCAAACAAACAAAAACAGACATGTCTTGCTGGAAAAAATTGGGATCTTGACCTGCTAATATATCTTCATCTAAATGGCAATTTTATGCTGCACTTCCATATATTATTCAGAGTCAATCCCAACCTCTGAATAAAGAAATAAGAATGCTTTTATCCGTGTTGGACTGTCTCTAGCAGTTACCAGGTGAAAAAAGTGCAAGGATAAATATCCGAAATCGTCTTACTAAAAGTTGTCAATCACAAAAAAAGTAATTTATCTTACTGAGACGGTTTAGAATATCATCTTTTATTCCCAAATCATCAACACATGCCATTATGAAGCTCAAAGCTGCTTTTCTATTGACACTAACAGTCAATAATTGTAATAACTGGAGATCAATGCCATGACTGCTGTTTCCAGTGATGAGATTGGAGAGAAATGTTAGGAGGAGGATTTCAAGTCCAGAAATAAAATTCTTTATGAAGTGTTCTAATTAACATAACTGTTTCAGCAGACTTCACAGCACTGCAGCTATTTGATCCGGGAGCTTTGACCTTCACACAGACTGTCCACTGTTTGTGATAGGTAGGGAGGAAGACATAAGAAAAAAGGGAGACAAGTTTCTCCAGGTGGCCATGATAAATCACCTCCTCAAAGAAGGCATCTTCCCCAGTGCCTCCAGAGTGCACTCTGACCCCAATAGGGTCACAACCAACTTGCAGAGGAGCCATACATCCTCCTCCACCCTACTACTGCACCCTCATTCCTCTTAACCCCCTACAGGCTTCAAAGGCCTCTGCCACATGAGATACCCACACATGCACATATTGTACACGTGCACACACAAAGATGTCCAGAGAGCGCATTCCACACCGTCTCCTTCGTCTCTATCTCCCCTGTACATTTTCCATCAATCTGTTCTCCGTTTACCTGCCGTGACCAAGCTGCCTTTGTGAAGGGCGGGGACCACAAGGCTCCCTCCGCCCACAGACAATAATTCTGCAGTGAATCTGATGAAGGAGACCTGTCTGCTCAACACTATGCTTCCACCCCAAACTCTGAGAATCAAGTCCTTCTGTCAAGGATTCACATTGGTTGCTTAGTAAAAATATTACACATGGGTGTGAATACAGCAGAGAGCTGCTATATCCACAAGAAAATAGTCAAATACAGACAGACATGTTCACAGACTAAATAATGGCCGCTTTATTCTGCTTTAACTCATCCAATCGACATAGTGAGACAAGCAAAAGTCATTTTATTGTGTAAAGATATTGAACTGATAGGTTACAGAAAGAGTAATTCATTTATTTAAAAAAAAACAGCATCTTCCAGATTTCCTGGGATCTATAAAGGTTCAGTTCTGCATTAAGTGCATGAATATCTATTAAATTTCAGTAACTATGTTCATGTTTTACTGCATATTTATTTGCATATTATTTCCTAAATGACTGTTTATCTGGGAATAATAATATGTGACACTAGCTGAATGTTTTCTACACAGCAGCCACAAAGACTACACACATTTAGTGAATTTGTTATATCTTTGATACACTCTAACTCACACACACAGAATGGTAGACACAGTGCAGGTGTAGACACTGGCACCAAGTGTTTTTGTGTACTTTGTGTGGGGCTCATTTCAACAAACTACCTTGATCTTGTCTTCTCAGACATAATTTTTTTAAAATGTCTACCCACAATTCCCATCAATGCATCTCAATGCTCCTCTATCTTTCTGTGTGGTCTGCACTTACTGGAAAAAGCCACACAGTACCGAGTAATGGCGGAGTTCATTACACACACATCAAGACAGCAACCATAACGTTACCACAGTATGTCACCTTACCCAACAATAATGTAGAAGAAGTGCATAGATGCTTCTGTTTTCACTCAGAGTTGTACAAGATATCCATATCATTTCCATGTAACTTATTTATAGTCTTATATAGTTATTTTCAGGCATTTATTCCTGTCTGCTGCCACTTAATAGGTAGAATAACCAGAATTGTGGGTTTCTTTTGCAATAACAAACTCAGAAAAAAAGCAAAAAAAAAGCTAAAATTATTATTTTTTTATATTTATTTATTTATTTGTTTATATATTTATTTATTTATATATTTATATATTTTGCACTTTAAGATTACAACCTATTTCAATAAAACATGGAATGTTTAAACTTTGTCATGCCTTTTTAATGAGTGCAGAATGCACTCATTAAAAAGTGTAAACAAGCGATGCTAAGGGTGCTAAAACCGCTCCATACATCACAGAGCCTGGCCTTTGGACTTGTTAATAACAGACTAGATAGTTCTTTTGTTTTCGAGTTGGCACATAGTATCAATTTCTTTTAAAAATGACCTGGAATACTGATTGTTCCAACCGCTGCACACATTTCCACTATGTGATGGTCTATTTTAGATGTCTACGAGTTAGATAAGTCATAGCTGCCTTGAAGCAAGTTTATTATAAGACATCTTTTATGCACACTAAAAATTTATATGGCTTTTGTGAGTATAGTTTTGTGCTGTCGTGCATTACAAAGGTTTTCCACTGTAATCCCTTGACCATGTTTTTCTATAAGCTACTGATAAATTATAATTCTTGATGCAGTGCTGTCTGCTGGACCAAAGATAACCACCTTAGGCTTGCTCCTAAAATTGTTAAATAAGAGAGAAATATGTAAAGTATTATAACCTTTCTTTGAGGAACACTGTTTTCTAACAGTTCAATGATCAGTGATGCCTATTTTTTTTTTTTTTTACCTCAGTGGTAATTCCTTTTTTAAACCAAACTTTTACCCAGTGAGCTTTCGACTTACATTTTCAGTGTTACAAGGTGCAACGTGCTGCTAGCACGCAGGTCCATCTGTATATCCTCAACATTAGTTAATTTTCCATAATCCTTCACTATGCTGGACTGAGACTACACAAACTGATACCGACATGCAATTATGAACCTGCCTAAAGCTGTTTGTGCATTGAGAAAATTAAGTAATGGAGAGCTTCTACTTTTTAAGATTAAAACTCAAGGATGTCCTCTCTTTAGAACTCCCTCTGAGCTCACAAAAAATTGTCTAAAGCTTCTAAATCACACAGAGCAGATATATGAACATGGTGCACATGAGCAACTATAATACAAACACACACAGCTTCTGCTTCAAGGCCTGACCGCTGGAGCAGCACATCTGCTTAGGGATCAAATTCTGTGTAGGGGAACCGTATCCACATCCTGACAGGAAGCAGCTCACAGAAGGCTGAAGGAGTTCTCTCCTATTGAGGACCAACTGCTGCTGTTTTGTACTTCTGGACCCCTATGCCAGACTGCACCCTGACCTCACTCCAAAACACTTCCACAGATCTTTGATGCTCCAATACTACATACAACTTTTAGTATTCCTTAACAACTGGCCAGAAAAACTTTAGCGGGCTCATTTTAAGAAAAAAAAGCATGAGATTTGACTTTTTTAGGAAGTGTTAATTTACATGCTATGAACATCTACATGCAATCTAAATCATGGCATATCCACAACATCATTCTTATTGTCTTTTTTCTTGACATTGTTGTTGTAAAAATGTTTTAGTCTTTTATAATCAAAGTGGAGCCACAAAAAAGACACACTTGCGTGTAAAGCCAAAGCTGAAATGCCTCTGAACGCTCCCACAGAGACACAGTGACATTTTCAGGTATTTGCAAATAAAAACACTGCACTATTCTGTATGTATAACAGCTCTCTGGTGAGTGTTGCTAATTTTACATGCCTGTCCAGAAGACCAGAGATTGGCATATGTGCTGTAAAAAGAACATTTTATTTTATTTATTTATTTTTTTACATTTAATTTATGCACAAACTTTCTCAAATTGTGTAGTATATTTGAATGTGTGACTTCTTCCCTGACTGTGTCATGTTCAAATTGGGGTTTGTCAGTCAGTTGACAACTTTAAAGCCAAATCATAATTGGATGAAAATTAAACTAAATGACTTTTTTATATATATAAATGTTGTCATCATAGCATTTATATCCATTAATTGCTAAATCTTTCATGTTTCTACTGCACTGTTACTGGGCTAGGACATCTATTTTCTGTTAACCCCACCAGTCCAGAGAAACAGGTGGCAAACTGGCCATGCTTCTCAGATTTATGGACAACCTCCCACATGTTTAACTCATTTGGGTGACCTTTAAAAGATCAGATCACAGACGAAACTGAGGGAGCTCTCATTGCTGGAGAAAAAGCTTCAGTATGAAATCTTTCCAAGCAGCTCACAGCTTCATTTCACCAACTATTCATCAGTCTGCACTGACAAAAAAAAAAGAAAAAAAAAAAGCATAAACTTGATTTCTGTTTATGGCGCTACAATCAATGTTCTCTTCAGAAGAACTTTCAGCTGATTTTCACTCCATCCTCCCACATTTTTTCTATATAACTGTGTGGCTTCAGACTCTCAGACCAACTTAGAGCTTCAACTCTTAGTTCTGTCTGTGCAGAAAAGAGTAAAAGAAATTCTCTGAAGAAGCATTCATCAGCAGCTGAGGTATTTCATGACCAACTGCGAAAGTTACATTTAGCTCAGAGGCACACAGTCAGTATGGGATTTTACAGCTGGTCTTAAGTTTTGACACCATTTCAGCACAGAATGGCTTTGTGCACAGCATGGACACATTGTGTCCAAATGTGGAGTTGATTACAAATATTTTTCCAGAATCACATATACTTTTTCTATCCTCTGGTCAATTTTCAAGCTTCCCTAATCCCAGATGTACATCCAAAGAGTGTAAATGATAAAAAGAACTGACGAAGCAGCTACACAAGAAGGGAAATCCATTTACAGCTAAGAGCCATTTGCTGGATTTTATTGAAGAATAGCTCTATGGTGATATTCAAGAATATTTTGTGTTTGCATGAGTGTGTGAACCTATATGATTATACATTATAGATTAAAGTGTAGATTCCTTTTTTTTTTTTGCAAACAATTCAATCTGCTGTCAGATCAATACAGTAAAAAATGCCCATTATCATATGTTGAAATACAACACAGCATCTTCAGCTTGCTTGTTTTTTCTAACAACAGTCAAAGGCAAAAGTCAAACTTACCCCCATGCAAGACGGATATAAAATTCTAAAAATGGTAGCAGATGCATCTTTTGTTACACAGCTTATTGATCAACAGGCTGCATTTATTAGCTTTAAAAGCCAAAGAAAAAAAACACAAGATTTTTGTGTGTCTGCTTGGCTGCAGGGTATTTCTATAGTAGTATATGTGTACATAAAATGTAGGAGAACCCCAAATCATATTAACTCATACTGGTCTACTATCACTGTCCCTTTTCCCAAACCAAACCGTAACAAGGTATCATCATATTGACGGTAGGAGCCTGTTGATCTTCCCAGCTTGTCACAACCTCAAGGGACACCATGACATTAGCGGCATTCATCATAAAAAACAACTGGCTGTCCATTTCAAACAATTCAAAACATGAATGGGGGTCTTAGGGAAGGGGAATTTGTAAAAGGAAAGGATGGGACAGATAAATGCACATCCATTCTTTTGGTAGCCCCTGTGGAGATCATAAAAGCTTTTTGCTCATTGTGAATACCAGAGTGCAAAAAAATAGATGGTAAACCTCAAAGAAAGCATGATTCAGCCTGTCAACTCATGATGCTATCAATAAACATGTGAAAACATGCTCCTTTCTCAGCTAGGAAATAAACTGCATGATCAACCTGCTAACTTGAAATATGCATATGGATAAAAGGAGATTTGCAGTGACTTAAAACATCAAGGCAGCAGGAGAGTGCAAGCATGAAAACACAGTAAGTGAGGGCTGGTGTCTGGAGTAGTACTCACCATCAGCCCCACAGCTTAGCGATGCAAGTCCAATCACCAGGACAAGAGCTTGCCAGGCCCACTCCTGAAGCAGCCACACCATCATGTCAGCACCAACTTCCTTCAATTCCCTGAGGTGCTGCCACAGCGATCACACCCCGTGCAACACAGCGGAGATGTGAGAGTGCGTTCTATATCCTTTTTGTGAAAGAGCTTCAGTCCTCTCTCTGCACAAGTGTTTCTCTGTGACTGATTGCCACTCTGCTTCTCTGAACTCAGGAACTTCCCACAGTCGCCTCGCAGCCTCCAGCACTACTCCACACTGACAGTCTGGGAGAGACAGGCATGAAGAAAGAAGAGGTGGACAAAAAAGAGGGGGAGGCGGGTGTTACTTAGTTGCTCTCTCAATGTGCTATTCGTCCAGCCCTTTCTATGGGCGCTTCACTACAGAGAGAACAGCTGAATATATCCACACATGTCCTCTCAGTCTTTTGCTCACACACACACACACACACACAAACACAAGTTGCAAATTCTCACATCACTGATACACAGAAAGAAGAGCACAACAGAGGTGGTGTAAAAAAAAAAGGGGGGGGGGGGGGGGGGGGGGGGGGGGGGGGGGGGGGGGGGGGGGGGGGGGGGGGGGGGGGGGGGGGGGGGGGGGGGGGGGGGGGGGGGGGGCTAGGACAATGGATGCAAATATGAGCTGAATGAGGTGTGAAGGGCAGCAGAAAAAATCTTATGAATAGTAGCCACAGGCATGCAAACACACAGCATGCCAAGAGAGACATAGAAATTACAGTAAGAGCTAAAGTATATAAACTTGCAGAGCACATGTACACATACTATGTTAAAGCCCACTGATTCAAATTCTGCAAGACAGAGGAAGTCTGAGCTCAGATCTGTTGATGCTATGAAGCAAGAATTTAAAGAAAAACTAATGTTTGCTGTTAACGTTACCAGGTTACCCATCCTGGTTCAGCTAACTGACTTTTACATCCCTGTGCACAAGTACTAATGAGTTGCATGTTGCTATCCCTCCAGACATAAATTATGTTAATCCCAATAGAAATGATGTGGTAGTTTGCTAATTTGTTGCATTAATTTTCTTAGAAACTCTGCTGGTTGAGTTGTTATTGTAACAAGGAATTATGCTATACCACAGATACTTGAACTTACCAAAAGAACTGAAATATAACTGCAAATATGTCCTGTTCTAATAAGAAAAAAAATGTGGAATGCACAACAAATAAAAAGGAATTAACCTCAGCTGCACTTCCATCTTGAAATAATCGGTATGGTACTAAAGTTGCACGCCCAGGCACGAATGTGCGACCAAGTGTGTGGCATTAAAGTTCAGGTGTGGACTGAATCCTATAAAGTGCTCATGTGACACTGTAAGTGTACGAGTTAAGGGGTGAACACAAAGCACTTGTAACACTACCACAGGAATCAGGCCATCACACGTCAGGTGATTAGAGGCGATTATGCTCACACCTACAACCACCACCTCAGCTTTGCAACTTTAGAGTAATCCTACACACACACACACACACACAAACATGTGCAAAACCATGGAAAAAAGAGACAATAAAAACAAGCACACATTCCACTAGTGAAAGATTTATGTGAGTTACAAGTTAAGACGATTAAAATATTACAGATTATGTCAACTACAAGACCTACACAACTCATATACATCTCAACAAAAACACGTTATAGCCTTGTAAGAACAAAAATGTTTCCAAGAACCATTTCAAATCTTTCAAGGAGAGGCAAACAAAAGTAAAAGAAAAATATGTTGAAGAGGGGAAAAAACTAATAACAGTCAAATGGGCCTCCCCACCCAACACCTGTCCCCTCTTAAAGTCTGACTGGGTGGGAACTGCAGCTCCCAGATACTCTCTCTCCCCTCAAGCGCTCACGAGCCCTATAGCTGTCACTCCTCATCTGTGCAGAACTGTGTACTACATGTGATAAGTCAGCCTATTCTGAAGCATGAGTGCATGGGGAGTGATGTGAAAGGGTCAGTGCACATCACACACTCTTCTGCGCCCCATCAAATGCCCAGCATGGAGGCTCTCCAGACTGACAGCCTACTCAGCCCAAAGGCCAGGGATGGGGGGTCCAGGGGAGTGAGCAGCTCGGTAGGTGGGGGTCACCCAATCACACAAAGGGTTTGAAAGTGGGGCAGACTGGTTGCAAGACCTATTTACAATCAAATTAACTATCCCTACTTTTATTCTTTGTCTCCCTCTAATGCTTAGAATCTAAACAGCAATGCATAACTATCATCTTTCACAAGAGGATTAATCCTGCATAGGGAATCATCCTATCAGTCCTTCAGTTGCTCTGTAAAACCACAAAGTTTGCAGCAACTGAAATAAGGCATAAACACATTGAAAATGTGTGCACCACACTCAAATTCAACACTTGGGACTTAACATTTTGTGTAAACAGGAAAAAATACCCAGAAATTGTAATGGTAGCATTTTACATTTCCTGTTATAGTGTATAGGACATCGAGGTGATTTCACTCTGTATTTATTAATATTTCAGATTAGGTCCCTGTTTAACCAAAGCAAGAGCTGTGCCTGCATCCTTGGCACAGAGTTAATCATGTTTACGGCAAATTACAGTGGACCAGGACTGCCCCTTTTAGCCGATTCTGCTTGTTTTGATCATGGATAAGCTCCTGACCCTTAGTCAGGGGGAGGAGGAACTACACACCACCAGTGGGTACTAGAACGGTTCACAGCTGGGATGAAAGTCAGCTGTCTGAGGCAATGGTGTTCAACTAAAAATGGTATACAATGCTCTGTAGGTTAGGGGTGGGTATTGATGTAGAAGCTGATGAAGCAAGAGATGGACAGATTTATAGGGCAGCAATGAAGGTGGTGCACTGATCCATTTTAGTGAAGAAAGAACTGAGCAGACAAGCCAGCTTTTAATTTACTGCTTGATCTATCAACACTAAAGTTTAGTTCATAAAAGCCTCACAAGCACGTTTTCACATTTGTGATGTAAAAAAAATCTCTGTTCATATCATCTGTCCTACAATATGTGAAGCAATATTGAAACGGTTTATTGAAAAAAACTCACAGTAATGCTAATATTTACGCTTAGTACACTGCCCAGCCTTTCGTGTTAGGAATACCATTTTGTGGTAAATTTGTAGTCTTCTATTAACAGACCTGACAGAAACATCACACATATGATAAACATTTCAGAGAAAGTTTTTTTTTCTGATATATGGCAAAAGATTGTGGAAAATGCATTTGTATGATTCTCCACATCTGGCTTTGACCTTTTAGTACAGTTGGCAATCCATCACTTTGGCTCCTTTCCTTTAAGAGAAACTGGGAAGGATCTATGGAGAGTAGTTAAGCTCTGAGATTATATTCAGTTTGTTTTGCAGATTCTGTATCATCCACATTAGCCCTCTAACAGAAATATATCAATTAATGCAGTTTGGTTGTTTGAAATAATCTCTCTCCATTTCTCAGAAACGGAGAGCTTACATTAATCCTAGCACTAGTATTACAATGCACCGTGGAAATTAGTCAAGATTTTCATTACAGAAAACACTTTCAAAGAACAAACACACCTTTCATCACTCACTGTGAATGACTGTGAAAAATCACCACTAACCTGTGAAACAAGAAGCCACAGCAGAACACAGATGATGAAATTACACTGAGTAGAGATGGAATGCGTATCATGAATGATGTTTCAGTCGGAGCCAAAATGACCCACAGCTCTGTGAAATCTGGAGGATTTTCAGCAGCTCAGAGTTAAAACTCCTGTCACCGAATCCTGGAAATCAGCTTATTACCGTGGCAACACAGCTGTCTCTCCCAAATGGTCCAACTGGCCTGTAAGAGTCACTATCTTAATCATCCAGCAATACAAAGATTACTTTCCTCTCTTCATGCATCAGTCCTCACAAACTCTTCTAAGTTATACAGAATCTTTTAAATTTTTTACTCTTTCTTTCCCTATGATCACAACATAAAATGCTCTTATTCAACAAACACAAGACATAGACAAGACACAGCATAAATATATTATTTAACAGGTGTCTAAAAAGTCATAAAAATGTTATAAATAAGAGAAAACTGTAAAATAAAACACAAGCAACAAGGAAAATGGCTCAAAGGAAATAAAAAAATGGCAGGGAAATGGCTTTAAAAGAAAATTATGTGAACGGGGAGAACAAATTAAAATTTGAGTTTCTGTCTACTTATTGTTTTGAAAAGTTTGAATAAATAATCCCAAATATGTAGATTTTGTCCCAGATTTATTCAAACAATTATGAGCTGGAGCACAGAGGAAGTTTTCTATTCCACATATGCAGAACATAATATTAAACGCTGCTTTTCTATATTTAGTTTTGACTCTGGGAACAGAAAGAAAAAGTGTCCCAGATGATCTGAGAGGCTTGGAAAATGCATTCAATATTAGCAGACCAGGAATGGGATTTCTGACCTAAACCCTTTAGCTATTTTAACCAGAGGAAAGAAAAAGAAAATTCTGACAAGATGGGTAAAGAGGACAAAAAAAAAAAAAAAAAAAAAACTGCAGACAGACAGAATGAGTGAGAGCCCAAGCTACAGGACAGAAAGGAAAAACCTTGATGAATATTCAGGATTCCCACAATACTAAGACCAAACTACTCGGCACAGACTGATGCTTTGAAGTTACAAAGAGCGCTGAGTGGGAAGAAAATCACCATTCATAAAGAGTGAAAAGACACAGCAAGATCTGCCCTCCTACCCTCCCTCTGTCTTTCACGCTGTGTCCGTCTCCCCCACTGTCTGTCTGACTGTCTCCGTCCTCACGATGCGATACTGGATAGCACTGAAATATGACACCTTTGGTGAATCATTTTTCTCTGCCAAAGTAGATGTTTTTAAAAGGTATAACTTTCAGAACAACGCAGGGATTGCTTTAGTAGAGATTTACACTGTTCTCATCTGAAGTTTCAGACTTCATGCAGATACTTCAATTTATAGCATTCAGTGTGTATGTCAGATCATAAATGTCAGTATTATGTGAAGTACATGAACGTCAATTCAGTTTATACTGCTTCTAGCTATTCAACTAAATCAAACCCAAAGATTTGGGTTAAATAAGTTTTTTCAATATATATTTTACACATAAATCACAAGAATTTATTCTGCATTTTGACAATAGACTGTTATAACCCATACAGTTTTATTTACAAAATTATTAACGACAAAGTAATTGTCTGTTTTTGAGATGATAAAAATCTTAGCCCCCTTTACATTCATACAACATGCCATCGACAAGACTGCATGATGTGTGACACAAAAGTGTCAATGCTGAATGTGGCGTGCCACGTCATGCTGGTTCTCCCTTTTACTCAGATGTTTTTTTTGGCCATGTGACTTCTTCTGTTGCTGCTTAAAGGAACAACAATAGACAAATTTACATATTTTTTACAGTGATCTCTCAACACAATGAGCTTTATAAAAGTTAGTTGTTATGGAAGGGCAGTGTGAGAAAAACTGACGCTCACAAGAAACTAATATAATCCTAGTCCCCAATCTAAAATTAAATAAGTTTGAATTTCTTATCTTCGCTGCCTAAACCTGCTAGAACTCATGATTTAGACAAAGCAAGACCTTCTACCTAACCAGTGTTGATAACAGGCTAAAGATGATAGAGTGATGGACAAATTAAATAATCTACCCTTAAACTATTGAATTTGTTAATTAAGCACAACTTGACAAACAAGTGACTTTTGTAATTTTATGGTTATTCTTTTGCAAATTATAAATGTAATTCAATATAAAAGGATTGGCACTAGATAAACCAGTTGTATGGAATCCCATGAAAGAGCCTTGTCCTGTCATTTTTCTTCTTTCTGTGTCGTTCTGTGTGTAATGCAACACATTTCATAGTTATAAAACTGTATATTTCATCTAAACATGCATTTTTTATTTCCTGTTCTGTTGTTATACATTCATCGCAATACTTTTTAAGTGTTTTTTTATGTTGATACTGAATATATACAGCTGTGGCTTTTGATATCATCATGCTTGATATCAAACATGAATTTCAGGTTAGCTGGAAGAACCTGGTCAGATTTCCTGATCAATTATCTTTTTTTTTGCATCAACTAATAAAACTTTCTTGCAAGAACAATTTAATTTTATCATATTCCCTATCTAATGGGGAGATGAAGTCATTAAAATTAAAGATCCATTTTCAAGAAGATCCAGGCTAAGACAGCAGCACTGGCACAGTTACTACACACTGCATATGCAGACATTTAACCAATGCATCCAGAGTATGCATAAAACTGTAAGTTAAATAATAATGTGCACATAAATCACAAAAAAATGATAAATGTCTCAAACTGGCAAATGCCAAGAGAAAATTTATGTTAAATTATTTTTCTCTCAGTCACATATTAATGAAATTAGAAATATTTCTAAACATCAGAGCTCAATACATGTAAACAATGTCGCCATAATCCAGCACAGACATAAAAATGGCAGCTGCAAGCCTCTTTATGATCTTGAAAGTAGGACATGAACATAATTCTGAAATAAAAATTTAAATAAGCCTATGTTTTTTACTAGTTACTGTATAAGAGGCATAAAAGATAAAGAATGAACTATTATAATTCAAACATATTTGTAATGAGATTTAAACTCAGTATTAGATTCCTAAAAGCTATAGATCCATTATTCATTGATCTAGTTCAGGGCTACTCAATTCAGTTCCATGAGGGCCAAAATCCAGCAGGTTTTCAATGTATTCCTGCTTCAAAACACCTGAATCAAATTAAATATCAAGTTCTGCACAACAACTCATTAATTTGACTCAGATGTGCTGGAACAGGAACACATGGAAAACCTGCTGGATTGCAACCCTCATAGGACCAAATTGAGTAGCCTTGATCTATTTTTTTCATTTAAAGACGTGTCACTTTGTTTGCATTTACAACAAATTTGAAATAACACAAACTTTGTTAAATTGTATACAAGTTTCAGCTTAGTGAGAGTCTAGCTAAGGTTCAGATGCAGAGCAGTATATTACAATATCATCACTAGAGAGTAAAGATCTTAAAAAAACATTATGATCAAGACTATTGGTATTGGGTAGATAGGAGTGGTCCCATGACTGATTCCTGGGGAACACCCTGGTTACACCATGAAGTCCTGAAATGAAACCCTTTGTCTGAACATGATGAGATCTGCTTCACAGGTTGCTTAAACCAGTGAACAGTATGATATGAAAGGTCCAAAAAGGGATTTTTCCATGGCCCAGGCTAGGGTGTGAATTAGACAAAATATCAGAAAGAAGCCTTTTTCCTCTTTCTGTATCTATCTGTCATTGTACCAATTTTTAAAATGTACTTTTTTTTTAAAGAAGCCTAGCTGCAAGAGAGCCATGGTTCACTTAATTCCCTCACAGTTCTGTTCCCATTTAATTTTTGGCCACTTGATGACTTTTCCTTGGTGTCTTATATAATCGTGTGTTCTCATATTGCAGACACACACTAACCAAAAGCAAACAGTTCGTTAAAATAAAATTGTGAAGTAATTTATAAAACCCCAAATAATTGCCAAAAGTAAATTTTATAAATAGCCTACATACAGTGAGTTAACTCACATATACGTCATTTTTAATGATTTTCCTGGCGTGATTGAATGAGATAATAACTTTACTCACAAAGATCTTTCCAACTAATAATTTGGTGGAAAAACAATACCCTGTATCATGGATTATACATTCTCTGTCAAAATATAAAAAGAAAAAGACTGTCTCAAATTAAAGTGCAACGTTAGATTTGATCAACATGGCCTTTGTGCAGCAGGGATTGGCAAACAGACTCTTCCTGCCAAGTCATCCAGGAGCATTTAATGAAGGGATTGTTGTTGCATGTCTGCTGGGCTGCATTGGGCGATCACTGTGAACAAAAGGGGTCTAATTAAAGGGGTTCTTCTGATGGCCAGACAAAGCAGCCAGCAGGGGTCAAGACACTGGACCACAAACCGGCTGTGACCCTCACACCTGCCTGGTTGCATTACACCTTAACATGTCTCCGAACGTGTCTGTGCACAGTGGACAAGTCACCACCAAAATGAAGCCTTACCACACACCTATGAGAAAAAGGTTGGATCATGAAGCAATGGAAGAAGTGCATAGTAATCTAAAGTTCTACATGAACATGCAATTAAATATAGTTATAACAAGTGGGTGATTATTTCAGAATGCAAGCACCATAAAATTCTTTTTCTCTTTCAGATCATATTCATGGAAAGAAGTAGTTTGACTCACTGATCTTATACACAACCTGACGTTAAGAACATTAAGTAAAACCTGGCAGGCTGCAAGGGGGCCCCATATGTGAGTGTGTCAAAAGTTCATGCCCTCCTTCCGGTGCTCACCCTGCAAAAACAAAAGGACTGCCTAGCGTGAGCTGTAGCCTCGACACAAACAAGACTGATTGCTACAGAGTGACTCCACCTGTCTCCCACTCCAATTAGTCGTGGTAGCCACCAAAAGGCTAAATAACCAGCAGTGAGGGACTGCAACAGGGCCACAGAAGCAAAAAAAAAAGAAAAAGAAAAAGCTGTAAAGGAATGTAAGTCCATTTATGTTCAACAGACAGGGAGGAACAAAAGCAAAGATAATAGGTTAGGAAAATGTTAAAGTTTCAGTTTAGACTTTTTAGACAGACATGAAGCAAGATACTCAAAATATCTACTTCCTCTAAGGTTCACAGTGGGCTGTAATTATGTGAAAATGGTGTGTTTCCCATATCACATGCTCTTTAACAAGCACTAATTGTGTGTGTGCACTGAGCTTGTGTAGGAATGTCATACCAGAGCTGCAGGGAATGTTTAATGAAGAGAGCAGCTTGGAAACAAAGTATGTGTCAAACTTGTCAAAAACAATATAAACTTGAGAATGTAACTAAACCGATTAAGAAATTAATGAGGGTGTAGCCAAGAAACATACACGCTGTTAATAAATAGAGGAAGTGAATGCTTTGTCTTGAGCAAATCAAAACTTTGGAAATGTTTTAGCTCCTATGATTTGTGATTAACATTTTGAAAGGGTTTATTGTATCATAAATGCAAACTATGGTCTTCTTCTGAACAGAAACTATTTGTTTTGCCAAAACCTGACTAAAATTCAACCAGAAAAAAAAGTCAAATGCACCTGGAAATGAAAATCTTGCCACAAAGTGTGCATCCAAACAAAATACAGAAAAAATTTTTAGGCTACTGAAAATTAAACCAAGGCTAGGGCTGGGCGATATGAACCAAATTTCAAATCTCTATTTTTTTTTTTTTTTTTTTTTTTTACCTGAATCACAATATACAATATATATCGCAATATAACTTTTTTGTCACGTAACAAAATTTACAGCTTTGAGTGCTCAAAACACTTTTATTAAGAATCAGCAGCACATTAAAACAGTTAAAATTAAAGTAGCCGAAGTTAAAGTAGCTGTATATTAAATTAACACTAGAATTAACAGGATTTTCAGTTTCTCCTGCAGCTCCCCCCTCCCTCTACCACACTTAATCACCTCACCTACTGACTTTTTCACTATTCAAATCAGATACTCAGGCTAGGTTTTGGACCCAAAAAGCAGACGTTACTAAACACAAGTTTTTGACTCTGTACCTCACAGAACTAAGTTGAAATCTGCAGTGATGAATATCTTTGTGCTAAATATTTATTTTGGAAACATTAGATGCATTTAACACTAGAACAGCCCTAATGGTCATTTTGACTATTTTAAAATTTGCATATTCAATAACTTTGTCAAAAAGAACATGAAGTCTTGCTGGTCCCTGACTTATCCTAAAACTATGTAATATGTAAAGAACAGAGGAAATATGATCATTTCTACCTATTTCTGCCACAGGATGTTATTCTGACCACACAAGTTTTTGTGCTCTATTTTAGACTCTGTTCATTCTGAATCAGATGGAAGTATTCTGTAAAGTTATATATTTTATAACAAATACAATTTCCATCAGAGTACTCAATAAAAACCTACAACAGAGACCAGTGCTAGGAAGTTAGATCTGACAGGGATGTAGTTCTTTCAGAAAAGGGTTAATAACACAAATTTATGTAGTTGATGAGATGTTGACGAACTGCTGGGGACTTCGGCCTTATGAACATTTCTGTAGCTCTGAGAGTGCTCTTAAAAAAAATTTAAAATACTTTACAATGACCATAACAAAATACAGTTGTACAAAATGCAAAAAAGATAAGCTTTTAACTAAAAAAGCTATGTCAATATAAACGATATTCCCTTATTCTATATCGTGTGTGACAAAGTCTCGATATATTTAAAAATCTCGAGATATTCCCCAGCCCTAATTTAGACTGTATGCACACTGGGGCAAGTTTAGGTGCATTCATTTAAAAAAAATGTATCTTTGGGACATTTTCTCCACATGGAATTGTTGGTTACGGGCCTGACAATGCCCATTTTTTCAAACTGGGTCCAAAGGGAATAAATTTGAAAATGTCAACATTTAGGTTCCATGTTTTGAAACAATATGCATTTTTTTCTGACCCAATTACAGCATAGCTCCACCTATCTCCTAACCTGCATGCGTGAACCCGCCCAACGGCTACAACAATGTCAGATTACAGTGTCGCGTTTGTGTTGTTGAAGCTACTGAGAATGACATGGCTTACTACAGCCAGGCAAAGCAAAGCATTTTCATTGGTATTGTGTGGACAGAAAACATTTTTAAAAAATAATTAAATAAAATCTGTTAAGTCTCCATGTAGAAGTCATCTAAAAAGAGTCCATAACTCCTGGGAGAATGTCCTGCGTTTGATTTGACTGCCAGCATCTAAAACCTGACAGTTACATAACATGAATGCAGGTTTGTAGAATACAATAGGCATAATAATAATAATAATAATAATAATAATACAAGTAATTTAAAGTATATTGTGAAGTTAATACTATCTTACATTGTGGATTCACGATGTGAATTAAACTTAAAGTATTTTTCTTTTTTAAATAATCAAGAAAAATGTCATTTCCACCTTTTTTTAACATCTAAAATAAATCCACTCACCTGAGAAAGATGCACACAATAAAGTCTGCACATGACATTCAGGTCAAATAGCTCCTACACTAACATTATATTTGAAGAAATAAAAAGTCTGCACATTATTTATGATGGCATTTAGACACTGGAGCCTTTTTAACACACTCCCTGCCCCTGGCTGTAGTAATGCATGAAGGAGTGGATACAGCCCAACCCTTGGAACAGCTACTGGCTGCATTCATACACCTCTCTACGGACCAGTTGACACAGACAGGTGGAGTTTAAATGGCAAATTAAGTGCCTATAGATGCCCCCAGAAAGACTCTGTTCATTAACTTAGATGCCCCCAGCCATTGTGATTAATGGTGTTTGGACAAATTTTAGTTTTAGTGCTTTATGAAGAGGCTGATCTACTGGTTCTGGTCAAACAACCTGCTTGGAGTGTGAATGAGAGGGAGTGTAGTGAGGGAGGGAGTCTTCAGTGCATATTTTCCATGTCCAAGCCCCTCCCTTATAGCTGCAGCTCTGCTGAAAGCTCCTTTGTGAATTTGTGAGTGGTGTATAGGCTACAGAGAGATGGCATACACCACTTGCTGTGGTGGTGGGGTGACAAGTAACATTGAAATGGTAAAAGTGTGCATTGTTTGATGAATAAGGATTTAGCAAAGAAAAGCATGTTGTGATCCAAGATTAAGACTTGAAATGATTTCACATAAGCGAAGCAATAGCATGTGTCTCTAAGTCTCGTAAGGACAGCATGAGTCTACTGATGCCTTTTGAAAATCAAACATATTTATGTATGACCTCTTAATCTAATAACCACCCAGCCCCCAAAAACACATAATGATCAAGCTCAATTCAAGTATAAGGGAAAAAACCCTGAGAAGGCCATTAAGCAATCAAAGATGATGAATAGAAAGAAATAAATTACCATAATTGTCCCCTTTGCACATTATTGCCACTCAATAATATTGGTGAATTTTTTAATGAGTGAATGAAATGAGGAGTTAGTTTTTTTTTTTTCCAGTCAAGGACATACAGTAGCGGAAACATGCAAATCTCACAGCTAGAACAAATCAAGCACAGTGATCTCCTTCATTCAGTTTTTTTTTCACTGTGACATGCGACAGTGGGCAAGAACACAGACAATGTGTAAACTGGGCAGTCAAAATTTTATTTAAGTAACACAACAGAAAAAAGTCAAAATAACCTGTAATTTGTTGAATGGTCTCATTTAGAGGATGCCCCTGATTCAGTTTACACAATCCACAATTTAACATATCCCATGCATTTCTCCACACTAAAGTATGTCATTGGCACACAACCATGCATCTAAAAAGAAAGACAAAGGATTTTGTGGGAAATGGAATTGTGATAATGAGTTATTAGAAATTATTATCTTACCTGCAGTAGACAGTGATCAAAGTAATGTCAGTTTGGATTGTTTTCTAATGGGCAAGTTAAGCATTAAACTACTTACATGGGGGCTTTTAAAAAAATTGAAATCCACAACAACTTTGAGCTTCGAAACAATTCCTTAGCAGTTTGAGTGAACACTGTGTTGTGGATTTCTTGCAATGTAACTTTTACACAGCCAGCGGCCTCCTCTGAGTGATGATGCTGTGTTGCAACCTGCAGAGCTGCAAACTGTGCTGCTACAGATGTTTTGTGGTTAAGAAACTAGTGACAAAGTAAATATTTGTCTAATGTAGGAGTGACACAGTGTGGAAAAAAACATTTCATTTTTGTCTAAACCACAACAAATGTTCCTAGGTTTCACTTTTATTCGAATGAGAAAACTTAGTTGTTCCTTCTGCCCCTTCTGAAAATCCTTTTGCTTAGCTTGTGTGTCAGGATCAATTCTATTTCTCCCCTACTGAGAGCACTCTGCTGTTCGGCACTTAAAGCACTTATCACTCATACTGTATTTACGACACACAATTTAACTTAAACATATCCATCTAGTAGTGTATCTCATTTTTTTTACTCACACAGGATTTTCCCAACATCTGTCAACACAGACTGCTGTTTTATGAAGCACTGGCTACATTAATAAAGAAAATAATAACAAAATAAAAAAAAAAAAAAAAGATTTAATGCATGACTTAATGTGGGCCTGAGTCATTAATCTAGGTATGCTCTGTTATGTTTAAACAGGAATATGAATGGAATATAATCGCATCTTATGTAACACCACAATCAGAATATAATGGTCAATAGTCAGAATGCTGCTGTCCATGTAAACAAAGGCATCAACTTTCAGACTTCTTACTAGGTTGTTGGCTTGGTAATGCAGGCAAAAAGTTAGGAGAAACTGCATTCTTGCATTCTTGCATGCAACACATTTTCATAACATTTCAGGTTTTTCCTGTAGTACTGTACTCTAACTTATTGCTTTGCTTTTTCATATTCATGGGGCTGCTTATATTAATCCCTCAGCTCTAACAAAAGCAGATGAGATGTTCCTGTTTCCCTCAAGAAAGTTTTGACTGAGTGTTAAACCATCTGCTAACTGATGAGAAACCCAGGGGCTCTTTTAGCATCGGCAGGGAAATCCTGTTTCTGGTCAGCAAGTTGACCCAGACCTCATGGCCGCATTTTCCTTTAATTAGAGGGAAAACAGTCCTACAACGAAACATTTTATTCAGTGAGAAATGTGAGTTGATTGTTTCTATAAATGTAATCATGCAGGCTGGAAAAACGGAGACCTGTTTTCTGTCTTTTTAATAAAGTGGAGTGAACCATTTAATGCTGTGTCACATATTTAGTCTTTGTAGTTTCGGTTCTTCTGTAGCAGAATATTTATTATTTCATTCGCAAAAACTATTTTTGAGGAATAAGAATGCAGAGACGTAAAACACCCATTAATTTGAGCCTAGCATAATATGAAACATCTTCAGTAATGAAAGACATGCTTGATGTTTGTGATGGATTGTGTGAGGGAGTCGAAAGCCACATGAGATGAACAGTTTGTTTAAATGATTCACATCTGTGTAAAATTATGGAGCACTTAGGATGTAATTCATGCACAGCGGTGTGGAAACAATCATAGACTTCATTGTCATGTTCCTTTTAAGTTTTAGACAAGTGGATATATCATAGAGCTGCCTTCCCTCTTGTTTGCCTTAACTAATTATTTAACATGTGGAATTAACATATCTTACTCTTTTTCTGGAAAAACAAACTGTACCACAGATGTGCAAATTAACATTAATACATAAATTTATCCTGTAACTGTTTTTTTTTCTGCCTGTTTGGAATTTTATGCAAAAAAATTTTTTCAGAAAGAGAAATTTTCTAAAAGTAGTGAGAACTCATTCAGTTTTTGTTTTGGACTCATTTCTGTGCCATCAGAAAAGATGGATCTGGCCTAAGCAGAGCATGAACATTTTTTACTACAAAAGCGCAGAACATCTTTAAGGGAAATTGGATTGCACCTCTAACACGTGACTTGAACTCATAGAAAGATGTAAAACAAGGACCACCTTATTCAAGAGACCCCTTATTTCTGAATAACATATTTTAAAATATGATTTATTTCCAAACCAGCATGCCTTAGTATTATTATTCTCTATCATGTGCAATAGCTTATTTAGTGGCATCATGACATGTGTTTTAGCCATTTCTTTTTATTTATTCCATTTATTTCATCAAATCTCTCTTCCTAGGGATATGTGCACATTAAATAAGGAGCTATCAGCAGCCTTCCATCCTGACGTTGATTGCTATCTTCCAATGATAGTACAATGAAAACACAGGAAGCAGCTCAGGGAGCAGTGAGGCTGCGATCAATGCATACATGTCCAACTATGAGCTAGGTGAAGTTTTAACATCTGCCCTCCTCACTTCTCAAGCCTCTGTTTCCATCCAATAGCCTGTCAAGACTCCCTCTACCACTAATGTATCTGAATGCAGTGTCATCCAGTGCCGCCTCACAGCAGTCGATAAATACTGGAAATGTTACCCATCTCTGAAACATCACTCCTTCATTTACTGTAAGTGCACATCAGTGAGGGCACCATCCCCACACTGCTGACAGGGAGGAAGACAACACCAAGCGGGCCCAGCTACAACTGAGCATCATCAGATGCAACTACAGACAAGGTATTTGCTACTAAAACTGCAGAAGCTTAACTGAAGATCTGAACTGAGCTTTCACTTGTGAATTATGAGCTGTTGTTTCATATCATTCATATCATAGGAATCCCCCCCCCCCCCCCCAACTTGATGGAGTATGATAACACATTTAATAATTTTAATCTGTAACAGTGATACTTATTTTATTTAGCTGAGATAGGGATTATAATAAATGGACTTTCCAGTAAATTTAAATTAATAAACCAACCTGGGGGAGTCTTTAAGACACCACTAAAGTATATAAAACAAAATGATACAGGAATTTGGGATCATTTAGAAACATCATTATTTTAAACTGACCAATTTTACCTCCTTTAATGGAAAAGTGAAGATTTTCTGAAAAAAAAAGTATTTAGTAGAATTTCTTCTTTTTTTAGTTTTTTTTTATGCAAAACTTAAATTTCATACTTCTATTTGACATAAGAATATCCCTAAAATATTCCCAAATTGGCTATTAAATATGACTCATTTCTAAGTATTTCTCTCAAATAATTTAGACCCAGTTCTCATCTGATTGAACTTCCACTGACAGGAACAAGTAAAAAGCATTTTCCAATAATATTTTGAATTCACTGCAGCCTGAACAGTGGGAGTAATTAATGGCGCCATGGGTCCTGTGAGAGTGGGAGCAGCTGCGGGTTATGTCTTGTCACCCAGCCCCACTCTGTTTGACACCTTCGGTCACATCCCTCTCTTCTGAAGCCAAGAATACTGTTGGACCACTGGTCTGAGGACTTTTGGTGCCCACCCTCAGAGAACAATCACTAGTAAAACTCAACAACGTGCCCCTCTGCCCATCCCCAGAGTGCAGGCAGTGCCAGCGTCTGTAACTGGAGAACAGAGATTGAAACAGCTGCTCCTGCTCTATCTCGCATCTGCCACAACTGTGACTTGATGGAACAAAGCGAGAATGCAACCACACGTTTGGACTGTCAGTTCGGTCACACTCCTGCCATTGTCTGCATCTTTTACTGGCTTTTCTTCCTTCCATTCACACCAATCAGACCATTCTACCAGCTGACTGATGGGGAACTGATGCTTCATACAGTCCAGAGAAAAACCAAAGCATACACTTAATCAAATCTAAGATTTTATTTTTCAGGACATTCTAAACCTTTATTTCTAATAATTATTTTTAGGAATTTCTCATTATAGAAATATATTGCATTTTTTAAAGTAAAGACACAACATCATTGTTGCATTTGGCCATAATTTTATGACACATTTTTGTAACTACCAATAAAATGATTGATAGTTAATAGCATTTTTGTTTGTTTTTTTTTTTTTTTTTTTTTAGTTGATCTTCTGCCATCTGTGTCTTAATTCCTTTCACTTCTCTCAAAGCTGGCACAACAAGGATTTCTGGTGAATTGTATGCGAAGATTTAGTCCTCACTCACTCTAATTCTCATTCACAGATCATTCACTGCTCCTTGACACTTTCTCAATGAGGTGATGACGGCTCCTTTTGAAAGCACACCTGAGTGCCGTTATGTTCATGGCTGCTTCTCCTTACAAAAGAGCGGAAGATATTTTGGAGACTATTCAATGGTCTGTCAGAACTAAGAATGGCTGCATTTATTTGTACCTCCCAAAATAACACCCAAAGTAACACTTTTTCAACACCCACTTGCAGCAAAAACAGTTTTAAGTGAAGTGCAAATTTGAGTGCAGGATCTTACATGCTCATCATGGTTCCTTATATAGGCCTACTCATTCAATTGTACAAACTGAAAGTATAGATTGGACGCATTTTGCTCACCTTTAAGATGGATTTACTTGTGTAAAATGTCCTCATGCTATCTGTCCCTATCAGACCACTAGTTATTTAGCCAATCTTAGCTATTCTTGTCTAAAAAAGCCACATTGATTTCTGCAAACTTTTTGTCCACTTGTTTTACCTCAAGCTTTGTGGTTTAGTGTTGCTTGAAAAAACTAACACTTTTGTTAGTATACATGATCCGGGTTGCACATTAAGAACTAAATGTGTGTTTTTTATAGACTCCTTTAAATACTGAATGTTGAATGGCAACTTTTGCTAATACAGCAGACTCCCTATAGTGCAGTTTAGTTTAATCAGGATAGCTTAATGCAGTTTATTAGACTGTGGTAGTGAATTACCCACAACACACAAACTTTGCATAGAATAAGCTAATAATAAAGATTTTCTTGAAGTGATATAACTGAAAAACAAAACAGTCAATTCTGCCTATCTTAACCCAGCATAATGTTTCCACTATGAGCCATTAAATCTGCCACAATTTGGGCTCAGCTTGTATTTGCTTCTAATGATGTAGCAAGGCATGTAGCCCATGTGGCTGTGTGCCCATAGGTACAGCAGAGTGTTAGTCTTCCAGACAGTCTGTCTAGCAAGGATCAATACCAGATTACAGACAAATCCCTTCATTTAGACCTTGCTTTTAGGTATGCAAAATCCTCATGTGTTAAAAGTTTTCCCTGATGAAGCCAGGTGATTCAAGAATTTTCTATCTTGGCTTTCCGACAGGCAAATGAATGCAACTTCTGCCTCCATCTATCACATCTCAATATGAACTGGTAGCCAGAAGCAGGAAAACTGGCAGAAGGTTTTAACATCAATACTTCCTTTAAGATGCCATAGCGTTGTGTGTGTGTATGTATGTGTTCTGAGCATATCTAGTAAGTGTCATTGCCAGGTGTGTCAGCAGGGAGTGGAAAAGAAAAACACAAGAACAGAGAATGGACTCCCACTGCCTGACATAACAGTGGACAGGGTTAACTTTGTAAGCTGCTAGAAATAACTAAAACAGATGATTGACACAGTCGTTGACATGGAGGTGAACTGTGGGAGCGTGGTAAAAAAAAATATGAAGAAAGCCAAGAAAGCCAACATTAATCTATGAAGAGATAAAAATATGGTCCACAAATGAGCTACCATGATAAATTAAGATAGTGACAGAACTCTTCCTCTTATACTTTTAGGTCACATTATTTCCATCATGTCAATAACTACTAAGGAGCAACTGAAGAGCAAGTGAGGACTAAAATCCATTGCAACCTCCAATATTTTCAATGTAAACACAGCAGCAGGTAGACTGAGTTAAATAAGGACATACTATAGTGCTAGTGGATAGCATTAAATCTCCATACTTGGGATGTGATGTTGGTGTTCCACAGGGGTCAATCCTTAGGCCAGTCTTTTTGTCCTTCTTCATTAAACTCATGTCGAAAGGCACTTACAAAACTCTATGCAGATGATGCAGTAATTTATACCCAGGCTAAAAACATTCAAGAAGCTGCTGGTATACTTACAGTTAAATAATCCTCTGTGCACAGCTGGCTGTGGATTTCTTTCTCCTGCTGCACACCAAAAAAATCAATCTGCATGTATTTTGCTAAACTTCACTAGGGGGTAACCCACTCCAGCATATTCCTGAATAGGGTGGAGTTTGATGTTGCTACTGATTTTAAATACCTAAGTGTCATTTTAGATCCAACACAATCATTCATGTCAAAATATTATATTAATTTCAACAACCCAGAAAAAACTACCCAAGCCTCCAGTAGAGGTTGCGTCGCAAAATCACACAGGTGTAACACATTTTGACTGTCATGTTTATCCAGGGTATTAATATATGGAATGTCTTACGACAAATAGTGAGAGATTCCCCCACATACAACTGTTTTAAAACTTGCCTTAAAAAACTGACTAAGGTCAAACCAAGACTTTACTCACTTTACCATAGAAATCATGTTTAGATACGGTACCCTGTAGCAATGGGAATATGTTTGTGTATGGATGCATTTATGTGTGTATGTAGGTATAATAGTGACAAAAGCATGGTATTTTTTTATTCTGATTATATAGCACTTTATTTATCACAGTGAAAAAAAAGCTGTTAACATAAAATATTCAGTGGAAGAATCTACAACCTGTTCATTACTGCTTAAAAGCTATTTATTACACTGTGTGCAGAATTATTAGGCAAATTAGTATTTTGACCACATCATCCTCTTTATGCATGTTGTCCTACTCCAACCGGTACAGGCTTGAAAGCCTACTACCAATTAAGCATATCAGGTGATGTGCATCTCTGTAGTTAGAGGAGTGGGGCCTAATGACATCAACACTGTATATCAGGTGTGCATAATTATTAGGCAACTTCCATTCCTTTGGCAAAATGGGTCAGAAGAGCGATTTGACGGACTCTGAAAAGTCAAAAATAGTGAGATGTCTTGCAGAGGGATGCAGCACTCCTAAAATTACCAAGCTTTTGAGGCGTGATCATCGAACAATCAAGCGTTTCATTCAAAATAGTCAACAGGGTCGCAAGAAGCGTGTTAAAAAAACAAGGCGCAAAATAACTGCCCATGAACTGAGGAAAATCAAGCGTGAAGCTGCCAAGATGCCATTGGCCACCAGTTTTGCCATATTTCAGAGCTGCAGCATCACTGGAGTGCCAAGAAGCACAAGGTGTGCAAAACTCAGGGACATGGCCAAGGTAAGGAAGGCTGAAAAACGACCACCACTGAACAAGACACACAAGATAAAACGTCAAGACTGGGCCAAGAAATATCATAAGACTGATTTTTCTAAGGTGTTATGGACTGATGAAATGAGAGTGAGTCTTGATGGGCCAGATGGATGGGCCTGTGGCTGGATCAGTACAGGGCAGATAGCTCCACTCCGACTCAGACTCCAGCAAGGTGGAGGTGGGATACTGGTATGGGCTGGTATCATCAAAGATGAGCTTGTGGGACCTTTTCGGGTTGAGGATGGAGTCAAGCTCAACTCCCAGTCCTACTGCCAGTTTCTGGAAGACACCTTCTTCAAGCAGTGGTACAGGAAGAAGTCAGCATCGTTCAAGAAAAACATGATTTTCATGCAGGACAATGCTCCATTACACGCATCCAAGTACTCCACTGTGTGGCTGGCCAAAAAAGGGCTAAAAGAAGAAAAAATAATGACATGGCCTCCTTGTTCACCTGATCTTAACCCCATAGAGAACCTGTGGTCCCTCATCAAATGTGAGATCTACAGGGAGGGAACACAGTACACCTCTCTGAACAGTGTCTGGGAGGCTGTGGTTGCTGCTGCACGCAATGTTGATCGTGAACAGATCAAGACACTGACAGAATCTATGGATGGCAGGCTTTTGAGTGTCCTCGCAAAGAAAGGTGGTTATATTGGTCACTGATTTGTTTTTGTTTTGTTTTTGAATGCCAATAATGTATATTTGTAAATTTTGAGTTGTTATATTGGTTTCCCTGGTGAAAATAAATAAGTGAAATGGGTATATATTTGGTTTTTGTTACGTTGCCTAATAATTATGCACAGTAATAGTCACCTGCACACACAGATATTCTCCTAAGATACTAAAACTAAAAAAGCCCCATTTCAACTTCCAAAAATATTCAGCTTTGATATTTATGAGTCTTTTGTGTTCATTGCGAACATAGTTGTTGTTCAATAATAAAATTAATCCTCAAAAATACAACTTGCCTAATAATTCTGCACACCCTGTATAAACTGTAACTATGTCAGCTCTGCTGTGTGGGCAACTGATGCTGAATTAAAGAATTCAAGCCTGACTGGTTTTGTGATCGTTAAAGATAAAACAAACAAATGCATTGTTCTCAGTTACTGAAATTGGCTCTGAATCTCACTGTAAAGAAAACGTCCAGGCCAATAGGCTTTTAATGATGCTTTGGTGTTTTTTTTTTTTTTTTTTTACTGTTTTCCCAATAAAACATACAGCAAATGAAAACCTTGCATGTGATAATGCATACAGCATGCCATCTGTCCTCTGAAAAGAAGCTGCTAGCAGCCACACACCACAGAAACCCAAATTGAAAGGACTCAAGACAAATGACGGAAAAGCTGAATTTCTTAATTGACAACGCAAATATTTCAACATATCTCATAATCTAATAACCTTTCTTAAAATAATAGGCAATGCTTTTTTAGTTTAAAAAGCACCACTGACAAAACCATCTACAAGAGGGGAGTACACATCTACCTCATCTGTCAACACATCCTAACTGAGCCAATAACAAACTCTGAGCTCAAAGTGGGGTGGCAGAGAGGTCAGTCAAATCTGCACAGGATGGTAGGGGAGGGAGTATCTATTCCCAGCATGGATCTGCTCTCCATGTCCACACTCAGGCTTCTCAGCCCGTTTGGAACCATAGCCACAGCGAGAAACCTGAAACCCATGATGTCATCCTCAGAGAGTACAGGCTACCAGGACTCAATGAGAAAGTGTCCAAAAACCAAGATTCAACATCACACTACCAATGGGGTTAATTGTACTTACAGCTGAGCAGCTGTGGCAGATTATGGGATTCCCCAATTACAAATAAAACATGTGTAAAGACTTGAAAAATACCTTTTTTTAATTGGGTTTATTAAAAAACAAAATTAAACGTTAAAACCATTCACTGCTTCTATTTGGTTATTTTGGTTGTATGTTAAGGATGTCCTGCTACATAGATGTTGTTCAATGAGATTTGGTGCACTTGGCAGAATGTAACTGCTCTTGCATCTTTAAGTTGCTTCTATCATCAGTAAAATCATCAATTAATGTCAGTATCCAAGTCTTACTTGCAACCACATGCCAAAGTCATAATAGAATCATGCTAGACTGATGAAGTAAAATGCTTTGGGTCAGAAGCAGTTATTTTTTTTCTCTCCAGTCTTTTCCACTTCTATAATTCTGATAGAAGTTTTGTTTTTTTCAATTCACAATCTGGAAATTTTCCAGTTTATTTCTGAATGTCTCTCAATACTGTAACTTGACCTTTTTGCTCACATGATTTGCTGCAAATTTACATCTTGTGCTCATCAGTTAGCAGCTCAGTTATGTTCATGAAATTTTCCCCTAATTATTGGCAAGCAAGCATACCTGCCAACATCCTGGAGGGCATTCTCGACTTGCTGTGCAACTCTTAAAGAGGTTTCCATTTTCTAGTTTTTCTATTTTTGATCCAGTTCTGATAGTTAACTTTATTGAGAGCATCCCTCTCATAAACTCAGTCTAAATCTGCTCTGAGCCACAGGTGAGCTTTATTTGTGGGAAGAGCCACAAAGGAAACATTAAGTAGCCAAGAATGCAATTACTCTCTTTGTAACTTGTTTGCTATATATATTAAAAGGCTAACACTTCAACTATATTTACTATAAATACTGACATAAACCTACACAAACTAAAGTTAGACTTGCCCTTCTAGTGTAGCATGCTGTATTTAAGTTCATCCTGGATTCTCCTGAATGCTGAAACACGCAGCTTAAGCAACAAAACATGTGCAACTGTCAAACAGTTGCAGCCGTGGCTGTTTTTCCTTTATGAAGCTGTGATACATTACTGGTTGCATAAATAAATGTACTGTGAACCCTGCTTGTTTCAAAGGGAGATAAAGGTTTTTGCAAGCTTGCAGGCAAGTGGACTTAGAGGTTGCAGAGATTTACTGTTACTCTCAGGGGCATACTGAACAGCCTCAGTATGCTTTTGTAATAATATACAGTATATCTTGACTCTGAGCCCAGCCAATACAAAGAAAAAAAATCTTGTGGAAACCATTTCCATATTGTGAAAATATCTATGCTTATATAGATCTTTTCTAAAACAAATCATATTACCAGACCGATTTGTATTGGTCTGTTTTGTTTCATTTGTTTTTCTCCACACAGATTTGCTAACCTTTTATAATTCCCATATTTTAATTAGTGCCAATTCTGTTATTCTCTAATATCTATCTGTTGTTTTAAAAGAATGTGTGGAAAACTATTCTTGACTGAAAAGTTGCAATAAATGTTACTAAATAAGGCAAAACTGAATTGAGATGAGGCACTGGCAATTAGATTAGCAGATTTCTAAACCAAGTGTATTTTGCATTTGTGTGTGTGTGTGTGTGTGTGTGTGTGTGTGTGTGTGTGTGTGTGTGTGTGTGTGTGTAGAAAGGAAAAGGACATGGGGTCAAGCTTGTCATCACTTGCTGTCCATGATGGATAGCCATTTCCTCTCTCTCCACAGTTTATTATGGAGGATGTCTTGTGCTGTTCAACTCGACAGCACACAGGGCTGAGAGATCTCTATTCACCTGCAGTAGCCATCCAACAAATGGTAGATGTGTAAAAACTGAATTCTCCAAAGTTTAATTCAATTTAGCTGTATATTTGTTTAGCGCTACTTCACAACAATGCCATCTCAGGGCACTTTTACAGACAAATCAAATTGAGCCAATTCATAATAAATAATAAGGAAAGGGAATATATGTTCTATATATTCAGGCCACTTTTACTCTGTCACATACTGCCACATTGTCAGGATCATCTGACATCACAAATACATGCAGAGAAAAACCTTTTTCTGGTAGTTTTTAAGTCATTTGGGTAACTGCAGCAAAGACAGGAATTTCCAAGTCAATGTGCTGTAGAGTTGTAGAATAGCTTTTTAAAGCAGTTGTGATGCCTAAACCTAACCAAACATCTTGTAAAAGAGCAGACAATACAGAGTATAAATAGCAAAGGAAAATAAATTGGAAGAGGAGAAATAACCTTTAAACTGGGGACCTCAGAAGACCTGGTCTCAAGCTCAGGTCTCCTGATTCTAAGCTCTTTGACTTTCCACAACCTAACCTCCAACCCCTTAATGAGGAACTTGCTCTTTGTTCATAATTACTCTATATCCATGTTTGCTGCTGTTGCCACTGTCCGAGCTACAGGATACAATGAAAGACATCTTACCTTAGAGATGCTACAGGCTTTGACAAAATAGTTGGACGTCCATTAATTAACAAAGCTGAAGTGATCTTTTGAAACACCTTAAAGAAAAAAAAAGTCACTTTTCCATTAGCCACCAGAGGATGGCGGTATATGGTACTTTACTTGTAATGCAGGAGAAATGGTTATCTTAACTGGAATAAAACCAACTAAGATGGATTTCCTTGTGAGAAAAGGGGAGTCCTGCATAAATTACAATTTTGGAGTTCTCAGGGATATCTTATCATATCTGGGAAGAAGCCAGCCAGTAACATGAGTATACTGTGTGCCGGCAAAGACCAGAAACTTGTGAATCACATCTTTATTCTTTGCCAGGTCCCAGCCTACTAAAGTGAAACATATCTTCTTTAAAACGGGCAAAAAACACTATTTTTACCCTACACAAAGAGTGGAAAATAAAATAATTAACCTAGTGAGCAATAATAGTCTAATTTTGGCTCATTATGTTCTTGGCCTTCAAGACAAAGTTCTAACTGTAACCTTGTTTATTGGGTTTCACACCAAGAAACAGTTTGCTTAGATATGATTTAATCATTATACAGTGTTTGACTGTTGCCTGACAGAAAAAACGCAAATCAATCCATATGATAAAATTTGTGCTTTGCAATTAACTTTCAACACTGACCTGGAATCCAAGTCAGCCAAATTCTTGGGTAAAGTGTCAGAATGAGAGACTGCAGAATGGAGACAGCAACTTTGTTAAATAAGCTGCATAACATTAATTTGCCTTGCTAGATCTCTTGCAAAGGCGCACATGTGCAAGCAAAAATGGATCAAGACAAGGCATAGAAACAGATGTCCTGTCACTGTGTGTCTAATGTAGATAGACATAGGGTGAAGAAACGATTGGATGCAGTGAGACATCTATTCAATTCACAGGGGATAATGATGAACTCTGTTTACACAGGGCCCATAGTATATACTTGGATCGTTGGACAGCAGAAATACAGCCTGCTTAGGTTTCTGCAGTTAACAACAGATCCAGAAAAAGAACTTTATCTTCAAAGTGAGTCTGCAAGTGTGATTTATGGTTTTAAAGGCAGGCCGTGGCTGCAGTTTCACACAATAAATTAAAATGTGACATAATTAAAGAAAATCTGCAACAGTTTTAATAAAGTTCCTATTGGGAAATTAGATCAGCTGAGCATACTGACTGAAGGATGGAAAAAGGAGCTAAACCAGTCTTGTCCAAGCAAGATGTGGAATATGTTAAACATATGCCAAACCTAGTGTCAGATAATGATAAGACAAATAATGAGTTAGCATAAAATAGTATATTTAAATTAGCACAGTTAGCCAGGTGGCTAACTGACTTCTGGCTAAAGCTTCATTTTTAGCATAGCATATAAAAAAATGAAGAATGTACATCCTGCACAGGCTTGTGCAGAACTTGGCAACAAACTGTTGGAAAGATCTTTCATTGGAAACAGGTGTGTTGCAGCAGGGAAACATTTAAAACCTGCAGGACAGTGGCACTCAAGTCCCAGAGTTGGTGTTCCCAGTTCAGTGTCGTGCGGTGAGGATCATGGCTGGAGAGGTACTGAATCCTTTAGAGTGTGAAAACTCAATATCTATTCCACTGGCAGCATATTGACCACTGGAAATCTTTCATATCTTATCAGCATTCCTCTCACTCACTCACACATCAACACAAACACAGGAACATATTTGACCTAGAAACTAATTTTATAGCAGCAAGACACGATGAATAGAGCTAATTTTCTCCCTTCATGTTTTCTAAACTTTTCAAATTCATTCTAAACAAAGTAAAGTTTAAAGGTGTGCACACAAATTCAATTTTGATCCTCAGTTAAATTCTTGGTTGTTTGAAAAAAGTTGAAATTTTGGTGATTTAATCAATTTTAATATAAGTTGCTCATCCAGATGATAACAAGAAAAAGTAGACTAAATTATAGTTCAGGTCAAATGTTTGTTTTCAAATATTTGTTTATTCATTTATTACAATTATATTATGTGATAAATATTAGTTTTTTATTGTGCAAGACAGGTGCGGCAGACCGCTCGTTACTGTCCCAGTTGTAAAGAAAGCACTCCCCTTACATCCTTTCACATCCATTGTTGCTGGTAAGATTGTGTTGGTCAAGTTTAGCAGAGAAGGAAAGAGATGAAAAAAATTAACAATACTGGGAGTAACTGAGTCGTACCACTGATTGCAAGATCTTCTAATTAAAGACCCAATAATGTGCAGAAATCTGATCTCTTACAAAGTCTGACCCCCTTTTTTGTTGGCAAACTGGCCATAAAAAATTAAGGATAATACTCTTATGTATTCAGCTATGTGTTTATTTTATATAGTCATACATCATGGATTTAATGAGTCAAAATACTGATAATAAAGGTATATTTTAATATTGAAACTCATCAGAACTCATTTTAACATGCAGTAGAAAGATTTGTTTAACATTTGGTTTTGATGGTTAGAAATAGACTTAAATTTGATTTTGGAACCTGATCCAAGAATTAGTGTAGACACACTATTATGAAATTAGAATTCAGCATCTGAGAAGATATAAAAGACAACATAAAAGCAAGTGAGACATCGACTTAGAGAGGTCAAATTCTCTACACAAAATATATGGTACGACTTGCACCGATCATGAGATGAATGGTGAACTCTGTTCAATTTATTGATACTATTGTAGTTTTTAAATCATACATGAATCTATGGTCTGCTGTTTTACTGCAAACTTTTTCCAGATGCTACATAAAAAATAAATTAAAAAAGAAACAAGAAACCTATGTAAATATATTAACCCATGTAATTCAACTTTTTTTTAAATTACTGGAATGCCAAAGAGAATGAAAATATGCAGTATATCACAAAAAAGGCAGAAAACACAAGGGGAAAAAAACAGAAAATGCCCCCTGAGATGTACTGACCCCCAGGTGGAAAATAATTTAAAATGAACATTCTTGTATCTTAACCGAGCCTTTTGAATTCCTCGTACATTTGGTAGGCTACACACTTAAGCAAACTTGATGAAAGCGCACACAAATACACACTCAAAATGAGTGTGCCATTCCAGACATATTTACACAGACAAAGTCAGATCTCCAAGTACAATCCCTGGTGGGCTTTGTCTTTGCTAGAGGATCCGCTGCCCTCTCCTTGTATCCCTACATCCCCATAGTCACTCTGACTGACCCCAGGGGACGGTTCAATTATGGGGACTAAACTCCTGCTTGGCCTCTCAAGACTGTCTGTCTCCCTTTGCAATGTTTTGCTTTAGTTTACTGCCTGAAGTAATACTCTTACTCCAAGACTGCAACTCACAATGATGGCGTTTATGAGCTGCAGCTTGCACCATCACTGAAACCTAATAAAAGAACAGTAAGGAGAACCTACGTGAACACAACCAACAGAACTTATTGACAAGTGAAGAGCTCTAGCTTCATACTGCTGTTGACATTGGTTTGATTGATGCCTCATCATCAATCACTTGAGTGCCTTGGATTGGTCCCAATCAAAGCTGACTCAAGAAGCTGTGGCCAGTTCTGGGAAACAACCTCCACCGGCCTGTCCACACAGAGAGAGCAGCCAAAAAACCCCATTCCCCCCTCTGTCTGACACTGTCAGCGTGACTGAGGCCCTCTTGTCTGTGATTGATGACCAGGTTTTTGCACATTTCTGAAGCCGAATCGCGGCGGACCTGTTGGCTTGGCGTCATCTCTGCTCTATTTTGTTTACATTATTCCTATTATGTCTCTGACCAAACCAGCTGCTGAGTGCATATATGGGAGGGGTTTTTCCATGTCCTCAGTTGTCCAGGTATGTGTAATGAAATCTAAAGTTCTGTTTTGAAAACCCTGGGAGTTCCAGTCATTTTCACATTTGAGGTTTCCCTCTCTGTTCCCCTTCCTTCTTAAAAAAACAAACAAAAAAAAATTGTTCTCTTGGTATGAAACTGTCCACCCAAGGTTACTTATAGTTTAATTTGCAGCCCTTTCAGAAGGTAAAATAAATACAGATTTTAAAAGGTGGGGAACACCCAGCACCTTGACCATTTTATGCAGAATGGCAGAAAACAGCTCTTAATTGCGGATGAGTTGAGTGTGTTATGTTTAAACCAAGTACCTTCAACAGACATTCTCAATAACAAGGAAAGCTGCAGAAATATTGGCACTGGAGACAAAAGTCACTTACCTTCTAATAATTTTGCTAGTGGAAGTTTTGTGGTATAAATACATGCAGCCATTAATTACCCTTGGTCTTTAGGAAAAGCACAAGAGAACTACTGTTGTGTTGTTCATAGTGCTCAGGTGGGAAAAAGAAGCACCTGTTCACCAGCACCAAAGCAACCTAACTGCAAACACACATTGCACAAAAATTAAGGCACTGTGCAGCAAACTCTAAAACAAGAACATGGTTGTGATAAATTGTTTAAAACCCCAAATTACTGCACTTGCCTTAAGAATCAGATTTTTCACTGTTTCCATTTTTGTTTGAGTATGAGTAATTGTGAACACAAGAGTTACAAGCTACTCAGGCAACTTATTTAGCTTTATATAACATTTAATTTACTGATGATAAATACTTCCTTTCTTTGGTATTTCAACACATAATAGTGGAACATGTGCGTGTTGACAGGGGGAGCATGGAGCTGTTGACTCCTCAGACAAACACGAGCCAAACTAAGGCTGAACACTTAAGTTTTTGTCTCTTCTGTTTGTCTGAAACTCGTCTGATGTTAATTAAATATTGTCCACAAACTGTCTGCCTAGCTATTCATCATCTATGTAAGGCTACTTCAGCAACAAGAGAGGAACAATTAGTCTACTGACACTGAATGATGATCACTGAATGATGCGTCTCACCTTTAACGATAACACAAATGTTTTTATAGCATTCAGTGTCTGTATGATGGATAACGGGGTCAAGAATTTCCATTCTAATGTCTGAATGTACATACATCTTTTAAAAAGCCAATAAAAAGACAGCTTGTTGGTAGATGATAGAAGATAGTTTTGAGGCTGTATATGAGGACAGAAAACAAGCTGGTAGTGCCATAAATTGCATGACCTTAAATAAGATTGGCTTCAAAAGCCATAAACATAATGGTACTTTGGAAAAACTAACTAAATAACTTTCCTCTTAATTAAAACTATGCTACTTATGCAATTATAGTACAGAGAGGCATGCATCGATAAAGGCATCACCACAACTTCATGCACATGCTCAGTATTGTTGGGTATATGTCCCAAATGGCATGTCTGAATGCATTTTGCTTCTCTCAGACCAAAAACAGAGCAAACAGAATCCATGAAGTTCCTGTAGTAAAATCCTATTAAAGAATCTGCATTTCTATATGCATTTACATTTCATATTACTGATTGGAGAATCAAAAACAGATTCTGACAGAGGAGCTACAGGTAAAATAACTCAAACCTCAAAATATTCTTAATGGTTTGAGTTAAATGATAGATTTTTATTTTGCAGCTGTTTGTTTTTTCACCAAACTTCTACCTTGGAAAATCTTTGCAGCACAGTTTGAAACACTGTGTGGTAGTTACGCTTGACTTGCATAACATGTTACACAAGTCATGTTTGTGCAACTAAAAATGTGACATGGTATAACACTTCAATTTCACTTGGATGACTATTAAATCTTAGAGGTTAAAGTTGTTTTAGATGGTAAAAAAAAAATAACTGTTTCTCATGGCCCCTTTCTGAGTATTTTTTTTTTTTACTTTTAACTCACCCATCAGAAATCCTTCATACTTTCCAAACTGAGAGTTCACTGACTACTATCTAGTGCAGGTAAGTCAAAGACTACAAATAAGCACTTAACATAAACCCACTTCAAAACACTGCAATATCCCCTTAAACTGCCCTCTGATCCTTGAAATGTAATCAGCACATTGTGCCTTTCCAGCAAGTGATTGTATGTAGCCATTCATGAGTGACTGCAGCTCCACATGTGTCACTACCCAGAGGAAATTAACAGCTGTAGCTGCTCTTGAACACCTGCAATAACAATCCCGGGTGTAGCAGGTTAGCTAGCAGCTACTCTCTTTCTTTCTTGTAATCTGATCCAACCTCTACTCTAAATTCTTAGAACCAGAAGAGACCTGAAAGGCGAGGAGAGAAGCTGGTCTCTTCTCAGACTGAATAAAACCCGTAACTAAAGATGAAGGACAAATGATTAGTGTAGCCAACTCATTTTCCCCTTGGAAGTTAATTTGAAAAGCAGAAAAATCTCCATGTCTGCATCAAGACTTTTGAAGGCAGTAGTTGGAAATGTTGAGCAACACTTTTTTTTAAAAAAAAATGAAGGACAATTAATTGGGGGGTGGGACTTAAATCAACATTGCATTATTAATAACTTTAAAATCTATAAAATATTTTGATGTTAAGCTAACAAAAGCAGGCAGTAGTTGAGTCCGGTGTGGTACATTGGAGCCAGACCGAATGAACCTTCACTAATTCATTTATGAAAGCATGTAACTTTTCTTTCAGTGATGTAATCAGTCTTCAGTGCCACTAACAAAGCAAAACAAGAAACTTAATCACCATTATAAACACTGCTACCAAGGCTTACATTAGGCTAAATGCCAGTGAGTAGATCAGTATTTTGATATTTTAAAAGTAACATGAGACACCTAACAGAGAAATTGTGGTCTTGACTCAGTTTTGACCAGACCTAAAGGGACTATTTAAATCTACTGAAAACTTGATTGAGGAATACTTTATTATATCTCTGAAAAGCCAGGAAAATCACAATAACACATGGTTAATGCAAACTCCTACAAGAACGAACAACAGCTGAAACCACCCTCCACAATATGACAGACAAATACCACAAATAGGAGTTGACAGCTCCTGCAAAGTGATATGCAACATGCAGTAAGATGACTCACCTTTTGCTTGCAGTAGTAGTTTCCTTAATCCAATGTTGCAGCCCTTTTCATGAAGTGTTGACATGAGTTTGTCACCTGTCACCTGTTTTGGCTGGTTCTCTAATCCTGCAAGTCCTGCCAAAACCCTGTCAGGAATTGCAATGAGTATTGTATTTGAGAGCGTGTTACCAAACAAAGCTGTGTGCTTCTGGGAGCAACAGAGGCTTCTCAAAAATACCATAGAGGCAGCTGACAAAGTAGCAAGAGTCAAGGCAATGCTACACAAATGCTCCTCAGACAGTGCACTCAGTGCTGTCTCTATTGTAGATGTGACAGAATAGCCAATTAATGTATTAGCATGGATTCATAAGATGTGTTATTGTGAGGACAGACTCACCTGATATAATCTAAAGAAAACCAGCTTCTACAGTTACTGTAGCATCCTCTTTATCTTCCACTACCCCCAGGATTTGAAATGCAAAGCTCTGACATTAGCGCATTTCCTCACAGGCCATCTCACAGGTACGACTCTAAATGCCCTCTGTACTCTCCCAAATCTATGGAAAAAAGGACACGTATGAAACATATTTCACAGTCTGTCATCAAGGGCTGAGACGCAGGAATAACATGAACAGACAGAAATTGATTTCATCTGTTTTCCCATCTCCTCTCACAGTCTGAGTGGCACTCGATGTCACAAGCTATTTAGTGGACAAGCATGAGGTTCCCCTGCAGAATCGGACACGGTGCAGAATATGGTCAACAGTAGAACAGACGTGCTAAAGTCTTCAGAACAAAGCTTCACAGATTATCCAGTTGAAAGAGCAAACTGTCAAAGGGGATCATTATTATGTGTTTTGAATGAGGTGAAACAGAGAACCTTGTCTTCATACACAAAAAAGAATTTATGACTTTTTACAAAACCCTCAGTTCCATAAAACATATTTCTGTATTCTTGACACAATATTATATTAGGGAAATAACATGCTGAGTAACAGCTGGGTAAAGCAGAGGACTGCTGAGTCTTGGACTTGGTCAAGGTGACTTGTGCTGAGTTTCTGGGTGGTCTTGCAGATCTGTCTTTTCTTTATAAAGCACTAAGTTAAAGCATAATTATGGACAGACATCCTGGCTTCTACCTACCTGTCAGACATGTGTAGCAAGGAGCTGGAGAGACAGTGTGTGTGCGTGTGTGTATGTGAGACTGTGCTCACTTTTACCTCAAAAACAAAATAAATGAACTTCACTATGAAATAATACTATTTTTTTTTCTTTTTCCACATTAAAAGATGCACATACATACATTGACACACAGCTGCTTTTTATTTGCCAGGATCCAGACGCAGATGGCGATACAGTGTGAACTTTAACACACAGATTCCTGACATTCTTTCAGGGTGTGAGTTACTCTCCAACTCAAACTCATGCTTGGCTTCGGCTTTCTTTACTTTCTGGCCAGCAGGTCACTGTCACAGAATGAGTCTGGGTGAGCCTCTATCATACAAACAAGCTGTTATTGTCCAGTCTAGGTACAGTAACACTATTTTCCACAGCACTGCGTTGATTTAGTTCCCTTTCTGTACAGCACATAAAGCACTGGTGGAGCTGTGTCAGCTTATTTTATTGTTTATGATGGGTCTTGTAGTGGCAAGTGCATTGCCTAACGTAAAAAGAATGCTAATTAAAAGATGCAGCATGCCAGCTAGCTACTGAAATCAGTGGGCAAATTTACTGAACCCATGCAATAAAAATCTTTCTACAGTATGCCAAAAATATCTTAATGTAAGTTACAAAAACCAGCAGTAATTTTGCTATAGACAACTATATGTTGTTCAATCTATGGCTACGAGCAGTAATGATCTTTTATTATGTACTGACCACAATTATCAGCAGCAAACATAACACATGCACAAAAGAAATTGTTAGGAGATAGTAATTCTTATCTTTTTGTCCCGTGAAGACATTGCTACTACTATTAAACTACTACTAAACATCTTCTCACAAATTAAAGTAACGAGAAAATATGTATAAAACTGGAGCATACATGAAAATCTTTTTTTTTATTATTATTACACTGTTGCCCATAAAGTTGTAATAAAAACTGTTTTACCTGCTCTCGTGAAATGCTTGTGACAATGTGATTTATTCATGATAGGAAGGGTATATCTTCTCATTTTATCCAGTCAAAGCTGGTGGCTGACGTATAAATAGGAATAATAAGAGGATTTTTTGAAATCCTATTTATACATCCGCCATAATCTTTGATTAGGTGCAATGAGAAAATATACACTAGGAATGTGGGCTGCACGGTGGTGTGGCAGTTAGCACCGTGGCCTCACGGCAAGAGGGTCACTGGTTCCCTCAGCTGGGGAGGGGTTTGAACAGTGGTCTTTCTGTGAGGAGTTTGCATGTTCTCCCTGTGTATGCGTGGGTTCTCTGGGACCTCTGGCTTCCTCCCACTGTCCAAAGACATGCAGGTTAGCTTAAGTGGTTACTCTAAATTCTCCCAAGGAGAGAATGTGAGTGTGAGAGGTTGTTTGTCTCTCTGTGTTGGCCCTGAGATGGACTGGCGACCTGTCTAGGACAGGCTCCAGACCCCCGTGGCCTTTAATTGGACTAAGAAGTAGAGAGAATGAATAAAGAGAAATGCTTCTACAAACAAAGTTATTCTAATGTCATTGGCAACAGTGTATATTGAATCTTAATAAATTTAACATTTTGAGGAAAATTTTTTATCAAAAACAGAAATCATTGTGATGGTTTTGTCTTGTAATTGGTTGAGGTTGAAAACAGAAAATACTGAATACACTGTACTAGTTACAGTTATACCATCTCAAACATCTGATATCTTGTATCCAAAGAACACCTCTGCTGATTTGGTTAGCATTTATATTAATATTTTCAGAAATTTAACCCAGATTTGATTGAATTTAAAAAAAATACAGAGCAAAAATCTGGAAGAACTTGCTTCATTAGGCTCATGGTTGCTGAGGCCTGGAGTCTGTGACACCTGCTAGACTCTGTAGAGGGGAGCTAAACACTCTGGACAGCTCTCCAGCTCATCTCAAAGTAAACCCAAAGAAGCAGAAAAACATGCGCACTACCATGCAAGACTTTGAATTAAAGGGAAACTAAAGTTTGGTGAGAACCAAGTGTTGCTAGTGCTTAAAACATTATGAAATTTGACTGACTGACTCAGATTTTTATCGTGATCATATAATCGAAATTTGCACACAAAGTTGTGTAGGCACAGATGAGATTCATACTTTTCGTCTTTATGATGCTCCCTAGAGGTGAAGAATAGGTTTACTGAACATTCAGGAACTCGTACCTAAAAAAAATTTTGTTTTATTTCATGTTGAGGATTTCTTGCAACTTAAGCATTTTCTATAAGAACATGCTACCAAATCTAAATGGATCAACAGATAGATTAATTATTTCTCTGATAACAGATGATCAGCGCAATCTGTCAGTTATCTTTGCTCATTTCCTACAGCATAAATGATGTTAAAAAATAGGTTTTTGAGAAAACAGATTTTTATAAAATAGAGAATCAATGGGGAAAACAAGAAGGCAAGCCCTTTAAAATAAAATTAAAAAAAATCTGTCCATCCTTGTTTGATAAAAAAAAGAAAAAAAAAACAGTTTCAGCTATCAAACACACACACACACACACAAACACACACACACAAAAAGTTTCATAAGCCCAGCTCTGCTAATACTCAGGTGAAATTAAAGCTTCTGAGAGTATCTAAAATTTACTACACTCCATGAGAAGTTGATCTTGTTCATTTCCGGCACTGCAGTCTGTAGATGGAGCCTGTGTCTCGCCAGAAACTTTAGAGGAGAAAACCGGATTCTATCATAATCATTGTGGGTTATTTTACATAGCTTGTCAACAGACTCAGCATAAAGTCAATTAGCTTGCCACTTTGTAGGCAAATTGCTGCAGAGACAGCATTACAATCTTAAAAACAAACACACACACTGGCTGGACTTTGCCAAATACTACCTCCGCTGCAGAAGAATCAACACTATCAATACAGTTTTTAGCTTTAAGTTACACTTTCTTTACAATATTACTGGTGTGGAATCACACCACATTATAATTATGATGAAAATATGAACTATGCCAACGAGCTTAGAAATGTTCTCAGGCAGACTGATAAGAAGTAGATCATAGTTTGACTTACCATGCAAGCATAAGGGATTAGACAGTATCCTGTCACTGTACCCAGCCAGAGCTCCAGCACTTGTCTTCCTCTGGAAAAAATAAAATAATAAATGAGTTATTAGAAGGAGCTCATATGTCTGCCATCTACAACTGAAAGGACTGAGACTAAATTTCAAGCTCAGGTCATTTACCCACTTTGACTTAAAGCCAATCATGTAAAGTACCCCTTCTCCTCTTCTGTACTTCGATCTTCAATCACCCCCAAGTCATCCTGTGCCATTTTCTTCTTCTATTTTCTTTTTTTTTTTTTTGCCTTTCTTTCTCTAATAACAGGATGTCTGCTTTCTCTCTCATGGTCGCTGACCTACCAGGCAAAGGGTAGAGTAGCTTGTAGCTTTAAGTAAATCCTGTTGCCTGCATTTGTCTCAGAAGCCATGGATGAAACAATAAGTGGGGCATCTGTGCTTACACATCTGTATTCATTGAATTAGGGCAGAGTAGAAGTAAGAAGATTACTTCTAAGTGGAACATGATCAACTGTGCTGTGCCAGTGTTTTTGGTGCTGATGGGATTCAGAGAAATAAGCAACAGATGATGATGATAATTATGATGGTCTTAAAATTGAAATTTAAACTTACTTGAACAATTTGGAGTAGAAGCAACAACCTGATGACCTGATGAGTTTTTAAATCCATCACAACATCTGAGAGAAATTAAATTCATGTGCATGAAATTAGAGTGAATGATGTTTGGATAAACTATTTCCATGGCAAGTCTTGATATGTAATGTTCCCCTATCACTGCACTTATAGAGGAGAATAAACCAAAGGAAATCATGAAAACATAGAATGTTCTGGCATCTGGAAAAGACATTTAAAGAAGATATGTCTGGGATCGAATCCCTGTCCGTTCGCATCTTGACAAACTGTGTTTTTATCATTTATCACTGTGCTCATATTACATGATTGTGAGATAATGAACTCAAGTCTGGTGTTTCTTCCCTTTTATAGCCTTTACAAATCTGAGTCTCACATCTTTCAGCTTTTCTGGTAAAAACCTCTCCCCTCCCACAAATTGAGTCATTACCTGAAAAGTCCTCAAATACTGCTCCTATTCAGCTTGTTAATATGCAGCAAATGATCTCCACCCGGATTGGCTGGACTTGCTTCCTGTAATTATAAGGGAGGAAACTGGGGTGAGAGGTCATGGCTTGCTAAGTTTAGCCCTGTGGACAACCCCTCAGGCCAGTATCTACCAAGATAATGAGTGTGTTTTTTTTTATTTTTATTACATTTTTTCAGAATGGAACAATTGTGATTTAGTCTATAGGTAGATGCTTAGTTAAGTTTCAGTCTGCAGGTACGCTGGAAAAAGACAGAAGGCAGGAAGAGTGGGTGGCTTCTCCTGCACTTTAGCTGTAAGGTATTTTAATATTTTTATATTTTAATTCTTTTTTATGCCACTTTATTCTTCTGGTTTCAAACTCACAGATGTTTCTAACAGACAGGGCTGCCTTCATGGCTTGACCATAAAATGGCCTTACAAGAAGAACACACACACACTACACTTGCCTTCAGAGCTGGAGAGCCCAACACAGTAAAAGACTTGAGGCAGGAGTCCGTGGTAGACCACAAAAAGCTGCTATGCCAGGCTCCCTCACTTGGAATGCCATCCCCATCGTGTGTGTCAAAAGATGGGTGTTATTTCTGCCAGGAGGAACAGCACCAGGGCAAGAGCTGAGTGATGGTTTATTCACCCTCTCAATGTTTAATTATATCTAAACCCTCACCTTGGCTCGCCTCAATGAGCTTCTCTGTCCTGTAAAGTGTTAGACGTCTGCTGAGCAGTCATAGTCTACATCACAGACCTGGGTAAGGTGCAGCAGGTTGGATGTCATCCCCTCTGGGATCTGAGATGCTGATCAGCTGATTTCACAGTGACCAACTGCAGACCACTAAGTTTTGTGTTGTGCATTTAACTGTCAAAACATTAACATTTACTGCCTAACACCAACACACACACAGGCTGTGAAAAATCTCTGCAAAAATCTGAGTCCTGAAAAATGAACACAGTAACCAGGAAATCCAATTATCCTCAAAGACTGGCCAAATGTACATTTAGGAGCTTTTGATTTTGTCACATGATCTTCATCTGCTGGCCCACTTTACCATTCAACAAGCTGATAATTCAATTTTGGGGTCAACAAGAACATTAAGCTCTTAAAGCATTCACAGTACCTTTAATCCTTTACTATGTTTGAACAGTTGCAAATGTGCAGCATGTGGGGATGAAGACGATGAAAATGGTACAACCAAATAACATTAACGTTACTCCACTTTTGAACAGAAACAAAAAAATCTATAAGAATTTAAGAATAGCTCAAGCACTTTTGTTTGATCTTAGAGTAATCTTCATCATTTCAAAGATTTCAGTCAGTAGCGCAATAATCAAATCACTGATATGAATCAATTATCATCTTTATCTTAATACAACTCACGCGACAGATCACACATTAAGATGTAGTGCACGGTGATAACAGCACCAATTACTGATAAGCATCATAGCCATCATCATAGTCATCATCATCACCATCATCAGACTCAGGAACACAGTCTGGAGTCCCGCTGATCGGCTGCAGCTGCCACCAGCGGTTCAAGCACTGAATTCTAATGAACAGCAGCACGGACAACAAACTCCGGAGGCTTCAGCTTTTACTGGCGGAAGCTTGATCATCAACCACAAGAGTGCTGCTCAAGTCTCCTTACCGTCTCCTTTTCGCCTTAACAGCAGCCCAGCGACATTCCTGGCTGCGCTGATTTGAACTGTTTTGCGGTTTCTTCTTATTTGTGCGCCTCTCTTTTCTTGCGGCAGTTTTCCAAGTGCAGACTACCACGGGTTATAATCTCGTGTCGTCGTCCCCCCCGCGCGCACAGCTCCCACCTCCGACGTCTTCAAGAAGTGCACGTTAACAAACTCAGCTCATGTGAAGGTTACGCAATGTTGTTTTTAGGAACACATACGATGTCTTGATTGTGTGACGGTACATAGCGAAGTGGAATAGATTTATTAGAGCAGGAAAACTGACAAAGTGTTTCTCACATCGCAAATGGAGATGCTTTCCCACTTTCCAGCAGGTTTTTTTATATTTACAGATACATTTCCTTTGTTTCTGCAATGAAAGCGGAATAAAACAGCAACTACACAAACTTTTTAAGACAGAAAAACTGTTTCAGTTCATGCAAGTATATATTAAAATTTTTGTTTATTGATCAAATAATCCAATACAAGATGCAAACAAGTCCTAATGAGACATGGCAAAGTTAGAGTGGAGAGTTAAGGTCCTAAAACTGAGAAACTTTAACCTAAAATGTTTAAAATGCATTTTAATGACAGAAACTTGCTGATAAAGTTTCATGTGGCTGAGGCTAACCTGAAGTAGAAGTTACAACTACAGTATTTGATGTTCCTGGTCTTTACAGAGCCCTTGCAAAAATGTTCTATTAACAATAAAACAAGACCTGCACAGTGTATTTGCACAATTCTAACTGCTGCTTCCATTTAGAGGTGACGATTAAATACCATGCAAGTTTAATAAAAAAAAAATATGATACCAGCAATAACATTTCCCAATTTTATTTCTAGAACATGTTAAACACATGATCCCAGCTTACAAATAAATATTTATTTGTTCTTAAAGTTAAATAATCCTGATTTCTAAAGGTTGCACTGGCTTTCATAATGCATGGCATAGCTTTCCACATCCAAAATATTTTCTAGTATGTGACCCCCATTGGGCTCAGTAGGTCACTGCAGCAAACTCCATCATGATGAACACAAATGTCTCATCAAGAGCTCAACACCTCTAGCATAATTACAAACCCCAGACCCAAGCACTTAAATATCTACTTTGAAATACTAACAGTGCACCGAAATGTTCTAATAATAGCATATCCAGCTACAAAGTGATATGAAATAATAAGAAATAAGGAGAGCAAACTTGCAAAGTACTATAAGAAAAATAAAGCTTACAGTGGAATCTTTCAACATCCATTATTATCCCAAAATACATTATTTTAGCAAGCCAGGTCATTTTAGTTAAAAAAAAAAAGAAAAAGATCTGAATAAAATTCCTGCAAACTGACACTGTTTTCCTCTTTTCTTTATGTCAGTAAGGTCAGATGTTGACAGTGTGGGCGTGTTTCTTGCACAAAGGCTTGTCCTTTTTGGAGAAGAAAGACTGACCTTCCAGACTAGCAGAGCACACCTGTGGAGAGAGCAAAACAACAAAAAAGGAGTGTTGTTATTCACACAGTATTTGTAGTATTTACTAATTTGTTGCTGTGTTCTCATGGACCTACCGCACACACAAAACAGGTGTCGTGCCAAGTGAATCCAAGAGCCTCCAGGAACTTGTCCCCTGCCTCGATGGGGAAGTCACAGCCGTGGCAATTAGTCCCAAACATGGTATAGTAGTCTGTGTGATTAATGTATAAACAAAATGTTAGTCTAAAAAAGTTTTATTTACAATGTAGTGCTTAGATGTGGCTTCTTTCTTCTGCACCTTTTTCACAGTATGGTTGTCCATCCTCCATGTGAAACATGTTGCCTCTGATTGGCTGTTGGCAGGCTACACAGACAAAACAGGACACATGCCAGGTCTGTTTCAGGGCGTTCATGACTTCCTGCAGGGAAAATGGAAAAATGCCACAGTTTTTATGTTAGTCCTGTTTCACATTGTCCTAATATAGCCAATGGGCTTCTTAAAATTATTTGAATAAAGTTAGAATAGCTGTATCAATAGATTACAGTCTGTCACCATAGCTTCATTTGTACAATATAAAACTTAAGATTGATCTTGTTTTATCTATAGTACCAGTCAAAAACAGACAATAACATAAATAATGCTGTAGTTTGGGGCATGTAAACTCAAATGCAGGATGAAATATTAAACAGTCTGCATTATTTTTATGTTTTTATGTAAAAAAGTAAAAAAAAAAAAAAACATAATAAGTTTTCATTGAAAGCGGACAAAAGAAGAGTAAATATCTCAGATTTTTTAACCCACCCCAAGAATCTTCTCCTGGCAACGGGCACAGGTAGGAGCAAAGAACTGCTCATAGCAGCGCACGCAGTACACCTGGTCCTTCTCCTCCACAAACCCACGATCTGCCAGGGAGGAGTGGCAGTGAGCACAGTTGAATTCCTCGGGGTGCCATGACATGCCCATGGCCACGAGGAATGGGCCCCTTTTGAGAACAGGTGGGGGATAAGAGGCTAATCAGACATAAAGCTGTAGACAGACTTACACTCACTGAGCTGTGTTATTAGTAAACCATGTGTTATTGCTCCAAAGCCTTGACTGTCAATACAGTCTTTCTATCGTACCTGATGACGTTGCTGCATTTGCAGCACATCGGGGTGCGTGTACCAGCTGGGATGTGCTCAGCCCTCTGCACCAGAGAGTTGAGGTCCTCTGGATGTGGCTGTGGAGTGGGGAGGTCTGGTCCTTTTGGAGCAACACCTCCAACTTTTCCAAATGAAGGACCTGCTCCAACTTTATGAAGACCTGAAGCAGATGAGTTATGGGTCAGTATACGACTGGAAAATAGCTGGCAAAGCAAGAGCACTGAACATGAGTACAGGTATGAGCTCATGATTGATTCTGACTAAATAATAAAATGCTCTGTAAAGAATTCTCTTTACCCATTAATTAGAAATTTCTCAGCATTGCTGGAAAAGAAGAGTACAAGTTAGTTTTGTCTGATTATAAACATGACAGTTCTGTATTGGAGGGTTTACACCCCCGCCCCCCCATTTCTCAAGTAAGAAGTTGTTCCAACAAATTTTAAGACACCTGGAAAAATAACCCTCCTCCTCTCATGTCAAAATATTTGGAAAGGATGCACAGTTTTTTCGTCTCTCTCTCTTAAAGCAAAGAAGGTTCGCTCAAGAATATTATGCTTGGAACTGAGATTTACTGAGTTAAAAATGTAAAACCATTATATGCACTGGTACTTTATTCATATTTATCTACACGATTCTGTGATGTCACAACTAGTCAAGATCATAACTGTAGTCAAATACAGAGGCTACACAAAAGTCCTACAAGGCTCCCTTACTCATTTTCATGACTATACATATTTCATCCAACTGAATTAGTGAAGATGTGAGAAATTAAACCATTGAATCAAATGTTGTGTTGCATCGGTGGTAATAAGTTAATTAGGATGATATAGGAAATTAGATGTAATTAAATTAAATTTAATTAAATCAGTGTAAATGTTTGGATAAAATGGGAGTTTAAATGCAACTAATGTTAATCACTGGAGGACAAAAGTGTTAATTATTTTATAAAAGGTGAAAAAAAGTAGATATCGGTCTTTGTAAAAAACTGAAAATACTTTCACATGAGCTTAAAACTTTAGTCTTTAAATGAGCTGGATGCTGAATTCGGCAAATGACTAATTAATGGGCAAAATAACTGTATGGGTAGTACATTCCATTTAATCAGCCCTCTTCCACGTGGCCACTCTGAGATACGAGCCTGTTTACTTGAACACAAGTGTGTGCTAATCTGATAAATAACAGCCGACAGAGAGCTACTGTGTCCTCTGCTGCTTCCTCCTGGTGGCAAAGTTTTAACAGCCAATTCTTGAGGAAATTATGCTCAGGCAAATAGCGCATCTGATATCGTGTGATTTTTTTTTTTGTTTTTTTTTATTATTTATTTGTAATAGTAGTAATGCTTATAATAACCCCTGACCAGCTCCTTTCAGCAAATATTAATGTTGATCAATTCAAGGTTTCATGGCAGGGATTGCTGAATTTAATGAGTAGCTTTCACACAAAATAAAATCCATAATTCTGAATTTAACAATCTTTTTAACACACGGGATCTTGGGAAAAACCAATAATTTAAGCTCATAAGCGAATACCTCTAGTTTTTATAGAACCCATAATATTAAATGACTTAGTGTAGGGTATTAAACCTGCTATAAATGTTCTAGCTTAGCAGCAGGAATTTAGAAGAATGGGGTTGCCCTCTGTAGGCTAAAATAAGCAACAACACATAATAAACTGTCCTGGAAGAGGCAAACCATGATGATTTAAGTGGCAATAAAGAACAAAGGTAGATGCAGAGCAGGAGAGGATTCCTACACATTATATGTTACTTTACCTGATTGACCTTTAGGTAGGAAGAGGGCTTTGTTCTGGGCTGCAGGGGTCTTAAATGTGGATGCAGGGGCAACATTCCCATTCCTGGGTGCTGCTGCAGATTTGGAATATGTCTTTGCTGCAGGTGATGTGTGCAATGTGGGAATGGGTTTGTCAGCTGGTTCACTAGGAAATAGATACACATCATATAAATCACAACACACACGGCAAAAACATGCAAGGACACTTTAATATATGTTAATGCCTCTTTTTATTACTACTAATACAATATGAAGCTTTATAAACTTGATTCTCTCACCACTTGTGTTTCAGTTGCAACAGATCTGTTAATAATAATAAAATCCACAAGTGGCAAAGTGTAACAAATTAAATTAAATCTCAATATAAACTGGGTCATCTGACCTGCAGCTTGGCTCTTCCAATGCAAACACCTCACCAACAGACAACATAATTATGGAGTGTTTTTGTACAAGGATATGGGCCGCCCAGTCTCCATATGTCTCCACAAATAATGGCAGAAGAAGGGAATTACAGCTTTTTGCTGTATAAGTAACTCCTCCTTGGATAAATTCTTTCATACTCAACTTTAACACCGGTAAAATCAAATGTTGTAATTTTACTGGGCTTATAAAGTGGTTATTGCTTTAATCCTACTGAAACACTAACTACAAAACACACTATGATGCAGCAGGGGCCAGTTTTGTCCTGGTGGCACAAAATCTCCAGTCACTGCATTTCAAGAGGAAACATGGAGTGGAAGTCTTTCTAGTCTACACCTTGTAAGCTTCCATATCTTTTCTTTCCAACTGGACCTTCTAAATATATATCTTAATATCTTTTTATTTAGAAGTAGCCTTGATGTTACTTGAGCTTGAGCTGTTAACCTTTGCAGATTTAGCTTATTTTGATCCTGTCTTATGGGATTTCTTTCATTAATCCTGCCTGTTATGTGTTTCTGTTTGAATAACTGGTAAACGATCAAACTGATTCAAAGTAGATGACTATTTGAACAATGAAAGTAGTCTTTTTAATCACTTCTGTTCACAAAACAGGATAAAAGATGAAGAAAACAAAAAGGAAACCAAGAATAAAAGAAAAAGAAAAAACATAAAAGCAGTAATGAAAATAAGTTTATTGAAGCAAAGAAATGAAAAGCTGACAAATGGAAATGCTTTGGTTAATGTAGAAAATAAAAGAGAAAGACAAAGACATGCTCAGAAAAATAAAGAATAAGGTGACAGAGAAAACATGAAGACTACAGAACTGCAACTAAAAAATTCATTTATGCTGTTTGTTTGTACACATCATGCACCACATTTAAATGAAATAATTACACATTAACAAATAAAATGTACCTAACAACAATGTGGGCGTCAAGGTTTGTTTTCTGGTCATTTGGAGTTGGACGGTCAACAGCATGTTTAATTCTCCAGATTATAACAGTAATTTTGCAAGTATACAAAATAAAGCTTAAGTTCATTATGTTGAAAATGAAATACATTAGACATAAACCATTCTTAACTACACATTTAGCACTCGAGCTGAAACGTCATGATGCCAGTCTCTCAGCTTGTTGTACTTGTGTCCTATAACTTCTGGATCCAACTTGTTCACTCTGATTTGCCCCATAAGACGAGAGAAGTGAAATGAAAAAAAGAAAAGGGAGACAGTTGGACAGTTATGGTAGGAGAAAACAAGAGAAACAAAGATAAAGGGAAAATAGAAAAATCATAGAAAATGCAAAGAAGCTTTCTTTCAGTAAGGTACATGTGTAATATCTCTCCCTTTCAGAGAATCAACACAAACAAATCTCACAAACACAAAGAAAGCAGGAATGTCCTTCTGGCAGGACTGACGTTAACCACATTACCGCTTAATAACCCACAGCTTCTAGTGAATGACACACTAGTCGGCTGACGATCTGGTACGAAGGCCAATCTGTTTAACTGGCAATTAAATAAACTTTAAATTGAAGTAGTATGGCAATGACTCCAATGCTGTCTCTACTCAGCCACCTCCCTCTGATTAAAGAGTTAACCATGATATTGTACAAGAATCAAATCAGGAAATTTGAGCTTAACTGTGAATCCCAGGCCCTTTTGAGAAAACCTTTAAAGGCCGATGCTGCGTATGAAACCCATATTATTGAGAAATGGTCATAATTATTTGCTTGCTGCAAATATAATAAAATGCATACAATCAAAAGACTGAGATGGCCTTACAGCATACACAAACCCATAGTAAATTAATTTATATTAGAAAACCATCAACCACTTACTTCTTTCCATTATTCTCTGGAATTTGGTCTGTAACAGGAAAAACAAAGACACCAATTAGAATATAAAAAATGCAGAATATATGATCAGTGAGAATGTGGCCTGACAGGCTGCTGGTCTTATTTTATGAGATTAAAAGCTTAAAAAGAAAAGTTAAACACTGACTGGACGTCCAGGTTCATTCTTGGTGTTCATTGCTGCAGAAACACCAAGCAGACTCAATATTTGTTTAATTAATGCCCTATGTTTTATATTTGATGCATACAGTTTCTAAGACCTTGTGCTTCACTTTATGGGAAAAGGTAATGCTCAAAGTCCGATTGTACGCTTGTCTTCTACCCCCTGGTGGACACGTTTTAGACTACAAAAATTTTAACATCACAGCAAATATACAAAAAAAAAAAAAAAAAAGAAAAAATATATATTTACATTTTGTTAAAGGGACAAATAAAGACTTAATTTTAAAACAATTTTAACTTTCTCTTCACTTTCTCCTCATGTTTTCTTTGGTTGGGCTTTATAGGGTTAAAGCATATTTAATAATTTGCAAGTGTTTATTTAGAGAACAGAAGAAAAAATATAGATTTCTTATCTCACTTCCTTTCCTTTCCTTTCATTTCACTTCATCATACAAAGAAACTAAAAACCACTATATGAGTAACAACTTTGATAGACAGATTACGAAACATAAAAAATAAATTATTTACTGAAAGGTTTTACATAAAATACAATCTAAAGATAAATATTAATATTGATTTAAAACATTTAAATGAACTGAAAACTAAATTATACTAATTCTTTAAATAATACCCAGCTAAGTTTAGTAAACATAGGAAGGTAACATGTTTCTAGAGCATGTTACAATTTTCTTGAAATCCAACATGATCACAGAGTTGTATACTCACCGTTCTCAGTGCCAGTGAGCTGGGCCAGGATACGGAAGGAGCGAGACTGAGAGGTGCCCGTGCGTGGGTGCCAGTCCTCCGTGTCCTCAATCAGGCGCTTCTTGCTGGCATCACTTAATGGGGACGCGTTACTCTCAAGCTCCACAACAGGTTTCCTATACAACCAGAACAACCATGAAAATAAATAAATGGCACTAGAAGACATTTGTACCTTTAGCATGCATCAAGGAGCTCATTGGGTATTACTGAAGTAATTATTTAAGTATAACTGTATAAAAACTAGATTTTGACCACAGGATTATAATGTTTAATTCAAACAAATGCTCACAAGTCCACCCTTGCTAACAAGTGCCACTGCAAGCAAAACACACAGTGCACATAACTGATATAAGTTGTGCAAAAAAGTGCTCTTCACATGATACAAATCACTTAAAAAGGTGCAGCTTGTACACAATGTGACCTATGGTTATCAGATTTTATTATTTTACCTCCTAGGTTTAGCTGGAGGAGGAGTTCTGCAGATGCGCAATGAGAATGTTGCGAAGGAAAATGCACAAAGAGAGAAACCCAAATTTAAAGTTAAATTAGTTGGCAAAAACACTGTGATAGTGTATTGTTTTGATCTTGACTTACTTAAGAATTTTCTCTGGCTCACTATTAGAGGGGGAAGCCACAGAGTAAAAGTTAGCCAGGTAAAAAAAAAAAAGCACTTTAAAAAGTCAGACCATTTTACCAGTTAAATTGGGTTGATCAATAACAGTGAGCAAGCGTAAAAGATGGAGAATAAATGTACTAAAATGACGTAGTTAAGTAAATCAGCTGCACACTAGCATTAGTGAGTGTTGCACCACAAGATGGGAGTAATGAGCTTTCTCAACATGCCATCTTTTCTTCCAAAAACAAATCTGAGCGAGTTTTAAAATACAATAATATTTATTCTGAATGTCAACATGCACAGTTCAGTGTCTACGTGTTGTCCCACACCGTGAGTCAGTTTAGGAAGTATGTGCAATTTGTTTCATTGTGCCTGAGTGTTTGTGTCAGGCTATTCTTAGCTTAAAAAAAATATACTGGCATTGATTTTTACTGGCCTTAAATAAACATACTGACACTGGTAGCAGATAAGCCAGACAGATGCAAAGCCGAGCAGCGTTACAGTAAGAAGTGTGACAGTGTTGACAGGCCTGGTAGCTCTGGGTATAAACACAGAACCAGCTAGCATAAATGCACCTGAGAGAATGAATGAACGCCATGAGCTGACCCCACTGGGTGTCCTGTGCTGTTCCAGGAGCTGATTATTTGCAGGATTGTTTGGACCTTAAAATAAGTCATGTAAGTTGGTAAACAGGAAAATGAGGCTTGTGAGGGTTAGCAGAAAGAAGGTGTAAGCATGCCTTTGGTAATCATAAACCAGAGAAACGTGGAGGCTACAGTCACATTCCACGTGGTTAGACGGCTACTGCAGCAGTCATTTTATCACTCATGAAACTAACTTGGTGTTTGTCTCTTCCTCCTCCTGTGAGCAAAGAAAGGGTACATGGAAAAAAAAATGAAGCCAAAAAGGAGAATAAATGGTGCAGTTGGAGAAAACAAGCACAGTCCAAAAAACCCCTTCTGAGAGAATGTGCACAAAGAAAAACACAGAAACCACAAAAAGAAGGCATGGAGGTCAGAACACAAAACACACACACATGCTTTCACAAATACACTCCAGAAATCTATTGTTTCAGACAAAAGAGAGACAGAGGAAATGAAAAAGAAATGGATCTAACATTACTTTATAAAACTTTTTTTTTTAATCATAAAGTTTTTTTTTTGTTTTGTTTGTTTTTTGTTTTACAAGCTATGAGACCAAAACCAGAAAATGATCTAAAATAACCCCAAACAAACCGCTGTCACAGCTACAGTTTGCAAGGTTTACAGCAGAGTGAGTTAAATTAAATATATTTGTGTGTTAAAAGAGTTGACTAAACCATTGGTGATTCAAAGCCAAGAAATCTTTAGCTTGATCTTAATTGCCTTTACTTTTCGATGACAGAAAAGAGAAATGAGTGTTAATGTACTTAATATTACTGTAGCTGTTAACAGTGAGCTAAACAGAGAGCCAAAAGTCTGCTGATGAAGCTGATCCATCTCCCTTTGCTGTGTTGTTATTGCTGAAATGATCATGAAATTTCTGCTGACAATTAACTATCATACAAATAATTGTGATGCCTTTAGTAATTGCATTTTAGTGTCATCAGCTTTTTTTTCTTCCATGCTCTAAAGCAAATCTGACATAGAGCGCCTCATGTCTGCTTCAAGTTATGGGTTCTGTTTCTTCACTTGGCTTGAAACCAACATGTATCTAAAGCGATGCTGTGCATTTCAATCTATGATGGTTAAAAAAAAAGATTTCTCATTGAAATGCAAGTGGTTGAGCATGAAAAGTGAAGTACTTTGTGATAAACAGTTGGTGTCTTTAGCGAAGTCAAGTTGTGAAATACTAGAAAGAAATTGTAAAGGACATCTGTCTTAATTTGAAATATTTCTTGTTACATGCATGAATGGAAACTATTCTAGCAATTATACAAAAATTATCAAAATTACCTCAAGTACTTGTAATCAAAGATAATGTACTAATTTAAACACAACGATCTGTCCCTGGTTTCTAAAAGCACGGGGCTGCTGGGATTTGGGATAATTAGAAACAAATGTTACACCAGGAGTTATTTTTGAACAGTGTGTTCGAGCAATGTCAATTACAGATATGAAGGCAGTGTCATCAGATACTATTTTTTCTTGATTCTACTCCCTCTTAAGCTGCTCTAAACAACACTTAAACTAAAATAAAAATACTAATTTAAAATATAAAAAAGGCACAGACTTTCCTTCTATGCAGCTGAATGAAAACAGATGATGCCCTGTTTTGCTATTTGCTTATTAAATAAGATACATATTTTGAGGTAAGTACAGTAATGGGGCACGAGGTAATGAGAAGATCAGAACAGGATATCTAATTTTCTTTAAAGCATTCTTTCAGACAGGCTGAACCACAAAAATGCCCACTAGTCTGCAGCCGTTGTGAGCTACAACTTCTGGACTTGTTGATTAATGCAAATGATGCACTTTAAATTATTGATAATGTTTCTTTAGGAAAAAGGCATAATACAAGTAAAAACATGTGACACCTTGGATGGATGAGTGTTACCTACCCATTAACATGCTCTGTGAGCCCCTGGCTCTCCAAAAGACCTCGCCTCTGTCCCATAGCCACCTCACAAGCATTGGCATTGGAGTATAGGTTGATAGGAGTGTTATACACAGAGGACTGTGGGACATTAGGTTGGGAGGAGGGGGCTGTTACTCTGGCTGGAGAGGAGGAGTTAGATGAGGAAGAAGAGGCAGACGGGGAGGTAAAGGCAGAGCGACCTGGGCTGGTTTTGGGAAGTGAATTTGCAGGAGCTGAATCCGGGGCAGTGAGGGTTGACTTCAGCAGAAACGGAGGCTGCGGTGGCTGAGAGGGGGCAGCTGGTGTGAAAGCCGACGACTCGGAGGGAATAGAGGCAACTTTGGGAGCACCAGGGGAGGACGAAGCCCAAACCCCACCGCTGACCCCCCCAAATGGCCGAGCTGTCTTGTTGTATGCAGGACTGGGCTGATTTAATGGCTTGGTGTATGTGTTGCTTGGCACGGTGTGAGTGATTGGCACAGGCTTAATGATCTCTTGAGGTTCATCCTGGATGAATGTGAAGACAAACAACATGCACAAACTGCAAATCCACAAAAAAAAAAAAAAAACTCATGCATGTGACCCAGCATTCCCACCAGCACAACACAACCACATAAAAAAATGGTGTTCTCACGCTGCTGTATGAATGAAAGCTTTGCCTTTGCCAAATAAGTTATAAAGGTGCTGTCATTACATCATCTCAGAAGGGGACAATTAGCATGCTATAAACCTCTATAATTATCAACAAACAGAGTTCACTTGTACTCAAACTGCAGTTATAAATGAACATTTTACTTCATACCTTGTGCACTCCATCATTAGAGACAGTGGTTGGTCTGTGAAGACAGAAAGAGGATTATATAACCATCTGCTCATATAACACGTTTACATTTATTTAACATTTAGCAAATAGAACCTTAATAAAGTAAACTTCAGTTTATGGTTCAAACATAGTTTAAATAGCTTTAAAACACATAAAGGATGGCGTTTACCTATTTTTTTTATTTATTTTTGTTCTTCTTCAACCAGTCTGCCTGCTTTCTATTATAGCTTCTCCTAGAGGTTTAATAAAGTACAGCTACACAGTGTAAATGTGTAAACAAATGCCCTCCTACCAGCACACAAATTTCAGTTTGGAATATTTCTTATTCCCAAAGATGAATCATAAGTTCACGTTTTTTGTCAAAGTTCATAACCTATACTGTATAGGTAAAGATAAATGGACTCTGAACAGCAAAAAGTGGAATATGTAAAATAAAACTGCACAATGTGTAATAAACAGATGCAACACCCTGCCTGTGCTCCGGGGGTCTTGGCACTAGCACACGGAGCCTACAGTAAAACCAGGAAGCCTGATTCAGCTGTATTAACACAAACTCTGTCCATGTTACACATTTCTGTGAGGTTTTGGATTGTTTTTTTCCTGTGTCTACTGAGGAACGATCAGAGAAAAAAAAATTAATGTTCGGAACAATCTCTTATTGAGGAGCTGCCCCGACATCAGTCTATTAATGTTACACATTTCTACAATGTTGAGGGTGTTTTTATTTGTACCTTAAAAAAACAATCAGAGATTACAGTTTAATTCATACGCTTTGCTACAATCTGAGCAATGACTGAAAAGTACGACAAGAGCTTTACAGGGCTGAACCTTATTTAGCCCTGGTTCATGAGGTGGGAATGGACAAGTGTCAGGAAAAGACCGCCTAAAAGACCCTGGTTCCTGAAAAAGGTTAGAATGTACTAAATTTCTCAGTGTTCAGGCTCTAAAAATTTAGATGATTAATAATAATAATAACATGTGATCTGTAAATAGGGTGCTAAAACATGCTAAACTGCGCAGTGTGTGTGGAAACACCATACAGTGCATCCATGCCTAGACTAGTACTGGAGTGCAGCAAACAACTGATTTACACTTATGACTGAAGCAGCTGCCACAGTTTTAGTTCCTGTGGGAGACGAGAGCAGCCTGCTTGTCTCTTCTTCTTTCTTATCAGTCTCTTGAGATGTTCTGGAAACTGAAGAATATGCAACAAACCTTTCATCCCCCTTTTGTTTTATTCTTGATACTCTCGAGTGCTGTCTATCAAAATATTACAATTCAAAAAGCTTTTGTAGTTTTCATTATATATCAATACATTGAAATATTACCATTACCACTACATAAAACCCTTCATGTCAAACTATAAATCTCTGTGATGCAACTTAAAAGTCTTAAAATTCTTTGCTAGTGAAGCATTAAAACTTAAATGCAGACAGAATACAATGTGTGAACACACAGATAATGTGTCCCTCATTACTCATAAAAACTAAATGGAACAAAAGCAAAAAACATACACTGAGTCAGAAAGGCTGATTCCGGACCAACCACTACAGTATGTCTCCTGACTCCCTTCCTGTCTCTGCCCTCTACCATATCAGGACAACAGTCAACAAACTCACACATTTCCTTTCTGACTGAGCTGAAGCGTATAACTGTACTTAGAAGCAGGTTGTTAAACAGCCCCACCCTGCAGTCAGCTGCATACGTCATCCCAGTTTTCCATTTAACAGCTAATATACAGTTTGCTTATTTTCCAATGAGCTACTCCTATGTATTATTATCATTTCTTATGGAGAAACGGCACACAGTGCCAGAGAAAGCTGCAAAAGTTCTAAAGATCAAACAGCACAACCCATTTTAAACAGAACTACATCTATAATGGAGCAGTATGCATCTGCTATCAGTGTCCCAGACTGGGACGACTGGGCGGATTCATTCTCTGTCTGTCTTTTCCCAAAGCAAACTGAACAAACACTTGCCAGGGTGGTCCCCTGAACATCTGCTCAGCTCAGACCCTGTGCTGTCCTGCTGGCTGCGTTGCCTGACTGACTTTTCCCTTGTTATCAGAAAAACACTCTGGCATTTGGTGTTTTAATAGAAGTATTGGTTCATCTTGATGTAAATGGATATTACTATGAGGTTAACTGTTTTTTGTGCTGAATGATGGCTTTAATGACAAGTGTAGTTTTACCTTTCACTTTGGAGCTAAAACTTCTCTAGAAACATCCCTTTATTATGCTTTTAAAATATGTGACTCAGTAGTAATGACAAAAACAATGACTGAACAGGACTAAACATATAGAGGGGTTCTTGCATTATACATGATCAGTCCACAAACTTGAGTATGCAAGTCCATCTGTCTATGAACAGTATGTAAAATGGTTCCTCTTGAAGGAAGAAAATAATGTTTTACACTTAACTGTGCTGCCACTGAGCACTAAAATTCATTTTTGGCTAATGCTAAATAAACTCTGCTACAATTGCAAAATCAAAGGCTGTTCTCATCTCCAAATTATTTGAGGTGTGCCATACTGATTAATCTTGCTCCAGGTAAAGAACTAGTCTCAGTCTGAACATGCCTGTTCCTCTCTACTGATCTAATCAGGATGTCTCGCTTTATTAGATCACAGAGGCAGATGGTCTGTGGATCACATTTATAAACTATGTACTCAAATAAAAGCTACCAAATGAGTGCTAGATTGAAATAAACATTAGACCGACTTGACAGCCAAATACTGTGATAGTAAAAGTGTTAAAGAGCATGGTTTTCATCAACACAAACGTCTCCATGTACCCTCCCTGTCTCATGCACACACAGATACACAGTTCAAGTATAAGAAAATGAGGAGGTTAACAGGAGGAGTAAGCCTGAGGGCAAATCACACTGACGCATTTCCACCCTGCCCGTCTCTCTGAGGGCCAAGAGAAACAGTCTGGTAAATGGCATTTGACTGAATGATGGAAAGGCTAATAGACAGCTTTTTCAGCATACACTCATGCCTTACCAGCTTTCATATATATATATAATTTTTTTTTTCAGCATAAAAAAAGGAAAAACCGCTCACATATAAGGACTCTTTCATTTTTCCTACATTCATTTCAGGCGCAGTTGAAGATGTAAAACATTACAGATTGTGGAAAAATTAAACATGTTTAAATGATCTGTAGTAACCCTGTGACTCCCAGCATCAGTCTGTCTTTCATTTTAATGCTTGGTTACAGTTTTGGCAACTTCGATTAACTCAAAGTAGGCTGGTATTCAGAATCTGACACAGATATTTTAAGTTAGGGGACAGGGCTAAGTACATGATATTCACATTCTGATATTATTTCAAAATCTTGCCAAGATGCTTAAAGGATTCCTGGAAAATGCAACACGAAAAGGAAGAAAAACCTGAAAAAACAACACTGGAAAGCAAAAGATAACTCCAGCAGAAGGATATTAAAATAGTTGTGGTAAAAAAAACAAAACAAAAAAAAAAAAAAAACACCATAGATATGCCTATTCTTTCATTGGAAAAAAAATTTGAACAGAAGGTTTCAAGGCACAGTTAAAGTTTTACAACTGTGGCAGTGCTAACTACACCAAAGTAAACGCTAATCAGTTTGTTACCAGACTGCTGCTGCTGTCAGTTGCCTAGATACCTCACCAACATGGCCATCACCCTGTGAGTATGTTTGCCGTTTGTGTTTGCACATCAAGCATTACCCCGTGCACTCGTCTACATCAGCAGTCACATGCGTTCTACTGACAGAAGGCATCCATGCCATCAATTTCCATGTGCCTCTGTATAAATAGTTCTGCTCTTCACTGTGAGAATGACTCTTTTCATGTGAGCTTTTCCCAGAAAATGAATGAATAAAAAGCTAACTGAAAGTGCCAAACAAGATATATTTAGGTTTGAATTAAAATACATTTCGCAGCACAAGTTGGAGCAACAAGAAGACTGAGAGGAGTTCCCTTGAGGCTCTATCACTGCAACCACAACAGAATAAACTACCCTGTAGTTTATATATTTCTCAAACACAAGTCCAAGTAATGTAAAAAGCCCCCATCCTCTTTTTAATTTGTCTTCCGACCACCACACCACATCTGGCTAGGGGAGCCAAGATTCAGTGGGAGTCTGGGCTCTATTGGATTGTCCTCTACTTCACCCTGTAAGCCATAGCTTGTTGGGTGAAGAGTTGTTGTGGTTATATATGAACATGTCTGCAGATTGAATCCAGAACACCCTAGCAGTTGAAGGTTTAAGATTTAGTAAAACAAATCTTAAGTTATGCAATCAACGGAGATAAAAATATACAAAAGAGAAATTTTAACTGTGACATGTTGATGTAAGTGGTTTTCATTAATCATGTAGTATTTTCTTCTGAGCTCATAAAAGGAAAAAAAATTAAGCTTTACATCAAATAAACATATTAGTATTTTCCATGATCTTCATAACAACAAAAATAAATAAATAAAAACAAATAACAAACTGACCTGGATCATTTTTGAGGTTTAGGAGCCAGAGGCACCAACAGCCTCTTGAACATGGTGTTTCATGGGACTGCTACATATTTTAATGCACATAAATAAACCTAAATTATGGTGGTTTCCTAAGGCTGCTTCCCACAAGCTCCTGGTGACATTAAGCGGCTCAGCAACATTTCCATGATATTAGAACAAAAAACTTTCATAAAATTAACTGAAAGATCCAGCTCATAGCAACAGCACGACCATGTTAACAAATAAAAACTCTCAAATTTAAACTTTTATTAAACCAGTCTGGTCTGTTCATGAAAACAACAAGAAGTATTCATGCACAAACCTATATTAGATCCAGCCTAATCACATATTAGGCTGGATCTAACAATGCTAGATACCAGACCATGCAAATTCAGACTCAACATGATATATGTTATGATTTACTATAAAGTCTGGATGACTGACTGGATAAGGAGGGCACTTCTACAGTTCATTTCCTTACCTTCACACTGGAAAATTAAGTGTAAGTGTATATGTGTATTAGGTGTATATTTTTTTCTTGTTTTTTTTTTTTTTTTTTTTTTTTTTTTTTGGTTTTTTTTTTTTGACTATGTGCAAACATTTTGTGTGTTACTATTAAATTCTGAGCTGGATGCCTTTTTTTTAATTTTGCAAAAGTAAATTGTAAATTTAGTGTGTTATTGTTTTAAATTAGCAGCACAACAGCTATTATCTTTGTCAGACTCCAATATTTGCAGAAGATTGCATATTACAGAACATCTGACGATGACTGAAACTCATTTAAACATCACCAGTCATAATAAATGTAGAACTGGACAGTGTTTCTTTTCAGTCGCATGTTTTCACACTCTTCATCCAGATGGTTTAGATCTTCAAAGTGTCTTTTTAAGGGACTACTTGAAGAATGTAAACTATGATAAAGTGACATAATGGGACAAAACTGTAGTCCCATAAATCTTCTCACAGAACTCTTGTAATGTTTTGACGTGAGCTGTGTTATCAGGGTTCATCAAAATCATAAATCAAATCTTGGGACAAGGATGGGAAAAAGTGGTGCTTAACAGAGGAAATTCCTTAAGGCTTGTACTTGTTTTGCTTCATTCTTAATGCTTTTGGTTTGGGTTTTTGGGTTTGGGGTATTTTAGAAAATAACTGCATAAAAAAAATCATGTTTGGAAATATTAGTACTTATTTCTTGGTTATATATATTTTTCAGATATTTCTTTCAAAAGAAGCATGTCTCTTTTTAATATTTTTTTTTATCAAAACAAATTGTGTCTTTTAACCAATGAATCAGATTTTTTCCACCTCAACTGGAAATCCAAATAATAAGCCAAGCACACCACAAATTTTGTATTGTGTTTTGACACTCCATGCATCACTAAGTAAGATAAACAAAACAAACACTCCACAAACCAGTCTCTAAAAAATGAAGCCATAAACAAAACAGCCTACAATCACACACTATTTGCAAAAAGAATACCTTTGTTGTTTGGTGTGTGATTTTTCTTCCCTGTAGTTTACATGTATTATGAGACCAAAATGTTTGATGTTTCCCTGTGTGTCCATTACCCACACCAGATTATATACAGTGGTGGGACAGGACTATTTTCAGATGGTTTTCCCACGATTAAAGCACAGAGACTCCTTTCTCCTTTGATGTGGTGATGGAATGACAGGACAAGCAAACCAGACTTTGAGTTTTGCTGTCAACATGTTTTACAGCTTTAGAAGTGTGCGTGCTTTGCCTCCATTTGTCTGTGTCTGACCCCAAAGCTGCTCTTCACTAGTCAAAAATATGGTAACAGTTCAGTCAGAACAAAATTAAAAATACCAATGAACATATTATCATTACAGTTGCTCACCCATTGTTTACTTTTATTTCCTCCTGGCAAAGCCTTTGCATCTTTTTTCATTGACACATTTGTTTGTTTTTGTATTTTTTTTTATTATTATTGTGTTGATCCTACTTCAAATTCATACTTTTATTACAGCTGTTGATTTTTTTTAATAAAGACCTGTCCTGTGTGAAGCATAATCTAATTCTATAACAATTATTCTGCTATATTCTCATATATTTTTTTTTTTAATTTATTAAAAAGATGTTTGAGTCATTTTCCATCTGACACCTATAGCTGAAAATACAGTATAATGGGAACTGCACATGGATTTCTAATTACTTTCTGTTCTTTGAGATGCATATTACAGAGCAAAGGGGCTTTGAAAGTCATCTTTCAAAATGTTCTTAATACTTTACTTGGGTTAAATAACCTCAAGGGCCTCAGAATAATATACTTTTGCCTAATGGAAGAAACAGAGGAGCAGGATGATCTGATAAAAATCTCAATGTCTTCCACAGACTCAGCACCATACACTATACCAGCACAGAAGAACATGTGGAGACCATTAGTTAGGAGCTCCTCCGTAATTACCTAGAATTAAGATAGTGTTTAATGTGCTCTGTATTTAATATATATCCTTCATATGTAATAAGATGGCTTTGAAAATATTCTTAGGTTTTACTTTTTGACATGTTCCTGGTGATCAAGTGGCTTCATTTCCTCTAACGGGACCACAGCTTAAATGAAACTCAACTGTCAAGTTGATTTGCATTAACAATGTTTATTAAAGTCTAGGATGTGAGGATAAACTGAAGGCTATCATTACTGTGTTTAAAAATGTACTTTTCCAAACATGTATCAGAATGTGTCATTACAGTTTACTGTAATTATGAAAGAGAGTACAAGATACTTAAACTGATGTTACCGTGCAGGAAACAAGCTTTCTACTGTCTATACAACATTTACAAACACCCAAAAAGAGTGAAAAGGCAATTGTTGTGTCACTGTTTTAAATTAACAAGACCTAATACATTTTAATCGTGTAATTGCTCATTATTAGTAAGTAAGCACAAATTAAACTAATATAGCAACTTGGATTCCTGTTATTATTAAAATGCCCTGATTTAGGAAATATATCTGAGGTATTTCCATGTGTTTCTATCATTTTCCTTTTTCTTGTGTTCTTTTGAGTTTTTGCTTATGTCGCTGTAAATGTGATACAACATAGGTGTCTGTGTGTGAAGTTGTGCACTTCCTCTTGATAACATCAGCTGATTTACCTGTACTTTAGGTCTTCCTTTCACCCAGCACAAAAGATTTAACCAGCAGTGCTTCATCTACCATCTACTTTCCCTTACTTATTTTCCCTGATTGACAGTAACTGCCTGCCCATTTTTAATTCATCCACTGTCACCGGCCCTCTCTTCAACCTGCTAGATCTACAGCTCTCCTCAGTTCTTTGGTTTTCCTGGCAAACAAAACCACCTTCTTTCATAACCTCAACTTAATCCTCTACAAATTTTTACCCTGAGTCCATGTTCTGCTTTCAAGTTCAAACAATCCTTTGGCTTTGTACAAATTTTTAAAACAAGCTTCAATGCACGTATTAGATAAACTCTGTGGGGAAGAAAATATGTGAAGAAGAAAACAATATGAAAACTGACTCCAATGGGGCTTTAAAAGCCCCACAAGGACCTGGCCAGTGTAACGTTACATGCTTTCTACTGATATCCACAGATTATGTTGCAGTGTGTAAGTGTACATGTGCAAACTCTGCGTGCATGTGCAGAGCTGTTACCTCTGCAGGGTGAGGCTTAGATTGCCTGTGCAGGCCTTAATCTTGTTCTGGGCCTCTAGGTGGTTCATGCTTTCTGCAGAAATACCATTAATAGACAGGATGATGTCTCCAACACTCATCTTGGCTTTGGCTGCTTTGCCCCCATCAGTCAGCTGCAATGACAGAAAGAATTTTGCTTCATCATACAAAAAGGAAGATAATAACACAAGAGTTGTACAGAATCTGTTTAAATTTTTCAGTAAAGTTTTTACATCAGAATGTGTACATAAATACTTAAAAAAAAAACTTTTTACCCCTTCTTCTTTTCTGTTACACTTTTGCAACTGAAATTTAAAAGCTTGTAGAGAAAGTCATCCAGCAAAAGGAATGTGGTGCAAGCACATTTTGTTGATTTCTCGTAATCACCAAGCATTGTGATCTCCTTTCCCTTTCCTGTCTTATGCAACCCTTATCAGATCAGATAGGCATCTTATTTTCCTCACAACCTTAACATCCCAGTATTCATGGGACAAGTCTGCACTACATTCACTTAAAACAATCTGTCAATTGAAAGGCCAAAATCTGACATAACCCAATGATAATTAACCGTAAATTCAAATAGAGGTTAAAAGGTTTTCATTTTAATCATGGAAATTCTTGGCAAGTCTTTTATAAACACTCAGAAATATGAAGTGAAGCCACTATAGACTTTAGCCATTTGATTAATCTGTTGCTGCTGTGCTGATATGTGCTACAGCACAGGTTTGGACATAAATAAATTTGGCTTCACATCTTGTTCTAACTGTATCTGAATAGGTTAACTTTTGGTCTAATCACACAAAATAATACTTTCTTCACATTCTAAATCTTTGTGTGCCTTAGCATGCTCATTTAAAACCCTGGTTTAATGTTTGCCAGCTAAGTGTACATAAAAGGGTCATCTTATTTCCAGCTTTTAGGCATTTATTGTACATATTAATATTTTAGTGATGATCAAAATGTAATTCATCTGTCAGCTTTTGTGAAGGTAACTACATTTCCCAAAGCAAATAAAAAGTGAGGAGAGCATACCTTTTTAGAGCATGTATTATATAAAGCCAAAGAAGAACCATATAATACCTGCTGGTTTGAATTAGGACTGAATCTGCAAGGTCTTAAAAGTGTCGGTCTAACAGACAGTGGTGTAAGGTAACGATGAGGTTTATGACGTTTACAATCCATTTCCACCTTGCAGAGACTTGCATTTATAGATAAAAAGTAATGTAATAAAACCACACCAGTGGGATGACTCCCTACCAGGTGCAGTGACTGATCAGTGATTATGTAAGGCGCTACACACCTCATCAATCAGTCAGCACATTCTTAACACACTTAAAACCTGTACAGCCATGCTGGTAGCCGTAAGGACTGTATGCTCATTGTCATATATTGGCTTTATTACCATCGTAACTTTATGCCACCTGTCAGCACTGTGAGAGAACACAACTTAAAATAACAGCACAACAAACAACAAGAGCATGAAGTGAAATGAGAGGAATTTGTTCCGATGATTTTATCTGTTCACACAGTTGAGCGTTGAACTCTGGAAAACAGGGATTTAGATATCAGGGCAGAAACCAAAATTCCAGCCTAGCACATAAAAGTCTACATTTGCAAATGTCTGCTGTTATCTTAATTTTGTTATCTTCGGACCCACATTGTTGAGTGAAGCTATTCATATAAACCAAACCTGACTGAGACAGAAAAACAAAATGAGATATCCCCTTTCCTTACTGCTAAAGAATGCATACTGGTTAGGTAAGTCTTAAAAGCAGCCATTGTGCCATTGTGTTTACCTCATAATAACTAAATAGAGGAAAAGAGTTGGAAGGAAGAAGAGAAAGAATGAGGAAGTGGTGGTTGCGAACGCCACATTTTTCTGGATCGTCACATTCCTGCAGTCCAGTCGAATAGCCTCTTTTGTTTAGAAGGTTTCCTTACTTAGTAAAAACCAAATAACTAACTATGAGGTGGCTGTAATAAATGCTACTTGAATTCTCCAAATGATTAGGAAAAAAGCTTCACGTTTTTTTTTAAATTTTTTTATCACCTTTAGCTTAGCATACACTGGATCATATTTTATGAAAGGAGAAGAAATAAATCTGTCCCACAGCTCGGTGCACCCGTATGCTTTCATTTAAATTAATATGAATCAATGAGGGTGTTTGCAGCCTGTGAATACATTTTCCACTTTTGTGGCTTTTTCCATTACTTTTTTGGATTACTAACCCAGAACATAAAACAACACTGTATCTTATATCATATCTTTATAAAAATAATTTGATATACTGTATGTGATTTAGCCTCCATTAAACAGCAGGATGAGAAAACATTAGACCCACATCCCAGCTTAGTGTGATTGTGGTTAGATTCTCATTGCAGCGTGACTGTCTTTTCCCAAGTCCATAAGAATTTATTTGATCATATTTCCTTAACCTCACAGCATTTTCCAACAAGTCTAGGAAAAGTGCTTAAGGACAGCAGGTTTTTTTGGTACTGTTTTAACATATTCTTTGTCTCATTTACAGCGAGATAACTAGAGGGAAGTGTAGAAAGCATAGCTGAGACTAATGTATGCATACCAGCGTCTAGGACATCTATAGTGCAGTCACATGCTAAGCACCGCTCACAAAAGGCAGAGTACTCAATAAACACAGACATCAGCAAAAAGCTTCAACTGAATCACTTGCTCATTAAATGCATGACACACACTCACAGACACACCTGCCAGCGTTTACTGAGTCTGACTGGTGTACTTAAAGTAACGCAGCGCTCTTCAGTACAATAAAGAGAGTGTAAGCACACATGAGAGATCATCTGGCATCTGGCTCTGCCCTACACCACTGCACAGCTCCAGGGATCAATAGAAGAGAAAAACAACAAAAGACTGTTGAATATGCATGTCCCTGCGATATGTCCCTCCATCACACTGCCCCCTTATGAATTTGTCTCTGTGTTAAAGAGGAGATAGAGTGAAAACAAGGTCTTAACTTCTGTCCTTGTAGGGATGTGATAAAACAAAATACTATGTAGCTCTATATATGGTAATTCTGCAAACATATACCATAACAAGACATGAAGAGAGGAGCGAGTTCATGTAACAGTCTCAGAAAAATATGTGCGGTTAACAATGTTTAATGCTTTGGTCTGTAGTGAACAGAGAGCACTTTGTGAATCCCGACTTCTTTCACTCAAACGAAGTCTTTCTCATGTGGATACAAAACAAATAGATGTTGAGTAAGAATCCCTGGCATGTGTAGTCTATAAATATATAAATCAGCAGAGGTCTGAGACACTCATGACAGAGAGAAGATAAGTAATGGACAGCAATGTTGGCTGTGCAGCCACAGCTCTGTCAAGAGAGCGGGCTACTTCAGCCATGCGTTTTACCAAATCTTATTAGCCGCATCATATAATTTAATATGTGTTGTAAAAAATCATTTTAATCTGTCCTACGTAAATGAAGATGTTTGAGGCAGTATAATTTAAAGAGTAAAATAAAAAAGGCTTGGTGATCTTTGCTGCTTTCCAAATGAAAAGGTTTTCTGTCCAACTGTGTTTACATACATGGGATTTCAGCCACAAACTGGTGAGGCTGCTGTGCTGCGGTGGTCCTCTCCACTCTGCTGATTTTACTGCAGCAGTTACTGATAATGACTGGTTCTTCTACTGTAGCACTGGGAAGTACTACTACGACCTAAAATCTTTATTTTCGGTGCAAAAGTTTATGTGAAGATCATTGATCTTTGTCTGTTTGTAAAGGAAGGCTTGTTGAACCAAACTAATTCACCGCAAGTGAAACAGAAGCCAAGAAGAAAAAGTCATATTGCATCCATGTGTCTTTTATTCCTCTAATGTGCAGTCATGATCAAATACAGCTGTGAAAGCAAAAAAATAAATAAAATCCTTTTTATTCCAAAGACTTCTGAAATAAATGCTTATTTTGTGAACTACTTAACTGCAGATAGTTAAATATGAAATGTTTTTGGGAAGCGCTCTTTAAAGAAGAAGGAAACAAGACTTTCATCATGAATTGATCCACCAACAAAGTGTTTTTTTAACATCACACTACACCGTTGTAAAGACACTAATCATCTCCCATGCTGGTCAGTGTGCAACTTCCTGTCTTTGGAGAAAGTATGAAGTTAGGAAGAGGGTTGTGGTTGTTTCACATCTGTGAAGTCATGTTACAGGAAGCGCCTTGTGGTGAGAGTTGGAAGGCCTGAGAGATGCATGTCATGTCTGTGCTGGATGGAGTAATATAGAGGACCTTATATGGAGATGACTTGGGACTAATGTTATGTCATCACAAACACACAAAGCAAAGCAGACTGGGCTTCTCTTTACATGTCATTATAATGTTGTCTTGCATTTACTTGCTTACATAGTTTTCAGTTGTGTTTCACAGTGTGTGTTTTCTCATACTCTTATTTTGATCCTGATAAACACGTTAAGTCAGAAAACCCTGTTCTGAAATTTAAATACATTTAATCTGTAAAACAAAAAAAAGGAAATATATTGCTACATAATCTCTTTTATCTTAAGAATACTTTATTAATTTAATTAATTAAACATTTCCAGCAATAAATCTAACTAATTCTTTTGGGAAACAACCATCATTTATTTAAAAGTACTATGCAATGAAATGGAAGAGATTTTACTCCCATAGTAGGCACATACGTTTCTGCCACAGCAGGTAAGGAATAATCACAAATCTTGCCCTTTTTTCCTCCTTCCAAGATCCATCTTTTCAATGTTTTAATAAAAAGGTTCATTGTGACATCTAACATGTGGTTTTGACTTACTGCTGAACATATTTCCAATTTAGGAGGAAAACACACAGCTATACCTGGTGTAACACTATACACAGAGATTCATAATGACGGCCAGTATTTTTTACTTTTACTTTCAACACTTGCAAAAGAAATTTTTAAGCTCCCTCAAGTATTCTGAATGACAAAAAGCAGCAAACTGTGACTTTTTATAGCTGAATATTTTAATGTGCAGGAATGTCCGTGGCACATCACTAGAGGTGATTGAAATTTTGTAATGAGGTCATGAGATTGCCCCCAAACATTCCCTGCTGCTGATGTCACTGTTGTCGGAGTTATAAATGTGGAAAAAAGCTACGTGTCCCTTAATACTGATAAAAAGTGTATTTAAACCCAAATGTGACATCATGGCATCCTGACTCCCCCCATCAGTATGTGAGGGGTTGTTAGTGAGAATCTGTTAAACAGTAGTAGACTGCCAGTGAAGAAGGGTAGAAACTGTATGTGTTCTTTTCCTCAAAGCCAAACATCCCAATTATGGGCACTTTGAACAGAGGTAGACAAGCAGTTGTCATGGTTTGAACTTGGTCTTTTAGTGCATCAATCTGGCAGCTAGAAAACATGAAATGCCAGAAAGACCTTAAAGGAGCTCTTAGTCAAACTACCATGACAACACAGACAAAACACATACAGCGGTGCCAACCCTGTGCTGAATAGTGAATGCTCTTTAGTCAGGTCAGAAACTGAGCTGCCTGGCTAGCATGGAGAGCCGTTCTATTCAATTAAATAAATAGATAAATAAATACTGAAATGAATAAATATCCCATAAAATAAAAACAACATAAATGAATAAAATGTTAAATTTCAATTACTACTTCTATTTAATGACACTTATTGATTTATTTAATATTAGTCATTTATTTTTGTATTAACACTTATTTATCAGTTTATTTATTTATAAGGGTATTTCATTTAAAGTGGAACTTTTATTTTGCAGTCCCATTTTTATTTTGCTCCTTTAATTTCAAGTCCCAATAACCAAATTAAGGGGTCTCTGAGGGACGACAAAGGATGTCAAAGTGTTTAGTGGGACAGTTATGAGGACATCAGTAAACTCCGACACATGTGACAAGGCGCTGCGGCGGCGTTGGCTGCGGCGTCGTTGGCTGCGGCGGCGTTGGCTGCGGCGCTCTCTCCCTCCTTACTGTCCCGCTAAACACTGTGACGTCCATTAGAAACCCAGTTGATTCCTGGTATGCCACTGGACTGGACTGAATGGGGCCTAGTGCGAGGAACACTTTGCTGTGATTGGTCAGTCGGGTTTGAGAATTCACAGTTCACTTCCTGAAGTGCATCACTGCCCAAATCCAGACAGATAACCACGCCCCTTCATTTGAATGTAAGAAACTTAAAAAAAGTTAAACAAAAATGAGACTGCAAAATAAAAGTTCCACAATAAATGAAATACCATTCTAAAATAATTAGACAGATGTATTTATAAATAAAAAAATTAATAAATAAAAGCATTAATACAAAATAAAATATAATAAATAAATAAATAAAAAATCAATAAGTGTCATTAAATAAAGAAAAAAAACACTGAAAAAATTAAACTTGATTCATTTATTTCATATTGATTTTATTGGATATTTATTCATTTAAGTATTATTTATTTAATTGTAAATAAAACTGCTTTCCAAAGACTACCGTTGCAGGCCCAGAAGGTATGAAAAGATTTTTAAGATGGAAGAGCTTAAACCAAGTGCTGCTGCTGAGTTCTGCCACCATCCACGCTTGGCGTAACTCTGTTTAACGGTTTAGATCTGGACGTTTTAGACTTCTGTTCAGCTGACAGTATGATAATTGGCTTTTGCTGCATTTAGCAACAAGGACTACTTGTTATTGTGGACAGTGATGCAGAAAACTGCAAGTTGCAGTCCAAGCTCAAACCATAAATACAGATCATGCGCATAGCTCAATGAGGCCATTGGCTTAAAAGCATATGTGTTCATTTTATTACATAGAACAAATCAAATCAGAGAAAAAGAGGATTTTTCCCTTTGAAAGCATTTCATCCAAAAAAGTGTTAGTGATCTAAATCAAAATCAAGTGACAGTATAGTTACCCTTTATAGCTCTGCCATATTGCATTATGAAGACTGAAAGCAGATGCCCTGAATTCAACTGAAGACAGATATGAACCTATCACACCAGGATCAAACACATACTGCAAATAACAGTTTATACCAAACCCATATGTAACCTGAACAAATCTCCAGAACCCTGAATAGATGCACAAATGCTATTAAAAACCTTACTATTTGGGGAAAGCTGCATTAGCGGAAACAGTTACGCACTCGCTCAACTTTTGAAAAGAAAAAAATTGTTTGCTTTCAACAACACAAACCATAAGAAATCTGTCTGTGTGAGTTTTCTGTTTAACAGTTTGCTTTATTGATTCTCCTGACCTGAGCAGAACCAGGAGTAACTATAATATCAGATAGCCAAACTTCTCTTCATCCAAGGAGCTTAACAAGGCATAAACCTCTTTTTGTATATACTCTAATCAGTGACAGGAATACAAAAAGCAGATGGGGATTTTATCGCCTACATCTCAAGAATTGCTCTCATGTCACTTTTATTCAATAAAATAATTTATATTAACCACCCTTTTTTCTTGTGAAGCCACCTGACAATGCAACAAACTGAGTAATCTAATGATGCACCAAAATACGCCACATAAATATGAGCCATTTGTATTTTAGCTATGCTTTTTTTGAGACATTTCAAACCTTACAGAAGGTTTGTATCCTCATTCTTTCAATGCACTTTATGGAAGTGTGTCGAGTATGTGGAGAGGAAATTAAAGAGCAGCTTCGGCCGACCTTCCAAGTGCTGGATTTCAAGAGGTTTGGAAAAATGTCTGAGAAGAATAATAGCTGGTGAGTGGAGGACATGTTTAAAGTTAGATCAAAGAGTGCAGTACAGGGTGTTACGAACTAAATTAAATTCACAATACTTGAATTGAGGAAAAAAATGTCTCAGTTACACACTGGAAACTCACCAAGCATTGCTCATAAAGGGTTTGGTCCAAAAATCTCAATAACATATTTCTTATTTATTACACCACAAGTTCACAGAAGGTGAAGTTCTAAATCTTCAATATAGGGAAATTATTTTAACTAAATGCAAAGACAGAACTAAAGTTAGCTTGTATCATTCCACTTAAAAGTATTACAAGGCTCTGAAACAGCAACTAAGATTAACATGAAAAGTAGAGGAAGAAAAGAGTCAGAGGAAAAAGCTGTGTTTTCTCTGCGCTGCCTCACACATGTGTAGCAGAATTATGACGGCTTGTTTATGCAGCTCTCAGACGTTAATGCAACGGTAGCAATCCAACTCAAATTTGTGCTTTTCAGATATGCAAGCTTTTCAAGAGATGCTTTAAAAGAAGTAGAATAACCACCGGATACAAAGACAGACATAATTGGGTCCTTCCTCCATAAATCATCCATAAGAAATTGGGTGGTCCCAGTTTAAACATGGACCTGCATTGTGTCAAGTTTAATCTTAAAACACACAATGTACATGATAAATAAACTCTCAGACTTTTTCTTTTATAGTATTACACCTTCCTATCACGCACTATACATAAACTATATGTACTGCATTGTATTCTTCATAAAGGTTTTTTTTTTTTTTTTTGTTTGTTTTTTTTACAGCAATCAAGGCTGAAAAGTCCTAAAAAGGAAATAAAATAACTGCTTGCGGTTTTCCTGTGACCAGCCTTATATTCTGTACATAATCTTTGGATCGGTTACATATGGTAAGCATGTGCAAAGTCATTACGTCATTATTCCATAGCAACTCCATCCATCTGAGCAAAATAAATGTAAGTTTTTACGTGATGTCAACAGATGCATACTCTTTACTGCAAAGCCATTCTAGTAACATTACAGCTCTCTAATGAACCCTAAAATGAGCCTGAGATCAACACAATTTTCTCCTTGTTCATCTAATGAAGGAACTCAAGCAACACTTAAACTGTTGGCAGATGTTTCCACATGTGTGTCGCCCACTAACTAATTCGTTCCATTAAAGATCAACGTGACAGTCGTGATTAGTTGATGTAAGATAGATTTTGTGTTTGCTTCTCAGCTTTGCCACCACACAGTCAGGACACGTCCAGCATGCGTTATATTGGCTGTGCCATTTTGTGACCTTAGGATTCCAGCTAAGATAAATAGACAAAAGGGTTAGGGTTATTCCTGGCGCCTGAACAAAAACAAGAAATCTGAGCCCTTCACTGGTCATGTGCCTGGACATAAATATGTCACATGTATGACACTAACCAATAATGTGACAGAAGAAAAAGCTGTAAGAGCTGTGTTGCCTGTCTCAGCAATACCATGGCTCCACATCACAAATGATTCAACACATAGCTTCTGGTGGACACAGGATGTATTCAACACTTTTATGGCCCATGCAGTAGCTAGCCGCCAACATAACCCACATAAAAATGACTTGTCGAAACTACCGTACTGCATTACAAGCACTTGTGATTTTTCTAGATTCACGTTAAGTTTTTTCTGGATCTTTGCTTTAATTTAGACCCATATAAAATACAGAACATCAGAGTCAACTTCTCATTGTTCCTTTGCATTTTCTGCACCTTTACACCAAAAATATTAACTGAAACATCGCAGTTCTTTAATTACATATTTATGTCTAAGAGCAAAACTGCAAAGGGGGAAGGTATTTAAATATCTAATCGGCCTATGAGTGTGGAGGTGCTTCATTCATGATGACAAGAGAGCTACTGACAACATAATGTCCTGCATGCCACTATTATCAGAGCAGCTAGACTTAAAAATAGTTTCTAAAAGTTATGCTGGCCTTTAAATACCATGAGAGTAGCTATGTCCTAACACAGATGGTCATATTTCCAAACGGCGGACGTAATTTCTTTCTACACACGATCCTCAAAATTCTGTAACCTATCCTGCCAACAACAAATAAACAGAGGAACTGACCTTGGACATGACACTGAGATTAGAGTTTCATAACAGGAAGCAGCAAGACCTGACTGACACTGTTCATTCTGCATGAGCTGGAGTTATAACCAAAGCAAAGGCTTTACTGGGGGAAGACAAGCTGCCCATTTTTAATTGTGTTTGGCAAAGATTATTGCTGGAATAATTGAGACATTTCTGTTACCCTCAGGTTAAAAAAAGACCGTCAGTGATGAAGGTTTCTTGCATCTCTGCAAAAACCAGTGTTTTCACAGTGTCCTCTTACACTACGTACATAAACAGTATGGCTGTATATGTTAAGGCCAAGACTTTTCTTTATTGTTTCTAAACAGCTGTCTCTTCCTAAATAATGAGACATCCAGCAGCAAGATGATGTCTCGAAAGAATCTGGTCAGTGTAGTATGAATTTATGTGGCTGAAAGTCTAAAATAGTTATTACAGAACCACTGTGGTTTTCTGGAGTTTCAGTCAATTGAGCCATTTAAAAATGGTTTCTGATGCTCTTGCAGCAGACCAAGCACACGCAGCCTCCTGTGCCTTCCATCAAGACAAATCCCAGGGAAAAAAAGAGTGTGCTTAGCCTTATCCCTCATCTGAAGGACCAAAATGACATCAGCTATTACAAGCTACATGCTTCAACCTCCAAATATATTCTATATTTTTCAAGCTGACAGATGATGTGGTCAAGATAATATCACACAACATAATCTTGACAACAGGGATGACAAAAGGTAGGTAAAGGCCTTGGGGGACTGAGTTAAAGGCCATGAACTGTCAAAGAAGGTGTCTAAATCCAGCAGCAGGTGTCACACAGGAGACAAATGACACTTTCATCACTGACGAGGCAAATGGCAAATTGTGCATGGACAACATTCCTCCGAGGTGACTGTCACAAAGTGAAGGGTACATAAGTGGTGTGTGAGTGAGCTCAATTCACCCGTGAGATGGTGAGGGGCAGACAGAAGTCCTTCCCTCCTTGCAGTCTGAAGCCCCAGGGGGCAGGGCCAGCCAGGGACACACTGTAACTGCTGCTCATGATGCACCTAGAAACAAAACATGCATAAACATGAATTATCAGGAAAATTATACCATGAGGAAAAAAAAAAAAGAGTTCATGCTTACTGAACAAATATAAAAGGGAAAATATAACAAAATACTGATGAGCCTCTCTTTTTTTTTTTTATCAGCTAACTTCTAATTTGTTGGAGATGCTATGACAAACAAAGTTTTTTAAAATGTACAACAATTAAGCTATTTAAAATCTAAAAAGTACAACAGTCCATTAATAATTTCTGGAACTGATACTTCTCTGCTGCCTTCAGTCTTTGTCAGTAGCATGGAAGTAACAGGGAACAAAGTATCTTTCACAGTATATTAAGACCGCAACACAAAAATGTATACAATTTTATGCTCTTTAGAAAGAATTTAATAGTGTCAACACACCCTTAAAAGAATCTGCTGAAGTTAAAAATAAAAGTGAAGAAAGAACACTTCATGTCAGAAGTGATAATCTTTTGTTTACTTTTGAAAAAAAAAAATCTTAGATCAGTGGTCTAAGTTTGTGAGTTAAAGCATTTTTTTAAATGATGTTATCAAAGGCAAACACATCATGACTGTATTTTTCTTTCTTTTGTAAAATGACCATTCAGGTTTTGTTGTCTGTTTTCTCAGTAACACATGGTCCACTGAGCAGCTCATTCCTGGGGTTTAGAGCGAGACAGATGAGAGAAGAAATGTCCTGCATGCATTCACATCTTGCTAACCCCCCTGTTAATCCCTAGCATGGAGCAAAGTGGGAATTTATCCATCATCGCACAAATGCTGTGCTGCTGGACCAGGAGAATGGAGTAAAGACATCATGGATGACTGGGATAAGTTAGTGCTCAGATTTAATTCACTGACGACTCAAAGTTTCTTTGCGAGCTTGACTTGTATCACCAGGATTCTAAGCAACTCCGCGACTAAATGCACAAACACCTACGTTATGTTACTGATTATACGCATGTGCATTGATATTAAATAAAGACTCAGACAAAGCCAAGATTATTTGGTGCAGTGAAATATTTCATACACTACTGAGTTTCCCTTTTTCAGCCACAGCTGTTATCATTCCTTTTTCCCCTGAAAGACTGAAGCTGAAAGCTATTTAATGGAAGCACAACTGAGGTCAAGCGAAACGAGTTAGTCTATTATAACATTTATTAGGCTGATAATTGAGGAAATTGGTAAACCATATTTGCAGAATACACTAGTCTTGTGTGTTTGTGAGAAAAAGGACTGCCGTACGTGAACATGCCTTCGTATCTGTCAGCTGCTGCACAGTTTCAGAAAGGAAAAAAAAAAATAAATAAATCATGTGGAAATATATCACCTTTGCTCAATAACAGGAAGGGTGGATGTTGACATGAAAATGTTGCATCAAATCCACCCCATGAACATCAAATACAGTGTGTTTAATCACCTGAGAACAGGGACATGTAGGTGCTAATCTGAATTAGACTTTGGTCGGATTCCAAGACACAATGAAAGCTGTTAAATATAGCTCTGATGGGATTAGCTGAAGGTCTGCCAATCTTTAACTGATGACATCTACTCACTATTACGTCTCTTATTACTGGCTTTAGTGAACAGAAATTCACTTTGCCAAGTACATAACTGTGCCTGGAAAACATGAATTAAAGTTACTGTTTAGGTCAGCAATTAAATACTTTAACACAAAGAAGCACATCAAACATCTGTGCATTTGGCAGTGAGGAGACATGCTTTTCTGATGAGTATGGGATGAACAAAAATGCTTTGTCATCTCAGAGGTATGCCATTTTGAGGCTGTACGTCATGAAGTCACGCTGCAATCACAAAGTCCTCCAGGAACACAGCACCACCTGTCATAATCTATCACCTGGTTGGTTGTAGTCGAAACAAGTCAGAGTGTTGCCCTTCACAAATGCTCACGATCACACTTGAAGGAGAACTGTTGCTTTTAAGCAAATGAGGGGAAGAGAAGAATTGAAAGTGCAAGTGAAAGCAATAGCGGGAAGCTTTACACCTAGAAAGTACAGAAGACATGCACTGCTTCCATTCCTGGCAGGTAAATGAAATTATTCAATCAAATTTAGATAAGCTGCTTTTAGATCATAGAAAATAAGCAGTGAACTTCAACTACAATAAATGAATCTGTTTACTTAAACAATAATAGACATATCTCTCTAAATGGCAAAACAAAATGCTCATCTTCAGTCAAGCTCAGTGATCACCAGAAAAGAAAATGATGATTAAACTGAGTAGATCTTTAAAAAACAGCCACAGATGGTTTAAAACATGAACAGCAGGTGACATCATCGATTGTGATAAATGAGCAAAAAAGACTCAATTTGAAATCAATGAACAGTGAGGCAGTCCAAAAATCACCTTGTGGTTACAGAAACTGGCTAAGCAGTTAAATGATGGCATAGATATTAAAACGCTGTATCTATGAGCCGTAATAAAACCTATATTAGTTATTTTCATTTTTACCTCTTCACACTGTTTCCGCCTACTTTGCTTGAATGAGTGGTGAGTATATTTAAAACAAGTGCCATAGAAATCAGACATTTTTTATGTAAATATTGTGCACACTGTACAACAACTGTTTCAAATACACACAGCCAAAGTAAACTGGACACTCTCACAAATGCACAATATCAGTCTATATTAAGACAGAAACCAACTGAAGGCAGCTGTCTCTTTCTTCAAGGTGACCTGGTGTTCAGGTAAAGAAAGAATTAAAAGCCCTAAATAATTCCCATACAATATCATCAATCAATTAAACCCTTTCTACAATTAACACACTTACATAAGCAATAAATAAACAGTCATTTGAGCTCATATTAATAACAAAGCTTTACTCTTTTCATTGCAACACAATGAGGTACTTTTTAAAAATAATGTGTGAGAAGGGAACCTCAGCATAAGGAGCTCAACCACACCTCTCACACTGCTGCAAGCTTTGTTTCCCCTTTCATTTGAGTCTTGACCTCTGAACTGCCAATGCTGACAAACACTTAACTCTCCAAAGTCCTAGAGTACATGATCCAATCGTACCCCTGAGGAATACACAGCATTGAATTACTTTTTTCTGTATTAGGTTTCAGTTAACTGTAACCTGTAAAGAAATAAAATAAAAATCATATACTTGTTGGTAAAAGACAAACTGCAGAGTTTTGGATCACGCTGACTCAAGCGTTAGACAAACATATCAATGGCATTTCCTAATAAGGAGAGAACAAACATTAGGTCCATCTCATGTCCCTGCTTGTTTTGCAATCTCCTGTGATATCATGCATAGACATGAGCAGACACACCTCATAGTGTTCTCAAAAAGAAGCAAAACAGTTAAGTTGTGCAGGAGAATCAACACATCTGTAAGATTGTTACAGTTTTTCTTACTTTAGGGCCGTTTCTGCCAGGTTCCTATCATATACTGGCACTTCTGTTAGGATTCCAGCATTTTCTCACTAACAAACACTGCTTCAGCTTTTCCTGCAGAAGATGATATTTGACTTGCTTGATCTCTACAGTTACAAACTATCCCAATAGTCTTATAATGACTTTAAATTTGGTTGTGTTTAAAGAAAAATAGCATGTGGCGAACAGGGATGGGAATCAAAAACTGATTCCACACAGGAGCCAGTTCCAGTTTTTCCAAAGCTTCAGAATCATGTGCCACTCGGCTTATCAATGCCTGTATTAGTGCTGGCAGATGCTGGCCTGCTCACTGACTACAAATAAACAATGTGGGGCATGTGCTTCTGTTTGTTGCCAGAAGAGATCCAGATCATGGCTATATTTCATTAAAAACATGACAATGGCACAAGCTCTAATGTCTGTACTGGAAAGACCAATAATAGTAACAGATCATAGAACAGACCTATATCCTTGTGTAGAGAATACCGGAGAATTCATCACTGACATGTTTTCCTCCTACTGGTGAAAATATTCCTGTCCTATCTTTGCCTGTAGGCTATTAGCAGCTCATGAATTTAGCAGTTAGCTCACGTGTAGCCACAGGTTTATATATGTGCTTTATGGAGATTTAGTAGGCTATAGTTGGGTACATTTTTTATAAAATTCATTCTGAAAGTCAAGCATTGAAACAGCTATGGGGGTGTATTTTGTGTCTTGCTTTCTGTGTGCATATTGGGTTATACACAATATAATAAGGAGAGGAAAAATGACATGCAGTAAAAAAAGAAAGATCTAAAGGCAGGCGTGATGTTGCCCTACTATAATTGTAGGAGAAACACTGAATTACTTTCTTTACATTGTTTGTGTTGAGTTTACTCTTTTGAGAATATTACATGGTCAGTTTTTTGACACAGTAAATCTGTGTTGTATACTTGTTTCCCCATAGAAAACTGGGTCTGAAATCTAGAAATTTTTAAATAAATTCCTGGTGAAAAAGACATGGGTCACCTGCACTTAATGCAAGTGCCCTTCACCACCCTGATCTCCACTGCATGGGTCAAACTACATCTGAGTCAAATCATGTTTCCTTTGCAAGATATTGAAATGATAGAATGTCTAGAAAGTTTTTGTAAATATAGCAGGGATGATTTGTCTTTTTAAGCTCAAGTTGCAGACGTCATGCTCTACGTCATGCTCTTTTCACGGCGCTTCAGGAGGAGACCACTGTTGCCTGGTGACGCTGTTGAAGGACATGTTGACTCATGGAGTGTGGTAACTTTTTACCACATACCTCATCAATATCCTGACACTAAAAGCAAAATTAATGGGAATCTCATTTGTTATATGTATTAATCAAATTTGAATTATTCACACGAACAACATGTTTGGTTTATGTTATATTATAGCTACTATTTAGGAAAAAAATACTCATGCCAAGAATAATGTGTCCTTCATCATCTTTCAAAGACAGAACTTGCTCCAACCTAATATGACAGATTTTACCCAGAGTGGGAACACATGTTTAATTTAAAGCAACATTAATCTGTGTAATCTTGTCATACAAGGCAAATTTATCATTTCAAATGGTTACTTTTAATTAGCTATAACATCTTGTTATATTTATATATAGATATCATATAACTACTACAGGTGATACTATAAGGTTTATCTCGCCTGGGAGTAACAATGCTCTTCACCCATGTGTTCACTTTGGAAAAGGTGCAGTACCGCACTGAAGCTCTGTGGGTGTGCCATAAAACACATGTCTAACATTATTAGGATATTTTCTCAAACACGTTAAAACTAATTAGACAAGAAAGTAAAAAAAAATAAATATATAACTCTGTCAGGAGAAGAACATGCGGTATGTTTCTGGAAAAACTTAAAAGAATAAAGCGACTCATTTCGATGATTTCGACATGCGCTTAATTGCAACTTTGTAACGGAAACATGAAGTCATACAATAATGACGGAAACTGGGATGTAGACTTTTTTTCTGGTCCATGAAGTCAAACATTTGGCTACATGTAAGCAACTCACCTTGTCTAGTGATGCCGGAGTTTGTGTTGAGAGAGCGGAGCTTTCCTTCTATCCGTTGGACCTCAGCTTCGAAGAACTGTGCTGAAGGGAACTGAAACTTCCGCATATAAGCCAACCCATCGCTGCTGGAGGAGGGTTTATGGCGCCGCGCGTGGAGGATCACGGTGGACAACACAACAGCAAGCGTGGGCTTGTCTGAAGGTGGGGCAGTTGTGTAGGTGGGCCGAGGTGGACGCAATTCAGTGAGTGTGAAGTTAAGGTCGAAATACAGTAAATATTTTCCCGAAAAAAAATAACATAAAAAATTCTAGCATTTCTGAAAGTCAGTAAACTCATTTTGCTGTTTATACCATGACACTTTATTTACCTTACAGTAATGTGCTAAAAGATAAGTAAAAAAGTTCATTTCTTTCTTTGTCACTGCTTTGACCTTTGTAAGAGCAGCCTACATTTTTGTTATTGTGTGACAAAATATTTTTAAAAATGTCATTAATTCAAATGCACAACTCAACACTTACATTTCAGCAATATATACAATTTTGGTCCTGTGGCTAAAATTCAGGTGAAGAATGTCCCAAGTTGAACCCAGTTCCCTTTAGCTTTTTCTTCACACTTCTGAGATGAGTGGCATTTTTAAAACTATGAAGGTAAGATTTTTTCTTTCTATTTTTTATTTATTTATTTATTTTTTAACTTCTACACTTCCCTGCTATTGGTCTGTTTCACTATCAAAGCAGCTACACATGATGTCAGTATGGGTCTTATGTCCGATTATTTCAGAAATTTTCATAGTAACACATTTTTCTCTGACTTTGCCTGAAATGTGCAATTATAATTTGCTCTAAAGTCTTGTTAAAGGGTAATATTTTATATCAGCTTCTTTTGTGATTTCCAATGTGCTTGAAAATGTTTTAGGCCTTGAATGAAATCAAGAAACTGAGAATACGCACAGCAAAAAAAAAATTTTTTTTTTCCAATTGAATAAAGCTAACAAGTAGCTGAAGTTATTCCAGGAACATTTAAACAGCTGACAGGACATCAGCTTTCTAGCGTTAATAATCAATGAAGTCATGCTCTCACTCAGTGCCTCGATGTACTGGTCAAACAAGTAACGTGCCACTTCACAGTACTGTACGGTATTTCAAACCATCAGCAGACAGCAGTGTTTCATCTGGTAAAATAGTATGCTAATAAGAAAATCAATCAATAAATACATAAGCAACTGTATGCATTATTTACTCCCATGGGGTAATTTTTTCCAGTTAAGCAACTGGGACTTTAGAACTTTTAGAAGTTGTATCTTTTTATTTTTCATGCTATAAATTGTACATGTTCTGAACGTTGCCATGTATTTATTTTTCATTGTATGGTTACAGTAATGCAGTGGTCCCCAACCCTGGTCCTCAAGGTCCACTATCCTGCAGGTATGAGATGTTTCTCTGCTGCAACACACCTGGTTCAAATTAAATGGATCTTGACAAGCTCTGCACAAGTCTGCTACTGAACCATTCATTTGAGTCTGTTGTGTTTCAGCTGGGAAACATTGAAGTTCATCACAGTGGGCCTTGAGGAGTAAACTTGGGGATCCCTGCTGTAATGTGATGCAGGTTTCAGTGCAAATCAAATTTTCAGTGGGATTGTGTTGACACGTCCTCTAGTGGTCAGAAATGGGCATTGCAACTTTACAGTCTGTACAGATTTTTTTTTTTTTTGACATCCTTTTATGAATTTAAGGTAGGAAGTTGTTTGGTTTTTATCCATTATCTTTTCTTTATTAGAGTTTCTTTTCAGCCTTTATTATTTGACCTGAAGTTATATTAAACCGAAGTCTAAACAAAACATTCACATTGGAATTACTGAACAGATTTATACTATTTATCTCTTACTTCTCAGGTTTTTGTAGTTGTTTTTGCTTTTTTTTTAATCATGAAAGTAAAGCAGCTGATTATATGTTTGGTGAAAGAAGGGGCTGATACTGATTTTAGGTTTATGAGCCATTTTTATGTTGTGTTAAGTAGACACCATTATTTGCATTACACATTAAAAGCCATGACCTGTTTTGTGGATAACTGTAAACTGTTTGCACACGGATCTGCTCCATAGGTCAACTAGGTTCTCTTTGTACATCTGTGCCAAGTCAATATATGGCTGTAAACTGACCAGAGGCCCAGCAGCTAAATACCCCTGTTCACTGCCACTGAAGCACTCAAGTGAGCAAGTCATTCATGTACATGACATACCTTTAGACCATTTATAACTGGATCAGTAAGCTGCAATTCTGCAAGAGAAATCTTAAAAGAAATACTTTAATATGGAGAAAAACTGCCAGCTACACAGAGCACAGGAGATTATGAGGGTTTAAAAAAATACTAGAATTTGCCTCTATTTGCTACTGTGACCTTTCCAAATGAACCTCTGAGAAGCATGCTGATAATGCAGCTGCTGTAATGAGTTAATAAAACAACATCCATAGACTCCATAAACCGTTTATATTTATTGTTGCATTTCATAACACTACTGGCAAATTAACAACAATATATTATAGTAGAAATTCTTCTGATTTTATAACTACAAAAGTGATAAAGTCACATTTCTCTCAAGTAGAAAAAGAGATTTATAACCTGAAAAAATTAAATGGAGCAATAGTAGAAGAGCAGCATATTGTTTGTTAAAAGTAAACAATTTTCTTTTCTTCTGATACCAGCAATGTGTTTCAAAAAGTTGAAAAAGACATAACAAAGGACTGGAAAAGTTTTACAGAGCTTAGAAAAACATATGGTATAATTTCACAGCTAATTAGGATCATTACCAGCAGGTCAGTTGAGTATAAATAGAGGTTATCTCAGAAGTAAAGATGGAGAAGAGTTCACTATGTAAAGCTGTGTGTGGGCAAATTATTCAGCAAAATAATAATATTTTAACTATTAATGCATTTTCTGCATTATGTTTTATCTTTAAAGAATTAAAGATTTCCCTATGGTAAGAATCAATTTTGAAATAGCATGACCATATGCTATTGTTTATATGCCAGAAGACGTACAATCATCACAATGGCTCAATTTTCAACATTTTCTTGGCCCTAACTTAAATTGACTGTTAAAATCTCAGTTTTTGATTTCTTTTTTTTATTATTATTATTATTTCTTTTCTTTATTTTTTGCCTTTTAACATTTAATACATGTTTTAATGTTTTCTTAAAACTATGCACCATTACTATTATTACAAAACGGTGCAATTAATTAGGATACCCTTAAATTCTGTTATTTGCATTGTAATAATAATAATAATGGATTATATTTATATAGCACTTTCAAAACACCCAAAGTCCTTAAACATTTTATAGAAGTTTTAATTTATGTATTTATATTTTATATATATATATATATATATATATATACATATATATATACATATAGATAGATAGATAGATAGATAGATAGATAGATAGATAGATAGATAGATAGATAGATAGATAGATAGATAGATAGATAGATAGATAGATAGATAGATAGATAGATAAAGGAAATGCAAATGTAGAACGATAAAAAAGTTTGAAAACTTTGAACCATATGAAAACTTTATTCTCACAGCAAACACACACACATGAATACGGATAATATGTGCATATCCAGGAAAATATGCAGAATGTCAGTGGCAGCTCTTTTCCTGAGAATGCTGAAAATTGGAATCAGTAGCTGTGATATCAGTGCATATCGTAACAGGGTGGAGTCTCTTTAAAATAGTTTGGTTTTTAAAAACCCTCTCAAACCCTTCCACAAGCATTATTCTATAAATATAAATTTAAAACATTCTTCCCATATTGGCTGCAGTCAAAGAATGTCTTTAGTTGTACAAAAATACTGGAATGAAAAGTCTGAGTTGGATCAAATGTTGTCTATTTTGATTGTTAGCATTCTGTAAAGAAAAAAAAGAAATGCTGTAGTAACTGGCGCCATGTTGTGGTGCATAATGTCAGCCGGTTACAAGACTTGACAAACACTATTACAGTCACTTAAAACCCTCAGAAACATGGTATATGTGCATTATAAAAATGAACATTTGTGTGAAATACAGTAGTAACCGTGTTTAATGTTGCTCATTCACTGGCGCAGGCCTAATAACTACAATTATTTATAAAATAAACAAAATAAGTTAGCTCCTCACAAAATATATAACTCTACAAACAGATGGGATCTTTGTCTGTTTACAGCAAAGTTAATATAACTTTCAAGTTTTCAGTTTTGTTTTTGGGTGGGGGAGGGGGACGGTTACACCTGCGCTGTTTCCTCTTCTATGTTTCTGTAACTACAGTACCAGACAAAAGTTGGGATAAATCCAATTATTCTGGGCAGAGATGTCAACACTCTTTATTTATGTTGTACTCAGACAGAGATATTCAACATTAAGTTTCCTGGTGTCACGAAGGGAAATCTTTGCCAACTTGAGTAGTTGAGAAAACCAGTCCAGGGGCTGTGATCAGAGCATCAGTTCTCTCCCTGTATGCTTTGTGTACCTTGTTTATCCTTACAATCGCTGTGTTACAGTCGGCCTTCCTTTGAGCAGGGTCAGACCACGGCATTGGAATAGACACATACAATATTGTCCGAATAGTCTGGCATGATATGGACCTGTGACTCTTTCTCATCTTTCTCTTTCGATACTTGCTGTGCCTCTGTTTCTTCATATTCAAACTCTTCCTCGACATCCTGTTTCTTTTTATTCCAGCTTTCGAGATTCTCCTCCCCCAGGCTGAGGGCATTACTCCATTCACAAACTGAAATGATATATTGTTGTTAAATCTGTTCAATGAACCTTACTCTGGCAGTTTAAAACAATATGTGATTTCAATAAAAATACATTAAAGATTAACTAGATTTCTTTTAAAGGACTGGAGCATTTTATACCTTTAAGATGTTTGACTTCCCAGTGAATAATAATGATAAGCACCTACCTTACCTATTCCTGGCTTTGACTTCTTTCTTCCATAGCCTGTTCTGTTAATGATTGGTACTCTTTTTCCCTTAGAGCTCTGGAATGACTGGACTTCAGAGAATGACTCTGATCTATAGGATCAAGCTCCACATCACTCCAAACCTGCTGCAAGGAAGAAGCACATGAATATGCATAAATCAAGGTAAGCATTTACCTAAAAGACCGCATCATTTTTAGCCATCTGTTTGCCTTGTAATTATGGCTACATCATTGTAAGATTTCAAGTGTTAAATGATTAGTTGATACGTCACAGGGTTAATGTCATGTGAGGTTAAAATGTAGGTGTTTCAGTGGTACAGCCGAAATATTTATGTTTTTGGAGCCATGGAATAAAGATTAAAAGTCAGAACCCAGCATCAAACATCTAAGTTAAAAACTAACAACCAAACCAGAAATCTGGGTGTTGTCATGGATTCAGACCTGAATATCAGCAGTCACATAAAGAGGTTTGTGAAGTCAGTCTGTTGTCACTTAAAGAACATATCGAAGATTAAAGACCTGATGTCTCAGCAGGATTTAGAAAAACTTGTCCATGCATTTATCTTTAGTAGACTGGACTACTGTAACACTGTCCTCACAGGTCTCCCTAAAAAGTCCAAAATAGCTGCAGTTAGTTCAGAACGCTGATGATCGAGTCCTCACTAAGACTAAGAAAGGGAATCATATGACTCCAGTCCTCAGATCTTCCTGTTTGTCAAAGAAATGTTTTCTACTTTCTGTTCCCAGAGTCAGAACTGGACATAAAGAGGTAGTGTTCAGCTTTTATGCTCCTCATATGTGGAACAAACTCCCAGAAAACTGCAGGTCTGCTGAAACTCTCAGCAGTTTTACAAGGTTTTTTTAAGTTTTTGAAGTTTGTTTTTAATGTTATTTTAATGCTTCATCTGCATCCTGTTGTAATGCTTTTAATGTTTGTGTAAAACACTTTGGTAGCACTTTGGTATCTGATTTCTGTTACCACAGTTAAGATCATGTTTGTTTCCACTTGTCAAAGCAAATTGCAGAGTCCATACTCACTGTGTCTGATGTTGACATGGAGGAAACTCTGTGAAACTGCGTTTTGGAGACTGATGACTGTCTGCTCAGCATTGAGTCCCTGATAGAGCTTTTGCTGTGTGACACTGATATGCAGTCCCTTCTGGAGGTATTGGACAGGAATTGAAGACAGGGGACTTTTTCTGCTAGGGTATCCCTGTTGATATATCATGATCTTTCAGCAAAATATTTATTGTACTTTTCAAACTTGAGTTATTAATTAATTTAATGGCTGCACACACCTGTATTTGGAGTGAACGATGGCGTAGATAAAAGGGTTGTAGATTGCTGATGCCTTTGCTATAACAGCAGGGACAGCTTTAGAATAGGGATTGAGAATGCTTCCATATCTGAAAGCATAGTGATGACTGGTTTAAAGAGTAGAAATGCTCACTGACAGTGCTATGTATATGATGCAGCATTGCACTTCATCATGTTAGTGGTAATAATATTCCATAAAAGGTGAAATATGGTTTATGATTAATGACTGAAGTAAATTGCATAATGCTGTCCAGAGTCTGCTCTTCTATTTTCACAGACTTAATGATGTCAGACTATTAAAAAGATTAGTTGATCATAAAAAGAGTAGTTTAACATGCTGTATATTTACCCAGCCCAGGCGATGAGTGTGACACATGCATAGGGTGACCAGGAAAGCACAAACACTATGATGACCACAAAGGCAATCTTAGCCAGCTTCCATTCAGTCTTGATGGACTGCTGTTGGATCAAGGTTGACTGTCTCATCTGGGACCCCAGCTTTTCCACATCCCTGTTTAGATAGAAAGAAGAATAGGGCAGTAGCTGTCATGGCAGTAGCTTAAAGGATAAAAAGTGGTCATTTTCAAATTTGGGCTTAAACATGTCAATTTCTTCCAAAGAAGATATTCAGTAATAATTTCTCTGACCACAGTACTTTTCCACTGTGTGATTATCCATCCTACATGATTCCAGGCCCAGAGAAGTCAACACTACATCTGCACAAGTTTAGCATAAAGCTTCTTTTTACACATTGAATTTTTAATTTGACATTTGTAATTGTAACTGTTTGAACACAGATGTCTAGCTTTGGCTTTTACCATTTAGCACAAAAATTTCCTTCATATTCCATGAAATGTTTAAATATATTATGCATTACAGAGGTACAAATATGCAAATCCCTTCCAATATTGCTTTTAGAAACCTTTTTTTAGATATTTCAATCATGTTCTCACCCATTTGTAAAGAAATTGTTGATACTTTTCCCATCTATGTCCTTTAAAGATATATAAAAAAATTGACATGATCCTACTTTTTTTAAAATGTGTTTAAAATGAAGAATTGATGTATAGAATAAACAGGAAATATATTTGATCCATTATGTCTGCAGTGAAATAAAATCAAAACTTGTGAACAAACAGCATGCAAATGTGAATATGACATGATGAAGCAGCTGGTGTTTAAGTCAGCTTGTCTTTGATGGAAATAATTTGGTTAGCAAAGTTGGCATCTCAGGCCAGTGATTTCCAAATTAAATTGCATCATATTCTAAGCCTGATGGTGGAAAATGAGCACTTATTTTTATGCTGACAGCTGCCTGCAGGATTACGTTGCAGCCATGTTATAGGTGCTGGTTTTTGCTGTTCTTACCCTGTGTTGGACATATTTAGATTATTTTTGCCCCCTAATAATAAAAAAATATATATGTTGGAAATATAGCATAGATTTTTTTAACACCACAAGTTTCCTTTCAGTCACTTTGCAAAGCTGAAAGTCGATGTATTGTATGAGGTTTACTTTAAAGTTATAAGAAAATGATATTATTCGGCTAAATCGGGTAGACCCTATTTTAAAAAATGCATCAAGTCATCTTTCCATTTTCAGTCTGGAGGACAGAAAGGTGAAAAAAGCTGCAATCATCAGTTGATGGGTGGATTTGTGAACATTTATCTGCTACAAAAGTAGAATGTGGATGGCTAGAGGGATGTGAAAATTAAAACAATCAGTTGAAAAGAACGAAGTGGAAGGGGAGGAGAGAAATCTTTCCATCAATCATTTCACAGCTAACAGTTTGCACTTGCATTCAAAACATTGCATTGCTTCAGTTTAACACATCCGTATTTTTGTGTATTGGAGATGTAATAATGTTAAAGTATGTGGCAACTACAGTCTACGTTTGATGATACAATGTTAAAATTGTGGTATGATCAAGTTTACCCTCTGTAAATAACAACATACTGCATATTTGCTTAAGCCTGTGTATTTACCTGCTTGTATGACGAATGGCCAGGAACATGCACAAATAGCAGTATGATATAATGCCCAGGGGGATGAAGAACACAAAGCAGCACAACATCAGGGTATAACTCTTATTGGCTGGCGTGGATGTCACGTAGTCCCACGTACATGAGGTCATCAGGCCCTCTGGTATATATGAGCCTATGGAAAAAAAAAGTCCAACATGAGGAAAGTATTTTGACAGGATTTTGAGGTGAAAAAAAAGAAATGTTAAGAAACAATCAGATTGGAGATTAAACCACTTACTCCAACCCAGAAGTGGTGCAAGACTCCAAGCAAATGAATACAGCCAGACCAGGGCAATGCTAAGGCAAGTGCGTCTTGCAGAGGTCCACGCTATGGACTGAAGAGGCTTGGTGATGACTATGTAGCGGTCCAGGGAGATGGCCAGAAGGTTTATCATTGAAGTGATCCCAAATAAAGCTCCACAGAAGGCGTACATTTTACAGCCTGTGGGCGGGGTAAATAAGAAATACAGATTTTAAACCGATTTTAAATTAGCCTAAGTTTGCAGATATCTCAGACACAACATGTTGTCATGTAATTACACTGGTATGAGAAAAGTCTACCCCATAAACACCAAAGAAACGACATAAATATTAGAAGGATATATCTTTTCTTAGAATGCATAAAATATATGTGACTGCAGAAAAATAAATTACCTGTTTCCCCAAAAATCCACCCCTTATAAAGGGAGTTAATGAAGAAGATGGGCGACTGTGTGATTGCCATAAGGAAGTCACTGATTGCCAGATTCATGATAAAAAAATTAGGAGGTGTGCGAAGCTTCTTGTTGCTAAAACACAGTAGGAATGAAAAATGTCAAGTCAGATGAGTTTATATTCCATAAAAACATTACTGACACTATCATAAACAAATTACTGTTACAGTGAAGTTGTAGTACAGAGTAAAACCCACATTCTGTAAAATCCCTATATGAGTAAAATATGTAAGCCTTATAGTACTGTTTAGGCATTTGACAGACAGGGATTCACAAAACTAGTAATGCAATATCCATCGATTAACTCTCAAAGTATAGTCCTTTTACAGCCATTACTAATGCCTGTAGATCAAGATCATATCATAAGAAATTGCAACTCTTCAGAAGACCCACAAAATAAATACAGTAGCACTGTCATGTACTGGTAACTTGGAGTGCTAGCAAATTCAGTGTGAGCTGACTTACTAAATTAGTGTTGTCTTGTTTTGGCATGTTAAACATTTAAGTCTACAAATGAAAAAGTAAATATCGATGGTGTTACGGCCACTGCTTATTGCAGTCTGCTCCATTTTCAGTTCTAGGGAATAATGATCACTTAGAGCTGGATTTTTATGAGTGTGTTAAAAGTTAACATGTGTGATAGTTGTAAAATTGTACTGTAAAATTTTATTTGTGCTGAATTACAGTTTCCCCCCCAGCTTGATTCTTAATAGCAATTCCTTGTATCTGTCCTCAAATTTCCCTTAAGTCAGTTTTGTCCATGCGGTGTACTTCTGTTTCCTAGAAAATAATCTGATCACAACATGCAGTCAAAACAGATACTCATAAAATTGATTTGTTAAATGAAACAAGGGTATTCTGCATGGTCAGTTACTTCACAAGAAAACAATTTTTTTGTCAGCAAAAGTTAGAAGTTTGGATTCAAGCACATTTTAAACAAATGGGTGGATATGTACAGTATATTATTAAATACTTTTACAAGATGACACTATTATTTACATGTTGGGATTCCATGACAACTTTTTAATCAGTGACATCTACATAATAAAGGAATGAAACTATTGGTCTATGTGGGGACCACAGCTGATGTTAAGCTTTAACAGACACAGATGGTAATTTTGTGATTCACAGAAATGGTGTTTACCCTGTTAGCATGTGAAGTTTCACATTTCCTGACCTTTTAAAACTGATACATGAAACTTTTGGTGCACTGAAATAAGATCCCAGATGTTACGGTGGTTGAATAAATTGACAAAACCTAAGTAGAGTTTTAACTTTTCTAAGCCCAGTCTCCAGAAGAGTAGTAACTTAACAGTGGTTAATGTCTTTATCTGTAAGGCATGCGTATTATTTATGTCAGTGAGCATTTTGTGTTCAAATTTATTACATAATGCTCATCTGCTGTGACATAAAAGGTATAGGGATTATAGAGACACAGGTGAAGGATGACTATTTGCAGTAGGTCTAACAGTGGTGCAATGTGTTTCCTTGCTGTGCACATCTTCACTTTAGATTTGTGTTTGTGTTGTGCTATAACTGAAAATTTACTTAAATAGCTAGATCAGCCCTGTTATCATTGGCACCTTCTGGGGATTGTTCTCCTTTGTCAGTTGAAGACTGTGCAGGCAGATAAGTTAGAGTGTTTTTGTGTTTTCTAAACAAAGTGTGTTCTGAGTAGCGATTAAGTGATGTGTTACTTGTGATAGTTGTGCTTCACAGGATACCTGACCTAATGCATCAAACTTGTCAGGCTCAGGATTTGGTTTCTTTCTATTTTATAAAATCTAGGAGTAGCCATTGTTTATTAGTATATTATATTATATTATATTATATTATATTATATTATATTATATTATATTATATTATATTATATTATATTATATTATATTATTATAATGTTTTCTGGAAAACATTATACACTTATATGTAAATCTTTAAAATTCTGTGTTTAGTTTAAAAAGTTGAATTAACATAAAAAAAGAAATGTTTAGACAAGGGCATGTTGACTGCTGTGTTGCAGCACATGTTCCTTTGATAAAACTAGGTAAGCCTCTGGAACTGAAATCTAGGCAGATACTGTCTTATTTGTGGTAGATGTCATTTCAGCTTGTTAAGTGTGAAAGCTCCTTTTTTGTGTTTTTTATGATGCACCAAGTTATATTTATAGGTGACAGGTCTGCACTACCGCTCTGCCTGTTTAGCATCCGGTGTTTTAATACTTGCAGACTATTTTTTGGCATTGTCTTGCTGAAAAAGGAAGGCTTTCCTCAAAAAGCTGTTGGGTGAGTGGCAGCACCTGCTGCTCACCACCTGTATACTACTGTTCATCCTTCATGACGACCTCATACATTTACAAGATCCTCATTTAATTTGCATTCATGCCACATCGTCAATAAAATAGGCTTTTCAGCAATTTTTTCTCTTTTATTCTGATATCATGGCTTTCAGGATTTCCAAAAAATACATTTTGATTTGTCAGACCACAGGACAGTTTTTACACTTTGTTAAATAACCAGTAGTCCAGAGAAGATGGCAGTGGTCATGGAGCGCTCTCTCTCTCTCTCTCTCTCTCTCTCTCTCTCTCTCTCTATCTATCTATCTATCTCTTTCTCTCTCTGTGTGAGCTAACATTTATGGATGTAAAGACAAACTGTGCCTACTAACAGTGGTTTTTAAAAAATTCCCTGAGTCCATGTAGTGATTTCTACCACAAAATCCGGTCTGTTTTCATTCAATGTTGAGGGCCCAAAGATCAAGAGTATTCAGTGTCGGCTGTAGTTTGTATGTTGTGTTCAGACTTTCTGCACTCTTTCTCTAAATCTTTTAATATTATGTCCTCAAATGTTTTTTACAGTGTTACACTGTGAAATAATCTACAATTCCTAAACATATAGTGATAAGCGTCATTGGGATTTTACTGATCTACATTGGTATTGCTTATTCTTTATTTAATGCAAAACATAAGGACATAATGTGGAAATATGTAAATAAAATTCTGTTTTGAAACATTCTAACAAGGGTGAGTTTATTTTACTTTTGGTTCTACTTTCATTTGCTACTGAGGCTTTTTTGTTTGTTTTTCGGACAGAAATCCAGTGAACAGTAACACAGAAGCTCTGTACATATAGGTTCAATGCACAATAAAATTGATCCAAACAACACAGAACCAAACAGACTGTGGAGAAATCAATCAGTAGCATTATTTAAAAGCATAGTTCCCCTACAGCTGAAAATATGAATGAAAACTTTCACAAAAAGCCTTTAACTGTTACAATTTTTACAGTAAAACACAGACTTTTTGAAGATTGTTATACTTTTTAAAACAAGCAGATTAAAGCCTTTCCCGCTGTATGTAGTAGAATTCTTTGTGGTCTAAAAGTTACCATTCCAGTGTACAGAGGACAGGGAAATCACTAGACAACACAGGCATTGCCAGACCTCTGTGTCTCGATATAATCTCAGGAGTTAATACAGAAGTTAACCATCCAGCAGTGAGGGATAAAGTTATGTAAGAGTAACAAGGACAGAAGACAGTTTTCTTAGACAAGTATGTAAATTCCAATAATTACGTTTCATGGAAATACAAGCTCCAGTTTGCTTTGAATTCTCCATTTACAGTAAACATGGATGGTCTCTAAAGCCCCTCTCACCTCTTTAAAATGGTTTAGTTCACACCTGCCCCTCTCTGATAAATAAATAAAAATAAATATTAGAGAAGATGTGTGTGCTGTTTTCCTTATTCAGAAAGCTGCTATGAATTTTTGACTTAGAAAACAACTGAGTTTTGCCATTAACCTAATTTAAAAATATGACTTCCCACATGGAAGGTACCAGGAGTGTCATGTCCATCAGCACTGATGTAAATAAACTTTTTCTATTTAAAAAAAGTCATAATAGTTAAATGTGTGTATTTTTTAGACAATCAGTAGACATAAACTGCCTCTAAGCAGCCTATAACCTGTGCGCATTGTGTTAAAATCCACATGACGAGTTAATATGAAAACTCTCCCTTAGGAAAAGTGTGTTCCTATCCCTGTTTATCTCTGAGCGGATTGTAAAAGCCATGGTATGACTCTCTCTGTGAAAAGAAAACAATGAAAATACTGTTTACTTGAATAAATTGGTATAATTTTATTTCAAACTAGTTTGTCAGATGTTAATCAAACCCAGAATAGTACAAAGTAAGAAATACAAAAATGATCTGGTTCACAAAAAGCACAGTTTTTACAGCAGCTGACAGTTAGTTTAATCATACCGCTCTTAAGAGTGACCCTTAAACCTATTCTTTGATAGTATTCTCATAAGAAAAGTTGCTTACCAGGAAAAGGCATACATGACCAAGGCGTTTCCTGTAACCCCAACTGCTCCGATCACCAAAACGAAGAATGCAACGATGTAGTGAACATGGTCCGGGACGTCCACATGCCGATAGAATCCGGGTTCCACATCCATATCTGTGACTACAACCACATAGATGACTGAATTAGTGGGGGGGGTTTGTGTTGAGCAGGAACTTTCACACAAGCTCTGCCCACCTGACCCTCTAAACACTCCTAGATTTGTGGATGTTCTACTAGTCATGATCAACTAACAAAGTCTGCACTAAGAAATGTGGGCTGGGGATGTTTCTGCAGTGTTGCATCTTTACTGCGCTAACTGTAGGTATCCTTCCTTCTTATAAACAGTTCATTTTGCTGAATCACTTCGCTGTCAGTCATGTGAGGGAATTCTTTTTGCTGATACACATGGGAAATCTGTTAGTTCAGTATGTGGATTCTAGGCATTTCTAGTGTTTTACCTCGGGGAGTCTGGGGAAACCCCCACAGTTTTTCTCATTTGATGTGCTGGAAGATAATTGGAACTTTGTTTAGCTCTCATTACATAAATAAGTCAACCCACAAGGCTCAACTTGGCATGTAATGCAGAGAATTCATAACTTCCCCATCTTAACATTTTGTTAAAAAGACTATTTACAGAAAGATTGTTGCTTAATTTTAAATGAAGAAACAGATTAATTTGATATCTTTTTTTTTTTCATAAAAGGCATATTGTAACAGGATGGTTGTCTTCTACGAAAGCCCCAGTTCTCTTTGTGACTTTTACCTTATTCTAAAACAGTAGCTTGTTATTTCTACTGATTACTAAGCTATTTATGACTCCAATGATTAAAAACATAATAATAATATGTTGCAATGAATGTCAATTTAAAAAGTGCTCCTAAAATTTATGTCTTTGCTTCCTGCTGACTGTCGTTTTCTGATATTTCCTTTATGTTATCTTTTCAGTGTTTTTGGGAGAATGTTTCTAATTGACATGTCATCAGCCTCTTAAAATAATGGCCTTTGTCATTTTATTTTTTTTTAAAAAACACAAAAAAACCTGATGTCTTAATATGATATATTATATAATATGAATGATATAATATGAAATATTTGGTTAAATTTTTTGTGTTTTTAAAAAAGCTTTAAAAATATTTTTTAGGTCATTGTTTAAGAGGGTGATGAAAAATCAACAAAAACTTATATTTTAGCATATTTTTATTTATCTAACCTCTACTTTATACTGTTGAGGTATATGCATATTTGTAAAATCAAGATAGGATCTGTTTAAGTACTGAAGTATGATCTAAAATTTGCTGATTTTATTACTTATTTAGCCTACATTTTTTAGGTTAACATAGAAAATATTATAAGCAATAAACATTGATATATGTTAGCAGTGATTCTGTTAACATGTTACCAAGTTCCAGGTAGCATGTTTAGCATGTGAAGTTTCGAAGTACAGCTTTATAGAGATGCTTGCAGGCTGAATTATTCTTTATCTAACAGGTTATCAACCAGTTAGACAAGATGTAAAAAAACAACTCTGGTACACAATAAAAAAATTATAAATTCTTCTCTTTTTCATTCAAGTTTTGAAGCCACTTACCCATCTGCATTTAGAATTCATTAGTTTTCCTTGGCAGACATAGTATGCATTTTTTAGACTCGTAACCTCATCTAAGCTTTTCAGTTGTTCTTTTACAAAGTGATGAGGATTTATTATGGGCTTACATTTTCCTCAATAGCTTAATAATTAAAAGAGATCTCACTCCAGTTCACTTTTTGGACTAATGTCCCCCTTCAAATAAAGGTTTTCCAGCTCACCTGATGCACTGACATGACAGACACAAGTTCTTCTATAGGTTTTTTGTTGTTGTTGTTTGGGGGGATGGGGGGTTAAATATAAGTGTTTTAGCTTATATAATCAGAGAGATTATGAGAGTCAGAGCATTTTAATATCAATTATTAACGCTTGCAGACTGTAAAATCGGGTGGCTAAGTATTAATCACAATAAGGGTGAAGAGCAGTGAAGCTGCCATCGCCGTTCTGGTTAGAGAGGAGATCCTCACTCAATATTATTGAGCTGATGTGCTTCAAGAATTTTATGAGGTCATTCAAAGAACAGCCAGCAACAGATCTGACTACTTCTTTTAATAGTAGTTATGATAAGGAAGCATTTAAAACTAGATGTAACAGTTGTTTTAAATTAACTAAACACACCTATTAATTCTTGTGTTGTAAATTAAGGAATGCTTGATAATGAAAATGACTGGATGGGCTGTTCCAATGCTCAGCTGCAGCAGTGATTACAAGAGAATGTCTATGTTTTGTTAATGTGATGGAATTAAGAAGGGATGTGCAGTTTTAACTATATTTATTCCATGTAAATGCATCCTGAAAATTATAGACGGGGAGTTAGGTGCATTGTGCCGTCGGCTACATTCATTTCAGAAAAGCTGGAAAAACATGTCATGTGCCACATCCATCATTTATTGGTGTGAAAGCAAGAGCATGTTCTGAATATTGTTGCCGTTGGCACGCAGAGCCAATCAAACTTGAGTGATGGGATTTAATTTTCCAGGCAGCTACATGTCCTAATAAAAAATAAATAAATAGAAAAAAGACTGTATTATATTACAGCTCATGTTTAGCAGAATTTGATAATAAATTTAATTTCTTAGTATCAAATTCATTCAAGTCTTGTAAACTGATTTTGCTTAAATTGTATTAATACTGTGAAATAATAAGATATGAAGCCAAGACTGCATCACAGCAGTGTGGGCAGTGCACATGTACTCGCAGAGTGTTAGATCCTCACAGTGACTTCTTGCTGTGCTCAGTGAAGGCTTGTGTATCAGTGCAGCTCTTAATCACCTCCTACTTCTTCAAAAATCAAATCTGGTTAATACACTGAAATGCATTCTGTTGCCTTTTATGTACATTTCTCAAGTCAGTCAGGTACACTGGACGTGGTCATTCCCAGGAAAGGAAATGTTCATGGAAAGCAAATATACTGATGAGAGCAAAACATGCCCTGTCTTCACCAATTGCATTTATTTATTGGTGTTAAGAAGATTTAAAAATGCATTCAGACATTATAAAAGCATACTGAGGATCATGGATCACAATTTTTTTTTTTTTTAAATCAAACTCAATTAAATGAAAAATACTTTCCTTATGCCAGGAATGATCATGAATATAAAAAGAAGAAATAACATGATATTTTATAACAATGCAATTGTTATCTATAATAATGTCAATTTATTACTACATTTATTATTCAAATGTATACATTTAGTATATTACAATAATATACATTTTTTGAGTATAAAGTATAAAACGCGTTCATTAGATTAAAAAAGCTTTGTAATAAATTCATCTTATCTACTAAAATTGATAATCATTACATGCAAGTTTGAAAATAAGATGTGGTATTGATGATAGAAATGGTAGAAACACTGAGGGATCAAGCACCCACACCCCCAACATTACCTCCAGTATGTATACTAATGGTCCACTGATATTTATTTGTAGTGATGTGTATTCGTAAAATCATGGTAAGGATTTCTTTAAGTACTGAAAATATGATCTAAAATTTACTGATTTACTTTTTTAATAGACTCTCCCTTTACTCAGTGTTTTCTTAAAAAGTTTATTACAATTGATTCTGGTTGCAATTACACTAAAACACACTATGATTTGCACACTCACTTACAATAGCAGTAAATATAGTTTTACTTTACCTTATCCAGAAAGTGAATCCCAGTTTTCCTTGTCTTGATAAACTCCTTGTTGCTGATTTTCTGAAGAGGATCAGAGACACTGAAGCTGTAACAGCATGAACAAGAAGACAAAAAGATCCAACAGGTTAAACGGGTAGCTTGATGACTGCTTCTTTGCTCAATAAGGTTTAAAACCAGCTTCACAAAGTTTAGCTTTTGTAAGCTGATGCTGCTCTCAGTGCTTGACAGAGGACGTGAATACACAGACTGAAAGCAAGCAGCAGCAGAATAACCCATCCCCCTGATGGCTGCCTGTCACGCACATCTCTCCTACGGCACAGTGCATCGATCAAGCCAGTGCGCGGTGTGTGTGAATTAGTGTAGTCATTTGTAAAATATTAGTGTGGAGAAGCAGGTAACAATGGTTAAAATTTAACTAATACATTTTTTTCTGTATTGGAAATGTTTTGTAACACCCATCACACAAATCACCACTACAGCTAAAAAGTCCAATCACACTGTGTGATCTCCATACTAGTTTTTATTGTACACATTGATTTCTTTTCATCTCATTCCCATTGCCAGTGGTACAACTTCATTCGGGCACCAGTTGCGATGTGTATATGGGAGAGGTGCGAAAGGGACACAGCCCGGTTAGCACAGCCTCCCACTGGGTGCTTTGAGAATTGCAGGGAGAAGTCTTGTGGTTTAGAAAGGCTCCAAGCCTTTTACAAAGTATCATACTTGTTCACTGCTCATCCTTGTGTGAGGAGATTTCTGAGAAAAGCACTCAGATAAAAGCCTCCCAATGTTTATCATCTCATGCACAACTGAACAAGCTGCTTTCTTACCTCCTCTTTCCTTTTTCTACACTGAATCTTTCCAGGGAAGATTCAGTGTCGATATCCACAAGAGAAGGATAGGCCTTACACTTCTGGGTCACTGCACTTCCAGGAGTAACAGACATGAGTATAAATTAATTCCAACTAGTAAGCTTCAAAAAAGTAAATCCTAACATCACAGGAAATAGGATGTTATTTGATTTTTTTTTCTTTTGCATTCCTGTTGGTTGTTGTTGTTGAGTCAAAGAATACAGTTATGATGACCAGCTGATTCACTGGGAGGGTGTTTAGCAAATGGGTACAAGGCTTAACTGTTTTCAGCATGTGGATCAGACAAAGAAAGCTTTCATTCATTTTTGTATATCTTGTAAAAACATGAAATGTGTCTGAAAAGAATCATATACAGGAAGTCATTTGAATTTGATAAACCCTCTGTATAAAGGAATTCCAGGAAAGCAGCTCAACTAAACAAACATGACCTTATTAAAGCTTGTTTCACTTTTCAGTTGTTCTTGGCACCCTCAAAGAGGTGTAAATTGGTCATTGTAAGGTAATTTAGTAAATTAAAAGGTTTTTTATGGATCCCAGAGATGTTGTTGTTGTAAGAACATGTGAGAAAGAATCACCATTTAAACAATGAAATAGCCAAAACTACATTACATGCTAATCAAAGCTAAGCTCAATTTCTACTTAATAAGTAAATAAGAAAGGTGTTTGTCTGCTTTATATTTTGCCTCAGGTGACCCCACTACAACAATCAACCATCTAGTTACTGTCAAAATGGTCTGTCACCTCTGTTTCTTCCTCCAAAGTGTGAAAAGGACAAGTGCATCCTTCAAGAAACGTACAGTGAAAAAGTTTGTTCTTGAGACTCAGTCAGCCTGAGGTTGTAATGGTTAGCAGTTGTCTGCAGAATAGAATTAAATGAGATTTTGAATTAAGGGAATATGATTGTATTTGAGCTCTACACACAGTCAGACACAGTGGTTTTAATGGTTTTGGTAAAGCTGGTTTATCCTTCTCTCATTCCCAAAGAAGTCCCTACTGCTACTAAAACAGTTATGTCTATAATGTCATATTTATTCTTAGTCTAACAGGTCTTAACACAGGGTTTCTTGAACCATGGTTTGTTTAAGATTCTCACAGGCCCTTTGAAGACTTTTTTACCCTTTTCCCCATTGCTCATGTATTTATAAGATATCCTCTGGCACAACAAGCTGATGCTGCCTACTTTCTTAAGGGACTAAATTACATTTTTTTTATTTTAGGGTTAAAAGTCAGGCCAAGCAGTGCCTAGGGAAGTGTAGATCTTCCAATCAATGGGTCAATACAATGTCAAATATTGTTGCTCTAGTTTAGTGGAGCAAACAAGGATGATGCTAAAAATGGGAACATTTCATTTCAAAATAAAGGGTTGTGACTGTAACAGAGTTACATTTAGGTCTGGAAGGTGTGGCCTAAGGTTATTACACCTAATGTGTGTATTAACACCATTTGTTGGGTGATGTTTTGCCCCAGAAATGAACATGATCTATATTGTTGTCATATTAGGAGACTTTTAATGCACTATAAGAGCAAAATAACTAAATTAAACCTGTTAAAAAAAAACAATCAACTTTAAATTCTTGAGGATATTTTATATATCTATAAAATGAAATAAAAATGGAATAACACTTATTAGCCTTGGGTAGTACATTATCTTCTCTTGATTTGCTTTGTGTGTGTGTGTTGACAGCCTGTTTGAGCCCCCCAGCTGTGACACTCCATTAGTGGGAGCAAACAGGGGGACAGGGAAAAACACAGCCAAAAATAATAACCAAAAATAAATAAATAAAAATCATCGTAGCACATCTTTTCTTTGTTCGGTCAATTTAGGCTTTGTGGGAAAAACAAACAGGCTCTTGGCTAAATTCTTTTATGGGCAGTATAAATATAAATCCTGCTGTTTACTATGTCATCATGCTGGCAGAAATGTCATATGTCAGTGTCATAGGTCATAGTTGACCTTGAACATAAAGATATGGTGGGAACAGACAAAAGAGACATGCATGCATCAGTTCAACATACCCATGGACTGTTCCTGGAAAATGTGATGTAGTTGTAGCCAGTGTGCACTGGTGCCTAAAGAGTTACACAGCTGTATGATTTGACAGCTCATTGATCATTGACTGCAGCTTTGACAATACTCATCCTCTCCTCTTTTTGCTTGACCTGTTATTGATTAACATGCACTCCAATGAGGTGGATAAAACACTTTCAAATTTTGCTGACTTTCTAACCACCAGTTACATACTGTACATTTTAATTATGAAGTTGTTTAATGGGTTATTCTTTACCACCTCAATTCAAAAATGTAAAATGTAAATAAAAACACACACACACATATATATATTTAATATATATATATCCTCAGTTTTATGTAGCCACATAGCGCATATATATATATATATATATATATATATATATGTGTGTGTGTGTGTGTGTGTGTGTGTGTGTGTGTGTGTGTGTGTGTGTGTATATAAATTAAATCTATGTTTTATTAATACAAAGGCAGAAACAAATCTTATTTAATCTTATTTAACTGCAAATATATAAGGCATTTTTAAACCAGGAAGCTTATTGTTGTTATTAATTATTTAGCCTATTTAAAAGGTCATTTCTGTCATCTGACTTATAGTTCCATTAATGTGTGCCATTATTTCAAATCAAATCAATTTTTTATAAAGCACCTTTTCTGCCAAAGGCAACAAAGTGCTCTACATGGTAAAAACAATTTATGCATATTAATAAATATCTGGCTTGACGCCGCTGTGAAGAAAAAATGTCTTGATTATTTACAATCACACCAGGAGCCAACCCACCCATGTCCACAGAGGCCATCACGACAACCACACAGATCAGGGTAGGCCAGAGTCCACGCCACAGCCGTAGGGCTGTAGTGCAGGACCTCCAGCCACCTGGACAAGGGCGATCACCATGGCAACAAACCCCAGACTAAGCAGGCAAAGCTCTCGGCACAAAGGATCTCCATGAGAAAAACACGGGAGTTCAAAAAGTTGAAACAAATATCAAATAGCCCTATAAGAACATTAAGAACAAATAAGAGCAGTAATTTAACCAAACACAAAGGAAAAAAATGACATCATAATGTGCAAAAAAAAAAAGTAATAAAATGGAAAAAAATAACATAAAAATGAACATGAATTAGATAAAGATCAAATAGAAATCTGTTAGAAGCTAAAAAGGTAGGACCTCTTTTTAAAAACATTAACAGTCTTTGCAGCCCTAAGGTTCTCTGGCAAGCTGTTCCACAGGTAAGGACGGTAGTAATGGAAAGAGGCCTCGCGTATGTTTTGGTCCTTACTCTTGGAACAACTATGAGGCCGGTATCAGATGACCTCAGGATCCGCAAGGGCTCATAATTTAAAAGCAAGTCAGATAAATAAGGAAGCCTAAGATTATTAAGACATTTATAAATGAGTAAAAGAACTTTGAAATCAATCCTGAAACACACTGGGAGCCAATGTAGTGATTTTGAAACTGGTGTTATCGAAATGTTCCTGCCCTCTGGTCCTCATCAGACCAGTGCTGCAAAGTTCTGAAGTAATTGTAGGTTTGAAACACGTTTTTTTGGAAGACCAGAGAGCAGGGCATTTCAGTAATCTATTCTACTAGATATGAAAGCATGCATCAGCACCTCTGTGCTGTCAAGAGAGAGAAATGGGCAGACTCTAGTAATGTTTTTAAGATGTGAAAATCCTGTCTGTGACATATCTGATGTGTGGAAAAAAATCCAGCTCAGTCAAAAAGAACACCCAGATTTCTCACACACTGAGAAGAATTAAAATTATGTCATTTTGGTAAAATTACCTTTCTCGTCTTCAGAACCGATAATTAAAACTTCAGTTTTGTCGTGACTGAGCTGTAATAAGTTCTCTGCTATTCATGACTTAATATTTAAAATACAGTTTAAAAGAGTGTTAACTGGCTCCAGGTCATCAGGAGACACGACGATGTAAAGCTGTGTATCATCAGCATAGCTGTGAAAATCAATGCTGTGTCTCCTGATGACATTTCAGACCCTGCTCTTCCTCTGCTGCTCATTTCCTGACCTCCCATCTATGTTCAGACCAGACCTTTTTCACCACAGTTCAATAGAAGTTTCTTTTGTATGCATGTGTATCTCTAAATTGGATGCTCTCAGTTGTTTCACCTATACTAAGTGTTGCAGTCCTTTAATTTTTATAAAAGGAATTACCTGTAGTTGTCATATAGACAAAGTCTTCCTATTTGGTCCATGTTTTTTTTCTGGGTGATTTAATCCATCACCAGGAAAATTTCATTGTCCTTATTTGTCCATGCTGCTGAAGTTCATATATACATTTGATTTGCATTAAGTTACAATTTGGGTCAAATGTATAATTTCTCCATTTATTTGTTGACGTACCTTTAAAAGCTCCACAGAACAAACTTGATCCTGTCCCTTGAGATCATGGTGCAGACTTCAGGAGACAGGTGACTGTAGCTAGCAAGAAAGTCTGAGGTATGCAAACATCTTGTCCAGCTGTGTGTCATCATCAAAGATCATGGCTACTCACCTTTCCTCAAATGTATAAATTTTTTACCCGCTTGGACTTGTTGGGCTCCATAGAAAATTAAGAGATACTAAAAATACATAACTTTGTGAACATTTTCAAACAAGTTAATTGCTGACAGAACTGGAAACAAAAAAGAGCACATTAGAGAGGCAGAGTCTCCTAACAACAAAATGTTCAGTAATAAAAAAATGTTTTAATGAATTGTGGAGCAGTTTCAAGAATAGTGTTGGTTAATTATAAATACTTTGGATATGTCATAATCTAAGGTGTATAATATCAGCAAAAAATTTAAAGAATAAATAGCTGTAAATGCAAGGGCCACAGCTACAATCAATACTGTATGCCAGTGATCTTTAAGCCTTCAGGCAGCACTGTATTATAAACGGATTATGATTCAGTCATGGGAATCACTACATGAGCTAAAGAACACTTCAAGAAATCATGTGAACACATTTCACTGTGTCATCCATAATGTAGGTTTAAGATCTGTCATGCAAAGAAAAATGAGCCATGATCACGTGGCCATGATCCAGAGACACCACTTTCTCTTTTGGGCCAGAGTTCTTTCAACAACTGAAAACATTTGGTGTGTCATAAAATGCAAAATATGACAAAGTCCATCCAGTACTGCAGAGCAAAAAAAAAAAAAAAGAAAAGAAAAGAATCTTATATTGGGCAAGAACTGGACACATTCCTCTCCTATAAGGTCCAGTAATTAGTCTCACCAATTCCAAGATGTTTATGAAGATTTTTAAATTATTTTCTTTTTATTTACATTTTATGCAGCCACGTATATTTTTTAAAATCAGGGTTGTACAGTAAAGAAAGGCTAACTAGATAAACTTTAAAGGGCATAGGTTAGACAAAACAAAGATTTACAAAGCAGCAAAATAAATACAGTTTTCTTTGGTGTTGTACCAAGTCAGTGTGTCCTTCAAAACTTCTCACTGTTTGAACTCAGCACTTAAAAAAAAAAAAAAAAAGTTAAATTGATGCTTCTTATGTCCAAACCTTGAATTTGAAAACTGGTTTCAATTTGGTTATGTATGCAAGGATCAGCACAACAGTTTAAAGGTCAAGAGTTGTCCTAAGAGACCATTTGTTTCACACAACCGTCTGAGAAAGTCTCTACGGAAACCATTGGGAAAAGAGCAAGTGTTTCATAACTGAATCAGAAGATTAGATGAAGCATCTGTCCATCAAAGTGACGAGCAAACTTCAACCAATCAGCAAATCGGTTGAACAAAGTACAAGCATTTTTATCACACTTGAAACCCCTCATGTTGCTGCCACAATAAAGAATAGGTCCAAACTTATTTGTTACAACCAGAATTTTCACAAAAATCTTGCTGCTTTGCACAGTAGAGAAGAGGAAGGGGTCTTCCTGCATATGACGTTTTGAACTTTGAATACATGTGTTTTCTTGTGCTGGCCAATTTCACTACAAATAAGTTGCAGCTTATTGCTTACTACCATTTGGAATCCATAAACTGTAACAATAATTGTAGTGGCAATTTATGCAGTAGGATCAACTTTTCTAGCTCACAAATTTATTTTTAGACACACCCCCAGATATCTGACTCTTCAAATTACTGGTATGAAAGCCTAATCATGTCCATTCCAAAGTTTACAAGTTACAAGTTAGGAGCGCATGGCTCAGTGGGTAGAGTGGTTGTCTTGTAACCTGAGGGTTGCTGGTTTGATCCTCCGCCCATCAAGCTCATGTCAAGGTGTCCCTGAGCAAGACAACGAACCCCAAATTACTCCTGATGGGTTGTGGTCGAGTGCCTTGCATGGCAGCTTCCACCAACAGTGTGTGAATGGGTAAATGTGATGTGTGATGTAAAGCAATTTGGGTATCATTCCAGGCTAAATACATACAGACCATTTACAAGTACAAGGCCTATTTCAGTTAAACATAAAATGCACCAATCTGTGCATTTAGTGTTTTCCAACAGATCTAATCTTTTTCCAGCAGGTCATATTTTAGTGTTTTTGACTCCATTTTCCTACCTATCCCCCTACTGCAAATAGCTGACTCATGGTAAGGTATTCTTTTGTGCACTTGCAAAATTTGTAAGATCATAATCATGACAAACCATTGTTTGGGTAAGTTCAGAAGTGTCAACAGTGGTATTTCTTATTCATTTGCTTTTTTTGCTTGTCATGCTTCCTTGGTCTGATTGGTTACACTAGTGATCCTGCTTCCTCCAATAACCTGCTTGCATTTTTTAAAGGTGCCTCCTTTTTTCTAAATAGTTTGTACAGAGGACTTAACAGATGGTTCTCTCTATGTATTTATTAACTATCATACAGCATTGCTCCTTTCCACTCTGTTCACCTTCATAAATGTGTTTATTTAGTTTTTTTTTGTTGTTGTTTTGTTTTGTTTTCTCCATATTACTTAAGCGACTCAGCAACAGTGTGACAGATGATGGTCAGAGGTTAACTGCGAATCCAGGGCTGTCATTTGGTGAAAAGTATTATCTAATGGCACAGAGGATCAAATACTCATTTATATTAAGAGCTTCTGATGACTTATCTATAAGGATTACTACAGATTTAGTCAAGCTAGTGGCCCAGCAACTCAGTGGAGAGAGAGATTATCAATAAATCTTACCTCATTGACACAGTGAACTCTGTCATGGCCCAGGACGGAGCTCTGCTGAGCTGTAGCTGTTGGTCCCTCTGAGTGGCACTTACATTGAGGATATGGCTTGTGAGAAAAGCATTCCTCCTTTATAATGGATTGAATAGTGCAGCTATGAAAGGTGTTTTATTTTGCACTTACTGAATATTTTTTTTTACAATACAATTGAATTTCCCTTTGGGATTAATGAAGTATTTTTCATTCATTTCATTCATTAAGTAGAGCCAGAGGTTAGGTGTGTAGAAGAAAATTGCATTCCACTGAAATATTTTTAAAACAGTATCATAATACATATTGGCAAGATTAAGCTTCTAGACTCAGTAATGATACCTCAAGGATATGTGGAGAAAAACAGTGAGGTGAGAACTCAACAGACTTTGCTAAAGTGACAAATTAAGACACTTCCTCCACCACACACATTTGCAGGTCAGTATTCCTTCATGGGTAATGAGTCGACCCGCCTAACAGCTTTCTCTTATGTTTGTCCATATTATATGAACATTGCAAAAAATTAAGGTAATTTGTATTTGGTTAATTATTTCTCTCCTTTAATAATACCCATTGGTATTATACATTGTTGGGACGCCTGATTAGTCACCATTGCAATGAGGCCTAATTTGTAAGGAATATGCTTTTGTGGATTGAGCAACCAAGCTAAATGTGTGCATAGCACTCTAAAACATGTGCCAAAATCCCTTGCAATGTTCTCCTGTTGGTAATCACTCTTGTTTTGAGTTGCTTGTTGGATTGGATGGTTGCACTCTCGCACAGTAATACGGAAATAACAACACATATTAGCCATTTTTACAATGAACTCATTTTACACTGTCAGTGACCTCTATGGTGTGTGGAAGATCCAATACGTAGCCTCAGCATCCTGGTATCTCTTCCTCATGCTAGTCAGCAGTCTGGTCACATTTTGCTGTGGGATGGCATCCCATTCCTCAACCAGGAGCTCTTGAAGGTCAACCAACCTCCTTTTGTTGATTACTCGAACAACACAGTGTTAAACTAAGTTGACGTCAGGACTCATGATAGGGAATACTATCCTCTTCTTTCCCAAATTCTGGAAGTATAATCCTGCCTCTGTGGGGGAGAGCATTGTCATCCTGGAGGATGGAGTTATGTCCCAGATTCTGGAGATATGGGATTACCACTGTCTCTAGAATCTCATTTCAGTATCTGTCTTTTAAATTAAGTACCAATCAGGTGCTACCCGACACACTTCCCCTCAATGTTTACTTATTACCACTAGGGGGCGACATATAGCCTTTATTATCCAAGTCAAGATAAAAGTAGCATAATCATGAATGGTTCTGCACCCCCAACAACACAGGGACACTTTCATTATTAGTCTGAAGATAAATATTGTTTTCTCATTTTTATTATCTAATTTATTGGTGAACATGTTTTTGCAGCATCTGTGAATTTTTGTCTTGGCTCTGTATATTGCTTTTCAAATGACACATAATACAATAATTGAAAGGTTTACAGAACATAGGACAGATTATGTGAGCTGTGGTAGTATTTAATTTAACCAGTGCAATAAAAATAACACTGAATGCTTTATTTGTGAGCTGTTTATGGAGCTATTATCAAGTAGATGCCAAACAGACAAACAGACAGATAAGTTATGTTTTCTGGATATCATGTAGCTATCAAGAATTCTTTAATAATATATTTTACACAGCCTCTGTCTGAACACTTTGATGTGGTGCTACATAAAACTATATGGTTTAAGAGTTTGTTCATAATTTAATCCCAACAAAATATCAACTTTATTTATCATCATATAATCAAATGCTTTTGTTTTTTTCTTTTCTAATATACATATATTTTTAATAAATACATATTGTCATATCACAATAAAAACATAATACACACCTGATAAATGCCTCTGATTTGATCTGTTTTGTCTTTATTTGCTTATAAATAAGTTCGGTGTCATCTGCTCTGCATTTAGCTGTTGCATGTATTTAATTCTCAGCATGTCTTTTCTCCAAACTTGGAAGTGGCGGACTTGGAAGAGCACAATTGTGTATGATCACTGGTTACAGATTAAGGATTGAAAGATATTCATGGCACTGCAATAAGAGAAGATGCTCTCATGTTGCATATAGAGTTAAGTTCTATTTTAAATATTTAAGTATTACATTTAGTAAGTGACCCACATTGCTTAAAACATCCTATGCATTCCAATACTGTTAGCAACACTCTTGAATTGAACTTCTTAGTAACACTGAAGCTGCCAAAATCTAAGGAGGAGCTTTCATTTAGAGATGTAAGGATGGCGAGGAACTCAGGATAAATAGATGTTGTGCATGGACCTTTACTGCCACCTAGTGGATCCTGAGGTACAGCACTTCCTGCTCCAGTACAGTACTGTAGTGGAGCAGCACTTGTAGGTGGTCTGAGGTGGGCCTCCTCGGTTGTAAATATTGTTTTGACACGTGTATGACCACTCCGATGTCTGTGACCTCTCACCCCTGAAAACTTAGCTTAACCACCTGGAGGTAGACTGTTCTTGATCTCACAGCACCTCCAACAAGCCACATACAGCTCTCTCCTTCAGTCTCCCTGTAAAGAACCTTAAGGTCTACTCTACTATGCATGCTCATACAAATACCTGAGAGTGTGTGTGCATGTCTGTGTGTGTGCGTGTGTGTGTGTGTGTGTGTGTGTGTGTGTGTGTGTGTGTACTTTTTTTTAGAAAAACAGCTCCATTACAAAGGTATTTAACATGGAGGTCTTTGGGACTGTGTTACTCATTTCCGACTGCAGTGGCTCATGTTTCTAAGTGTTAGTTTAATATTTTTGTTTGTTGGAAAGTTTGTTTGAGTTACAAATACCTCAGTTGAAACACGGGCAGAAACAAAACTGAAGCACATGCTGCCCTGTATAGAATCTGCGCACTTTGGTTTCCAGTTGTTTTATTTATTTTGCGCTGGATCTTCTGTCGTGTGTTTTACCTCTGTTGTTTGATCTGTTTAAATCTCAGGATGAACATTTTCAACACGGCAAGCAAAGGCTTGTCTTTAGATCGGTGTAAATAGGATTCAGCACAGTAAAACTAGCATTAGCTTTTGCTTATTTTGGGCTTAAGAACATCTGGGGTGTGTTATAACTGAAGCAGTCTCCTCAGATCATAATACTTTCTATTTTTTTGTGAAGTTATCAGTAAACTGCTAAATCTCATGAGGTCCTATACACACATAGGAGATTATGTGTGTAGCTATAATGAAAGAGTCAGATAGTGACAGATATCAGATGATATTAAAAACACAACCCAGGTGTGATGACCATTGAGCCCGTCCTCAGGCGGGCCTTTTCAAGAGCAATGTGATATGATGTTGCTGTTGATGAGCCTCTTCATCTGCAGAACATTTTTTCTTCCTACACGGCACCTCAATTCCTTCAATATAGTCATAACTCAGAACCCAACAAAGCAATCATATACAGCTCTTTGATCTGTTTTATCCCTCACTTTAGTAGTGTTAAGAAAGAAAATACAGCACCAACAATAGACCAAAATGTGTCTTACTCCCACTGCCTGGCCTACTCTCTTTTTCATTATCCATTCTCTTTTATTCCATTGTCCACATGCGGCACAGAACAATACAGTGCAGGCGGACAGGGTGGAGGCTCATGACAGGACTGGTAACATGATGACACACCAAAGGCCAGGTGAGTAAAATCCCCTTCCACAGTGGGACATGTGTCACAGTCCAGCCATATCTCCAACCTTTTTTGTGGTCTCTCGTCTCTCTTCTTTGGCTCTCTTCCCCCTCCGGCCACAACGATAAAGCTCCCATCTGCTGCAGGGATCTGGGTCCTTCTCTCTCTGAACTGATCCCTTGTAGCAGCTTCCCCTTTGTCAGACATGCTGGTCATGTTTCAGTTTTGACACCTCTCTGTTTTACACATACGATAGGTACCAAAGTTCTCCTGTTCTCTGGAGAAACGTATTGGAAATATGATAGTTGTCTCATTCAAAAGCTTTGCCCTTTGCAACCTTGATAAAAACAGTATTTAAAAAAAAGAGAGCAGAAAACCAGCTCTAAAGGAATGCATCAGTGTGTTGGTCCTTACAAAGAGCTGGATAATTGACGCTTTAGGTGACCTATAGCTTACCACAAAGGGCAGCAACCCTTAATTTTATAGTATTTTTGCTTTTTACGACTTTTTTTCTGAATGTTCTTGCTTTTCAACACTTTACACTTTAAGGTACCTTCCATCTACATGTATTTATCTGCCTTCTAGCGGTCTGGTTGTGTGTGTATATATTTGCTGATCTTTCCTTCCCATCCAATCATTCCTGGGGCTGTTGCTCAGCCATAGTGTTCTCAGCTGCTTCAGTGTGTCAGCGGTGTTGCTGGTGCTTTTACTCACAAACTTGCACATGCCAAATGTAAGTAACATGACCCAACGCAGCATCCTAACCTGCAGTGAGATTGTCTGTCACAGGTCAAAAAGACAGCTGTAGCGCGCTCAGACTCTGGCTTAAGCTGATAAAATCTTTCTTAATGGCACTCATGTGTGATATGACATTTGATTATCTTGTTACAGTTATGATAAAGTTAATATGATGTGATGTTGCCCCACAACCTTGCAAAGGCACAGATCTCTTATCTGTGCCTTTTAGCAAAGTGTTCAAAGTACTTTAGAATTAGCATGTATGCATTCATCTGTTTTATGGACTGAACTTATTTTAGTATTGACAAACTTTTATCCAATAAGAGGCTGAACAAAAGCATGCCAAAGTCATTCAAACACTGACACCTGAACTTTGAACTCTGAACCGAAGCATATGTATGCAGAAACTTCAGCTATCAGGTAGACTTAAAGCAACTAAAGAGGAGAGCTTGAAATTTTCTCTCAGCCCAAAATGACTTGCTGACCTTGTGTGGCGCAAGTCATTATGGGCACAATGATCACCATCTAAACCTGACCTCTTAAGTTATTTAAATCATCAAAACATGCATGATTATTCCAGCATCTTTTTACTCTAATTATTTGTTTTTTCTTAATAGTTCACACACTGCAGTGTTGTTAATCTGCAGAAGACAACACACATCGCACTGATGCAAAACTATGCCAAATTGTAAAATTATTAACTGGATCCATGTTTAGTTAGCTACGTTTGCTCTTTTAAATATGATTTAGCATGTTTGTCATAATACTGCAGTCAGATCTAATTTAGGATTTAAGGATCCACCCACACAACCAGTAGCTGTCACTAATTAGTTTAACCTTGGATGTAAATTAACACTGCAAGGCTACTTTCCCATAACCTTTACTCCCAGATGAACTGATTAGATTACTATGGTATTATGTCCAATTGTCTCTTTGTATTTCTATTCTGTTTGTTATTGTAAGCTACTCGTTAAGGGCTATTTGTGAAACAAAGTTCAAGGTTGCTGCTTCATTTGACTCACCTTTCTCTTCATTGCAAGAATACCTCAGCAGTGTTTGTCTAATGGAATGATCTGGGGCTGTGGCTGTGGCCCCAAATGTTGCCTGAAGATCTCAAAATGACAAGGAAGTTAAAGAACAAGTCTATTCTAATAATGCTCACAAGCCTTTGGAAATATGTTTGCTGTAAAATACAAACAGACCTGTCATCAGTGACCGTCCTACCATGTTGCACAAATACACACATATGGGCTCTGCATAAAGGCATTAATGCTGTTTTTGCCTGGGATGTGCATTTTTGTTAGAACATAATCAAATAGATCACTATAAAATAAATATCTTAAAGTGATGACATAGTTTGTTCTAAACTGCGAAAAACTGAACATATGGCATGAGTGTTCAGAGCAGAAATCACAAATAAAATGTATTTTCAATTGTGTTCAAATATTTGTGTAAGTCTGATTACATGAAATAAACTTACAACATGTTCTAAGTATCTAGTTTATCATCAAACCAAAAAATTTGAAAGTGAGACGAGGACTGTGACACGGTAGAAACAGAAACTTTCACACATGATCTGGTAAATTTAAAAAATATAAATGTTGTAAAAAAGCATATAATATACATTAATGTCAAAACTCAAATTTCTTTTCTTTTTGATGCTTTAATATGCTGCTAAGAGAAAAAGATCTTACATTGTACTTATTTATTTTTACATAATGTTGTAAATCTAGCCTATAAATGGTCAGTAAAACACATCTTTAATTAGAATTAGAATCAATTAATTCTTAAATAACTTGAAATGATGCAACAGTCTTATGAAAATACATCAACTCTGGCCAAGGCTAAGTCCCAAATCTTTCTAACAAGGCGTTAAAAAAATGAAACATTAAGAAATACATGAAAATACCCCACTATTATGGCATAATCAGGAACTATATCTCTCAAGATTCCCTATTCTTCAAATGTGTGCTTATTGTATTTAGGTGGCCTAACAGCACCAGGGGTTTATAGATTTTAACATTGTACCCCAGTTAAAATCACAACTTATGGTTACTTGTAGGTGTGAAATAATTTGTAGTTGTCATTTTACAGTTTTGGAGAGCGTGTGTTTTTGTGTAATGTTTAAGAGTCACGCAGCAAAAAGAATGATAACATTAAATAACAAATAACCTTGATTCAGCTCTGTTCGTCTATAACACAGACTGCATTTGCAAAGATTAGAATATTAAATCAAGTCTGGTAAATTCTCTGTATTACAGATGGATTATGTCCAAATAAATCACTAAATGTTGAGAAGGGGGCAGTAAATCTAAATCCTGTTGATTTGTGTGTGTGTGTCTTTTTTTTTCTTTTTTTTTTTTAATCTCCACTCGATAGTTATCATTGGCATTTGTGGATGCAGTGTTGAATTGTGGTCACTCACAATAGTTTTCAGAAGTGTTTCTGAGCACTTGCAGGCAATGCTGTACAGTCACATCTGGTTTTAATGCAATGCTGCTGGAAAGCACAAAGATTATAGTAATATGACTTGTTTTTAACTGGTTTCATGTGTGAGGTTTATCTTGATTATCTTTTAATCATTTTATGTTCCTTAGATTAAATCGCCCCCAAATTCTATTGCACTGTACGTTGATAGGTGTTACTTTGAAATTGTCAAGCTATTTCCTTACATAGTTTACATCCACACAGAGACAGAACCAGTTTAGTTTTTAAAAAATTCCATAAAGACATAATCGTTTTCAGAGATGTGCGCGTCCACACCAAATCAGTGAAAATGCTGTAGTATTTATGCCTGGTCAGTCAGTAAGGGCAGTAATAATGTCACAGAGATACACCAAAAACAGAATAAGACATGGAACATGTGCAATGTAAGCAAACGTGAAAAAGAAAATGGCAGAGAATCAAGCTAAAGAGAGGACATTTCTTCAGACTGATAATGCATAATTAAAGTAATTTCCAAGGTGACTTCGCTATGTGAGTTACATCAAAGTGACAGTGTGGTCACTTTGCTGTGATCACCTGTCCAGTCTGCTGAGAGAGACATAATATCTTTGGAGTATTACTGACAGGGAGCAATGATATGTGTGTGTTTGTATCTCAGTGTGTGTGTGTGCTTCTGTGAATGTTTGTGTCACGCTGAATGTGCTCTCTTACACACTGGTCCATGTGTACAAGTGTGAATGTGTATGTGTGCCACAGTGTATTTATGTAAGTGGCTGACATAAATACATCAAGGGAAACACACAGCTGTCTGTACCATGTTTCCTGTGGGTCAGTACCTGAAATGGCCATTGAGACTGTTTCTGTCAGGTCACTCTTCTTTAAGTTTCTTTCAGCTAACTTTGTTCCCATAGCGACCCTGTGCCAGACTCTCTTCTTGTGCTTTCTACATTGAATGTGCAGCAGTAGAGGAAATAACAGACTTAGCAAGTCCCTTTGCACAGCCAACCGGATGTCTGCAGTGAAAGAGGTCTGCTCTGATCTCAACACATACCAAGCTGGATTAGAACAGGGGACCAGAACAGAAACAGGATCTGACCCTCTCTATCACTCTCAAACCCTGCCGCTCCTTCCCAAAGACATCCTCAACACTTCCTTCCCCAATTAGTGTGACCTTGTTACGTTTGAGCAGAGTTTCTGGGTCTTGTGAAAGTCAAGACTCAGCTTCATGCACCACACTTTAAGCTGAGCTTTTAAGCAAGTAGGCATGGTGTCTTGAGGTTATAAACAAAATAGCTTAGTTCAAACCTGTAAACTAATACAGATACATTAAACAAATGGACAACAAGCAGCGTAATACTGACCCTTCCCAAGGGAGCTTTTCATCTTTGCGCAGTGGTTGCGATCAGCACTTAGCTTCTCCTGTTTATTTAGTAACATAGTAGGAGGAGGCCCTGGCGGATACTCTTTGAATGCTAAAAACCGTAAAGCCAGTACAGAGTCTGACACTGTGCCACCTTGGGGAATGTTAGTATCCCACATGTCCCCTTTTTGAGGATGGGCGCCACTGACAGCTGCCGAAAGTCAGAGTTCAAAGTCATGCCAGGTAAATATCAGTGGTCAGGATTACAGGCTAGCAAGTGCAGAATGAAAAAAGACTTGAGTAACTTTATCAGCCTAACTGGAGACACCCTTGCTGTCCTAACGTGTCTTAATTGTGCACATGTTTAGGCATATTGCATACTATACAACATATTTATCCCTCCTTCAGTGCATCATTAGTCATGCAAACAGCTGAACACAACTTTCCTGGAGGGTTTCTTTGTTTGCTTAGTAGCCAAAAAACTGCATCTTAGTGAACCCATCTACATTTCCCATCCGTCTGACCTTAACTGAGCAAAACATTCAGTCTGTATTAAGACATTTGCAAGATGCAGTGTTGTAAATGCTAACAAAGCAACAGCTACCACTGCTTACTGCTGCACTCTGAGCTTAAATTCATTGTTTCCAGTGTGACCCAGTAAACTCACTGGTCCATGGGAAAGCGCTTACCAGGTTCCATTTGTACATGGTGAGACAATTTACCCATGACCAGTAATAAGCTGTTCACACACCGTGCAGCTATAGCAGCTATAACTACAGAATAGGACTCTGTGTAGCAAAGCAAAGTTTGTTTTATCATGCAGTTGTATAAAAACTGTGACTACCTCAGTCTGCCTGTCACAGCTTCTACAAAAATAAATATTGTCATACAGGTCTGAATGGACATGGGGAGTTTTAAATGGCTCCCTTCTCCTCATTTAGTATCTGTGTCTGAGATTTAACCTTCCTTACTTCCTCCCTTCTATTTATAACAGTGTCATAGTCCTGCCTGCACTTTGATAGTACCAAGTGATCTCATTTACACACTCTCACACATACTCACTGACATATAGCCACACACACACACTCACATCCTAATGCTAGCACTTATTCTGCACAAATACAATCTATGCATGAATGATGCCAACAAATACTCATAAAATGTTTGAGCAGTGAGTGAAACAGATGGAAATACTGCATGGAGTGCCACAATGGTTGGGTGTTTGGCAGCAGGCCACATCTGAATTGTAGCATGTCCTAATGGATCAGCTGAAAGCTATGTGAATCCTTCAGTATCTGTCCTGACTACCTGCTTTCTGTCTCTGTGCCAAGAGCGATTCGAGGCTCTGTTACTGGCTGACAGCTGAGCTTTCACTGCTAGACAACTGGCACTTTTGCACCCTGCATGCATGATGCAGAATGAGAAGTAGCAAGCAAAAGGTACTGGACTTATGGTAAACACAACTGAAAGAAATGATAAAGCAACAGTGGTAGTGGCCTTTAAACATTACAAATAATTAGACTTTGACAACACAGTTAAAACACTTTCTACAATATGCAACTTTGCTTCTTAAGCTCTGATTCATAGCATTGCCAACCAGGTGCATGAAGATTTCAAATTCTTGAAGCAACAATACCAACAATAATAAACAAATACTCTGGTAAACGACAGTCTGGCTCTCAAAATGCTATTAAAGTAGAGATATCAGCTAAATTTATGAAAGCTATCCAAAGTAAAATCACTTATTCTGCAAAAGAATTGTATAAGTAGTTCTGTATATTATATGAACCAACTGCGGTATTGGGGCATGTCTTGGGGGTGATGCATAACTAGGTTCTGTTGGTAAGGTAAATCTATAGCAATGCATTATATTTTCTTAAGCAAATTATATGGTTTATATGCCCGTACCCACAAAAAAATTATTTGTGATTGGTGTAAAATATGATGCCTTATTCCAATCCCCTTTAGCTTACATTGTGCATGTGGTAGTCTGACCTGGTCATTCACAAAACTGTCAAGCTTACATTAGCTAAACCAGCATGTATCTCCCTATTGTTCATCTATTATCATCTTACTCTCACAGAATTTTCCAATTAAGATTATTTTTTTAATCAAGCTGACATTGAAACTACTGATGAGTTAATCTGTAACCATGTTCGTATGAGTTGCTCTTGTGAATCAGACCATTTAAATATTTCAAACTGTAACAATGGTGTAAATGATTATGACAGTGGTTTGTCATCAGTTTAACTTCGGTTGATTTTGCTCATTCTGTTACATCTGCTGTGCAGCCATGTGTTGTAACTGTTTATTCAAAGAGAATGAAATTGGAAACAGACCTAAATAGAGTATGTCCCACTTCTTTTGGATGCTACATGAGGCAATGACTAATTAAAGCAAGAAGCAGAAAATAACAGTTGTCACATCGTTGCATGTAATTAAACACAATGATTTAACTAAACAAGTCATTATCAATGGATATAACACACCCAATGAGACATAATATCTATGAAGTTACAGGAAAATAAGAATTATTGCCCATGTGTAGCATTTCTTTGAGATTTTTCTTAAACAGAACCAGATGCAGTGTGCTGGATTTTTTTGTGAAGTCATTGTTATTTCCATTTGAAGGCTTGTCAACACTGTATAGAGGCTTAACATCAAAAATTGAGGTGCTTGTCCCATCAGTGACACAAATAATAAAAGAGGCCTTTTCTCTGTGAGTGACGAGCCTCTTCATCATACTCCATGCGGTGGTGATTCGTTCAGCTTACTCATGTTTCTCCTCCTAACAAATTAATATTTATTATAGTCGCTCAAGTATTCCGCTCAGGGGACTTGTGACACCCGCAGAGAGTGCAGCGCTCTAACATAAAGGAAGTCTCTAAGATGGATCTATTTTCAGTGACCATTATCTTCTCAGCTCTGTCTGTGGGCAGAGAAAGGGCACAGAGGACTCCTTTGGTGACACGTCTGCAGATATCTATAAACAATACTGCATCTGTCTGTCATATATCTGAACAGACTGTGTCCCACGCTAGCCTGATGTGTCATACACAGTAAATCAATCTGCTAAAATCTGCCAGTTACTGCACCCAAACAAATTAAATTTAATATAAAAAAAAAAAGTTTAACAAACTATCAAAGAGATTTTACAATCAATTTTTCTTTTATTTTATTTTTAAGCTTTATTTATACAGGCAGCCCTATTGAGACACAAGAGAGACCTGTTAACCTAACAGGCTTGTCTTTGGATGGTGTTAATGGACTTGCTTTTTGGTGTTGATGTAATCTGGCTATTCTGGGCTGCAAGTACCAAGATAAATCCTTTATACAAGTTTAAGCTCTTGTGAAATGCTTACTTAGATCTTCACATTTATACCCATGTAATATCAACTGTTCAAAATGTTAAAAGAGACTTAAATAAATAGGAGTTAGAACTAAAGCATCTAATTATACACATGCTCAGTAGGAAACTGCTGCACCAACAATGCAAGGAGAAACTCTATAGGCAACTTTTTCATCCCAGCTGCTGTCAGCCTTTTAAACAGCAGCACAGCTAAAATCTGAAGCTGTTTTCCAGTCATTTTGTGCATGCTAATTTCCTTAATGTTGGACACCAGTGCTCATCCACCTGGTATAAAATGTTCAATTATATATGGCATTTGTATCTGAACATATCTTGCACACATATGTTTTTTATTTGCACACCTAATGTGTTTTGTTTGTTTGTGTTTTTTTTTTTTAACAAACTGTTATTATGCCTTAAAGCAGACCTTCATTGGGAAAATTACCTTTGTATATCTTGTGCATAGTCTTTGTGCATTATATGCTATATTTCTTTGGCTGCTGAATTTCCCTGTAGGATAAATGAAGTATATCTTATAAACTGAATGGATTCAGTTAAGTTTAGGAATTTTTGCTTCAAGCTGTCTTGATTCTGACCCTCCTGCTGAACCACACTGTTTCAGGTTGTTACTCTATTGGGACTCGTCTTTTTCCATCCCTCTCTACTCCTTTATGGCCCAAAAATGAATAAAAATTTTATTAAAAAGAAATTGCATGTAAAGTTGTAGATTTGGAACTATATATAGATTTTTTTTTAATGCAGTGTGTTTGTCTTTCCATCCCTAAGAACAACTTTGTGATGCTCCTGTTAAAATAATGCAATAATCCCCCAAATACAGATGTCATAGCCCTTCTTTAGGTGTTAAGTGGGGCACACATAAGAGAACAAAAGATGTTCATTTAGTCCTCTAAATAAATGGGTGATTGTCAATTTGACTGCAAATGTGGTTACTCATGCTGGGCTGTAATTTACAGTGTGATTCTCACCAAACTGCTTGTTTGAACTCCGGATCACCTTGAAAAATCACACTTTCTCAGCTGTCTCTTCCTCTGCTGTCAGATGGCTCCATCCTTTATTGTAGCCTGTTGAATGGAAGATCGCATTACACTCATGTGTTTTGAGTTTGTTTATACAGTCTATGAACTGACTTTCTTTCATTCATTCTCATTACCTGCTCATTCCTGTTTGAGGTAGTGAGATCCTTTAGACTATCCCAGGATGAGCTGGCAGGGTAACAACAGCAGAGTTCAATATTGCTGTTTAACAAAAGAGATTTTTTCCTTTAATTTTTATTACAATTCAAGCGATGAGTGATTGTAGGAAAGTAAATATCTGAAGTAAAAGGTATTTTAGTCAGTATTGAAAACTTAAACAGGATCTTAATGTTAATATAATGATGGCTTCTGCATTTACAACACAACAGAAAAGTGGTGCAACTAGAATAGATAGTGGTAAGTAAATGCACAAGGATGCAGTCTTAATTATTTTAATTCTTGACAAGATGATAAGTAAATCTCTGGGCAGTTTATAGTAACATTATATCCCATTATATTAAAAACAATTAAGGACTTTTAAATATCTGAGTCTGTGCTGAGTTGCCATGAAATAAAAAACAAAAACAAACTCAAATTTAGAGGGTGTTATCGTGACAAATGAACCGTTAGCAGCAGTCACTTAAGAACAATGAAACCATGAAAACATGACAGGGAGGAATCCATACAATAAAGACCTGGCGGTGTATCTTGCAGATGCAGGGACGGGCAGGGCAAACGCACGAATGAAAACATGTATTAACAAGACGTTTCAGCTCATGAACAAACAAATGGGAGCCCTAATCCAACCGAGTAACAGGTAAGTCGGCATGGATTTAAAATGTCAGTGAGTGGATTTTCATCTCTTTATTCGACAGCTCTCCCTCTTGCAGCTTTTCATGTGTTAAATTAGAACCAGAGTGCTTCTTGGACACGCAAGTGCAGTTGTGGTTGGAACCAGTCTCCTGGCAGCACAAAAATGACTTTGATTGTCAAAGCACTGAGTAACTTGTGGAATTCAAATTAACAGATGAAAGGCGGATGGGCCTCGTAAATCGTGAAGGGAGACGGAGAGGGTTTTCTCAGGTGCCACAAGCGCATGGGCCTCTTTTTTGTGACCTGACCCAAAAGTGACTGAATGACCAGGATGATGCTCCGACGAATTATATTTGTGTTAAGTCTACAAATGCCTGCATATGTAACACAGCCCAACACAGCGTCCATGGGTTCCTTAAAAGCTCGTCCCGCGTCCTCACAAATATGTTCCTAGTAAATCGCAACTGGAGTGGGAACTTCTACATTTGAGATGTGTGTAGCCATGAGACGGAACTTGACACCGAGGCGCACAGAGCACGGAGATCAGGTTAGAAACATGCACCGCAACAGAACATCTCCAAATCGCATTCCGCATACTGAAATCTAAGCCGAGGACATCAGGATGTGTGACATAATCCCCAAGACATCTGAAAACTGCGCTCCTCCAAACAAGGCTCCAGGGGTGGTTTGGAGAGATATGTGAACCTCTGTTACTTACTGTTTGCTCTTGCAGGGATCTATAAAAGAGGGGCGGACACCAACTGCCCCCAAACGTCAGAGCGCATTTAACTATAAATCTCTCCAACAGCCCTCTGCGCGCGATGCGGTGTTATGCGCAGACATCTGTCCTGCTTCAGTCCAATGTGTGGATAACGCGTGTGGAGACTGTCCGTGCTACATAAACTGCTGTCCAGCATGGAGAAAATGGAGAATAATTACCTTACATTATATTTTTGTTGTTTACCACAACAATATATTAAATACTAAGCGCATTCTGGATAAAAAGAACGCTTTTACTGTTTTTTTCAGGAGGCTTTAGCCTGGAAAACAGACACGTTTAGCGCTCTGCGTATTTGCTGGAGACGCTGATGTCTTCATTGGACTCCTCTCCGTGGGAGATGGTGGATCTCTCTCGGATTTCCAACGTGGAAACGTAGCATCTAATTAATCAGCGACTGCAACTGAACCCTTTTTTTAAAAAGCGCAGTGGCTTTTGGTCCGCTCTCTTCAACACCAAACCTTGGACTCCTGAGAGTGGAGAGACGCATGGTTTGCTTGGTGCGCTGGGTCGGAATATTAAAAACATAGCTGGCACACCTTGGCCACTTTTTATTTTGTCTCAAACTGAATTTGAACCTGTTAATGGATTTTTTTTCCTGTTTATTTATTCTATTTTTATTCTTATTTTCTTTGTAACGATCAATGCTGCTAAGTCAGCTGAGGAGACTGTATGAGTTGCGTTTTCTGTTTGGATTTTACCACCAATAGCCAAGCGAGTTTCAAGGTCTGCTTGGGCCTTATTTAAGGTAAGAGAATCTTTCATTAGGCTACTCATGACTAAAATATAGCCAACTTTTATTTATCGGTTTCCGTAGAACATATAGTCAACCTCTCCTCATTTGTAAATTACCTTTTATTGAAAAGACATTTCTAAATTTTAAAAGGGGAGGGAAGGCAACTTAATCGTTTGTAAATATTATTGTGAGAACTGTTGCATTTTAAGCTGAGTATTTATCAGTGTATTGCTGTTTAGGTACACTGCAGACTCAACATGCCATTAGTAAGAGTCACGTAAGCTGTGGGATCGCCATCTGGCCAACTCACACCATTATTTAGGCTACCGTTGCCAAAATGTTTTGGTGCGCTTCTCAGCCAATGTTTTCCTTTTTTAATGTGTGTATGTGTCAGGCGCACCATCAGTGCCTCAACACAAGTAGTAAAAGCCCCTCTGATATCACAGCAGCATGACATTCAACCATTAGCACAGAATCCCTTTGAGCAGACTTGTGTTTAATCTAATGTTACCTTTGCGCAAAAATGTACGCATTTCACACTTTGACATTTTGAGTTAGCCTATGTGTCGTTTTTTTGTTTTTGTTTTTTTTTATAAGAATTTTCTGGTGGGTTTACCCAGTTTTTTACGTTCACAGCACACACGCGACGTGAGGATCAGAGCCTCTTGACATGATGACACAGTTATTAATACAGAATGAGTCAGGGTAGGTCTGGCCACCGATTCACACTGTTTCACACACTACAAACACTACAAACTAGAGTTGGCTGACATTCTGGGTGTGTGCAGATTTCTTTTTCTTTCTTTCTTTCTTTCTTTCTTTCTTTCTTTCTTTCTTTCTTTCTTTCTTTCTTTCTTTCTTTCTTTCTTTCTTTCTTTCTTTCTTTCTAATCAGTTTGCTTTGCCTCCTAATCTATAATAAATTGTACAGAATAATAACAGCAAACCAATAAGAACTATTTTATTTCTGCAGCTTTCTTCATAGGAACTGAGTCTAAAATGAAGTTATGGGATGTTTTGGCCACGTGTTTGTTGCTCCTGAGCTCTGTTGCTACAAGGCCTCTCTACCAAAACACTCAGCCAACCAGGAGGACTAACTTCCCCAGAAGCTACCGTGATTCTGTGTCTCTGTCTGTGGAAGAGCCATTGTTCCAGCGTGAGGACCACAGCCTGCAGGACATCTCCATGGATGATCAATGTAAGCCGCACAGCGTGTTGTTTTTGACTAGCTCATCTGTGACATGCAGTCACGTTATCGATATGTCCTGCTTGTGCAAAACTGTGTTTAATCACAAGCAATTTAGTGTCTCTTGCCTAATTACACATGAGTAGCACTTCCTAGAGTAATAATCAGTGGGTGTATTTATTAATAAGGCTCTTATAGAAGCTGAGGTTATCAGATGGAATATCTTAATTTGTGTTTTATTGTTGCTTTGGGTTACGTCATACTTATGTTTAAACAAACCAGCAGCACCAATAAGACTTTGAACAGCTCCAGTCCACAGCAGACGTCACTCTTCACATTTCCCCATCTCCTCTTGTTTATATTCACCTCTGCCTTTCTGTGGCTTAGAGACCCATGACCTTTATCCATCTGCCAAAACTCAGAAATCATGGCATGTTTTGGAAGAGGCACTGTGAACCAGGTCAAAAGGAATTTTCAAGAGAGAGGCCGGATAACTCTGGATGGTTTGAAGCACCATGTGAGAGTTCTGTGTTTATCTTAATTTTAACAGAGACAGTGGGCAGGAATTTATTTTGTTTGGATCAATGTGACATTGTATCATCCTCACATAGAAGTAAACACAGCCAAGAACTAGATAAGGAATGGAACATCTGGGCAAGTGTTTGTGCTGCCACTTCATGTTCTGTTTGGACCGTGGTGACATCACTGATCTGCTGTGTAACCCAAGACTATTAAGTATTCACTAATAGTATAAACAAAACTATAGTCCCAAGAAGGGATAGGCCTTCTTGCTTGTGAAGAATGTTGAAGATAAACATGGTTTTGCCCTAAAATGTTAATTTCAGAATCTGCAAATGAGAATCAGATATTTAGCAATCAAACTAGTTAAACAAAAATCAATGTTTATGATGCTTTAATGAATTTTCTTTAAGGGAAACATGTGGTGTGTGTGTGTGTGTATATGTTTTATTATTTTAGACAAAAAACATCACCTCTAACTGTTGTCTTTACAAAATTGTTGGAAAATTTGCATCATGAATCATTTAATTTGCTGCTGGCAATCCAATCTGTCAGCAGGTGTACTCTGCAGCCAGCCAGTCTGTCAGCTGACATACAATAGAAGGTGCCTAAATCAAAGGGTAGGTGTGTCTAAACAGATTGGCCCTCGCTCATCTGATACACTAGCAGCAGCTTAATCAGCTGTGGAGCTCAGGCAGATCAGATAGCAAAGGTAAAAGAGGAGAGATAGGTGACACTGCTGTGTAGAGGCTGTGTTAACCACAACACCACCTGCCGGATATCTCAGCCTGCCAGCCGTGACTTCTAGATACACATGCAGCATGTCAGCGGACATCCATACATTAACACAGACTCACACAGGTGATGTCATTAAATTCACCTAATAGATTCATGTCAGAAAAATACATCTCCATAATCTAGTTCATTGACGGTCCTGCAGGCAGTCAAAGTAGGAGAGACGTCACTATAATAGAACCAACATGGAACTCTGGAGGGTCCAAGATTTTCAGTCAGTTCTCATTTCTTCTCACAGCAGATGGTGAAGAGCTGTGCTGGTGCATGTTTTCAGTTTGCTGCAGACTGCAATCCGCCTCATCTAAATAACTCATAGCATATGATTTCCTTGTATTTGGCCTTTCAAGTCTGGGCATCCTTAAATTACATCCATCAAAGATTTAAATCTCACTTGGTGGCGTGATTGTCTGTGCCTACTGTGTCAGCTCAGTCGGTTTCTGTGTGAAAGCTGAGTTAACGTAGGCTGGAACTTTTAATGACTCAGTTTCTGTGTGAAAAAAGCAGAGGCATTATTTTATTATAATCATTATTATTTATTGTTTTTTAGTTAAATTGCCTCTGTTTTTCAAAATACATATATTCCACATTTGTTCATTTATAGGACTATGTGACAGTGAGTACAATGAAGTAGTTGTTTTATTTACTGATCCATTCAAAACCTGTTAATTAAATCAAAGGCTTTTGACAGAAGCTGTTTAGTTCAGACTGAAAGCAGAGTAGTTTCTGGACAAGTAAAGGAAACTCCAGGAACTTATTTTATCTGGCCAAGAATTTGCCTGGCACAGAAATCTGAGTCAAATAGTTGTCATTTTAACATTTATTTTTCTGTAAATTAAATTTAAAGAAAGTACAGTGGCATGCAGAGCTTTGGGTGTCAATGCTCAAAATTTCTCTTACAGTTAAAGATATTCTAAGTAGAAAAAAATAACATATACTAGCAGAAAAGTAATCTCACTGGTGTGTCTCATGACCCACTGGAAGTGTGAGGTGGTGTATTTTTTATTTTTATTTTTTGCCTTTATCTATCTTTTAATGCTTTTTGCTGCAGCCTTTATACAGCAGGTGCATAAACACAGAGTCACAACACACATTTAAGAAAACTGACAGCATTCAGTTAAAATAGCAATTTCCTCCTTCATCTCATATAAATAAATGAATATTTTGATTTAAAAATATATACAAGGTAGTTTGAATGGGCATATGTGTTTATTAGTGTTTTAAAGACACACTCCGTAAGATGGATGCCATTGATAGGGGGCGTGTCACGGAGAAAATGGCAAAAGTTAGTGCATCTTTAAGATTTGCTAAATAGGGTTTTATTTTTCTAATTTCCAACTTTGTTCTACAGTTGTCCAAGGATGTTTTTTATTTTCCCTTTATGGACAAGAGCTCTGGTCCGAACACTTGATACTGGACCTGCTGAGGAAAAGCTTGGTTTGAGTGCTGAGTTTCTAAACAGTAAGCAGAAATCAGTAGGTCATTTGCATTTCAATGAGTAGGAAATACATTTATCTTTAAGATTAAATATGCTTGTCAGTGTTTTAACCAAGTGAATTTTACAGTGAAATTTAGCTCCTATGACAAGTATTTTGAGCATTTTAGCAGTTATCATTTGACAATGTCAGTGAGCACTTGAAAGTTGAACTTATTTTCTGGTGTGTGAACTTGTTTTCAATTAAATGCTTCACAGCCGTCCCAAAAGAACAGAAAAAAAGTAAAAAATTAAACATGATTGGACTTATTACGCATGCATTTTCAAATATTTTAATGAAGTTTCTTTAGACATTTGACAAAATATAAAATACAATCCACACAGAAGAATAATTACAGTAAGCAGTGGTTTCTATTATGTATCAAATGTTTAAGCTGAACACCATCTAAAAATATCTAATACGTTTTGATTTAGCATGTTGAGTAATATATCATTTATTTTTCTAGAAGATAGTGGAATTTGTGGGTCAAATGTGTCGTGATCTTACATTGTACAAGTTGAATTTTGTACAAATCCCCACTGCCATAAATATATGGATTGATATCTTCAACATGTCAGTAATCTGATATCAACAAATCCTTCAGATGATCATCTTTTTGAAGACTGATCAAACTCTTGACAGCAAAGTAAATCTGCTTTGGGTTTTTGGAGATTTTTTAAAGGACAAAAGCAATACAGTGCCACATCATGAAGCTTCCAGAAACTAAGAGAAGTTCACCACATTTATCACTTATGCAAACAAGAAAAGAAAGAAGAAAAGAAGAAAAATATGAAAATGAAATAAGATGGCTTCTATAAGAGGTTAATCCTGAAAATACACATAAGATGACCTTATCTTATCTTAGAGAGGAAATCTGGTGGCTCTGCAATGGTTCTCACATTCTTTTGACCTAAACATCATCAATAATCTGTGACAGTACAGCAGTGTGTATGTAGCAGTCTAAAAATCTTACTTAAAAACAATAATAATGTTCAATAAGGAAAAACAGTTTTGAAAATCCCCAAAATATATACTTGAAGTCTTGGCTGGCTCCAAAAATCCTTTACGGGCTTCTGATATTCTTCAAATAAGGCGGTAGTAAGAATTAACCATACAGGATAAATACACATTTGCTTGAGAGCCTTTTCCTTTCCTCATTTAGCTTTTTATAGTCACAGAAATATTGCCCTGTGGTTGCATGACTAGCACCACAGTGGTGATGAAGATGGTCATCTTTGCAGATCAAATCATCATCAAAATGTTCCATCTTAATATCTCATGGTTAAATGTCTTCAAAGGTTCTGTGTTTGAGACTTTCCTGGTTAAGAAATGTTTTCACACCCTTCAGTGTGGCATCGCTGCATTTTATTTGCGTTTATCACCACAATAATTAAAAGTTTTAAATTATTTGCCCATGTAATCACTTAAAAGTGGTCATAGTTAATTAATGTTCCTGTAGGCATGTTAATTAGTATTTTAAATCCATCTTTCGGAATTTATCTCTTCCTTCTGTGTGTTTTAGATGACACTGCAGGTCCCTATCCAGAGCAGTTTGAAGATGTAATGGACCTTATTGAGGCTGCCATTGGCAGACTCCGGAGATCATCGGAAACGAGCAGCAACTCAAAGGGACGGAGACAGCAAAGACAACGAGGAGCAGCAAACACAAGAGGCACGAGAGGCGAGGGGAGAGGGCATGGAGTCAAGAGGCGGAGTCGAGGCCGAGGGGGTGGTCGAGCTGGTAAAGGAGGTCGAGGTGAGAAGGGCAAGGAGAAGACATGGGTGCAGAGTCGTGGTTGCTTGCTAAAGGAGATCTATCTGAATGTGACAGATTTGGGGCTGGGACACCGGACTAAAGAGGCGCTAATCTTCCGGTACTGTAGTGGTCCCTGTAGTGAGGCAGAGACCAACTATGACAAGATCCTGATGAACCTCACACACAAAAAAAAGCTGGACAATGACGCACCCTCTCGCACCTGTTGTCGACCAATCGCATTTGATGATGACTTATCTTTTTTGGACGATGATTTGGTGTATCACACGCTGAAAAAACATTCAGCAAGGAAATGTGCCTGTGTCTGAGGAAGCAAGAAAATGACAGACACTACCAGCACCAGCAAACTACAGATTATAAGCTGGTGTCTCGACAGGAAGTCAAACTTGGAGTGTATCTCTTATTTTTGTCAGTTGTCACCAAGAGGAGATGCAGGTGAGTATAACAAGACCACCTGAAAGGCACTGGAACAGCTGTTTAAAAGTAAACTGCATGCTAAACTTTTGGCAATCAGCATTTTCAGTCCTCTAGAGCACCAATTCCCAGAAGATTCAGTACTGCTCCACTTCCAGATTTTGTAACTGTGCTGTCAGAGAAGGTGAAAGTGAAGAAAAACTTTTGCAAGTGGAATTAATTTACCAGGAACTCAGTTTTTCCATTGCTGCCTGGCTCCAGATGAATCCAGAGATTAAAGGAGCTTTCTCGGTTGCAGTTGAACTCACTTCCACCAATAGTCTGGACGTTGAAATTTGCATTTGGAGCCAAGAAACCACATGGCAAAGACATAGGTGCAGCAAAGACTTTTACTGTAATGCGTCTACATAAAATCCAGTCATTGTGTGTATATATATATATATATATATATATATATATATATATAGTGTGTAATAAGAAGTATATTTATTAAGATGGAATTAACTTATTGTTATTTATTTCAATCCATTTTATGAGAGAAATTTTCTTCTGTTTTTCCTATTTATTTAATAGCTTTGTTTGTCCTGGATGGTGCCAAAGTGGAGCATTTTTTTCATGCAAGGTGATCTAGAACTGCTTAACAGTTCTACACATCTTAGCAATGCCTTTTTTAAAAAAATAACATTTAGATTCCTTTTTTTTTCAAACATCCTTATGATCATCAGTAGCCATCAAAGTAAGGTAGGATAGATAGAGAGGCAGAGGAGGGGACCAATAGAAGAATTTAGGTAAAAACCAGAATAAAACAGATGAGCTGTTTTGACACTCTTTTTTTTTTGGGACGATGATTCAGTTCACCTCACTTTTCATTAATGCAACCACTAAGAAAACTTATACTTTCTTCTAATAACACCTCTTCATCACATACTATGTTTACAAGGAAGCAAGTACTTCTTTGCTTCAAGGACAGATTTAATGTTACTCCAACCAGAAGCCATAACAACTTTAAGATTAAATGTAAAATCAGCATGGGTGCAATGGTCTCACAAGGATTTAAAGGTGCCTTTGAGGATCCATCCTTTGAGTTGCACAGTACAGAAGCTGCTACAATGCTTGCCAATCAGCAGTCATTATCCAAAACCTCACTCTGCCCTCGCAGCAGGTCTGAGTGGGGCTCCACGGGGGTTACTGTCCCAGTAGGCTTTAACGTTCACGGGACTCCCTGCATTTCTGTCTGTTCTCTGACTGACAGGTCTTATTCCCTCAAAGGGGATTTGAAAGTGATCCTCTAACATGAGTCTTAACCAAATATCCCCACTGGCAAAGGCAGTTTAAGGAAGATCTAGCTACTGTAGTGGCTGTCATTGCACAGCTGATTTAAGTATCTAAAGACTGGATGTTTTGACAAAAGAGTGTGTTTTGGAATAACTGAGCGAAGACGATGGGTTGGCTCAACATGCTTTCTACATGTAACGACTTGTTCAACCAAATTTATTCCTATACTAAAGCAGAAATGTGCACGAAAGGAAAGCACAAGGCTCCTTTAAGAGCATGTTGCTTCGTCCTGCGAGGGGGTCGTTTTAAGTAGAACAAAGAGAGCCCTCGTATAGATCTTGATGTTAGCACGGATTAGGGACCAAGGTATCTGTGCCCACCCAGCAGCAAGCAAACCAGCTTTACTATGTAATCCCCCTGCACAGAACAAATCCACCACATCAAGCTGAATTTAGGCCAAACACTACACACAGAGGAAGAATAGCTCTTGCTTTTATCACAGCATACCTCATAAACTGAATCATCTTCCCCTTTTAACAACTGATTTGTCCATGAGTTTTTCCAGATGAGAATGTGCAGTGAGACTTCCCAAAAGCCCCAGAGGGCCTTGCTACCAGTCAATAACCTACATTAAAGTGTGTGACCTGTGACAGCTTCTCATCTTCATTACTGATTGCTCAACTGTTCATTGGAAATTTACTTCTTGGTTAGATGCAAAGAACTCTACAGTGTTAATATTAAAGGTAAGATCCGTATTTGTTGTCAGTCCATTAAGACCTCAGAAAAAAAAAAAACTGTTGTCTCACTTGTTTTGTGTTACAGAACCAAAGCTCTCTGCAAACTTTATTTTTGTACAATATTCATTTTATAACTTTTTACAGAAATAAACTTGTTTCTATAAATGGACGTGTCTCCTGGTATTGTGCCATGTGCAATAACCAAACTGGTGCCAGATGTTGCTAATTTGCTTGTGATGTCATGTAAATTTGAGGATGTTAATTTGGGCTTGAACGGAGAATTGTGAGGACCATTTAAGAGATGGCCTCCACAATATGGTGTCTCCTTCTTTTCTGCATTCTTGAACGAGAGCCCAGGGTCGTACAGTAAACAAAAGCTAACAGTAAAGAGCCACTGTGTTGTAAATCAAGGCGCTCGAGAATCTTTCCACTGTGCAGAGAAGATGCATAAAAGCTGATGGCAGAAATGGCAGAGCCACAGACATTAAATCATGAAACAGACTCGAGGTGTTCACCAGCTGAGGTACCACAAAAGCTCTTTTGGGAAAAGAACAGTCTAATCTCATCAAAAAAGTTGTAAATCTCAAATCTTCCTAAATTCATTTTCAGGACTCTTTTACCATTTAAGTAAGAAACCTTTCATTTTTAAAGAGGCAAAGTAACTAAGCCTAAGTCAGTAATCGATAAAATTTTAAAGATATTCAGCCATTCACTTTTTTTTTCTTTTTAATTTTAATTTAATTTTACCATTTTGTTGTATCCAGGTCTTACAAAACTCAAAATGTGACAGTATTGTGTAAAGTGATTTGTGCCACCAAACTAGCCATTCAGCTTCATGTTAAGTTTTGTCTGGCACTTGGGGCTTTGGGACTTTACAGATGTTTTACATCCACTAAAAGCTGCACAACATACTAAAGAAAGTGGGAGAAAACCAGATTTGTAATATTTTGTAGATTGGTTTTCATGCCACCAGAACAGCTCTCACCCATCTGGGCATGGACAAAAGAAGGTCTTGGACTGGGCACTGTTGTTCTTGGAGTAACCAACATTCCCTGCTGCTGGATTCAAGATCTCCATAGACTTCCACATCAACCTCACACCACGAAGCCAATGTGCCCTCCTCTCTACTTAACCTCCTTTTAAATACTTCACTCATTGTTTCAGTTCTTCCATATTTGTTCAGGTAACATTTTTGTCTTGCTCTCATTTTATGGCTACAGGGTTTTTTTTTTGCCAGGACAGGCTATTTAACTGTCCTCTTTTTATTTCCATTGGCAAGGAAAAACCTGGTCGTTTGTTTTCCCCCTCATAAGTCACGAGTAGAAACAGCAGCTAAATGACAGATATGGCAAGTAAGTTCTCATAAATAATGTAACATCAGATATCAGCTGATATCACACTGAAACTGGGATAAAAAGTCTGCATTCCTCTGCTGAGGAAGAAGTGTGTGGGAAAATAATCCAGTAAGTGTTGGTTTAGGTCCAGGTCAATTTCTTTGAAATTAGTAGTTGGTGTGCCCAGCTAGTTATCAACTAGCTATATTTGAAAAACAAAGAGCGCTTGCTTTAGTGAACAGTAAGCAGAGTAGAATAGGCACACAAACATGCCTTTCATTATCTCTTTATATTGTGGGTTCTTGTGTCACTTTTAGTACTCTAGACACTACACAGGTATTTCAAGGGATTTCTATACAAACATTTAAACTTTTGAAGACATGATGAAGAGCAGGTATGTCAAAGAGACCAGAACTTCCTAAAACATTCCTTAAATCATGAAAACTAGTGGTATTTTATTCATCTTGGAAATAGTGTTTAGATATCAGGCCATAGATGACGTTTAAACCAGAATGTTCCCTCTATTGTTCACAGAGATTTTTTTAGATTTAGAAGGAAACCAGAACTCACCAGTGTCAGAAACTGTTGCGTTTAGCTTCAGTGTTTAATTGGTTTAATACTTTGTTGGGAAAAGCATTTTAAAGCAGTAAGTAAAAACAGCAGCTTTGACAAAGACTGGCTGTACAGCTTAATTTCAAGTTTGAGCTTGTACCTCACAGGAAAGGCATTCCTTTGATCAGCAGGTAAAACAGATCTGACTTCCTTTCAGTTTGGATGAAATATATGACTATTTGACAAGAGGACACAAATTCCTTTATTTGGATTCTGTGGTGGGTTGTGGGGTACAAGAAAAACAAAACAACAAAAAAAACAGCAGATCAGTAAATGTCGTTTTGTACATCACAAAAAAAAAGAGTAAAGCTTTGAAACTATCAAACCTTAAAAACAATTTCACATAAAACTGGCAGAAATTTTATGGCATCTTTGCAAGCCGTTCTTCATGGTGATCAACAGCATCAGACCACAAAATCTGGAGCTGATTTATGAGGCATTAGCCAACTGGGGATAGTTGGGCTTAGAGGACAATGGAAATTGTGAAAATACATTTTACTTCATCAAAACAGACAAAAAAAAAAGTTATTCCTGTGGTTCATAAATTGCAGTGAGGAACATAAACCTGTATAAAGTTAGATTATGCTTCCACGGTTAGATCAGATTTATGCATCTTCCCTCACCACAGATGCATATAAATTATCTGCAGATATGTTTGTGGAGAGAGGACAGACTGCTTTTTAACTACTTAATTGATGCTCCTATGCAAAGTTATGGGCAGTGGCTATGTGTTCTGGGCCTGCCAGCCCACACTGCCTGCTGTTTTATAATGCAGCTGCTGCTGAAGACGTTCAGATTTTGCGTTTCTTCCACTCTGGTTCTTTTTCAGCTTCCTCATCCTCCTCTGACTCCTCTGCAAATAAGGGATCTGGCTGGGTCCTGCAGGGATTCACAATGACGAACAATGATTTAATCATTTGTTTTTTAGCAAAATTTTAGAGAAAAACAAGGATACTGTAGAACAAAAGATATATATCCAGCTGTGAAGCAATGAATTAAGATGCTGGCGTGTCAAGTTCTTTACAGATTAAAAAAAAAAAAAAAGCTTAATTAAGTTCAGATTGTTACAAAGTTCAATTGAGCAGAATAATCTACAATAGTTCTGACTGTTCATTCATGTACATGTTGTTGTTTTGTGCTGTCCTAACAAGCCAAGGTTGTAAATGATGATGAATGTGACTTGACTTAATCCTATTCCCTCTGCAAATAAACAATAAACAAATAATTAGCCATTCACACCTCCCCCATGGTTTTAATCGGATGCTTCAGGTAAGTCCAGGCCAGCAGATAAAGCTGTAGTAATAACGATTAACCTTCTGTCTGAGGAAATACTCTGCAAAAAGGCTAATGTACTTTATCTGATTCACCCAATCCACTGTGTATCCCTATCAAAATACATTACGTTTAAGGTAATTTATCTGCAATCTGAGAAATGGGCTGTTTAACTTACAGGTTTGTTCCACACATGCATTGCTGCCTGATATTGATATTAAGTGTCAAACCAATAAGAGGAAACACAAGTATAATGATAGGTTAAGCAGTCCTCACCTCACACTGTCTTCTAATGAAAGACAAACAGAAACACACAGTTTGACACAATGTGAGAATAAGTTCCACTTCTTTTCTCTTACTGTTTGTATGCTGGGGCAATCCAGTAAGGGTTCTCAGAAGCTTCCCTGGCGTGACGCAGGATGGCCTCGCGTGGATTACTGTCATCAGTTTTATCTAAAGCGATGTTCTTCACAATGAATGAAGACAGAGTGCCACCGTGAGCTGCTACTCTGCCTCCTCGGCCTGTAATCATAAAATGATCATTAGATTACTCACAGTCAGGACTTCATAGATACAAGAAAGAAAAATAGAAAGAAGAAAGAAAATGTATCTTCCTAGAAAGTGCAGGCAAAAAACCTACAAATCCTACTTATGGCTTAAGCCTGAGTGAGATCAGTGAGAGAAACTGGCTGTGGACTGTGCTACTTGTTCGGCTTTGATTGCAGATGATGTTATCCACCATAATCTACTACACGCTAACAGACGGTGACATGACCTTGGCATCAAAGATTTGCATATAGCTGCTGTATGGGTTACAGTGTGTGTGCTATTTTCACCCACTACTTTTAGTGGGTCAGTTTTGAAGCTCATTTTAATTTTTATTTATTATTTTCTCTTTCTCTTGGAATCAAGTCAAACTTTATTAATGAAGTGCTTTTCATCCCAAAGGCAACACAAAATGCTTCACATGATAAAAAAAAAAAAAAGTAATTCATTCATATTAAAATAAAACAAGCCTTCAGACACCAAAATATATAACATAGTTAAAAAAAACACTCATTGAAGTCTCTTTCATACACCCTCCCCCATTCTACATAAACATGACTCCCTAATTTCTGCCTCTAAACTGAATGTAGGTAGAAAATAGAAAAGTAATAAACATCTGGCTTGATGTTGCTGTGAGGAAACAATATCATGGGGATCCATCCACACCAGGAGCCAGACCTTTCACATCCACAAATGCCACCGCCATAGCAACCACTCATATCAAGACAGGCTGGGGTCCACACCACAGCTGTAAGACTGCAATGCAGGACCCAAACCACTTACAAGGGCGATCATCACGGCAACAACCCTCAGGCTGGCTGGACCATCAATCTGAGAAAGCTTTGCAGGAGTGGAGGGTGAGATGAATGTTCATGATAAGAAGATGAGAACCTTTTTGATTTGGGTGTGCAAGGTCTGGTTTGAAAAGGTGTGGTCTACTGTAGAATGTGGTGAAGATGTCGATGTATGGAATACTGATGGAGTGACAGTAACCTTTTAACCAGATATGAAGTTGTGGGATGCGGCAGAATTTGATGTCTCCGTAGCGGGTTGAAGGCAGTGGAACAGAGATGATGCAGTGTTTATTTAACTGTTGTTGTTAATGATGTTGATAAAATCCATTTTTAGAGCCTCTGACTGCTGGAACTTAAGATCATTTGCACCTGCATGTATTACAATAGTGGAAGCTGAGGGGTGTTGACGAAAAAGTTGGTGAGTGGAGTTACTAATGTTTGTGACAACTGCACCTGGGTGAAAAAATGTGAGGCACCTGTTCAAGTGGATATGCTGGACAATAGTGTCCCCCACGATGAGCATGCAGGGGCCAGCTCCAGGCACCGAGAGCTCCCGTGCCTTCATGCCCGTAGTGCCATTCCTCGGGCGTTCCTCATTGGATCAACAGCAGGAGTGGAGGCCGAGGACCCTGCATGAGTGACCGTTGGAGTCTGGAATGGAGGCAGCGTTCCTCATCAAAGCAATGGTTCAATTTCCCGCTGCTAGGGTGGAGGTGGAGTTGCTTGTTGCACCGACAATAGGATAGAAGCGGAAATCTCCGCTGCAGCAACCGCAGGTAGAAATGCAGCGGTTCCAGCCCCTACAGGAGTACATTCTCTGCCCGAACAGGACTTCAAACATGAGTGCTAAAGAGAGCATTGAGGTGGTTGGAGAGAGCAAGTCCACCACTGTCCTTCTTTCTGCGACAGACCACCTCCAATCAAAGCTGGCGTTTTGGTGTTGAGCTTGAGGAAGACGTGGTGAAGTGTTTCAATCCCAAGGCACCATATCCTGACTCAAAGTGTTGGTGGGCCAAGTCCAATAGATTACATTTTTGTCAGAACCTCTCACCGGCAGCAACAAAGACGCCACACATGCACAAGAAGGGGACTGCAAGTTTGCTGTTTTTGGAAGATAATTTAAGGAAGAAATACACATAAACTGTGCAACAACTACAATCTGCAGCTCATGTAGCTGAGTAGCATCACAGCTGTGCAGATGTTGTGCAGTGTATTAACCACATCATTATTCCTCTCAGAGATAACTTTTACCTACTCTAAGTATATACACATGCAGTAGATTACTAGCCACACACACGCTACTCCCCTTCTACAGTCTTGAAGCACTTCACCTTCTTATAACATGGCCCTGACCTGCTCTTTAAATGGTCGGTGACTGTCTATCTCAGGTTTGTGTATTTTCACCTTGTATTTATTATTTATGACCTATTTTTTAAACTATTGCTTTTATATGCTGATAATACCATTTCATTTGGTATTTGCACTATTGGTTAGAATAAAAACTCAATTTTGTTGTACTATTTTGGTAATTTTTTTGTTTTTGTTAAGTTTTCTTGCTTATTCAGTGACAATAAAGTTTAATCCAGTCTTTTTTAATGTAAGCCACCAATTTTTTTTCAACTACAAGCAAATCTGTACTGACTAAAAAATTTTTTTAAAAAAACACGTCTGTTTCAAAAATTGGACTAAGGTGGACCAATATTAAAATGTTTAACTTTAAGACAACTGGTAAATCTCTAAATGCGTCAGTGAAATTAGCTATAATTTGTTTTTGTTTTTTGTACTAACTTCCATGTTGTTGTATGGTGATATCTTGTGGGGCGGGGCGGGGCGGGGGGGATTACAACAAAATCCATAACCAAACAAAAGAACTTCACAATTACTTTTAGATATTGGAGCATCTGATGACACGCAGTGACCTCTTCCTTGCTCCAGAGAGCGATGTATTAAAGCTGCTCTCTTTGCTGCAGTACTTCTGTGTTGGACTCAAATGACCTAGCAGAGCGTTTGGGGGATATTTTTCTATTTTCAAACAGGATATCTTTGAAAGGTAGAGGATGAAATATGCACATGTACATATACTTAAAAGATGCAGGGATTTCCTGTTGTAGCTGCACAGTGGGGCTGTTTGGAGATGGAGAAGCAGATCTTTCCATTGCTTGTAAGCATGGAGCCAACCACCAAACATTACCTTGCACTTATGTGAAGTCACTTCACACACAGGGTAAACAATATGAAAACTGTCTGTAATTTAAAAACCACCTTTCTGCTTTGAAGAGGTCCAACCTATTTTCATAAAAGTGCCTAACATTTTCATTTTGTGCCATTTTCAGTCACGCAGTGTTTTTTTTTATTTACATACAAGACTGTACAAAAGTGTGCCCTGTGAGTACTGTATGATTCATTAAACTTTTGTCTTTACCAGCTTATCAAAATGATTTTTACCTTTATCCCTGCAGATTTTTTTTCCCCTTCCTTTGAGAGCGAGACATAATTTCCTTCAGGAGTCACTCATCCAGTTTTAGTTAAATCTAATGTAAAGGTTGTAAATATCTTATTTGAGAAATTCATCTTGACTTCTATTTAAATGGTTCTTATCTAGATGCTTTTAACATGTTATTTTTTTCAGTCTCAGGAAGAAGAGTTGCACTGTGGAACCATTACATTGTTATAAGTAGTGCCGAAGGAGTAAAGTGAAATAACAGGGAGAGTGAAGAAACACAACAACACTGAACAGCAGTGAGCCAGCTGGATTACAGAGACATGGGAAATGTTGTCTGGCACCTGTGCTTTTTGGAACAGAACTCAAAACTGCATTCATGATTATACAGAGCTGGGGTATTTATGGAAGCAAGCATTGTTGAAAAAATATAAAGAAACCAAACATGGGTTTCAGTCAAAGTTCACAATCCAGTTGAAAGCCAACAGCAGGTTACAGCAAATCTCTGAGTAGCCAAGTGGGAGCAGTGCTGTTTTAGCTCGGCATCAGCTGGATTGCATAATACTAAACAAACTAAACAACTTGACTCACACATCTGGCCAAAAGATTTTACATTTGTCCAGTTACAAACTTGACCACTAATTCACAACAAAAACAGCTGCAAAACTGAAGCCAGACGTCACCACTTGTGTTTTACTCCACTTGTGTTGCCTCTTTCGCTCATAAGTTGTTTCCCAGACACGCTGAAAATAAGAACTAAAAATTAAACATATGCGTTACCTGGTCCAGACACAGGAGGCTCAGGTTTGTGGGACTTCTTTGGGTCAAGTCTGTCCTTCTCCAGCTGTTTTCGTGTACTCCGCTGTCGGGCCTCTCTGAACATGGGTAAGGCATGAGCTACAGATACACAGAGTAAACAAGCATGTTCCAAGTTACTGTTGTACAAATAAAACTGCTGCACAAGTTAAGAAGTCTGAGCACTAAGTAAGATGGTGAGTCTTTGCAGGACATATGAAGAGTACAGGCAAAAATGAAGAACTTTAGAAAAGACCTACCAAACTTTCAGATACACACATCAAAACTAATTTATAACTCCTGCAAATGTTAAAAAAAAAAAAAAAATTAACAATGCACTCAGGTCCAGAGGAAAAAGTCGTATATGTGCTTGTAAAACACTAATTATCTTTAAAACATTCATGGCTCAGATATTTCATTAGTGGATTATAAGCAGAGAAATGTCCTATTTAAAGAAGGCTGAATAGGAAATAGAATATTTCTCCCAAAGAAACGTCCTGACTCTCCTCTAAAGAAGCCAATCATCTGCTCAACCAGGCAGCAAATTAACAGTTGAGTTTCAACAGCTTCAATCACTTAAAACAGACATGGCTTTGAATAAGGAAGAAGATTTCCACAACTCGTTTAGACTTTCGGCATCTCTAATTTAGGGTGTAGCAAACTTTGTGCAAATGTGTCTCATGATGATGTAGGTAAGAGGGACCAAAAAGCCTGGACAACAAAACAAAGCATTTTGGGAGGAGGGTCTTCTAAAGCTGTTTTTACACAGGATCATCAAGGAGAATACGACTTTTTCACAGTTGCTATCCACAGATGTGCTTCACAGCAGGAGGTTTTCTGATGGAGACGCGCTCACAGCTGGAATTTTGAGGGAGGGGTGCCTGGAAGTGCCTATTTAGAGTGCACCAGAGGCGGGATTTGAAGGAGAATATGTGCTGTGGAAATAGCTGTTTTCACTAAATCCCATTGAGAACAGTAGATGAAGCTCCTTGTTGTGTTGATATCAGGACTGAAGGTATCTGAACTTATACACAAAAGTGAGGAGCAAGGGGAGAACAACTGAAGGAGAATTCCACCAGCATATACTCAAAAAAAAAAAAACACCCAGTCAGTAAATGTTTTTCCACATTGCAACACTCAGGAATCTCTAGAACATTTCGGGACTCCAGCGTATGTGTGAAAACAGCTCACAAAAATGAATAATTCCCTCTGGTGTGGAATTGGGACAGCCATGGATCAGTGGGTAGAGCGGTGTCCTCCAACCAGAAGGTTTATAGTGCAATCCTAAGTATGCACAAATGCCACAATGAACTTAAGCAACACTGAACACCACTGACCCTATATAGTGGGCTAATGTCTGTGTGAATGTATGAATGAGAGACATAAAGCACTTTGTAGAAAATAAATGTATGGAGCATTTAGAATTTATTTACATGCTTAGAACAACTAGGAAACACACTTTAAGAGGGGGACACCCAGAAACATTACATTCTCTTTAACCTTTTAAAGTTCACACTAACAGAAAAGACAGAAAAAAAATGTTTTTTTGCTTTCCTTGGGATAACAATAACAAGAATTGAGTTTTTTTTCAATGCAATTATTTAAATAAATGTATTCTTTTAACAAACAGTTGTGAAAAGAATACATATAGTAAGAACAGCAAAATAGTCCAAAACTGAAAGAATAATTGAGTAACAAACACTTAATTTTGGCATTACATTCCCAAACCAAGTGGTAGATATGCCTTAGGCAGGTGTATTTCCACAAGTTTTTAATAAGATCCACTCTACCAAATGGTATAACATCACTTTCTTATTAGCAGTTTTTATGTTGAATTTAGAATGATTTTAGAATGAGCTGTCAGCGCCTCCTTTTGTAGCCCCTATCCCCTCCGGGAATAATACCTGCATCCATACAAGGAATTTGACTTTTTTTTTTTTTTTTATTTCTCTCAGTTGACCTTTGACAGCATCTCTCCTGTCTTGCCTCTTTCCATCGTAATGCGCACCAGCATTTTTAATGTATGTTTATATACAGACTATCACTGCTGATTTTTACACTTTGGTGAGCACCATCACAACAAAGACTCCCCACGAGTGAGTTGAACGGGTGCGTGTTTAAGTATGAATGAGTGCCCTCGAAGTAGTGTCAGAAAGACTGTCTGTGTGTGTGGTTGAGAGAGCATTTATGTTACAAAGTGTGTGCTCTGCTCTTGTCCTCAGGGGTTACAAAGAGACACTTTAGTAAAGAGCTAGATAGAGTGATTTTCCATTCAGGAGCTCTGTCGCTGTTCAGTGTTAATTCTCCTCCTCCATGCTACATTAAGCAAAAAGGTTACTGTTAACAGATTCCCTCGGTTTCTCAATGGGCCATCACTTGCTTCCTGTCCCTTCTAATTTTCCAGTGCCAGGGCATCAAGTGCGTCACTCAGCACTTGCAGCAGTAAAATGCCTGCCTATTTCACACCCTGTTGGCATGGCAATGAAATCGAATGATGCTTCTGAAAAGGCTCCACCATCTCAAACAATAAATGGCATCTGAATTTGGTCTTAGCAGCCAATCAGTGACAAGAGTTGGCAGCTGCTCTGCTCCTGTAGGATCATGTCTTCATTCTGGGGGCAAAGGTTTGTGAGACACGCACAAAACAGATGACAGCCTCGTGTGTTAGTGATATGACAGGTATGAGTGCAGTTTTGTGTGTGTGTGAGAGAGAGAGAGATTAGCTCAGCAGGAGATCACGCCAACAGAGGTGGGACAGGAGGTTGTCCCTTGCGTGATTCCTGCATGACAGGAGGCCACATGGCCATCGCGTGGCACAAAGCCCCCGCGGCTGTCGATTCAATAATCCACACCCTACTCCATCAGCTAATGGGCCAGTGAACACCCTGAACAAGCTCTCATTCCATACAAAGCCCCTGGCATGAGATGGAGTCTGTCTGAATTTTTTTGTGTGGATGTATGAGACAAATAGAGCAGCAAGAGAGGTGCAGCACGTAAAGCTGGACTGGTCTGAGAAGAAACATTACCCAATTCTCAAGTCACATTGTTAGTAGTTTGCCTTTTTTCTGTTTAACAAGGTTCACTTTTGATATGAAAGCCAGATGACTTAACAGAGAACTTAGCGTCTCAGTATGAGAAAAACCTGCTGAAGGGCTTTGAGAGAGGCTTTTGTTTTCAATTGCTTCATTAACATGTGAAATGGAATGCTAAGCATGACAAGCTGAAGGAGTTGGAAGGTTTACTGAGTGGCAAACAAATTATTCTTAGACGTTTTGTATGAAACAAACGTAGAAGAACTTACGTGTGATGATGTAATCTTGCGTTAGTGCCTCTGCTTGTTTTGCTTTGCGCTTGCTCTTCACTACGCACAACTTAGCCCCCCTGGAAGACAGAAAATATTAAGAAACCAAAAAGCTGAGCCATTAAACTTTGCATAATCGGGAACAGTAGTTTAACTAAAGAGACTTTATCTGGGAATTTTAATGACACTAAAATGTGAGGCAGCCATAACCTTGCAGTTATTGCGCATCTTACATTAGAAAATCAGTTGATTTCCAAATATCATTAAACATACAATACATAGGGGCTGTAAACATTTATCATGCAGAATCAAGAAATGAGATTTTGAGTGAAATCCAGTTGTGTTACTTGGTTTGACAGAAACACAAAGTAAACAGGCATACCCACCAGGTTGTAAACAAACCAGTTTCTAATGAAGTTGAGGTGTGAGAGTCTGGGTTAAACTTAAAACCAGTGTTCATCATTTCAAAATTGTTTAGGTCCTACATTTAATTGAACACAGAGAAAATACTATATTTCATTAAAATGCATTTCTACTTTGAATTTAAATTATACAGTAAAAGCTGTGACAGGAGTGCATTTGCAAGTGTGGCTGTACAATCACCTCTTCCTTTCTTTAACTCCTAGTGTTTGAGAGCTGTGGTTATAGGATTTCAACTGTTTGGGGCCTCTTTTGTAATATTTTTTAGTTCATAACTCTCCAAATGTTTTCGATAGGGTACGGTCTGGCCTGCAGGCGGGTCAGTCTAGCACCTGGAACTCTTACAGCTCTTACCCCACATCCATGCTGTTGTAAAAACGTACAGAAGGCAGTTTGGCATCATCTTTCCCTTAAACATCACCTCAGCATATGTTGTTCCAAAACCTGTTTATATTTCTTTTAATGGTTTGTTTGTTTATATTACACTAATGATACATTTACAGATGTGCAAGTTAAGCACATGCCGTGCCCATTGTATCATTAATGCTGGCTTTGAACTGTGTGCTGATAACAAGCTGGATGGCGCCTCTCCTCTTTAGCATGGAGGACAAAGCATCTGTTGTTTTGGTTGTTTTTTTTAAAGAGAACACAACATCTTGAATAACTAAACAACAAGACAGCTTTAACTTTTGAATTTGTTCACCATAAATCGTGTCAGGATCAAAGAAAGTGGGTTTTGTCCATTTTCTTTTTCTCTCTGGAAGGTAAAGTTTTAACTTGCAGTTTTGGATGCAGCTAGCAGCAAACTAGTCACTGACTGGTTTTGAGGAAGTTTTTCCTTTTGTTGACACCCATCCAAGTTGCTGACCTTTTTCCAGCAAACCTAATTAGTAGTCAGACGATTCACCAGATGTTTTTGTACATCTTTGCCTGTGTTTTATCATTAGCCTTACCTCCACTTTTAAAAACTCATTTTATTCTGTTTACTTATTTTTGCACCATACCCCAAATATGTTTGGAAACTGGGTTGTATAATAAACAACACCAGCACTTTTTAAGACCTCTACTTTGTATAGTTTTTAGTTAAAAAAAACAAACAGATTTTATTAGGACAACTGTGGCTGAAGAGACAATGGCCTTAGTTGGACTTAGTTGTCATTTGAAGTTTTTAAATTTAGTTAAGTAAACTCCCATTACTTATCTTAATTAAGTTAGTAGTAAAGTAAAATATAACACAAATTTATCAATTAAGGTCTCAATGGAACATACCTGTGGCTTCTAACTGGATCATAGTATACCTTGGCCAGCCCATTCCCGGTACCCACCATTATCTGGTTAAGTTTTGGATGCCACAGGCAGCGGACAACACTCTAGAATACAAACAAAGACATGTATATGATTAATATACTCCTGCCCTCCCCCAAAAGGTAACTGAAGGTGGTAATTCAAATGATGTAGTACATTAAAATAGCAGCCCAGGGAACTTTCAGAGCTGTCTGAGCTAACAAAAGGTAACAGTCATTTTATTGCCCTCTGCAATGTGAATGTGTGACCCAGGTCAGTTGTATACGTAAAGTGGGGAAAAGTCCCAAAGTGCTCTGCTGCTCTAGTTGACTATATTTGGTTGCTGGGATAAGGGTTGGATCCCTTAGTCTGTGTGTGTGACAGATGGCCCAATGCCAATAGGCAAATGTGACCACATTTATCCGGAGATGGATGTGTGTGTTTCTGTGTGTGTTTGTGTGTAAGAGAGAGACAGAGGGGGAAAAAAGGCAGAGAGAGAAATACAAGCACAACTGGAAGACAGTGGTGAAGATCTGTTCATTCTGTAATAAACAGACATACTCTGCAGAGAAACAGAAACCCCCCCTGCAGTAGCGCCTCCTTTCTTCACACACTTTATTATCACATCCTTCTGATGGGGTGTAGAGCAGTAGCATAGGATGGGGGGTGGGTAAAACTACGAGTGGGGCGTCTAGATTCTGTGACAGTGAAAGCTGCTTAATGCCCAGCTGTTCAGCTTCCCACCATGATACCAGAGGAAGGAGCCTCAGTCATACACGCACAATTATAAATGCACACACTCCCATAAAAGGACAGACATATTAGCAGACACTTGCACGGAGAAAACTTTTTCCATAAACAAAAAAACAAACAAACAAAAAAAACATAATCAACCAGATAAAATGTTGCACTCAGCAAATAGTCTATAGAGAATTCATGAATTGTATCACAACAAAAAACAATTTTGTCACAAATTATGCAACCTATAAGAATTTTACAAAATTACAAAATAAGCCAATCACAATCTGAGTTTTATATGTATATGTAGACAGTGGTCTACAGATCAGTGGTGTTTAGTTCTGGAGCCAGATGAAGGTTAATCTGCTCAACCAGATGAGCCAACTATAACTGACAGTGTAATCTAGAAAATGATTGTAACTGGGTGTGCTTAGCATGAGCTTCAAATACCCTATGTATATAGTCATAGTTCATACACTGTGATTCCTCTTCTTAACTTTACAAACACAGACGCAAATATTTCAAGGTTCCATGCAATGTACTAATACTTTAAAACTTGCAACGTCTGTAGTATAACCAGCTTGGAACAATGCTCGAGTCCATAGAAAGTTCACCATTTATCAACCACAAGTAGGAACACATAAGCATCATGAACAACTGAAGTCCACACACAGATGTGGATGTGCCCGTGTGGAAATGTGTAATGGGTTATACATTGGCCTGTCGTGGTTGCTATAGCAACTGTGACAGTCCCCTCATGCAAGGGAAGGCAAAAACCACAGGATTGAATTTAGTTACACTCCACAGGTACTGTCAAAGTATTCAGGTTAGCAACACACACAGAGCAATTCACACGGATAGTAAAAGCAAAAATGACACAAACAAATCCTTCTGTCAACAGTGGAAGAAGTTTAACAGAGAGAGCCCTGCAGCAGCCCAGCTGAGTGGGATCCTCCGCATCTGCACCCACTGACAAGTCCACAGCCAAGCTCAGTTCAGTCTGCTCATAGGACTGCTTTCAAGATATTCAAAGCGGTGTGTTTATTCTGCAGGAACCTCTGTGTATACTTTCCTTTGACAAAATTATGTCATTTCATGGCAGTTGAGTGTTTTAAAGCCTCTCTTTTCCATCAGATTACAATATTGAGGATTGCCCACTGGATAAATAAGTTAACAGCCACTTGCCCAATACATCTGTGGATTATAAAATAAAAAATAAGCAGCGCTAATGAGGCAACACTCGGTTGTACTCCTTGTTTAGCACTGCAGAGTGGATCCAAATGTGCACAGCTACTGACAGAGTGAGCTACACAGGCCAATTCCATGCTGCAGGGGAAAAGAGAACACTACTTTGGCACCTCAACTACACGCTTGTATGGGCTACTGCTCAAGGAGTCTGTAATTAAAACGAACATCCTTGCTGGAACCACTGACTTCAATATCACAGAGAAACAAAGTTACAGCCTCCTGTCTACCTTTCACCCTTGGCTGCTCTTAGGGAAGATAAATGAGCCGTCATTTGTATCAAATCCCACTTAAAAAGCATGACGTTGGAAGAAACTTACTATGTAGGAGTTATCAAGCAAGCAATAGAAGTCACAGTATTTCTTTTTTTTCTGAAAACACACTGAAGTAACAAGGCTGCTCTTTTTTTCCACTGTGCAGTTTGTGTAGTTCTAGTTCTTTTTCCAGACAGCTTATTAATTTGACATTTTAACAAACCTTTAAGCTTGTGAAATGCTCCTTTTATACCCGGTCTTCTCACTGACCCATTAACTGCCAATTAACAAAATTAGTTGTCAAATTTTTTATTTATACCAATTACTTTTCCAGCCTTTTGTTGCCCCTGTTCTAACTTTTTTTTAAATGTGTTGCTACCATAAAATTTAGAATGAGCAAATATTTTCCATGAAATATTAAATGTCTCAGGTTCAACATTTGATTTTTTTTATGTTCTTTTGAGAATAAAATACGGCTTTGTGAGATTTATTTAAAAAATTTTTTTACCAACTTTTTTTAAATTGGGATTGTACACATTTACTAGGAAGTGGATCTGTGTGGATCTCCATCTGAAATGCATCTAAAAACTTAAAGCTTTTCTAGCTTAGGTCACACAGTTCCTGCCCTTTCATGATTGAATAAGATAAGCTTAAGCGTGTCTGAAGTATTTACCAAATAGGCTTGAAACAGCCTCTTCTCCCAAGAACACCCCAGAACCCAGGTCTGGGGTTATGTAGACTGTTTAGTTAGAAATGATTGGTGGTCCTTCCTCTCTCTCGGCTGCCTGGTATGTCACTTTATAAAGACTGCACTTAAATTCTTGGTCCATCCGAGCGGCAGACGGATGGTATAAACACAGAAAATAGCACATTCATCCGGTTTACTGAGTATATGCCATCCAGAGATAACTATTCTGAGCACAAAGCTAAATTTTCGAAAGTGGATGTAAACTTATTATTGCCAAGTTGTCTTTCAGCAGGTGGGTTACAAGGGAAAAATATGGAGGACAAATTTAACAAAATGTTTTTTAAACATTAATATTCAAAATGGTCCACGATGACACCTTCCTACTGCTAAAGAAAAAAGGCATATATATATATATATATATATATATGCCTTTTTTCTATATATGCCATTAATTATTTTATTGCGCATATCTTGCTCACTGACTTTGAAAACACAGAGAAACCAAAGGCAGATGCAAGAGCGGGTTTTTCCTGGCCTCTGCCTTCATGTCTCATCCTGCTGCAGCGGTGCGTCTAATGTAAACAAACAGGAGAGAGTAGGTTTATCAAAATGAAGACAAGTTTTCCATCTGGCACATAAGAAAGTAGAAAAAGAACCGACACTTCACTTTGCCAATCAAACACAAATTTGATTGGCAAACAGCTGGGCAGAAATTTGTGATTTTTGGACAGGAAACTGCTCCCAAAGCTCAATGAGAAACTTAGTGTGTGTTTTTTTTTTTAACCCCCCAGTAGCATATGGTACGGGACACAAGACAATCACAGTAAGAACGCAAAGTTAGAGAATTTATAGGCAAGAAATCGGGATAATGTACCATTAAAGGTGCATGGATGGAATTTAGTCTGCATATTATTTCTCTCTCCTTACCATCTGTAAGCAGTGAGATTCTAATCCTGCTTTCTGTCTGTTCACCTGATGGCTGATATTCATTAGATATTGTTCCTTCTGTGTTTAGAAGGAAGCAGTTTCACAACTTTAAATTCATCCTGCTGACTTTTTACCTTTTAGTTAGTAAATCCTGAATTTTCTCATTTTCATCCTTCTTTGTCATAAATATTTGATTTATAAGCCCCTTTTTTCATGTTTCAGAGAAATGAACTTTTGCAACATCCTAAATTTTTTTACTCAAAAAGACATGATGACCATAGACAATTATATGACAACATAAGCAAATAAAGCAGTTCATTATGGATTTAAAAACAAATAAAAGTTTTGTGGCACTAGAAACTATTCAAAAAGGTAAATGGCTTCAGATGACATTTCCATAAACTTTGTTCAAATTCATTCTACAGAAAAACGCTAAATTAAAATATTAAAATATCATTAATGTATGCAAAGAAATTTTTGGAAATTACTGTAATTAACGCAAATAAAAACATTTCCGAGTCGGCTGGCAGCTTGTCTCTACTCTCTAGAGTCTAGACTGCATTGTTTTTTGTGGCAGTAAGCTGGATTTAGTGGGAAATCTGCAGGATTTTTTCACAGCACTGAGGGTAAACTTACAGGAAGAGGTGGAACAAGTGAAAGGCCAATGGAAAAATCTCTTCCATATGTTTACCCTTTCTTCAGTTGAGTGAAAGAGAAGACAAGCGTCCATGAACTGGTGTAAGAGAAGAGGGTTGTTAAGCTTTAAACAGACTCTTTTACCCAAAGTAACTGGGGTTCTTTGTTCAATTGTCTCTAATAAAAGTGGGGGTTAAGACTCTGTCAAGAACACAAATAAAAGCGACAACAATGTTAACTACTTGGTCTAAATGGACCAGCAGCCTTACAAATGTAGCTAGCTTGTGTTGCTAGCCATTAAACAATGCCCCCGACTAAGTTTGAGCGACACCATTATTACCATGCACTCAAAAGCCAAGAGTACTTTAATTGAATGTAGTGTAGAGGTGTGTCAGGTTTGTGTAGTAGTTTTCTAACTATCACCAGACAGGAGCTCATGCTTTCTGGAGAAGAGAAGACAATTACAGAGACAACCAACAACACAGAAAATGTGGGTTTAATTTAGAGAAAGACACTTGCATAGACATTAGTGGAAGGCATCACAGCAAAATAAATCACTGTCTCAGCAAAGGCATGTCATCTAAGCATCTGTGTTTATGTTTAAAAGAAGCTTTTCTTAGCACTATTAGGCATCAGGGTGACAACAACAAAACAACAAAATTACACAGAAGGCTTCAGATTAAACCCTGACATCCTTTAAGCTAGTGCAGTTAGTGAGTGTCTACTGTAAATGCTGGTCAGAGGTTTGTAAGAAAACAGCAGCTCGGTGACATGACAGGAGAAGACACACACACAAGCCCTGTCTTTTGCCATTTTTACCACTCTTGGACATGTTCATTCAGTGGTTTGTGTGAAAAAAAGCTGTGCCTTAGCCAGAGAGACCAAGTTACACCATGAGGCTTTACCCACTGTGAGTGTATTGACTATAGATAGATGCAGCTAAATCTGCTGAAAGGAGTTTAAAGGAGGGGAGACAAAAGGTGGAGCAGAAGGCAGTGAAACAATGATTTTACTGTAGACAGCACCTCTGCCCTTTAGTTCAGCACCTACTTTATGGCAGATTAAAAGTAATTTCTGAGAAAGTGGGATTAGTTTATGTGAGTGGAACGTGCTGATTGTGTCTGCAGATAATTTAATTTCAAACATAGCTAGAAGGCTTGATATATAAAAGTGTTATCATTGTCCTGCCAGCACCTTGTGGAAATTACTTACACTAAGCAAATATCACATTTCTCACTTTCTCTGAGCTTGCCTCTAACCTTTTCCTTCACTTTTTTCTCACAACTCTTCTCATCTTACTCTAAAACTTTCCTCCTAATAACCCAGGAATATATTTTTCACCTCAAGTGATGGCAAAGAAAATATAGCCACGTTGCTAAAACACAACTAGCTACAGACATGTTCTTTTTTTTTATTTTAAGGAAAAACGTCTAGTCTTAGTCACCGCCTGATGATTGGGCTATTAGGTAAATACAGGTAAAAGAAACAGGAAAAGCTGTTTGGTATTTATTTGGTACTTACGGCATTGGTAACTTCAATCTCATACAGCCTCTGAAAGGAAGTTCTGTCAAAGAAAACCAGCTTCCCATTTCCCTCGTCTTTCTTCACCGAGGTCCCTGTCACAACGAGCTTGTCATCTGGGCTAAAACAGCAGTCTGTCCTGCATAAGCAAAGATTCACACATATAACACCAGCTGATAAACCACACATCATGCATGTATGAAGAAAAAATGGCAAACAGGCAGTTTGTAATCACGACGACAGCTAACAAGTCTCACATGGAAAAGTAGTTGGTCAGTCTGGTCGCTTCATTGACAGGTTTTTTGAAGTTGCGTATGTCCCACATCTTTAGAGTGTCATCACCTAGAAAGAAAAAGCTGGTTACAACACGTAAACTCTAGATAGTGTAATTTATTTTTCTAAAAGGTTATTTACTATCATGTGCTACCTGTTTCCTTACAACCGGGCACAGCTGCAGAAGTTATTTCTCATTTACATTAAAGAATCATGTTAAGTGAAGAACTCTTATTTCTGTTTATCTTTGTGTTAGAAACCTCTTCACTAGATTACATACCAAGAGGAAACTAAGCATTTGTTATGTAAATATATTACTGTATATATATTAAGTGTTTTCTGTCTTTTGTTACCCGAGGTCCTTGTTTATTTGCACACTCAAGAAGATACAAACATCTAATTTTCTAAAAATCTGTTCTTTTAGAGCTGTGGGCATTAAAAGCTGGCTTTTTGATCCCAATGAAAATATATTTAACACGTGCAATAGCTGGTATTGGGTTCTGGCAAGTACTGTCTTTTCTCTACCTCCACGTGAAGTGAGAGTCATGCCATCGTAAGAAAAGCAGAGGCAAGAGGTGTCCGATCCTGGAGTGTGGGCTTGGCGACAGTGGAATTTTGTGTGAACCTGTGGAAAAAAAGAAAATCGCATCATTTTCCACACCTTCTGGCACATCTTTACACTTGGCTTTTATGCTGATATGTCTAAAAGCAAAATAGTTTTGGCAATCTCTTGTAGTACGTCTACATAAAACAGCTAAAGCGCTGCTTCAGTAGTAAATGGTTCTGTCCGTCACTGTGGAAACAAGAAGATCTTTTCATTTTCTGTGCCTTCGAAAAAACACCACACGGTTTTCATTTTCACCACGAACTATATACCTATGAAACCTACTAGAACCTATGAAATACTAGCAGTTTAACAAACTGTTGCAAGACCACAGACCACAGACATTTATATTGGCAAAGTTTTCTGCCTGACAGATGGGATTTTTTTTTCTTTTCAACATGAAGTTGTATTTTTCTTACAGCATACAGTTTACCGACCAATAAAGCAGAACAGAAACACTTCTACAAACCACAGTCTGCAGGCTTACTTTTGATTCTTTGATATAATAAACTCTCCTTAAACAAGTGTTTTGTCATGTCCCAGCCAATATCAACAACTACAAATGATTGCTAGAACAAGTGAAAAGTGCAGACACCTTGAATTCTAGGTGGCAGCAGCAGAGGGGAGATTGAGAAAAGTGTTTCTCAAAGTTGTATTTTTAACATATAAGCTTCAAGATAAAAAAAGAAAATACACTTCTCTAACTAAAAAGGTGTTATGCAACTAAAAGGGACACTTTTGCTGTGATGCCATCCCAAATAAAAAGTTTTGCTTAAGCAGTTCCTTAACAAAAACGTCAGACTTTAGTTCCAGATTTTTTTTATTGTGATGGTTTCTTCCACTTTGCCATTCTGTATAAATGTGATTTTGTTAAATCGTACACATGATTATTTTCCTAAGACATTCATAGAATGAGAGTATGTTTGATTGACATCTCATCTAGAGTTGTTGAATATCTGATGTAATATTAGTAATCAGAGTGAATAGTCCTTTATCTCTTCTACTGTGCACACTAACTTGTCATTTGAACAGCAGTTTCCAAGATGTTCTGCCACTTGTACCTCCTCAGTGCTCACTGAGTAAGTGGTGTAGCACTATAGTAAAAACAGTGAGTGTGTCAAGTTAAGTCTGGATTGGCTAAAATCAAATTCAACAAAGTTACAAAAGTAGATCCACAAAAAATATTTGGGTCTACATAAAAAGCACAAAGACATTTTTTCACTTTGTTTCAACAGCTAGGCCAAAAGATAATTACTGTTTGCACAAATGTCATTTATATATGAAACTACTTCCTAGAACTGACAGAGACATCCTCTAAGTGTTTGCTTTGCACAGACAAACAGCTCAAACTCCAAATATATTTGATGCACAATAACTTTTAAAAAGAAATACCAAAGAAAAGAAGAAAAAGTTTCACTGCTTTAAACGATTATTAATCATCTTTAAATTTATAGTAGTTATCCTGCAGTATGCTAAGAAACTAGTTTAGTGCTAGCAACAATGCTTGGCTGCCTTTCTTTCTCTCTGCTTCCTCCCACATTCACTACACAGTGCTTTAGCCTTACCTGGGCTGGGTACAGACAAATTACAGAGATCGATCATTACTAGAAGCTGGTGAAGCAATAGTCTAGGAAGCAGGCTTTCTAACACTGAAACAAACATAACCTTGGTTTATACAGCTACATATTCATTAATTCTAAACGGAATGCAAATAAATCAGTGAAAAGAGAATTGCAGCACTGCAGGCTTTTGACCAAAAAAAATTGATAAGAAATTTCAAGCGAGCACACAGTGTGGAGGACAGATAAGATAGAGAAATATAGAGAAAAGCTAGCAAAACCTGCAGGAGAGAGTGGAGCTTGAGCTGAATGAGTGATGTGCCCTCATGATAATGGAAAAGAAACTAGGCCACAATTCACCTCCAAAATAAGTGGAGAGAAGTTATTAACTTCCCCAAGACAGATAACACAGTTACCTGGCACAGCAGATAAGAGATTCAGCTTTTCCAGCCCTCACCTCCCTGGGGATAGTTGTCTGTTCCCCATCACCCTATCGCTTAGAGATGACCCTTGACTCTATGCCGTTCCTCTCATTTATTATCTTTGAATGTCTGACCATGCACGTAAAACTGACTTGTTGTAAAATTAATCTGGATGATGATTTAATACAGAAATTACTTCGTAATCTAACAAGAGGGTTATCATAGAAGTAATTAAGTAGCGCTATTTTAAAGTTGTTCCAACACTGACCGCTGTCGCTATTGTGCTTTCCAGTGGAGATGGACCGGAAATGTAACACACACATTTTGCAGGGTAGCTACAGCTAGACTGGGATAAACTGAGGGTGTACTAACTGCCTTAAAATTATCTCATCTTATGATGTTGCATTACGATCATTGGTTCAACATGAAAATGGGACAATGGTGCAGATATTTTAGGGTGCCTTCTGTGTTTGTAGTAATAACACTTACAAGGTGCATAGTATTAATACACTTCACATAGAAATATTATACAGTAACATCAATATTATGCAGAGGGGAAAGTCCGCTTTACATAGCTCCTGAGGCAACTGTGCAGATGTTTTTGTTTTTTTACTTGTTTTCCCATCGTTCTAAATTAACCTGTTCCAACCAATCGCATGGTTTTTCCACTATAGTCTTAGTTTCTTTTTCTCACATCAGCTTAAAAGAAATATTCTAAAGGACTTGTTCTCTGTGATAAATTATTCCACAGGTTTTTTCCCACCCTCTTTTCTTATCTGAACTTTTTCTCGGTTTAGAGGAAATGAGAATAAATATTTCATTTTGAATTCATGACAATCTCTACCCGACAGGAAAAGTGGCACCAGGTAGCTTGTGCTTGTTCTGGCTGCATTTTGCAAACATTCAACCACTTGAGCTATTCCTAGATCATATGCTGCTGTTGTGAAAGCTCAAGTGTTTATTTACTATCCTGATGTTGGCTGGCATTGCTACATGCCATGGTGTTTGTTTCCTGTGATAATCTACACAGGCTGCTTGTGAAACCAGATTCCCATACACCGTTTGAAACTACTCACACGTCTTCTGATATACTCTATAAGCTGTGGCCTTCTCTCTGAGCAACTGAATCTATCAGTATTTTATTTAGTAAGCATTTTTAACTGTGTAAATCATTTCTAAGTAATATAAGGTCATTTCATACACACATACATGCGTGTGGCACACACACAGCCCTAATCCACATCTACACACTTTCGGCAGCAGGAGTTGATAAATAGCTGAAGGAACGGAGCATTGGGTTTCATCCTCAGCAGACTAAGATAACAATCTACCACAGCCAACTGTTCTAAATCATGCTATCTGAGCTTGATTATATAAAGACTGCAAGGTTCCACATCTCTGCTTTTGCCATATTTTTACAACTGCACACCTGAAAGACAATGATGCCCTCTGTGCCGTCGGTTTAACATCTTCTGACCTTTGTTACTGTGTGAGGATCAAGTAGCCAAACCACAGTCCTGAACAGCTGCTCTGATCGTTCATGGAAATCAACAAGTTATGATGGTGAGGCGATGTGTGTTGGAGAACCACACAGGAATGAAGGATCAGATGAAAAGTTTTCTATACTACAAGAACTTTTTTCCCACCATGTCTCAGTTATACATTAAAGTGAACCTGAGGACTATTGCTGTAATGTATATATTTTATATTCCTTTAAAGTCACTTAATGACCTCTCATGTAGAAACGGGTGGAAGTTAGGGGAATATTAAACTTAGTAGCAATGACAAAAACAATGGGCAAGTAACAATGAAGGGACTGAGATAAGATTTAAATATTTATGACTGGAGTGTCCCTAAATAGCCTTGTGGACTATTGGGACTGTTTCAGAGGGTTAGTTACAGTCACTGTTTATTGGATGATCGAGGATTTCTCAATATATGTTCTTTGGACATTTTGTGTTTCTTTTTGTTGGTGGTTGAATCTCGCAAATGTTCTGTTGTTTAGATTGTTGTACACACTATTGTGCCAGTTATTTTACTGTTGCTAAATTAGTTTGACTAAGCATTTTTATTATTCCCAAATATTATAATACAACATAATTGTGGGATAATGCCAATGAATGAATACAAGACCACTTTCATGCTACTGAAGCAAGAATCTGGTCCACTGAATTTATTAGTCCATACACACTTTCTGCCTTGATTTTATGTAGCAAAGCCTCCCAGTGTTGCTCTTCTGAAGTATAACACCACCAATCACAATAGATTTTTCTCTCTTTATAGTCACATGACTACCAAATGGATGTTTATTTGTGCAGCATGTGATGGTATGTTACATAACATAAAAATAATTATATTTAAAAGAACTTTATGTATTTTTCTCCTTAAAATACAGTGACAGAAATTGTCATGACAAAAGAACACAAGAAGATGAGACCAGTTCAGCTACATGGATGCACCAGAACATGCACAAACATGTCCCACCTCATAATACAGTAGTTCCCAAGCTTTTTCTGCAGGGCCCCCTTTTCATCGACAACAATAATGTCAAGCAGCAGCCCCCGCCCCCCCAAACCCACATGTACCCAGATGCTAACAAAGAAACGTACAAGAAATGTGCTATGAAATAGTCTTTAGTTTACTGGCTGCTACTTAGTTAACTGTAGTTAAAACTATGTCAGTGGAAGAAGGAATCATCAGTTCCTCTGCTATAATGTGAGGCGTTTTAAACCAGGAAACTCTACTTCAGGTGAGTTGAGCTTTCGATGAGGCGAATGCTGCTTTAGTAAACCAGAATGTGTCTGTCTGTCTATTGCAGGGCCAACAGAGAGAGAAACAATAATTTTACCTCACATTCAATCCTAGTGAGAATTTAGAGTGACCAATTAACCTAACTTGCATGTCTCTGGATGGTGGACAGAAGCCAGAGTACACAGAGAGAACCCATATATACATGTAGAGAATATGCAAACTCCACACAGAAAGGCTGCTGTCCCTAAGAATCTAAAATAAATAATGGACTTGCTGAATCTCCATACTGTTTGTTTGTTTTTTTAATCAGTGTTATGCAGATTATTCTGAAAGACTCGACTGTCAGGACAAAGCTACTCGCAGGCATTTAACAAGAGAAAGTTTGTCATGTCATCTGATGATAACACTGTGAGCTGACAGATTTATTAAAACCACCTCTTTTGTGGTCCCACTTTGAAGTCTGGAAAAAACTTTAAAGTTCACCAATGACATCATAGCATTTCTCGGATCTCTGTGGTAATATTTTGGAATGAAGACCTGAACCCTGAATGCACCGAGTATCACAAAGTGCAAATTACCTGGCAACCACTTAAATGCAGTCCAGTAAATGTGGTCAGAGAATGAACATGCAATCACTCTCTGTCGCAGTACACTGAAAACAACCTATATGACTCCCATCATTGGATCAATCAACTCATGTCATGGTTCAAGTACACGATGTGTCATCCTCAATAGCTTCTCGTCAGGCTGAGCAATAGATCAAGGTCATGTACATGATTGATCATGATTGATCTGCCTGCATATTCTGGCCATGAGTAATAGTAGCAATACAACAGAAGATAGGCCTCATTTGAGTGGGGGAGGGAGCAGCAATAAAAGCATTGGGAGGTCAACTCCTTATTAGGTTTGTGGCTGAATTTGAGTCAGCAGCACAGGTTGCTGATTAGGGCAGAGGGCACCAACTAAAATTCTTGAGCCATTCAGACAGGACAGGCTCCAGTGGTCAGGAAACAGACATGACTATTGTAAGCTGCTATGGGAGGCTGGGTAAATATTTAGCTTGGAAAAGGAGGGGTAATAAATTTTAGAGGTTTAACACAATCATTTGAAGCTTGCTGCTATGTGGAGCCCTGGGGTGGGATGATGGGACACGGTAGAAGAGGTGGAAGTCTATATAATACCAGCTTGTTGAAGTACACACAACAGTAAAGCAGTTTTATGACCCCAAAAAAAAAAAACTTACATCGTTATAACATTGGCTGTTGGAGTAATTATGTACCCAGATTCCCATTTGCCTACTTTGGATAGGCCCATTTCCAATCAAGCTGTTCCAACTCACTAAGTAAAGCTCAGTTGCTGCTATCTCTATTCTTTTAGGAAATAACAAAGGCCCTCAACGTCATCCACAAACTGCATGGCATTGACAGATGAGGCAATATATAACAAATGAAACCAAAAAAGAAAAGGCTATTTTCTAGAAAATATACTCACACACATGCACTGCTAAAGATGTATATTGTCCTGGTAAAAGGGTCTCTTCAAAAGTGTTCTGTGTGCAATTTGATGTCCTCTTTTTCTTGGGGTTTATAGTGTTTTTGGACTCTCAAGTATTTGACCACAAAGAATTTTTTTTTAATACGGAAAAAGCAACTTGTTTAATACTGTTTTCAAATGAGCCTACAATAAAGTAACATGACACAAAACTGGAACATTTTAGCTTTGAAAATGCTCAATTATGGGTGTTGTAAGTTCACTAACAACCACCTGCAATACACTGCACCTTTTTTTTTCCTCATCCCCATTTTTCCATGTGTTTAATTGACATGAATGTAAGAAAGAAAGAAAGCAAAAAATGTCCAAATCAACAGGAAGCAACAGCTACTGGTTTCCTTTTGTTGCTCAAACACAAAACATGGCTTCATGTCCTGCTGTGATAATCAGCTTCATAAAAGAGATGCATTCTCAAGCTCTAAATAGAGTTCTTCATTTCTTCTTTTTTTCCCAAAGTGATGAGCTCTCAAATAACTTAAGTGAAAACAGCCAAGTAAGTGAACAGGAAATTTCCCAGGAGCCAAAATCAACTATTACCTCAACTATGTGAATCTTGAAGTAGAGAGTATATGCTTTGATCTCCTAATTATCTAATTAACTAATAGTGGAAAATGTGCAGTGGGAAATTGTGATTGCCCCCCTACCTCCTTGAAACTTTTATGTAACTCCTGTATCATGACAAGAAAGTTTATGTAGTTACATAACAAGCTATTTTTAGACTTATTATAAATGTGGCTTTAGAGAGGCTAAGTGTCTGTCAGCAGGTACAGCGTTTTCATTAAACAATTAAATATGTCATTTGTTATTCATGGCTGAAAAAATGTTTGAAGAAGTCTCCTACTGACTTTTCCTGACTCTTTCTCTTATCCCACATTTTAGTGGTCTTTATTAAAATGTATTAACAACCACTGACATTCATTCATGTCCCTCCGGGTATGCATTGTCATAATCATCCCCTAGCGTTTCCTTAAGCATCTTGAGTTGATTTTATTCACTTTAATCTTTCCAGTAATTTTCCCTGTTTGAATGTAGGCATTTTAAATTGTTCAGAGTTAGTGTTTTGTTGATCTATGACCTCTTTGGCTTGTGACCGTATAACCTGAGTTTCATGACTCTGTACCTAAAGCAATAACAAAACAGACATCCCATCTTTACAACCTTTTTGCACATCATGGTGGTTAGTTTATGTTTTAAGACTCACGCTGAGGTTTCTGTCCCAGATCTGGATGGAGCCGTCTTGGCAGCCTGCTGCAATGAGCTTTCCATCACGGCTGTAGGTGCAGCAAATGGGGATGACCTTCTTTCCCTGAAAGGAGCGAGGTTTGAACACAGACTTGTGCTTCTTCTCAGACTTCAGGTCCCATGTGCGCACAGTGCTGTGGACAGAAGGAGAATGCTATTTATCCTCACCCAGTTGTCATGAATCAGTCATGAAATAGCTGTCCTTCATAACATATTTGATCATTTACAATGCCAACCACTATAATAAATCAGATTCATACAGACACAGGCTGCCCTGGTCATTCTCATGAATATGAGGTTGGGTAGCTCTGTGTTGCAGGGTGAGGGGTTCTGCAAACAGCAGAACAGTAGATCAGTCTGACAGGTATGTCTGAAATCCTGATTCACTTTCCTGCATCTGGTGAACACATTACACAACCTGTAGCACTAAGAAAGGTTTTTAAATGCAGACTTTTCATCTATATATAGCTGTGGGATTTAATCCCAAAACATCATACAGTATAATGTTTAACAGTAAACCCCACTGGACTCAGTACTAAAAATGCATTTTTGGCAGGCATTTGAACTTTTTAAGAGATAGTATATCCAGGTTTTCCACCAATCACACACACACAAAAAGAAACAAAAAGTGTTTTTCCAAATAATGGTTTAGAAATTGTAAGTAATCTTAATTTGTATTTTTGCAAGCACATGATCCGACTGAAACAAGATGGAACATTTCACCTTTGACCCTTCTGTCATAACTTTCTGTCATGAGGATATGCTGCATACAACGTCTTGCAACATAATCTAAATTTAAAACTAAACAGCCACATTACATGTGTCGCTATAGCTAGTGGCATTCAATCATCTCACGGTGTTCTTTCAGGTTTAGAATGATCCCCAGAAAAGCTGAAGTAAAACAGATGGTAAAATACAGACACTGACTGAGGGGAAAAAAGGAAAAAAAGAAGATAAATGATGCCTTATATGACAAACTTAAGTGCTCACCCACCAGTGATGCAAGTCATAGTGACTTAACCCCCCACATTTATTTATTGAAAGACATTACCACACGCACACATGTTTAGCCAACCTTTCACACACCCACACTGACACTCATGGCAGACGAAGTACATCCAAATGTGTCTGTGACCCACTGCTTGCTTTGTGAGCATCTTGACCTTTGGGTCATGGGGTCAGTAGAGGAGTATAAACACACAGGCAGAGCTGCTACTAACAGACAGGCAAAGATTCCTCCATGGCTGGCTACAAAGCCACAGACACACACACACTCAACTGTGTTTGGTAAGGTCTAACAACGTGATACAACTGTCATTTGAAGACACATAGTTTGAGTGAGAATTTGCAAGGGTGAAATAAAACCGATGCATAGTTTTGCTTAATTCTGCATAACCCAAAGCTGCTAATAAATATCTAAAAAGTTTAAAGTTGCACATAGAAAAGCACTTGCTCAGTGCAACCTGAAGGCTTCTGCATTGAGCAAATTGATAGTGTATTTGTGAGAGTAAAGGAGAAAGAGTGAAAGCTATGGACTGTATGACAAATGGGTCCACCTGCTGCCTTACAGACATCTCTCTTTTGTTTACAAAAGACTGTAGCCGTCTGTAAGGCCAATAAAGACAACATAACCTTTTGCGCTGCACACAAAACCTGGAATGCTATTTATCGTAAGGCCTTTTTCCCCAAAACATGGCACTGCTGGCTGTCAGCACAACAGAGCGGAGTTAGAGCCCACCAGTGTGGAGCCAACCATAAGCCTGGGAAGACTCCATACGCTCATTGTCATGATTGAAACGCTTAGTGAGAAAGGAAAACTGGAAAACCATCTGCTCCAATATGTGGTACTCTGAAATGACTCGTGTAAGTGTAAAAACATTCTTTTGGAGAGACAGAACTTTATCTCATGGGTGATAGCAATGACAGAACAGTCGGAATATTCATTTGTTCAGAATGATACTAAATTGTAATACCTTGGCTTTATCCTTTTTCTTATATACCAGTTTTCTCTCCAATCGGCAGCCTGTTTTCCTTTGCAAACGCTCCAGAGTCAGAGGGGTGAATGTAACAAAATGAGACCCATACACCCTCAACCATGCATGCACACTTTACGAGGTAGCACAGTCGTTCACACATCAACTGAGGAGTGACAACTCCCTAGGCCCCAGATTTTATCTGTTCATCAGGTTATAAACCTAGTGGGGGTGATGGTTGCTAGGATCCCTTTCCCAGATAAGGTGGTAAGGAAAAGAGAGATGTACGTCTTGTATAGGGTTGTTTACTGGTTGAATTCCAGTGATAGCTGGTTGACTGACTAACTGGGGCTCTGTTATGAGAAAGGAGGATTAGGGGGGAAGATGCTCCATCTTCCTTCACAGCTGAAGAAGATAAAGTAGGAAAATAACAGAGGGATTTAGGAGAAGGCGCACACACAATTGCATTCAAGCAAGGAAGCCAAAGAGGAAACAATGTGGTCTGAGCACAGATGGACTGTGGGTACAGTGAGAGGCCATTTCACTGAATTTCATAACAATGTTTGTCTGACTTCAAGCTACAAAAGATCAACCTAAAAATGCCTTTAAAAAAAGTAGGTGAGATCACACAATGCAAGAAAAAAAGTCAGATTTCGTGATATAATCAAGCAAAAAATATGTTGAGATGTTTTCCCGCATACAAGGATGTAGCCTCATATTCAGTTCAATAGAAAAAGAAACAAACACTGTATTCACACTTCACACATAAAGATCTAAAGGTTTCTGTCAGTCAAAAATTCTGCCATGGCTGTAGACTGAACAAGAAAGATAAATGCAGTCCTTTAAGGTATGGTATGTGCTTTCTTGAGCAGGATATGGAACACTTGCATTGTAAGGTGGAAAACAGTTGGTGATGCGCTGGACTGTGGATGACCCTGATGTGTCCAACTGAGTGGATCGCCCTAACATGCTTACACACACTTTGTAGCGGCTGTCTTCACTTTTCATCCCTGCTCTGTCACGCCCCCCCCCCCCCCCCCCCTCCCCAAAAAATATGCAGCCATCAACATACATTAGTTTGAGAGCACTGAAAATTTGAGGACTTACTTATTTGGCAAGATCAGTATGTTAAAATCTACCAATAAGGACATGCAGGACACAAAATTTCATACAAAACAAATAAAAAGAGAAGAAAATCACTAAACACTAGTTGCCGTTTTGACTTTTAGATTTGTGGCTGCTAGCAAATGCCATATATCCAGTTGTATTTGATTTGTGAGCATGATCAAGACAATAACATGTTCCTCAACAGTGTAAGAATCAGCCACTTGGGTCTCCTCGCTTGCAGCTACACATCCAAGACCAGCTGCATCCCCAACAGCGGGCCAGCATGAAGGGAATCCCTGGCATTCGAACCTCCTGGAAACATTCCTCAAATTGTGTGTTTTTGAGTGTATGCATGCTTAAGTGTGCCTCAAGACTCAACAGAAGAAACATGTGGGTCCAATTAGAAAGTCGCCATTTGTCCTATCCTCAGCTCTGCTGGCTGAAATTTCAGTCACAACATGAAATGAATAACACGATTCTTATAAACCTCCTGGGCGCTATAAAATGGCATAAATAAAATAGAGAATCAGCAACATCTTGTTGTTAAGAAGACTCTTGCAGATCTTTCCAGTATCAGAGATACTTTGGTCGCTATTTTAAGCAATATGGCTTGCTTACTTATTCCAGATTTTAAAGCTTCAAGTTTTAGAGATTCTGTGCATCACAAAAGCCCAGCAGTTAACAAGATACACAAGTAACACGCATATATTTTATCTTTTTACAGTCCTCCCAAAAACACCTCAAATCTTTCAGCAAGGACTTGATTAGACTTGACTCTGGCCCCCTTCAATCAAACATGCATTTTCTTTAGAAACTTTGTGCCATTTTACACTTTCAAACTCTCAAACAAAATGGCAGAAGAATGAAAAATGTTGTCACACTCAGAGCAGCGTGAACAGAAATACTTTTCACTGACTAACCGAGACGTGCAGTTCTAACTGAAGGCCCATTCAAAACTCAAGAACAATCATTGCCACCCTGCTGCTGCATTATTACACTACCTCATCAGTGATTCCCTCTCATCCACTTCCTCTTTGGGAAAATAAAGTCTAGATTAATGACATCATTTAAGGAACTGGGAGGTAGCCCTTGTGAATGAGATTCCAGACAACTGCAGGGATCTTTAGTTAAAGAGCTGGGAGGTCTAGTGATCACGTATTATAACCTATTCATGTTATCACAACAAAGACATTCTAACTGGGCATAAAGACGTGGAGAAACATAGGTGTTGGTTTAATATTGAGGCAAACACAGCCAGCAGCTAAACCCCTCTTGTTTTCTTAGTCTCTGCAGAATACATACTTATTCAAAGGATGCTACTGGAATGGATGGAGCAGCATACATCACTGGTTGGTGAAGAAAAGAAAAGGAAGAGACATTCTTTAATGGTCCATCCATACTAAGTGGAGCATTAATAATCCATGTGGACTGAAAAGCCTGGTTGTCCACAAGGTTTCAGCGTGTTACATCCGGATTCCAGTGGTGGCACAGCATTGTCGCAGATCTTTTTCACGCACTCGTGCAGCTGCAGAACACAGACTGCATTAATGCAGATATACATTAACTGACAGCAAGTTTTTTGTTTGAGTTTTTTTTTTCTTAAATGAAATTCATGTTTTATTTATGAGTAAGTGAACCATGTTGTCTTGTATAGGCAACAAGATTCTGGACTTCCTGTATGTGGCATGACACAGCACTTTCTGAAGACACTTTATAAGGCTGGCTTTAATTTTTCCACAAGCTTGTATTTAAAAAGTTAAAGGATAATACATATGTGGGCAAATGGAAGAACAACAGATTAAATATGTAGGGTGTCACAACTGAGATAAGTTGACAAAAAAAATCCATCAATCAGAGCTGTAGACGTTTGCTGTAGCCTGTCAAATTCAGAATGAGTTAATTTAAGAAAAAAGTAAATGTTGTTTTTAGATTAATAGATCATTTTCTTGGATTAATTTCCAAAACATTTATTGACCTAAAAGTTTTCTCCACTTACTGATTTAATATTACAATGCTATAACAACCTATAATTTATTTTCAAAGCCATGAATCTATCTATATCTAATTAAATATGAAAACTTTTACAGTCCTCTTGTTTCATGGTGTCACATAAAGTCTTATTCACACACAAAATAAACTAAATAACAAATAAATATGATTCAGATATACAAGTACAGCTGATTTAATGATACCTCTTGTGTACAGTTGTTAGTTAGATTCCATTAAAAATTTATCTTGAATAAAATGGTCAATTTGAAGTTTAAATAAACTATGGAAATTGTTATTATTGATATGCCGCTAACTGTGCAGCAAAATCCAAGCACAGAAAAAGAAAAGCAAGTGGGGTAATATGAAGTCTTGGTATCACTGGGTACAATCAATCTGTTCATTCTCCTTCTCTTCTTTTCTCAGAATTGAATTAACCAGAACTAAGAGGCAGCCATGATAGGAGCCAAGTGAATTTTGTAAAAGAGTTAAAGTTCTTGTAAATTTGCATCTTTCCTTGACCTGATTAGGAAAAAACATGGGAGGTCTTTTTTTTAATACTATAAGATCTACGGCTATAATGGTCTGAACTTATTTAGTTATTTTGCCATGATGGATCGATTATATCCACGTTTGATTTCACAGACTACTTACGAATAGCGAGCACACATGATAAGCTTAACTACCTAAATCTGTTTCCAGTTAGTGTGATTGCGTGAACTTGAACTGACATTTATGGAAACACTTTAACCTCGACTGATTCAGCAGCTTTATTCAAGTCAGGTGTTACACTTAAGCCCCAGCTACTTTTAGCATGGTTTATGGAAAAATGCCCCAGGAAAATGTATTAATGTTACGATAAAAATTAAAGATGCAAGTATTAGTAATGTGCAAGTTTTAACCATGACAATAATGGTTCATAATAAAATAGCCTTTGCTAAAATATCTGACATCTCAAATTATATTTTTTTTTAGAAATACCTGAAAGTAGCAAATTTACATACGGAAATTTTCAGAACTGAATTTTGACAAGGATAGCAGATGGATTACAGTAAATATGAATTACTTAAACCACAGCAATAATATCCTGTTTGCACAAGACCAATTAAGGATTAAAAAATAGCAGGTTGAAATGTTAGTAGTTCCCAAAGAAACTAAAACACATCATTTTATCAGCATTTTACTCCTATGCAGTAAAGCAACTATCTGCAAGACAAAGTAAAAGTGCAATATGAGAAATTTATTGAGGGTTCAGTGGACACCTGTCAACACCTGAAAATCAATAGTCAGTCCCTCCCTGTGTTAAGCTGTGAACCTTCCCCACATGCAGCTGCTCTCTGCCTGTGAATGACTCCCTGTGCACTCCTATCCACTGTTCTCCTGCAAGCAGGCCAGCGGCAACACCCAGTGCTAACGTGCCAGGGGAGGATTTCCAGAGACTCAATAAGAGCTAAATAAACCAACCTCCACATCTGGGAGAGCAGTAACACTGGTAAACAGAGGGCTGTGGCCTGGCCACACTAGCCAGGCGCTTGTTTTCACTTCATGATGATAGCCCTGGGTTTCTGCACTGCTGCCTGTCACACTCACTTAGACTCATCACTTTGCAGCAGCATAGTCACTTGTGGTCACACACAAACTCTCCTGAACACCTAGGGTAAAGAGTTATAGCATCTGAAGTGATATTGCTCCAACGCAGTTTTTAAATGAGGCAGCAGTCAGCTAAATCTCAGCTGAGATGAAAATTGTAAATATAACAACTTATCATCTCCCCCTGTTCATGTGGTAGTTAATATGGTCCAAATTACTGGCTATAACTACAGATCCACACATAGATAAATGTACCATGTGTCAATACACAGCTGTGAAGCTGGGTTACACTTCCCAAAGCCATAGTCTGGACTAGAGGACTCCCTGGTGGTGGCAGAAAAAATGAGAGCAACAAAAAACTAATTTGAGAACAACGCTTTGCACACAAACTTCTGGATTTACCCATAGAGACAACTCTGAATAAACCATTACAAAACAAATATTATTAATGAGCTGGATCCGTTAGTGTTATTCAATGTGGAGTATTTAATATATTTTTATAATCACATCTCCAACATAGGTTATGTCTGCTTATCTCTAAACTGCATACTGTTTAGTCTGCTAATGGACTTGCTATACAAGAAATGTCAAATGTCTAGCAATGATACATACCAGAAAACCTCTGACATGCTTGTATGAGTAGTGGGTAATTTAGAGACTATGTGTACACAAAAAAGTATATTAAAAAATTATCATTTGGATTTATGTGACATAGAAAAGCAAAAAAAAAAGGCAAAGTAGATGAAACAGTTTCCGCTTAGGGCTGATAGTTTGCTATGTTTACACTATATGCAATACATATTTAAAACTTACCCATCATTGGAGCAGGTCATAAATTCTTCTTTAATCTTGGGATGCCAACAACCGCAATTCAGCATAGCTGTGTGGCCCTGAAAAGACCATGAAGTGACAGTGAACAAAGTATCAATATTTATTTAACAATCACTAAATGTTTTTAACTGGAGGCCAAAGCCAATTACAGTTTCCAGTCACTCTGATGCACCGCAAACACGCATAAATCATGATCATGCCATTTATGTGTATCCAGTTGAAAATGAATTTGCCCCACAATTTTTTATCAAACTCCTAATAATTACAAACCATAGAATCAGTAATAGCTGGTGGAAACTTAATGGGGTAAGTGTTGCCAGGAGGAACCGATGTATTTAGCAATCTTATGGTGCACAGATAATAGAAAAAGAACAGCTGGTGTTTGTTTATCCAAATGGATGCATGCACCCAAATATTTTTGCTTCATCTGCATGCACCACAGAGGAATCTCCCTTGAGGGAAGGACCCATAATTTGACCATACTGTAACACAGACTTCTGGCCTTCATTGAGAAAGACCCTGCCTTGCAATTGAACCAGTGAACTCTTGAGGTTATGCAGCAGGCTGTGCCACAGCTTTAAACAGCGAGCTTCTTGCAGAGTAACTTTTGGCTATTTTCTCTGGTGAAGGAGTCATGTGGAGAATTACTCATAACAAATTACTTCAAAGCAGGGAAAACCTAGAGAGAGGCCTCCTTGACAGCCAGGACAGAGGAGCCTTAGAGGAACACTTCAGTGTGCTGCAAACAGGTTGCAGACATGATGTATCGCTATTTGACAGGACACACAAGAAAGCAGAGCCTGACCAAATCTAATTGGTATGTGCATATCAGGAAGAGGGTCAACATGTTTACTGTCAAATACTTTAAAACACGCCTCTTTAATAACTAATTACATGGAACTGCCTGCCTGTTTTGCTGCTTTATGAATTATATTAATAACAAATTGCTACATTGTTAAATTTTATGGTAAAATATGCACTCAGTATAATAAACCCAAAGCACAAACGGGCTGTGAATGGCCAAATTGCTTGATAAAATAAGCATTTGCAAGGGCTTCCCAAATAGCGAGAAAGACATGCTACCTTCCTGAACAAATCTCATTCCTCTTCCTCAACAACTAAATAGAAACAGACTGACATTGATACCATCAGTAAACAGAAAGCATGTTAATGGCAAACAGAGCAACAAAAATAATCATCTCTGACTACAAAATTGTATATCTGGGGAGAATGCTGACATGCTTGTGTTTGTTCTCGCTGCAGTTTCTATCACCCGAGGCAAAAAAAGGTTTCTATACTTGTTGGGTTCAAGCTGAAAGGATTATTTATTTTATTGCTCAAATAGTTTAAGACTGGAACTGGTTATGGGCAACTTTAACAAAGAGACTGATGAATTTCCAAACAAACTGGCCGACATTCTTTGGTTTGAGCTCTATATGTGGGACTATTTCTGATGGTTGCAGAAGAAAAAACAATTATTCAAGTAAAGATGTTTTACTTTTTTTCTCAAAGCCAAAAGGATCAAGTTATTATAAGGGAAATAAAAATCTGTCATCGTTCTGCAAACATATATAGCCCTATGTGTCCCACATCTCTGCACACAATGTGATGGATTACGAGGGAAGTAGTTGTATGTCAACAGAGGCAGAGTACAGACAGGGACTTAATTATCACATGAGAAACTGCTAATCGACTGGGACACTGTCAGCAGGCCAAAATGCATTTCCATTGAACCAGATTTGTCCATCACTTCCAGATGGGACAGATCAGGATAAGAATGTAGGACATCCAGGAAACCACCACTTGCAATCAATGGGCCTTTACTTCAAGAACTTCATATGGATGGTATAAACCATGTCTAAATGTTCTGCAGCTGGCACAGATGGTTACTGACCACCAACAAGGCTTTTTTTAAAAACACTAAAACCCAAACATGGACACTTAATTAGGACCCTTCTTTGTAGATTTAGGCATCTGAACCGCGACAATCCTGAAAGTATTTGTTGTTCCTTTCCCATGAGACTGCCTCTGACTGATCACAGATCATTATCCTCACATGCAAAAAAACAGAGCAGGTACACCTTGCTATCATTATCTGTTGACAGGATGTACCCAGAGCAGAGAAGAGTAGAAACACTCGCCATCCTGTTGCCATAAAGATGAAAACACACACTCAATGTCCTCTTTATAATTTGGGACACTTTTGAAAGTTTTTGTCTATACTGATGTCATGTTTGATAATGGGGTGGAGTAAGTAATAATGATTCAGTTTATTACACCACCACCCACTATTAGTTCAACCAACAATAAATAATTAACACCTTTTGGACAATGTTTTTAAAATGTAGAAACTTGATGAAAGTAGAATTGATGGCAGAGTTGTTTAATTTGCATTACATTTAACATGTGCTTTTAATAGTATAGCCAGTGATTGTAAGTACCTGTGACATCTTTAAGATTTATTCCAAATCATTGCAGCATGGGTCTTATTTTTATAGTTTTGGCCATTATGGATCATTATTTTACTTTCACTAATGTACTATAAGTAATTGCTGACATCTGAAAATACTACAACCAGAATCCAAAATCAAAACCTGCCAAAGTACTGTAAAATTTTTAATTTTGTGGAAAAATAATTTGGTATCACTAAATTGTTTTATTTTTGTGTATACTGAGACTTGACACCCACTGTTCCACTGTCTGATTCCACAACATCTCTCAATGTTTAATATCAGAAGGATGTGAATTTAGAGAGAAATCTATAGGTTTTTATATGTGAAAGACCTCAGTATATCAGTTTAAATCAATGTTTTCATCAGTTTTCTGCAGTTTCTTTAAAGTGATGTTTGTATATTAAAGCTAATACATTTAAGGCCCATTGATGCTCGACACAAAAGACGGATACGCAGATGGACGGAAAGTTCGGTCCGTCTTCTGCGTCGGTTACATGTATAATTTTGGTCGGTTTTCAGGGAGCTTAGCTGTCCATCACTTGACACAGAAAACAGAGAAATACCACTGAAAATCGCAGGGGCAGCGCTGAGCAGAATAGCTGACTTGGACCTTGGTTAGCTCAGTTGGCAGAGCATCAGTCTCCCATGTGGGAGACCATGGTTTGAATCCCCAAGGGGATGAATATTAACACCTTCTAATTGGGTCCATAGGCAAGATTCTTAATGCTACTGCATAACCATTGTGAGTCACTTTAGATAAAAGTGTCTGCTAAATTACCGTAAGTTGCTGTTCCACAATTATTGATTATTACTCAAAATTTCTGGTGAACTCAAGTCTTTTTTCCTAGAATATCACCAAAGCCGATGATTTCTGTACAAAATATGATAATCTGACTGCTCAGACGTTGAGGAATTGTTGATGCGTTGTTAAAAGATCAACTGAAATACTGAATAAAAATCACAAAATTAAAACAAATGAGTGAACAAAACCACTTTGACATACCTTGGTGTTAGCCATATCCACAATGTACTGGTCTCCCTTTACACACTCCATGACATTAAAGCCATCACGGTCCAACACTTTGGCCTGTGCACTGCCAGAAACCACCAGGATGACATCACCAGTGGAGCTATACTGCAGAGACTTGATCTGATGACTGACAAACACACACATAACACAAAGTAGGTACTTGAGCTGGCGTTTCTATGATGATGCCATGCTGTGTCTTGTTTGTAAGCCATCTGCTAGCTATCAGTGGAGAACAATTGTGAACCAAAGCACTGTTATATAAGAAGCTTTTTATCTTTTAAATGGTTCAGGCGTAAACACAGCCATCAGACGTATGTTGCTGAAGGAACAGCCCAGCATCTGATGTAAACTTGATGATAGGTATCTTTGATGGGTGACAAACAACAAACAAATGAAACCGTATAAGTGGGCATGATAGTCTTTTAAAGCTGTGAGAGAATGATCTTTGAATTATATTTGCTACTCTCAGTGTGCAGAATGTATACAGGCCCTAGCAAAAAAATCAGAGTAATTAGAATAATAAAAGCTCATCTATTGACCTTAATAAAACGGGTAAATGTATAAGATTATTTAATGTTCAATCATTAATCTTCAATTTCAGATATTCAGTTGAAAAATTCTTTTAAAAATATTTATTAAATTCTTTAATGCAAAGCATCATCTGTAGGAGAAAAGACAATTGTCTAGCCAAGTATGAACGTTCATTATTCAAATCAAAACTGATAGAAATAATAGAGCAGCAGCAGATGAGGCAAAAATCTTCACTGATCAAAATAAAATAGGGCCAAAGTCAATGCTGTTGGCATCTTCAAACACTCACTAAACTTCACCAAAGCCTCCTACCCCTCATTGTTTAGTTAACTGAGCTCACAAGTTACCTTTTAGGTCAGGAAAGAGGAAAAGTGGACCTCAACAGCTCAACTTTTTGAATGAAGCCCAGCTTGTTAGTAAACCAAACAGGCTACTGAATCACAGTGCAATCACGTTAAATGTAGCATACATTTTTTGTTAATAAGGGGACGCCTGATTCAGCTCAGCCCACTGGTTCCCAAAACCAAAGAAGTATTTGATCTTTGATGATGGCTTCAGTTAAACACAAAGTAAACACACATGCAGACACACAAATACCCGCATAACTTCACCATCTGCTTCAGAAAGCCTCATTTTGCATGAAAAGAGAGGATGTCCCTCAGTAAGCACTAGGCTTGATGAAGCTCAACAAATGAGTGTGTATTAGTGCATGTGTGTACTCTTTGGCACACATAATGAGGTCAGTGTACTTGATACTTGCATAAAACCGATTAAACACATGTTTAGCAACTGTGTTGATTTTCCACATACCACTCACAAGGCTGCAGGGATCTGAAGGCCTGCAGAGACTGGTCCATCCCAGCAAAATCCCAGAATCGCACATCGTAATCATATCCACCAGTCACCAGACGGGCTCCAGACGGGTCTAAACCGAGAGCGGATACCTGAAGAGACAATGAGCTTCATTAAATCTAAAATCCAATTCAAGAACTTTAACACTTTGGAGTATAGCTGGTCACAGCTCAAAATAGATGACAATATAATACTAGTTATTCTGCTAAGGGCAGAAAAAATAAGCAGTCCAATGTTTGACTTCTGCTCTTATAATCTGATCCAGCTGTAGAGAACCGAACTGCTGTAATATTGCAATCAGTACCAGAGCTGTATACCAGACTTTTAGCAGAACTGCCTCATTTTCTCACTGTTAAAACACATTAAACTGACTCACATCTGGTTAAATTCAATACCAAGGTGGAAAACCGACCACCTGATACAGATTTTCAAATTCAGATGTTTTAGTCTTAGATCACAATGTGTGCACCAATGCTTCAGCTACACATTCTTATTCTAGGTATACTGAAGAAGAAGAAGAAAGAGAAAATCTGTAAATCCTTTTTTCATATAGACCGTAACAACTATATGGACAAAGTTTTTAAAGAGAAGGTCTTACTGTTTTGGTGCCATGCTGCAGCGTGATCTCATGAGTGTCTGGAATCCTTTTCACTGGATTCTTGGTTGGAAAAGTAAATACAAGAGTAAAAGATAGAAACAAATAAGATATAATTAGTTATGTTGGTCACTGTGCTGCATTTCATTCAATTGTAAATTTTAGGTTTGCTTAGGAACATGTGACAAAAAAATATCTGCTTTAAATATCTGAAAGTGTACTGTCACATATGTCAATTGTCTGGATCTGAACTTATTTGTTCCAACCTGTGATGTTTGCTTTATGCCCCTTTGTAGAAACTTTATTAATAGATGCTAATGTGTTGCAAGCGTCACTTAAATGTTGTTATAATTCAGAACCATCAGAGTTGTGTTTCATTCAACACTAGTGACTTTCTTTTCTTGTGCTGCCCCCTTGTGGTGAGATTTTAAAACACAACACTGAACCCACTGGTATTTTCTAGGCCGTTTAAATTTAAGCAACTATAAAATGTTAGCTAAAAAAGATAATGTCCAAAAAACATAAAATCACAGCATTACTTGTGGCTGAATTCTAGTTTCCTCTGAATCCAAATTATGTGCAAGCCATGTCACTGTGAGACAGCCAAGGCTTACTCAGGCAACTACGTAGATGTACCTAGTATAATCACGAATTATCAAATTCAGTCTGAACATCTGGGCAAGAGTCGAAATCTTAAAAATGGCAAGTAAAAAATTCCCAGATATTTAAATAACATAATGAAAGGAAGCATTGTATTCCAGAAGTAAAGCCAACTGTTTAGACATACATCATCATCGTCATCTTGTGTCTGTCCCTCATGGGTATCATCGTCGTCGTCATCATCATCATCATCATCATCATCATCATCATCATCATCATCGTCGTCGTCGTCATCGTCATCACTGTGTGTCGTCCTGCTCGTGTAACCTGGTGGAAGAGGTGGGCCCACAAGCTCATCATCATCCTCCTGGGCTGTATGTTGAGGAGGTACCGGAGGTCCAATAGGCTCGGAGTCTGAGTTAGAGTCTGACTCAGTACCATTACTGCTGCTCTCATTTTTCTGTACTCTGAATTAAAAAAAGGAAAAAAAAAGAAAGCAAAATATTACACCTTAATAGCCAAATTGATATTTTAAAAACTCCAAAACATGTCAAGTGAGAAATCTCATCCCACCTAGAAGAAGAAGCAGCTGCAGCTTTTTCTCTCTGACTGTGAACTGATGGTTTGACTGACTTGGAGCTCTCTCCTTCCTCTTCCATCTGAGTCACCTTCTGTCTTTCTTCTGAAAATACAATGGTTACAATAAAGCAGCTGTCATACAAAAACATGAACACATACTTTACAGAAAATGAAGTTCAGACCATGTTTGAACCTGGTTGTCCATAACCTATGTGCTCAAACATTTTCTGCACTTGCCCTTTGAGACATGCACTAAACAGTACTACACTGTCATTCTTTGTGGGTTGCATTCTCACTATTGAAAATACTCCAAAACATTATGCCTAGGTTCATGGCACAAGATGCAGGACATGTCATGACATTAAAAGTAAGCTGCACAAATCCGTTTGCCATGTTCAGGGCATGTTGATGATAGTGATATAAAAATAAATGTCAACACTGTAAAAATAAATAAATAATAATAATACATGTGCAGTGCATATGTGAAAACAGTCTGCACTCATGGGGTAATAAAAGTGATGACAAACTTACCCAACACACGCTGACTCCTCTCAATAGCTGTTCGCCGCGTCTGCTCAAAAATGGCATTGAAGTCAAATGTGCGGGCTTTCTTTCCTACAAAGTACAAATGATTCTTAATTAATATATGACTGTAAAAGCTGAAACTATTTCCATGCTGAACTTTACATACCAAACCCAGAGAATCCCATGACAGATCCAATGTCTCCATCACCTTCCATCTTGTCTAATGCAAAAAAAGAAAAAAGGGATAAGCTCAATATTTAGCAAAATCTGATTTATTCCATTTCTCATAATGAATGTAATGACAAGTTCCTACTACATGGATGCCCAAAGTAAATGGTGGCATTACTATCTGTATTGTATTGCTTTCTGTGGACAGCTCAGTTTTAGTAGTGGGAGACACTTTACTGGTGATCATTGTTTTATGTAAAATGGAACATTATTTCACAAAGTGAATATCCACCTTTCAAAATACACAGCTGAATAATAATGATATTATGGATTCAAACATATTAATACAACGACATTACCAGATGCATAAGGGCATAAAGATGAAGTAACGCATTTACAGCACTACCTATTATCGTGGTAATTTGATTAAGATTTAGTGGATTTAATTGTCCACCAAACCCAGGCTGAGTTTAGAAAATTATGCTTAAACTTATCGTAACTGCTGTTTGGCATGTTATGCATAAAAACGAGTAAAGCTTTGTAATCAGCAATTAATATTTGCACATTAATCATCAAGAGGCTTATGTGCAATAATAAAGATTTAAATATCAACCATTCGTTGTATATTTTAGTTTATGGTTAAAACTGAACATAAGTAAAACATAGAAAAGTGAGCAAAGCTAACACATTAAGGCTAGCTTAAGAAGCCACGGTTTATTTTGAAGTAGTTTTTCTATAATAATGTAACTAGCATCTTCTGACGAACGTCAAGAACAGTGGAAACTAAGCAAAAACAAGAAAGTCGTTTTTAACTGTTACATTGTAGAGCTAAGCGATGCAGAAGAACTGAAAACTTTCTACCTTCATCCCCTTTTCTGGCGTCCATGTTTTTAAATACGAACGCTTACCTTTGACCCCCGGAAGTGCCTCTTCTTCTTCTTCTTCTTCTACTGCAGCTGCTGACTCAGCAGAAGAGACGCTGCTGACTTTCTGGCAAAGCAGAGCTTGATTTAATTAACGAAAAGCTATGTCCTGTTTATGATTTTATTTTTTAATTTAATTTCTTTTTAAATCAGAACAAGACCACTTCACGTGGCTTCACGTAACAGTATCGCGGGACTCTTAGGATGCGATAAAAATGGAAATTTATTTTCTTTTATTAGGGATAAAGTACTAGTTTAAAGTAAAAAATGAACGAGGGGATAAATTTAGGTTGAGTACAAAAAAAGTAAATAATAAAGAAAACTTATTTTGACATTACTAAAGGCAAAACCCAAATAATTTAACAGCAAAAGTATAATTCCGTAGGTTATAATGTTGGTACACAGTTATCAGAAATATGTTTAACTTCCATGTCCTTTCACCAGAAAATTTTAAGTTTGCATATGTACATCTAAATAACCTTGATGCATTTTAGAATGCAGTTCTGTAGACCTATGAAGTCCAAAATAAAGTTTTTAGGCTCCAGTGGACAGATGACAGTGGGCATGTCAAGAAAAAATCAAGGTGCAACAATCTCAGAACTAAAAGACCTTTGTAGTATAAATAGATTTAAAAAAAAATGCAGAAAAAAAACTGAAAAGCTTTTATCTGGACAAATAAACAATTTACAAGTTGTTATGCTGGCACTGTCAAACTGAGTTCTACTTCAAGTTGCCCACACAAGGTGCCTAAACTACTGACTTTTTCCCCAAAAGACAACTTTTGACAATGGTTTCCTAAAAGTCTGTGCTGAAAAGCAAAACTGAGTAAAAAAAAAAAAAAAAAAAAACTGGATCATATAAACAAACATGAATTCTTTTCTTAGGACAACCAAGTATGTACAAAAAGTACATACAAATATACTTGATGTATTTATTATCAGTTCATTAATGGTGTAATAAAATAAAATTTCTATAAGTACAGTTCTAATATACAATATATCTAACAGGCACATAGAAAATAATTTTTCTTCTCTTCTTCTACTTGAGTGTCCACACGGCACTGTCTTTTGTATTTTATTTAGATCTACATAAATGTATTTTTTCTTAATTCCATGAAAATTAAATAGCAAATTATTCATTTGTGCATGTATTTATGTGTTATAAATACACCATGTATTTATGTATGTAATTAGTTTTAATTTATGCTCAGTCTTCTTCTCCAGCCACCATTTTCTCAATAGCGTCCCAATCTATTTTGCTGAGGCTGCTTCCTGCACACTCAGAGAGATTGTCCAGCCAGTCCATCTCTGAAACACCACCTATGGCAACATCATCTGGCTCACCCGATAGACCTGCCGAAACCTGAGAAACAAGCAATACAGCAGTGATGAAACACCAAGTTATCTATCAGCAACTTCTTCTAAAAGAATATTTTTTTAACAAATATACAAATACAAATAAAAATAGATATTAAACAAACACATTTCTGAGACCAGCAAAGAGGGACTGAGGCATAAATTTCTGTTCACAGTAGAGGTAAAATTTTGGTCCTTACTATATCAGAGTCCTCCAGCCTGATAGATATTGAACGGTCCACCACTGCTGTCTCTCTAGCTCTGCTTTGCTGCCTCAGGATCCCTTTTCCTACAGCAGCTCCTCCTGAATAAGTGCTGTTTAACCCCATCCTTCTCCGATACCCAACATGCTGCTCCTCACTCTGGTTGGCTGTGTGAAGCTTAGCTTGTCTCTTAGTGTTGGTGATCATGCCACGTCTAGTCACCTGAGACAGACGGTCCTCTGGCAAAAAGGTCACTAGAACCACAAATCACACAATTTAAATTTCTCCATGGAATGAAATAGAATACATTCATATAGATTAAAATTTTACATGTGAGAAACTAATTTAGTTTAATATGAATTAAATACCCGGTCGATTAAGTCCTAGTCTCCTGTGGAGATCCTCGGACAGTCCCTCCACAGACTGTGGATGAAGTTGGGGTGACTCAAGGTTTCTTTTATCATTGACAGATAAACTCTGAGCCCTGTGAGAAAAAATAATCCCCCCTATTACCATACAAGATTATCATCTTCTTTTTTATTTACATCATGATTCACTATATTATTTCACAAAGGTTTTAAGAATTTATAAATATAAAAATGTTCATGCATGACACAGTATCATGCAGCAAACATTTGATTGACTGATTGGTGGAATTTCTTCTGCATGGCTACTGTATGTGCACGAGCATGAAGTCGGTTATTAGTGACAATTTTAAGCAGTAGAAAGCAACCATTTCTGAGCATTTAGCTTCACACACTACAGCTACATAGCAACAGCCCACCTGTCCCAAACATCCCATCAAGGATCTGAGGTAACTTAAGTTTTGTGGAGTGTGACAGCTTAGCTGAATACTCAGCCTGCAGCCATACATCTGTAGATTCTCTTAAAGCTTTCATATTTCAGTTACGGACGTATCTGTTCTTTATTCACATTATGTACTGGGTAAACACTTTTGCAAAGCACTCCTGTCTTGCCCTAATCCACACAGGGAATTTCCCACCACACCAGCAAAGTACCTGTGCAGATCACAGAGGATTCTCAGACAAACACTTATAGGATTTAGATTTGTTTTACTGTTTATGTTTCTTTATATGAAGTCAACTGTTAATTTTAAACAACTGAAGGCATTATTTATGATGTTATACCATGATTAATAATTCACTCTTAGCTGACATACTAACTCAGAATATAATTATAAATGAATGAGAAACTATTCTGCTCAAATTACTGTGGCAGAAGATACCTTTGAACACTGCCAGGGGGTGGAGCTGAGGTCGATCGTGTGGTTGAGAGCACTGGAGGAGAGGTGGCAAGGTCACTGGCTAAAGAACAAGCCTCAAGCGTCCTTTGGTTATATTGCTCTAGAAGCGCGAACCTTTAAAGTCAAATGGAAACTACAGTTTAAACCTGTTTGTGTAAGTATTCTGAGTACTGTGTAATGTAAATATTGTAGATACTTACTTTTCTTTTGTCAATTTTTCCGCTCTGGTGCTCAAAGTGTTTGACTGATTTTTGTTTGTTGATTGCTGCAGAAACCCAGTGAACAATGTGAATTTCATCACAAAACATAAACAGAGCTTTACAAAACGGGGAACATCAGTTAAAAAAATTCTCACCCCAATCACAGAGACAGGAAAAGGCTTGAGTTCTTTTTCTCTCAGGCTCTGTCTGTGTTTTTGATAAGCAGCCAGTTGTTCCTGTTGCTTTCTTCTCATCCATATCCTCAGCTCTCTCCTCTCATCTTCAGGAAGAATATGTTTCTGAGATGTCCTGCTATTTTGCAGCTGGTCCTGCCTGCTGTGGGCCATATAATCTATCAGCTCGATGACGATCACAGCTCAAATAGCGCACAGTTTTAGTCAACACTGTACCTGGTATGGTGGGGAGTCTGTGAGGCTGACCAATTCCAGTCAGTGGGAGATAAATATCCTTCCTTTATCAACTCGTCTAAGATTTCTGCTGTATCAGATAGCCCAGTCTGACCCAGATCTTCATCTGTCCATCTACAGATTGACAATTAGAGGAAATAATATTCTAAATTGAAAGAGAGTGTAAAGGTAAGCACATCAATAAAAATGTTTTAGGGGTTCAGATCATGTTAAACTTACTCATGAGATTCTCTGAATGCTTCACTGAAGTTATCTTTGATTTCTGTAGGCAGGTGAAAATATTTCTTTAGTATTGATTGAAAGTAACTACAGATGAGTGCAAGAACTCATGGTCCATCTAAGAGATGGACCGTAAGTGGCCGTTCACCTTATATTAGCAGATAATGACAACCTGATTTTGGTGGAATAGAAACATAAAAGTGATTATAAGTCGACTTAAATCAGTTAGTTTATTTAATTTTTACCTGGTGGGGTGTGAATGTAAGAAGGACCTGCTCTGTGCCTAATAGGGGATGCAGAATAATGAGATGGCTTTGTTCCAGGATTGCCAAAGTTATTACGGACCACATGTTCTTCCTCTTGATGTTTCTCATCCTCCTCATAAGACTTTAGTTCAGTTAAAAGGTCTGGATCAGATCTTGGTGTCCATGCTGTTGGAGAAAATATAGAAATGATTTTAACAGAATTCTGCTCTTGTGTTTAGTCCTATTTGCCTTTTGCTCTTGTTTAGAGAGTGACAATGTTCCTAACAGATGAAAAGTTTTAGGTCATACCTTTCAGTGGGACAGAGAGTCTAACTGTTTTCTTTACTGCTGAGGTAGTCTTCACATCAGCCATGTCTGAAGAGAGCTCTCCAACTGTGTTCACTGGCTACACAGAGACATGGAAGAATAAACTTAAAATGATATGCGATGTTATATAAACATATCAATAGCATGAGAGCAAAATGTTATTAGGTACCATTCCAGAGTTTGAGAAATCCATTTCCAGATGATCTGCAATCTTCTGTAAAGCAGTCAGCTGGGCATCCAGCTCTGACAAGCGAGTAGAAAAACTGTCAGAAGGAGGTGAGAAGGAGGCTCTTTCAGGTAGAACACTCTGGGTCTTTATGGCTCGACAGATCTCCGAGTCAGATGGATCTACCATCACATTCTTAGGTGGAGTGTTTCTCTCTGAAACCCCACTGGGCATTTGGTAGCTGAATAAAAGTGGTGCCTCAGGGATATCTAGGATATAAAAAGTTATTTAGATGAAGGAAAGATTAAACCATCGGTGCACTGCTGCAACACAGGGATGACTGTATTCAGTCTGAAGACACATTTGTAAAACCTTAATTAGAAATGCATAAAAACCTGTGGGAGTGGTGGGTTTAAGTGGATCCTCTGGAATAGTTACTGCAGCAGCTCGTCCAATAACAGAGGTTGCGAGAACATGAAGCTCGGCAGAAGTAGGAGAGGAACGGTGGTCGGAGGAAACATCTTGTGTGTCTGGCCTAAAACATGGCAGCAGATCTTCATGCTGAATTACATCTTCTAGATCTAAGACACTTATAAACTGGCGACCACACAGATCCTGCAAAATAAAGCCAATAAAACAAACAAAATTTAGACAATAACGACTTAAAGTAAACCTTTCAGAATACAAAAAAATGTGCATATTACTTTTTAAAAATATTAACAAGAGTGTAATGGCCAGTTAATCCATGGATACAAAAAGACATTTTAAACATGTCATGGTAAACGACGATGCAGTAATGACAATAAATCCACAATAGTGTACAAAGTTTCTTTAGATGCAGACACAGAGCAACTTAATGTTGTAAGGCTCCATCTGTGATGCTGAATTTGGACTTTTACCAGAATCTTCTGTGTGTCCTTTGAGGTTTCCTCTGAATCTTGAACATGGTCTTCATGATATATCTGACCATCTTTTGAACTTTGTGCTGGAATTTGAAAATACACAAGTTTTTGTTTTGTTTTGTTTGGTGTGGTTGTTTGTTTTTAAATTTTTTTGCAGAATTTCCTTCCATAAAAAAACAAAAAGTAGAGTGACATCCTCTTAGATGGGCTTACATGTAGGTCCACTGGTTATTATAGAGGCTTGAGCAGAGACAGTTTTATCCACAAACATGGGAGGACAAACTGAAAGAGAACCAATTAAGTTAATAACACTTTTAGTGAAATGTGCACTTAGGACAACCTTTATTCACATGAAATTCAGACAACACAGGCATCAAATTTATGCTGGTAGTTTGATACTTCTGGCTTAACATTGAGGTAAAGATGCTAACATTTAAAAACATGTTATTTGAGTCAGCCCAATGCAGACTCACCTGGTTCTGTGTTGGTAAAAGCATCCTGGCACTCTGGAGGTTGTTTACTTGTGGAAGCAAAGGCGTGGAGCTCAGCTGAAGTAGAAAAGACCTTGTCCAACAATCTCTGACCAGTCAGCAGAGAATCAGAGGATCCTGGAAATAAAGAAGAGAAGAGCAACCGAACTTTCAAAAGGACAAGATGAGACTTCTATAATGAACTTTAATAATTATTCAAGGATTTAGAAATATTCTTTACATTCCAAATAAAAAATGTGGCAATTACATACTAGTTGTGGTTCTCCTCTGAATAAACTAACTGTACATTTGCAACTGAAGAACATAGGTGTTTATTCTCCTCAGGGTGGGTAGTAGGGTATGTTCCTTGCATTTTTTAAATGACTATATATATATATATATATATATATATATATATATATATATATATATATATATATATATATATATATATATACTAACATATTTGACCAAATTGTTTTGTTGTGTAATCACCTGTGATGTCCTGCACAGTAGTGATCTCTTCAGCAACCGGACTCTCTTCACTTACAGGCACATCTGCTGCCTAAATATACATTAAAGCAAACACATTAAGATGCTTTAGCAACTTAATATTTGTAATAACAAAGCAGCTATTATTAGGATTGAAGTGGGTCTACCTCTTGAGTAGGGATGATGGAGTCATTTGGTCTGAATGTGACCCCTGTTTTTCTCCCCGTTGCCTTTTCCTCTCTCCTCTTCTGCCTTTAAAGGACAAAAAGTGAGAACCTTCAATAAAATAATCAGTGGCTGGAAAGAAAACCACAAACCTTAAAATAAATAAGTGATTGCCTCTTGCTGGGGGTACAGCTGGAAGAGTTGATAGGCTCTCGAGTGCTTCCACTAGGCTGGTCTGCTCTGAGCAGCTGCAGCCGAGGATCTTTAGCATCCCATCGCCTGATTCCTGAACTTGTTAACTCCGCCACAGAGAAAAGACGAGTCACTTGTGTTGAAGGAACTGCCTGAGGCAACATCTGTGGTAGGGACAAATATGTCAATTGCAATAAAATTAAATTTAGTGATACTAAATTTAAAAATCTTAAATGATTGCAGGACTTCTTACTATTTTGGGGGCAGACTCAAGATGTAGAAGTTTGATCATTGGTGTTTCTGTCATTGGAGCAGCAATGAAAGCAGGTCTAGAGTAAGATGGTAGAGGTAGTTTGGGGAAAGTGGTGCTGGTGTGTGGAACCTGCTGCAATTGCAGCAGACGAAGGCCTTCCATTGGTGTCTGTGTGTGAGCTGGAAAAGCAGGAGGAAGTAGAGAAAACCCTTGACTGCTGGACGTCCCTGATGCCCAAATCTGGGAATGAGAATTCCTGGGAGTTGGATCATGTGGAGGATTAAAGCAGAGATGTTTTCTTGAAACTGAAAACCCATCACTTTTCCCCCCCCTTTTCTTCTTCCAGGTGGATTGATCATCTTGTTTAGACTTGTGCTGACAGGATTGAAGAGTTTCAGGGTTTGTGTGCAGGGTATGTGACTGTTGTGCTGGTGGACAGTGTGGGGTGCTGTGCTGGGACATCAGCGGGGGGTGATGAAGTTTAAGTAACTTTAGGCCAGGCACCTGGGAAGCAGAGTCATTTGGTGCATTACCATTGGAAACCAGTAACACAGGAGAGCTTAGACCATTGTTAACCCTGGTTCCAGTGGTGGCCAAGAGTCCCTGAGAAGGTGGTATTAACCTCCTGCTCTCCCTCTGCTGGATGTCTGGAGACTCTGCTTTGACACAGAGAGGCTGCATTTCCTAAAGAAAAGAGAACTTGAAGTAATTTCTGTTGAAAATTAAACATAATTAGTCACAATTAAAGAGAACTTATCAGTAATACCTGATAATTAACACCTGTAGCATCAAAAGACAGACATTGATTGGCATGGTACTGGCCAGCTGATGAGGAGGTCTTAGCTGAGCTTTGCATGGCAGGCTGGTCTGCAAACCTGAGCTGGGGGTCACAATTTGGCACACATGTCTGCATTTGAGATGCTGCAGAGAAGGTAGTCTGAATGGGTAAGACATTTGGTTCAGGGATCAGATTGGCAGCAGAAGATGAAGGCACATTAAGGTGTGAGGCGTTCCTATTAGACTGGGCCGTAGAAGAGTTCTGCTGGACTAGTTGCAGGTTGGCAAATGTTGCTTCTAAAACATCACTCAGACTCATATAGTTGACATGCTGTAAAGAAAAAAGAAGTCAGTTAATGTTTGATCTTTTAGTCAAACCATGTCCCTTTATCAGTATGTTCTTACCTGAACAAGTCTGAGTAAGTCTTCACCTAATCGCTGTCTCAGTGATGAAGTGGTCAGTGGCAGATTTGGGGTTGTAGACTCTGCACTGGGTGCACCACCAGAGAAGTTTTGTGGCTGGAACACTGGAGGATCAACTGTTGTGTTTGGGAGCTGCACTTCATTTAATTCAGAAAGTTCTGCATTAACATCTGTCTTTGGTTGGACAGTGGGAGGAGCTGGATGTCCACTGTGGCTTTAAAAACAAAACAAACCATTTCAGCAACTAGCTTGTATGTTTTAGTCCGTGGTTTCTAAGTAAGTTATATGTTTTCTATCATTTTAACAGTTGTTAATGATAAATAATTAGTTTACTGGCATAGTGAAAATACACATTTTCATAATTTTTAAGAAAAGACTGCTTTGACTTCAGTGACATATGTAGCAAAGATCATCACAGAAAAAACTATTTCCAACCTCATATGTAAGTAAACAATTTTATATTTCAAACTTACATGGAGAAGGAACTGGACACAGCTTCAAGTTTTTCTGAGTAGTCAAGGTCTGCAAGCTTTAAACTCTGGAAAGGGGGGAAAAGTACAATTGTTTCCATCTTTGTGACAGCCTGAATTAAAACATGAAGACTGGGAATATTAATTGGATGTATTAACCGTTTCAGATGAGCAGATGTTTCCAGAAACGTTCCCACTCGAACCAGAAGATGACAATCCCAAGCCCTCACTGTCACTTGCTCTGCCTTTAAATATTAGACATACCAAATAACTCTCCTCGTTGCAAAAGTCTGCATAACAGTAGCTCTTATGATCCGGCATAACTCTGTAACTTACCTTCTTTTTCTGGTGTAACATCTAAGACATCGAGAGGCAGCTGCTGTGAACTGACGTGTCTCTGTTGTGAATCAAAGGCCGGCTGAACGTGGTCAGCAGGGAGATGCGTTCTCTGAAATGTCAGTTCCTCTGCTTCATATGTATGGGAACCACTGTAAGGAAACAGAAAAACGGTTTAAATCCAGTGGACTTTTATAGGTACAGTAAGAAAAAAATTAGTTCAGTAGGATTTAATGTGATATTTGCTGAGATGCTAATTTGTGTTGGTCAAGAAAAGATTGTAATCTTTACAAAACAAAACAAGACACTGATAATCCATTATGAAAAACACATGGGCACTCACAATGGCTCTCCTTGCAGATTATAGTCGAGACCAGTGACAGGAGTGTTGGCTGATCCAGGGTAGCCTGTATCCACACTGCTCTCCCTCTCAAGCTTTCTATCCACCTCAGGTTGCAGCACAGGGGCAACAGTCCATTGCATTTCTGGAACTTGAATGCGGGAACAGTAACCCTTATTCCCAAGTAGAGAGGTGTGCTTCCACTGCAGCAAACTCAGGGATGTGAGAATAGCAGGTGCTGAAGCTTTAACACGAATCACAACTCCTTCATTTGCAGCTACTTTTTTATCTTTCTTCGTTTTACTGTGATGTCCAAACAGCACCCTTCTATCAGCCCAACGTACCATCCACTCCAGTAGTCTGCCCAGCTTTGGAAACTGAGCCTCTAATTTAGGATCGAGGCCCTGCTGCAATTCTGTCACAGCCTCCACAGACACAGAGGACCCAGACATCAAACTTTCTGAGGGCTGTCCTGTGGTAAACACATTCTGAATAGGGCTGATTTCTAGACCAAGATCAACTTCCTTTACTCTCTCTAAAGGCATATTGCTTTGCTGCCGGAGGCCAAATAATCCTTTTTGCCTCCTGGTTCTATGTCCAGACTGCGAGCTGACAGAAAGACTAACCCTGGAAATGGGAACTTCACTCCAGACAGAAGAAGTCTGCAGCTCAGATGCTTGGTTTTCTTTCACAGGTTTGTAGCAACAGCCAGCTCTGAACACCGGGGGGCCCCTGGCTGAGTGTTTTTTCAATGGACCGTGTCCATCTCTTTGACGACGATGGATGGTGGTGAGAACATCAAAGGTTAGAGAATGAAGTTCTCTCTCCCTTAGCTCAGAGCAGAAGCCCTTCAGCAAAGGTAATTCACTGCCAGAGTCAGCTCCATCAGAACTATTCTTTTCCAATACATAACTGAGAAAGAGTTCCAGAAAATTCAGATATTCCTCATCTTCTAGCTCAAACTCCCAGGTGCCAACCACTGGTATGGAAAGTTGCTGCTGTTTGTCTTTGCCTGTCTCACCATCCTCTTGAATGGCATTTTGAGTCTTAGCAGTGGTCTTCTTAGCATCTTTTCTGCCTCTTTTTGCACATTTGTCCCTGAAAAGAACAACATAGATCCCAGAATAAGACAGATCACACATATATGAGTTCAGAGAAAATAATGGCTGTGTTACTTTTTCTCATGACTACCTGGTCATGAATCTGTAACGCTGTTCAGAAGAGACAGCCTCTGATTTAGTCTCTGCTGGGTTGACATCACTGCACATCGGCTGGAGCTCACAGTCAGTTACGGTGCAAGTGCTCAGAGTTGTCCCCAGTGATAGCTGCCTTAGCATGGCCATCTCCTGTCTGCTCCCCTTGTCTTCCTCTTGCTCTACTTTCTCCCACAGCTGCAGCACAGGAGGAGCCAAGTGCCTCTGCAGACGTGCCAGATGTTTTCTTCTTTGTCTGAATTTATCTTGAATGACAATCATCATCAACTCGTTCACTTCTTCTTTCTCACCTTTTAGAAAAAGGGATGATTAATGCAGAGCGCAGGGATCATATGCAAAGTTTAAATAGCACAAGCGCACAAATCAGACAGCACATGAGTTTTAACTCATCTATTTTTCTTAAATTGCCTTTACTTTTTAGAGAATGGTTGAGATTAACTAGTTTTGCCATCTAACAAGTTTAGGGATTCAAAAAGGCAACTTGAAAATGTTTAATATCCATCAAGTTACTTAAGGAGACAGACATGTACTTAATGTCCAAGACAATGGTCTGTTTGGCAAATTTCATCTGAAATTCTGCAAGATACAAAAAGTTTGAAAGGGCCACAGCTCATAAATTATGAAGAAATTCCATTTTCTCATTTAATTTTTAGTTTTTAACAACATTTGTGGGTATCTGTGCAGTTTTAGTGCTATGGCTATATTTTAAATAGGTAACAACTGGCTCTTAAATATGGCTCCAGAATCCAGAAACAAAATTTTTATTTAATTTAGTCAATTCACAGACACCTTCATCCAAGAACTTAAAAATGAGGAACAACATTTGAGCTTAAGTACCGTACTTTCAGTGTTTTTAAATTTATTAAATAAATGCCTTTAGACATGTAGTCTCACGTGGCATAAATAATCATCAAGAGAGTTTTAATGTATAAAATAGTTGTATATTTTTAGATGCAAGTGTACTGTCAAAAATCTGAACTGATTTCACCATAAAACTCTTCTAGCTGTACATTATTTGAGTAACTTAATAATAAACTCAGGTGTTTATACCAAGGACATTGCATTGCTTCAGCCTTTGCAGCAGTGAGTTATACTTCTCTCTTAAAGGCACTCTGACAGACTCTTCCTCCTTAGGGAAGGCTCGTACAAGAGTGTCAGCCACCTATAAAGAAAAGCCAAGAATAGAAAATGCATTCAGTCAAGATGTGGGTTTTTGTCCTAAAAAATAAAGTCTTTAATTAGACAAAGAAATGTTACCATAGATACAGGAGGTAATTCAGAGATGAGGCTAAGTAGTATGTCCTGCAGGATTTCTTCAGCATTGAGAAAACAAGAGAAAGGCAGAAGACGACAGGCCCAGCAGAGAGCATCAATGCAGGCTGAATTGATTTCTGAATCACCAGAAATCTAAGGGACACAAAATACACATGAACGCTTTCATCAGCGGTAAAGATAATCCTAATATACATGTGACATACTCATAATCATACCTGTTCATCACTACTGTGCTGTCTGGCTGCCTGATACCTCCTGCAGTGAATGGAGAGCTGATCCCTGACATGAAGCATCCAGCATAAAGCACACAGCTCCCTAAAACAGGCTTGTGGTAGAAATAAATTAATAAGTATGAAATTTCCATAATTAGATATTTGATTTTGCTATTCACAGATTACTATAACTGGCACACTACCAATAGTATGAATCGTGTCACAGTCGAGATGACCATCTTTTTTAGGTCCCAGTCTGAAATATCCACCACGGCTAATAAACTTCATCAGTCCTTCTGGAAAAGCTTTTTCCTCCTGAGCAGCTGAAGGATAGGAATACTTCTTCTTGATCTGAAATCAACATCAGATATTTGTACTAACCATCTGAGACAGGAGGGGAAACAAGAATCACAAACTTCTGACTCAATCACAGTAATATCCGTGTACTTTACTCTTTTTTTTTATTTACAAAATATGAGCAACTACAGTTAATCTTCATTTTGACACTAATTCCTGTTTTAAATAATGAAACAATGAAGTTCCAGTAAGACAAATTACAGATATTTAGAAAATGTAAAAAAAAAAAAAAAAAAATCAATTGTTTTAAGAAAAATGTCACTTTAAGTGAATGAATTCCTTTAATTTTTGACACAAAAGGTTCTTAGCAACATTAAAAACATCTCATTGAATCGTTTTAAAAAACTTCTTTGCTTCATTGAGATGTACCTTGTAAAGTATGTGTCTGGCACGGCGCAGGTGACTGATGTACCACTGGGCAGCAGGATGACAACAATGACCAGATTTCACAAGTAAAAGTAATCTTTGGAGAACCCCAGACACTTTGTGTCGGTATGCGACTTCAGCGAGGTGCCCTGTTGTCCCTATTTGGTCCTGAACAAGAGAAACGTTGAACATTTTATCTTTTTAAAGCCCATGTACATCCACAGTGTGCACCTAGTACATATCTTTACCTGCGTGTTGGGAGAAGGCTGCGGGCAATAGAGGGGCGGGGAAGGAAGGTACAGTCCAGTGGGCACCAAAGCAGGCAGGGAAGAACACATCGTCTTGGCTGTGTCCAGCAGTGAGGACATGGGGGAAGACATAACATTCACTCCTGCCATAACTGAAGCCTTCAAAATTTCCTGTATGGAAGCCTGTAACAACTTCCAGTCTTCTCCTTCCAACGGATCTTGAAAAGGGGAAAGAAGATAAAGATTGAAATGAATAAGTTCAAATCCTATAAGGATCATAAACATACAATTATGAAGTCTAACCAACCTGTGAAGCTCTTGTCACCATCTTTATCTGTGTATTCTTGTGAGTCAACTTTTTTTACAAGAAGACACTCCAGCTCAGCCTGAAAGATGCTTTCTGGTTTTAAACTTGTTGGCAGGTGGAGTTCCCTCCTTCTGAGCCTGTCATAAAAGATACCATGTACATGAAATAAATAAACAAATAAATAAACAACAGAACTACAGTTATTATATTTTAGTGCTAGCAAATGAAACAAACAATGCAGTCATCTATTTTTGTTTTGTATTGTTTTATGATTTCAAACTGACCAAGTGAAGTCAAAATGCTCTGTGCAGTAACTGGTATATGCCAGGCTCAGAGACACTGCTGTCTTCCAGTCTCCCAAATGATAAGCCAACCACACAGCCTCAGGAAGCAGCCCCCCCAGCAGGAGCAGGTCTTGGGCATAGTTCACTGTCCACAGCTCTGATAGATGCTGCTGTCGAACTGCTCGAGACACTTCCTCCTGGCACAACGGGACCAAACGCCCAACACTGGGGGCTGAGAAATGGTACACATAAAACCATATAGCAACAGGCATATGGTAAACAAATCATGTTTTTAACTGGTAAGTGATATTTCCAAACACACCATGAGGCATATGTAGAGGAGGGAGGACTGCCACATTGTGAGCAGGCAGAATACAGAGCGGCTGGTTGGTGAAGTAAGAGGCCATGAATCTCCCAAGAGTCTGAACCACTGCACAGGCAGCGTCACTGTGAAGGTCCTTTGGCAGCCATGAGCAAGGAAGAGATTCTGCTGAAGAACACGAAGGCAGTAAATTAAACTTCTGGTGTAATCTCTGTTTATAACCATAGAGTTGGATTTATGGTACATCAAACTGCATGTCAGATACTTGGACAGCACTCATTTCTACCAGATGTGTGAAGTAAAGTGGGAAAAGGTAATATTAAATTATTTGTCTGTTGTTTCTCAATGTTTTTTTTTTTTGTTTTCTTTACATTTTTCATTTCTATAACTCAATGCAACATGTACAATATTCCTTTGGAGAAACTGTCTAAAAGAGTGTGGCACAATCCCATTTGTCTCCCCCTTCTACATCTTTATGATAGTTGGCTTTTCACCGTGAAAGACATGTTGGATTTTGAACAATCAGACTTCATAATGCAGCCCTTGGAAAGAAAAAATAGGAGGCTCTAAAGGTAGGTTGTCCAAATGGTGAGATGCATCTTTTCATTATATCTCAGTCATTCATACTGGCAAGGTTGAGACCTCTTGTTATGGGCATGGTGAGCTGTAACTTTTAATATAATGTAACTTGTCACATATAAGAAGCACAAACATAAAAAAAAAATGTGCATTAACTTGTGACATGATTGACTACATAAAGCAAAATCCATGTCAGTGTGTGGGTTGATTAATTTTTTCAGACTGATTAGTCCAAAAAGGATTAGCACCTCTGCCATTTACATCGCTTATAATTAAAAAAGTAATTAAAATGCAGAGAGCAGATTAACCACATCATCTACAAAGAAGGACATTCACTGTATGTCCCAAAATCTAAATAAAAAGCATCTATCGTATGAAGTCACTGCATGTGTGGTAATATAAAACTGAAAGTAGTAGTATTATTGTGTATTGCATTTTCAGCTACATGTGTACTGTTTTGAATGTTTCCTTTTCTTTTTAATCTCTGCTCCAGTATTCCCAGTTCAATTCATGATTGTTTTATTCTTATTTTTCTAGTAAAAAAGGTAACAGATTTTTTGGAAAATGTAAATTAATGATTAAAGTCTTTAAATAAATGTATATACACATAAAACTGTATATATTATATTTTATTGATATTCTCCAAACCAGCCAACACAGCCAAGAAAATCCTGGGTTATGTCAGAGCTACAGCAATGTTGAAATAATGTCTGCAGTAATAGATTACTTTCTATACATTACTGCACGATTGTTACAGTCGAGCTCATGCCAAATCAGTTCATGGTAAGAATCAAAACTAGGTATCAAGTTAATAACTTGGCAGAATATGACACTGATGCATTTCACTTCAAATTTACAATGACTTTTTGCCTGAGCTGAAGAGGGGGAGCAACTGTGATAAAGTTAAAATACGTCTGAGACAACTGGTAGTGTTGCTTCTGCCTGATCCTTGTCCATGGACTTATAATGTCAGATTATGAAAAAAAAAAACTGAAAAAGTTTCTAATGTATCTCATATGAAAGAAAGTCTCTATTAGTTTTAGTAATCAGTAATGTTTGTGGACCTGCCAGCACAAAGGGCACACAAAAGTCCAGCTGTGCAGATGTAAAGAAAGACATTCAAATACACAGTGCAGTGCTATTTTACTCCATGTTATATTCTTATTTTGGGATCCAATTGCAATTAGGAATAATTAATCATAACTGACCTGTAATGCAAGTCAAACTGTCTTTCTGATGCCCAGTCCTCAGCAGAATCAGCTGTGCCATGTGGTCTCCCAATTCCTGGGCTTCTCTCAGATGATACTGTGATAATAGACTGTATAGAAGTGACAGGCAAAGCCGTGTCTCCTGGAAGATACTACGTCCACAACCTAAATGAAACATATATGATAATTATTTCAGAGTAATTGTAACCATGTAGAAGGGTAGGATGAAATTAAAACTAAAGCCTTGGCTCTTACCTTTTTTAGCCTCTTGACAGATTTGTAATTTCCATGTGTCTGCACTTTTTGGGTACAAGCCATACAGGAAAAGATGTTCACCTGGTTGAGAAGAGTTACATTTTAAGCTGAACAGCAAGTTATTAATATTTAGACATAGCAAAGTTTTTTATTTAAATTGAGTCAAATTAGCTTTAATCTTCTATTTAGTTTGTTTATAGTTCATTTTCAGAATAAAGATATTTCTACACGTCTAGCCATCACATTTTACATACATTCACTATCATCACATTAAGATTCGGTTCTTTTGCTTCCTACCTGGGTAACTCCGCAGTTCAGGGCCCTCTTCTAGCATTTCTCCTGTAGCCTGCAAAGCTGTTTGGATTTGGGACATGATGACAGACAGCTGGTGCTCCTCATCTTCCCAGCCATCACAGCCTTTAAATCTTTTTAGTTCTTCTGCATACTGCTGGGTGATGTTGTATACCAGTTGCCATACTCTTAACAATCTGGCAAAACAAAAAAAAAGCCATCACTCCTAAGTTTTGAGGCAACTTTATAATCAAATAATCAATAACACAACAAGAAAAATAGCTATCACTGGCAAAGAAGGTTTGCTCATAATTATTAATAAAGACAAAGTCCAAACAGACCTGCTAGAGGGTCGCTGGGGAAGAGGCTGAGCCTGATGTGCAAAAATGGATTTGTTCTTCGGGTCATCCTGTAGCAGAGGCACATGGTATACATCAGAGGGCATTGTATGCGATGCCTGAGAAGGAGATTGCTTCTCTGAAGACCAGACAGTTTTCTGCTTCAAGCTGTAAGTGTGATCAAGGGAATCAGAGACCAGCTGTAAGATATCCAAGACTCTGGATAGACTTTGGGATGATATGTGGCAGTGACCAGTCTGGTAGGGATGAGGAGTCAGCAGAAGGCGTGCCATCATTTTGCTGAAATCCACCACCAGCCCCAAGCAGTGTGGCCCATCTAAAGAAATGCTATCCCATGGAAGGAAGGACAGTAGGGTTTTGATGAGATGCAGAAAGCGAGTGGAAGCTGAGGTATTGTCTCCTGCATGAACCATGGAGCAGGACATCAAATGGAGTAAAGCAGCAAATCGAACCACACAGCAGAGCGTATGTTTCAGCAGAGGAACTCTGTGTTCCACAGCATTTCCTAGAGACATACAAAAAGCCCAGGCCGTTAATAACCTGCTCTGAATTTTCCCTAGTTCATGGTGGAGAGGAATCTTCTTCTCTGTTTCAGTAAAGTCTTGATCATAATCTGGGCCAGCAACAACAGTATCAGTGTGGGTGTCCAGGGCATGGAGAGTGTCAAACATTGAGGCAAACTCCAAACGACCTCCATCTTCCACATGAGAGCCAGCAGGAACTACATCCAAGTCAGACTCATCTTCAAAAAGAGCCTAGGGAACCAAACAAATAAAAAATTTTATTTAAACAACCTCCATATCTGAATCAAGCTACAGTTGTGACAGATTATTTAGTCAGTGCCAAACAATTTTTTATGATGAACCTAAAACTTCAGTTTCCTGTGAAATATTTTTAAATGACCTGCATGTTTTCAAGAAGCTCCTTGGTACCACCCAATGTCCACTGGTCTTGCAGAAAAAGAGGCAATCTGGCTCCATCTGTACCCGCTGAAATGACTGATTCTGTGGTGTTGGGTCTACATGTAACGGTGGGTTTGAACTCTTCAAGGCTGCTGTCCAGATTCAAGCAAGATACAGACTCCAGCCAATCCTTTACATGACCCTGAAAAGTATAAAGGTGAGTAGACTACACAGACAGGATGGTTTAAAAAAAGAAGCCCCTCATTAATCACCTGTGTTTTTTCCAGTTTGTGGGTGACCTTCTCAAGATCTTTGCAGGCGTCTTTCAGAAGTGACTTCAATAAAATGGCAGGAGAAGGCCTGCCTAGCACCCGCATAACTGTAGCCATGTAGCCATCAGAAACAATGAGATACAACAGCCGTGGATGCCAGGTTACAGAATACCGCTGCCTCATGATATCTCGCACAGACATGCTCGAGCTGGACAGAGAGGCTTCCCCATTCCTTGCAGACATTGGTGACCTGTGGAGAAAAGTTAGTGAGCAAAAAGGTAGAAATAAGACATCACAAAACATCATTCTAAACAAACACATAATTTTAAACAAGCACTAACAAGTGAAAATCAGAAAAACTTCAACACAAAGTTTACCTGTAAGTGACCAGCGGGTGCAGGGGCAGGAAGTGGGCAGGACCAAAGTCAACATTGCAACCAGAGCTTGTTAGCGTGAGAAGTCCTCCAAGACGAGCCAATATAAGAAGAGAGCCTCTCTTCAACACACAGGCCAAGAAAAGGCCTCCAGGAGACCAGCTGGCACTGCCCACCCAGTAGGATCTGAAAGAGAGTATATGTAAAGATACATTATTACCAAAAACATTTATTCAGATCCACATCTGCGTATGTAGCCATGTCTTGACAATAGAGGTCAATCTTAACAAAAATATGGATATATTATTTTAATTTTCTAGAGATACCAGGATAATAACATGCAGTGCTATTCAATTCCATCATGGCCCCTCCTACATTTAGAAAAATGCTGACTATCTACATAAGCGAATGACTGACTGATGAACAACAACAAATAACAACATTTGCTCCCCATTTTTATTTATGCATACTAACCGGATATATTTAGATGGGATCTCCACTCTTTTACTCCCACATCCTCCAAGGCCACTTGATATTGAAACAAAATTCTGTGTGCTCACAAACAGAACCTGCGTAGCCTGCATCCCAAAAGAAGAAATACAAATTTTTTAGTTCTGCTTATCAATGGACCTGAAATAAACCGAGTGAAATATATAAATCAGAGTAAGGAGACCAGATGCTCACCTTAGGCTTTCTCTGGTTCAGGACTATGGCTAACAGTCGGCCATCTGGGGAGAAGGCTGGTATCAAGGCCCCTCTGGACTTGACAGGTTTGCAGGGTGGGGTGAATTGAGACATGGGGTATTTCTTGGTGGCCCACTGTATGCTATAACCAAGAGAACTACAGAGAAAAAGTGCACATTTAACAATACAATACAATACCCAGTGAGGGTTCATTCTGACATGTGAACCTGTTGACTTACCCCACCCCGACACTGCCTTCTTTCCACTGAATTTTAAGGACAGTGATGATAAGCTGATTTCCAGATGTGAAAACAAAGGCTGATAAACAAGTATCTCCCATAACCTAGGAGAGATTAGAGAAAAAGTTATACATAATATAAAAGTAACAGAACATAAAATAAGGTCTGTAAAACTTTTATAGATTAAAATGGAAATGTGTAATTAATTCAGTATAAGGACCTCTGTCTTGATAAAGATGACATGTTGGGATGCTTCTTTATCTTGTAATGAAGGTAATACGGTCTCTTTAAGGGCCTGGATATGTGCCCACTGTCCTTTGACTGGGCCATCTCGCAGACCTGTCAAATCCCTCGCATCAACACACTGCCACAGCAAGACTTGCCCAGTTATGGCTAATATGAGCACACGCATCCCATCCTCTGAAACCTGGAGAGCAAGCCTTGAAGAATTCTCTGTGGAAATACAGACAGCATTGGTTAAAGTTTTAATTTTTAATTGAAATGCACATCTAAAATGTAGTGTAAAATAATTAATTAGAATATACAGAAAAAAAATCTTCATTAAAACAGCTATCCCTCTAACAAAAGTTATCTAAGGTTGCACATTTAGCAAATGACAGACTAATTATTCCTATGCACATACTGATAAAATCTATTATCCACAAATTAAAGCAATTGTAACATAAAATAAAACATAAATAAAACTTAAACCAGGAAGTACTCTTCACATTTAATGTCATCTGCAATGTGCGTATTACAGTATGCACCTTGAGCTGAGGTAATGATCTGAACCACTTCAGGGACTGCTGCAGCAGTCTTCAACAAATCCCTGTCCCTGTTCCACAGAAACAGTTCTCCTGACAACAGAAGCCCGCAAAGCCACATTCCTGAGAGAAAAGATAACAGACAAGCATGTATGATTGATCTGAAAACCCTGATTGCCTTGAGTTAACACACTAAACTCACCATTGTGGGATGAAGTCATCGTCAACACACTGTTGAGCAAAGGATGGAGTTTGGGTGTCCGCTTCTTGGTGCGCCCAGACACCATGTTGATCTCGCTTATCCGTTTGTCATCTAACAGAAACACAGACTCCTTCTCCTAGAGATACAGGTTTACAGTCATCTTCTTCTGATGATGATAGTTCATTTTAGCAAAACTACTTAAAACACTCACTGTCAACAACTATCTACCCCTACCTGCCCCAGCCAGCAGAATCGCGGCCATGGTTTCTTCCGTTTGATGCTCGATGATAAAACAACCTCCAATTTCAGCTCCATGTTTAAAAAACAGCATCAGCTCTCCTTTGCGATAACGCATTCAAGAGTGTTGTACGAGACTGCAACTCCCCAAATAATATTAAGTCGTATAAAATAAACAGCAAGTTTATCGAGTACAATGTAAACAAACTACTAAGTCATAGCTAGAAATATCTAATTGTTTAAAATCCTATTAAATCCTTAAAAGTTTATTATCTAAAGTAATAATAATACTAAAATATATAACCGCGCACCTGTCTAAAAGTAACCTTAAATTAAGCCGACAAAAATCATCACCAAATGTAACTGTACCGTTACCGTAGCATTAGCAGCCTAGCTAAATATGTTAAATGGTGGCGAATTGGTCCAAACAGACACATTAACTTGACCATTTCCACCCCACTGGTTATACTCGCTGTCTATACTTATAACAGATATTACCTATAATGTCATAAAACAAACGTTTTTAATGTAACACCGCAGATAATCGTGAAGTAGTTCGAAACTCCCTCCGCTTCAGTGGCAAGAAATTTTTCCCATGATACTCTGGGAGGAAGCCATAGAGTGTTGCCGTAGGAACGTAACTATTTGCCTGGAACAGTGGATTCGCTAGGTTACAACACCGGCTCAGGCCGGTGATGATGCCGATTTGGCGGAGTCTGCACTCCATCCCGCTCAGCGAAGTTTTTCGATGCGAAGAAAAACTTAATCGTTTTGATCAAAATGTCATTCATTCCAATCAAAGCATCAAACGGAAAAACGACGTTTTTCACAGTGCACATATATTACACTATAAACTAAAGAAAATAGAGAAGACCTAAAAGATTTTTACTCTAAGCCTGCAGTATTTCCTCTCAATTCAGTTAATTTCCATTCAGTTTAATTCAGTTCAACTCAGTTAAATTCAGCTATCACTGTAGACAACAATTAGATCAAATTCAAGGATCACACATCTGACATAGCAATAGAAAGTGCAATAAACCCAAAGTGCTGTAAATAAACAGTGTTAAGAAGTCCAGTTCACAATTATTGTGGTTGTATGGAAGATGTATGAGGGGGTTTGACTGGAGGGTAGAAAGGGGATTTAAAGAGCTCATTGAGCAGCCACACTATCTGAGGGTATAGACTGTGGCTCATTCTACTGGTTCTGGCTCAGATGAACCTGTATCTTCCCCCTGAGGGCACCAGCTGAATGTACAGGGTGTGCTGGGTCACGCAGGATAATGTTCACTCTCCTCAGACAGCGGCGGGTGTAGATAGAAGTGCTCTCCTGGAGGATGGTCCCACTGATTCTCCCAACTGTTTTCACCACTCACTGAAGCACTTGTTGTTCAGCCTTAGCGCAGCTGGAGAACCACACTAAAAGTTTGTAGGTCAGAGCACTCTATAGCAAAGTAACAGAAATTCAGTGAAGTTCAGTTTCTGTGGAAGACTAACTCTCTTCCATTTCTTTAGGTAGTAAAGATGCCTTTCATGTGGCTGTGACAGTGTTGGTGCCCCAAGTCAGATCATCAGCCTTAGGGAATTGAAACTGAAATATTTTTGTATATTTATGTGAAGGGTCCCACAGTTGTTTTCAGTATAGGGTCAATCAACTCAACACTAGGATCAGGTGAACAAGATGAGCTGTCTAAGCAAACCATTGAACATTATTTTCTTTCTTTGATTGATCTTGCTCATACAGGAAGTATTGACGAGCATATAAATTTGCTTTTCTTTTTCCTTATGATCACTGCTCCTATAATGTTTTGAAGTGGCCGGTGACTTAAAAATATCAGTTTACTAACGACTATAAACTGATTATTACTGATAAGTTATAAAAAATTTAGACTAAAAGTCATGCACAATTCTGATCAGCATTTTTAGTTGCATCTGTATGTTTTGTCTTTGTGCCCAGTACACTACTGTCGGAAATCAGTTGTCAACAATTTCTGCATGATATCGTTGCACAACTATAAATTTGCCAGCAGATGGCAACATGCTACAAAGGAGACTCATGCTTGAAAGTATATCAGCATTGCAAAGTGCTTTTGAGCAAATAGGAAAACCAGTTCTGACTGGAGCAGTGAAGATCACTGTGACAGATAAATAGTAGCATAGGAGGCTTTTTGTACTTTGTCTCTTAGCTTTTGCACATATCTCTCAACAAGGACATTTTTCTCTGAGGAACTTGCAGCCCTATTAGCTATCTGGATGTTTGTGTGCAATAAGTGATCTTCTCTCACTATAACCTTGCTTTGAGTTCTGTGGACCCCTAAGCAAAAAGATCTCTTGTTAGCTTGTTAAAGAGACTTATTAGGTCTGCCCTCAGGCCCCTGCTGGTATTTAATTACCCCTGCAGTCTCTTCATTTCATCATGATGGAGATGACAGGTGCCATTGCCAATAGGTGAAAAAAGGGAATTCAGCAGACCTTAATTGGTTCATTTGCCTCTGCCTGCAAGGCGCAGATGGAGCTCTTTATTACTGTCACTGCCAGGTTCATTCTGCTATGATGAAGACCATCTTAAGAGGGAGAGCTTGACATCCTATGAGGGCATGATGACATGGCTTAAACAGAATCAGTCTGAATGATCAAACAACCAAGTCTTCAACCAATAAACAGGCTTTCAATTTATAATTTTCTGTTCCCAGTTTCATATAAGCAAGACTTGCTAAAGCTTACAGTCATCCTTATAATCTAACTGGCAATAAGGATTTATTGATGTCCTTTGATTATTATGTTTTTGTGTGCTTGCATTGCTGTGTGTGACTGAATAGTTTTTATTTATAGAAAAGTATTTATCTGGTCATGGAAAGGACTGGAATACTCCCAATTGTGGTATACTGTGGACCATGTCAACATTATTAAAAAAAAAAAACACAGGTCCTCCATAAGCTGCTTAATGAATGCTTTTTTACCTATAAAGCTTAACTTCAAAAGGTCATGTTTGGTGAATGTGCCTCCAAAACACGCTAAAGTAGACTCCTTACTCTCTTTTTAACAACATGTAATTAATCTGAGAACTCTTTCCCATTTTCGTGTTCCCTTTTCAATACAGGAGCATCAGTTGGCATGGTAACCTCATTTGCCATCTGCAGGCCTCATTCATGCTGAAAAATGACACTTGGGAGCTGTCAAGAAACAGTTCAGTATTCCTCAGCAACAGTGGGTCAGAGTGTGTCTGCTATAAATCTCAGCGCTTCGGAGAGCGCCTGGCTGTCTTCCTTTGAAGATAACAAATGGATGTTTTTGACGGGTTTGATTTGAAGGGAGTATGGTTGAATTCCATCATCTCACAACTCTGTTGTTGTTGGGAAGATTTATCAGTGTGCAGGGTGATGAGTGCAGGACTGTGCATTATGGATTGCCAAATTTATGTGAATTTTCAGTAACTAATTTAGTTTTTGTGGATGAAAAATGCTTAAAATGTATGTTGTGTGTTGCAGATACTACATTTGACAATGACCTCAGGAAGCCATAAGTTTAGAGGAGCTCTTTCATGTGGAAAGAAATAGAGCTAAGACAGAGAAAAACAGTTTCCCTAACTCTGTTCAGTGGTTCATACATAATGAACTGCATTTTGCTGCTCTCATATCTAAAAAACATATGACGTGAGAAGGGTATCAAACTGCTTTCAGGACGCTGGTGGGACTGATGTTAAGAAAAAAGCATCTCACTTGAAATAACAAACTTTTCCTTTAAGAAGAGAGACAGCTGCAGTCAACCTACTAGAAACAAAACATTTAACATTTGCAACGTTAAGATTTGTCTTAAAGACCTGCGTGTTTATTAATTACATACATGACATAATAATGAATGGTTTAAGCCTCTGTGTTCAGCACCAGGAACCTCAACCTGAAACAGCTCAGTGAAATTCATCCATTAATTTAATCATTCATACATTTGCTACATTACTATCTTGTAATATTTAACATGGAAAATGGTTATTTTGTACAACACATCAGCAAGCCATGCTCCCACAAGGACATTCATAGTCAGGTACATTTACCACTTGTCTATAATGCAGTCATTCCATGCTGTGATGCCATTATATTTAGAGCTTGTTCATTTTGGCAGAAATAGGAAACTATCATTAAATTTAAACCGGGCGAGCAGTCGAGCATAAACAGTCATTTTTTATATGACTATGGCACAAACCTCATGTCCTTAAGGGTAACAAGACAGAAGGTTATTACATTGATACATGCTGTAATTTTAAGTGTATCCACCTCAGGAGGCAGAATTTAAAAATGTAAAATACAAATGTTGAGCACATTCATAACAAACCACCTCAATGCAGATTTGATTTTTTTTTTGTTTTTTTGTTTGTTTTTTTGTTTGTTTGTTTTTTTACTGGTCATTATAAGCCCAAAAGGGCACATAGATCACTAAAAAAAAATTGTGACAGAGTAAATGTTTATCTTGTTCTTCTATATTCTGAAAGTGATTTAGTAACTGCTGGACAAATAACTGGCTAAATAAAAATTTTTTTTCCTTTTTTCAGAATAATTTCTAAGCAGAGAGACAGGATTCATAATAAAAATCTGTTTACTTTCTGCTGTCAGGACACATTACTGTTGTTATTTGCGCTGGAAATGCTTTTGTGCACACAATTTAATTTCATATTTGGTTTGTGATGCCATTGCCTCCAAGTTAAACTTATGTGGTACAGTTGTGATTTTTATGAACTTATGAAGAAAACACAAGGTGCCACTCTGTCATCTGTGAGATTACCTTAAGTGCTTTAGTGCTTTATGAGACCATGGTTTATGGTGTGAAGAAGGACTTCCCATTTGAAGGTGAAGCTATATCAGCTACACCTTTTAAATTCAGTGGCTTAAAGTATAATGTTAAGAAATGTGTAACAACCTTCCTTTTCTTTTTAATTAATGTTGTACACCCACTACATTACATTTCAGTGTTTGGTGTTACGTTTGGACTCTAGTGTATTTGTTTAACCTCTTGAACTTATCTTAAAGAGTTGCAGAACATATTTATAGGAACGCAAAACATCCTCTTCTTAACTGTTGAAAACTACCCAATGATGTAATGAAATCTTACTCATCAATGCAAACATCTTCATTCATTAAATGATGTCATATGTTTGTGATAAATGTGGATAGGTCACTAAATGGGCCTAAATTATTATTTAAGTCCAGGGGCCCAAACAGTTTAATCTGCGAAATATTACTAAAAAAATAATAACTACAAAGAGAGACAAAACAACAATAAAAGCCAAAACAATACCTTAAAATACCTTAAAGAAGCACTACTTTTTTCAATCTTGCACAAACAGTTCATTATCTTGTGCATGCCACATTACTTTTAAAGAAAAAACTGGCCAGTTGCAGCAGGACAATGAGTGAGAATGGATGGAGTTTTGAATGGTGGTTAGTTATTTGCAATTAACTCTTCTCGCGCATACCTGATCCAGTTGAAGGCTAATGAAGGACCATTGATTGGTTAGCTGTTAAAAAAAAAACCCTTTTTTTCATGATCAGCTTAAAGCAAAACTTGCATTTGTTTTGGGTTAATATGTATTTAAAACGGTTTCCCTTTAATTTTTTCCGCTAAACAGGGAAACGTGCTTCCTCTGACATCATATAGACCCCGCCCTCGCTTTCATTTGATTGGTCGAGGCGTGGGAATATTCAAATTCAGCCTTGATTGATTGGCCCGGAGCCGGTTAGTGTAGAGGTCTCTTTTTCCCATACAGTCGTTTCTCTGTGTCGCTTACGCTGCTCAGTAGACTCGCAGAGATGATACTTAAGCGGCTGCACACAAAACCTAATCGGTGAAATTATCTTCCGCGCGAGCGTCGAACATATCGCGGAAGTGCAGTTGATGGAGTCAGGTTCATCAATGGATATTTCTCCGGAGGTTTCCAGCGCTCATCGAGAAATCAGTGGCGAGCTTGCTTTGACGAAGGAAATAACGCCTTCCGAGGAGGAGAGGAACCAATCACCCGTGGCGATCCAAAGATAAACAAGCCTTATGATTAGACAAAACTCTGTAAGATATAAATATTGTTTATTTCCTTCATATTGTTTTCACAGCAATGTATTTGTGTTTATGGAGAGCTTTTTCCTTTTGTTCAGGAAATATTTTGTTTGTCATTTATCAGCGTAGTTGTTTAAATATATATTTGTACAACCTAACAATAACGTATGGGGGGTATAATAATGATGCTGCAGTGTATGAGTTTAGGTCGACGGTGCGTAAGTGGTGAAAGACGTCCAGGGCGCGCGCGCGCACACACACACACACACACACATATATATACATACATATATATATGCCCAATGGAAGATATGCCCAGTTTATATAAGTGATATTTACAAATATGTATTGTTATTTCTCAAAACTGATCCAGTGTGAACCAGTATCTATCTGCACATGTGCACAGGATGATGGCTTTGCCAGAGCTCAAAGGTGCTTCATATGTCAGCATCTCAGTGGCAGTGCTTTGAAGTATATTATTGGTCATTCAGGGGCTGCCTCTGAGTGTGTCCATTTCTATTGTCAAAGAGCCGGAGGTGGGATCATCCCACCTCACTGCACCGGTGGCAGCCCGGGTTGAAGGTTAGCCGCAGCAGAGGTTCTTATAGATTATTGGCCAGGTGTGAAATTCAACCCTGCATGCTTTTCCTGCCTGTGCCAGATCCTTTATTACTCAGAGAGATGGGATGTCAGAGCTTACCACCAGAGGCAGTAAAGAAAAGCTTGCAATTTGGTGCTTTATCTTCTTTTTTCTGGGTGTCAGAATAAAAAAAAAAGAAGAAGAAGAAAAAGCACACTGCTTTTGTCTAGACCTGAACTTGAACATTTAGTGTAGTACCCAGTCATAAATCTGTTTCAACTAACTAGTACTAGTTACCTCCTCATACTTCCTTGAATATCTCTGTTTTTGCCTGAACCTGAACTTGTACTCCAGACTCATCATTTGCATTGCATCTCAGCAGTCAGTGTGCAGGTATCCCCACAGGGGTTTCCTTCTGATCTCGCATCACACCCCAGCAGTAATTCCAACTCTGTAAAGAAAAGGGATTTGTCATTTGGCTGCCTGCTTCCCTTTGCTTTCTCAGGAGAGAAGCTGAGCTCTGATTTATTGTGAAGCTTCCCCCTGCTCGCTCAATCTCCAGGCTTTCCGAATTACTGAATGAGGGGAACTGCTCTCTGTGCGAATGACCTTTTCTTGGAAGATTATTACCCAGGCCAGTGCAGGGGGCTGATTAAGGTCGTGTCTATTTCTATCATGTCATCCATTGCCTTTCATTCAGGGTCAGATAAGTGTACACTGAATTTTCCAGTTTATAGTTGGCCGATTAAATGACAAGAGGAAGCAGATGGCTTAAAAATGTATAAGCACCTACACTTTCTAACTATCACATAGGATAATGCCAAACTCTCAGGCTGCTTAACAATTTGTCATGTGCACCCTTTGTAATCACCTTTTGTAATCTGCTAGGGGTTGTCATGTGTAATTACGAGTGGCCTGCCATCTTCTGAAATCTGTCTAATTGGTCTTTTCAGTCTAACAGGAGGGTGGGGTGTGAGATGGGTGTGTGAAGGGGTTAAAGGATGTAAGGTTAAGGACTGAGCCCCTTGGGTCACTGGGGACAGAACAGCCAAGGTCATTATTATTATGTGGTCTACATTCTTCTATCTAGTAATTACTTTAAATTAATGATTATCCTACTGCCAAATTTCACTGATGCAGCATCATTTGCCCTGAAAAGAAAGGCAGTGAGATGATGACATCATGATTTGGTCCAGAGATCAAAGACTTTTTTCCTACTTGAACATTTTTTTTTTATTCTGTGTAAGAGAGCTTGTTTTTAGGATGTCTACCACATCAGAGCCGTTTAGGCAGAATTTTCTCTAGTTTATAATGAGTTGTATGTTTGCTTCATAATTTAAATGGCTGATCATGGAACCACTGACCCTAAACTGAGCAGCCAGAGGACGGGGCTTGCTAGGAGTTATGTTTGTCTAACAAAAGCTAATTCTTCTCTTTTTGGTGGAATTGGAGCACGGAAAAATAATGTCCCATTGGTTGAGTGGGGATGTCAAAATGAAGTCAGAGTCACAGTTTAGGAAAACAAGTTCAGCAAAACATGCAGCACATTTGTTCAGATCGGTTATCAACCTGAGTCAAGGTTTTCTGAAGGCTGTGCCACGTAGCCCACAGTTCTTCAACAGTATTTCTCAGTTTGTATAGAGGGATAAGGATAAGATAAGGCAATGTTTACCCTCTAATACTACCTTGGCATTGGTCAGACTTTACCCTATGGATTGTGTTTCTTCTACCTTGGCACCAACGATGATGGGAGGAGGGGCAGATTTGGATCAGTCCAAGGCATCTTACTCCCACCCAAGGCTGCTCTCAGAGATAAGACTTAATTGTAAAGTTTTGGATTTCTGGCTTCATATGTGCTCAGTCTCTTTACATTTAAGCAGACAAGATTAGTTCTCCAAATAACAAATATTTGCATGTATTTTTCTTTGGTGTGTCCTCATAGTAGCATAGAGCGGTTTGCACAGATGAACGCTGGGCGAAAGAACTTTATACTTTATTAAAAAAAATACATTTAGTTAATGGTTTTATTATTCAAAAATGATGGGATGACAACTAATCATGGCACCAGTATTGTTTTAAAAGACACACTTTTAGAAGTAGCCTAAATTAGCTCCAAATATTGATTAATTGTTGTGAACTCTGTAAACCTCAAACAAATGCTTAATGCTCACAGAAACTGTGAAATGAATTATGCCAGCTTTCATGCCATGGACTTGCTGCAGTGATAAATGCTACCTTATTGTCAAATGCTGAGCCAAAATTTCATTTGAGTTATTTGTGCTTTCCATGACTACTTCTACTTTCCCACCGCATTATTGTGCAAATATTGTTTTTACTCCACTAATTATTTTTTTTAAAAGTAATTTAAAGTTACTAATTATATAGCATGTATAGTTTGATAATAGAAAATACAATGTGTAAATCTCTATCTTCAATATTACAGAGGAAGTCGGCTCTATTTTAAAGTTTCACCAAAATATAAATCACCTCCCTAGCTTCAAGTAGTTATTTGAATAACATTAAATGTTGTAAAAATTAAAAAGCAGCCAGTAATTATGAACACAGTAAAGTAAGTCAAGAGCAGCTAAGCTGATTTATGTTAGTGTGATAATGTATTAAAAACAAGGCAACCTTTTTAATTGAGAGAAAAAATTATAATGGCTTTTATTTAACTTTTGACAGACTTCTAATGAGTTTTAATCATTTTTATATTAGTGAGCTTACAGAAGTTGCATAGACCATTAAAGTTTGTTGGTAGAGTATTTCTGTTGTTATATAAGACATACAATTTTAAATTGATTTGCATGATTGTAACACAGCTGTGTCTTTGCATTAGACAGGCTGCAATGTTAATGCTTTTCTAATGCTGCATAATTTACATCTAAATGAATTCTCTGGACATCTGTCTGAACACTGCCCAGAGATAAATGACATACATTTTAAAGCGTGGACTAAAAAATGTAAAGGAAATGCTTTCTAAAGTTGTAATACCTTCTACTGGAGCTAATCTCAATGGTAATGAGGCTCATTGTTACGAGCCGCAGGCCTGCAGTGTTCTTGCAACGCAGAGTCGAGTGACTCGGGGGTTGTTTGGTTATCCTGTATGTGAACCTTTGTGTCCTCCTTTACTTTCTCTACAAAGAGAAAGAAGAGGAAAAAAATCTGGGTCTCTCTTCTGTGCTGTTCTCATACCAATTATGTAAACTATTAGAGAGTTTAACCAGGCCAGCTCTTATCGGCTAATCCAGAAGTAATAGATTCTATTAAAAATGTATGAGGGGATTGGAGGGGATCTATGCATGTGCGGAGGGTTGTATAGAGATGAATCCAGCAGCTGCTGCAGCACTGCTGTCTAATTCTGCCTTTATTTAAGATTCCATGTCTGGTCTCTATTACTGACAGGTTCCTGCAGTGCCTACCATTATAGAAACCATACACAATACACAATTGATTATACAGCAGTGGTTTGCCATTCATGGACCATTTCATCCATATTCAACGGTACTCTTCCTCCTTTCCTTGATAGCTAATTGCTCTTTGTTTGTCATTTATTTATTCCTAAATCATTCTGTTTTTGCGTTTGTGCTCTTTTTCCCTTGGCTCATCTGTGGATCCTGAGTGGGAAGAAGGAAAACATTAGCATAGCACTCATGGCCATCCACTCAGACTGAAAAGAGTGCTTGCCTTAAACCTTTTCATTGTCATGTAATCATTAAGTGAAGCTCCTAAGAACTGCTAACAGGATATGAGATAGAAGAGGTCGAGAAAGGTGCGGATGAGTATGGCAGGGCGAGGGTGCGTGCAGAGCCCAGTGTGCGTCTTTTATCTGTGCATTTTGTGTTTGCTGAGAGGGAGGCTCGGTGCAATTTGCGTCTATCTTTGCTCTGACTCTCAATGCTGCTCAGAGTTATAAAAGACTGACAGAAGGTCAGACAGATGCTACTGCCTGTGTGCATGTATAATTTAGGTCCTTTTCCATCTTTGAAGGATATTCATGTGCTGTCACTTTATAGAGCTGAATAGGTGAGCAATGCATAATCTATTTATGATTTTTCTCATATAATTGTGGATTGTTTTGGTAATCATGCGTTCGCATTTTTGATTATCTTAAGAATTGTAGTTACTTTGATCAGATTGCCTGGATATTAATTTGGCTACTTTGATGAGACATCTGTAGTTGCCTGGAGCAGTTTTTGCCTGTTCAGGTAAGGATTCTGCATCACGTCTCTTATGAGTCTTGTCTTTACCTCATCATTATGCAAAATGTCCCAAAAACCCAGGAGAGGCCACATTTTGTCTATGATTAGAGAAAAGCTTCAAAAAATAACTTTGTCAGCCTAAAACATTGTTATCACACTGCCATGGGGGACAGTTAGATGAACTACAAAGCAGAAGGTCTTTATCTCGCTGGCAGACTCTCAGTGGACCACGTCCCACTGCTTATCAGCTGCACGGATGTCGTCTGAGAATGGCCAGAATTAAACGCTTGTGCAGCTTAAACTTTGTCCTTATTATGCACGCTAGAGAAGTCCTTGAAAGCCTGAACTGGTGAGACACTGGGAGTTTTCAACTCCTCTTCAATGTCTTGCAAAATTAGCTGTTTATTGGAAAGTTGATTGAAGAAATCTGCTTTAAAGGAGAGTAACATTGATTGTGATGTAAATGACTAGATCTCTGACCTTAATTTTTAAGGATAAATTAAGCTAAGTAAATGAACGACATCTTTGAGGTTGCTGACAATTACTGCTGCAGCTGTCACGTATTTCAGCTTCAAATGCTGAAGGATATGCTGCTATGGCATCATATGGAAAATGGTTATATTGAGTGAAATGCAGAAGAATGGAGGACTGCTATTTTGTGCATTCTGGGGAAACTTTGATCTCATATCCTGCTTTCCTTTTTCAGATAACACATTTAACAAGGGAATTCAGTTTTTATAAAATCTCTTTATACTGTATTTTCCTGTCTGATGGCAGCATAAAAGAAAGCATCATTATATGCAGTCCTGTCCTGCTTTCATTGAAACTTTTTAAGTTAAGCCACTGTTGGCCTCTTCTTGAATTTTAATGCCCTCCTTGATGTCTTTTCTTCCAGCTGCAAATTACAGGAGTAATGGAAGGTATTCCGATTCATGACTTATTTTCTGCTTGTGAAGGGATTTCCCTGGAGATGCCTTTTCTCTCTTGTATTCCTACTGCTTTTTCAGTATCTCCCTGCTGGCAAATGTGCAGTAATGGTGGGGTTGTTGTGAAACTGCTATTATTTTCAAAATGGAATCTGAACATTTTGAGGCTTTTAGCTCTCTTGACGTGCATCTTCACACGAGACAGGTTGCACTGAGCTGTTTGAAGTGAGCCTGTCACTAAAGGACAGATATAGAGTGGAGGAGTGGAGCTTTTAAGGGATATAAAGCAGGGAAGTAAGGAGTTTTTATATAACGCGTGTATATATATATCTATATATATCTATATAGATATATATAGATATATATATATATTTGGGAAGAAAAACACTGTCTCTGTTTCCTTTTGAAGCAAAGGTAATCATATTTCTGCAGTCCATCACTGAACACTCTGTTCTGTGGTTGACTTGCTTTAGCTGCCCTCTGGACCCTCAGGGAGAAGTAAAAACAAAAAAAGAAGAGCTTTAATACCAAGGAAGGAAAAAAGGCAATCTGACAGCTGAATGCTGCAGGCTGGTATTAGCCTTGTCGGGTACTACTGCTTCGTAAGGAAAAAGCACAGTTTCTATTTGTAACCACTACATTGATTAACTATTAATATCACATGGTATACGTGTGTGACATTTTGCATCGGTAGCATTTGACTGTTTACCAGATATCTGATTCACATACATCAACATATTTCACCATAGCTAGAGGGGTTTTTGTGTGCGTGTGTGCGTGTGTGTTGCAATCTAGCCTTCAGATTTTGCTGACTCTATAAGATAATCAAAGAGGATGTCAAAAGTGATTATCACTGAAATATTCCCTCAATGCCTGGCTCTGTCTTCAGAATGATTGCTTCAATCTGCTCAGCTGTGGAGAAGAGCAGTCTTGTTCAGACACAGGCTCTCATTTCCTCTGACAGTACTTAACTGTGCAAACAGCACAGCCTACTTTAGGGAGTGAGCTGCTTTTGGCTTTCTCTGCTGATCAATACAGCCATAAATTTACAGAACAAGAAACCAAGGTCTCTGGGCTGGTTAGTGTTTCAACACACAGCCTGAGGCTACAGGAGGGTTAGTAATGATCTGTGTGATCGCAACTGACAGAGCAAGGTTGATAATAGGAAAGAGCCATCATAAGAACTAAGCAGATGAAGGTGATTGAGTCATCGGTAAAAGGTTCTACTTTCTTAAATGTCCAATATCAGCAGTTCAAAGAGGAGTTGAATCTAAATGATAAAAAAAAAGCCTGGTAGTTGCTGATATTTATGTCTGCTTCTGATAAAATGTTGAAAATGCCTTTTTGGAAGCAGACTCCTGTGAGATTTTAGTGTTCTCTACCTGCAAGCTTGTAGTTTTCAACAGAATCAAGCTGGTGCTTGTAAGATTTTCAATACATATAAAATACATCTAACCTAAAATTGGACATCTTAACTGGCAGTTAAATTGGAGCCACACCCTTAAACATGCCATGATTCATTGTTTATTTAAATGGGAAAATTATTTACCATAGACTTATGTCCATTTTTTTTATTTATGTAAAAAACTGACAGGAAGTCACCTGGGGTCCGACTTGAAGGCAGTGAGAAAGAGCCTTAAATAACAATAGGCTACTATAATGGTTTCAGAAGTTAAATACATGGTAGTCATATCCAACATAATCATGCTGGATGGAGCAGAGCCTTTTCTCTTTCTCTCTTTTTCTCTCTCTCTGTCAAAGGATTTGTTCCTTGCTGCCCATTACAATCAATTTATGTCGATGGAGCTCTGTAGTGAATTCATTCTTGAAACCCTAAGGCTCTTATATTTTATATATATATGGTCCATCTAACACTGTGGTCAAGCCTCAGATAACATCTATAGGGTGGTGGATGGATTGCAAAGAAAATGTTCTCCAGAGCATAAATCCTCTACGTTTATGAAAACAACACAAGCATTTTGCAGTTTTATCATGTCTTGATATCTCTTTGGTTGATTGCCATTAAGTATGGAACAGCCATGATGCCATGCGGAAGACTACTTAAAATCTCTGGTAATCCCCGGATTTACCCCTAGACCTGCACAACTAATGACAATCCCATCAAGCTCAGTTAGACTCTCGGTCCTCACATGCTAATTGGCTAATGTTAACTTTGCTGACGTGCTAAACTTACATGTACATTGTTACTGTGAGCAGGTGGAGGTGAGCATATAGCTCAAAGCGCTGCTGTCTGTAAGTGCAGCATCAGAGAGCTGTCTGGTTTTGTTTTAGTTTGACTAGCATTTTATTTAGTGTGGAGGCATTGACACAGAGTCAAAAACTTGTTATTTCTACTTAATTTTAGCAGGAATACCCAGGCTGCGTGCAGCCCCAGTGAACTATCATGCTAGCCTGTATCCAGAGACGGCAGAACTTCTCATCCCAGAGATTGGCCTGCACACCCAAAAGCCTTGATGTTCAGCCACCACCACTACTGCTGCCAGTACCACAACTGCAGCCATGCACCCACAAAGGTAAGTCTGTCACACAGCTGGAGACATTTAGTCTAAGACACACAGTTTGATATCAGTGTAAAAGGAAACCGTTTTTTTTTTTTTTAATTACACAATAAAGATTGCTTGAGAATGTTGATCTCAGTCCTCCTTTACCTTGTAAAGGCCATGCTCTCTCTAACAGTGCTGCTTCCAGGTATAGTCAAAGATTTATATGCATAGTTTTAGCTTTGATTTCCGCTACTGAGACGCTTCTTGAATTAAAATAACAAGCCTCTTGATGATGATGCCTGCTAATTGGGTCAGTAATCAACGTGTTCCTGCGGTGAAAATACATGCAGGTCAAAGTGGACTCTGAAATTACAGAGTTAATCAACTCTCTCAAACAGGGGCTACTAACGATGCTCACATTTTTTTGGCTTCATGTCAGTGCTGTTTGACCTTCATCTTGACTGATTATGCTGCTTTTGTTGAAAGGTTAGGTAGGCCTGGGATTTGTGATTAGATTTCTTTCAATTAAATGATTACGTTCAGCGTGTTTGCACATTTAGATCCTGTCTGATAGGACTGTTTTGTTTCAGTGCAGGTTTCTCTACATTTGTGTTATTTGTGCAGTGATCCAAATTGCTTTGTCTTTGCCTTTCTAGATAGCCTGTGTTCACAGAATGAGGTTAAAGACATAAATGCATTTATTGTTCTTCTGTTTTTCATGTATTTCATGTTATATTCTCACATGTAAGATAAGCTTCTGCACTGCTCAAACTAACGGGGATTGCAGATACAGTAATAATGTTACCAGTCTGGTTTGCTTGCATGGACGTGTCATTCTCATGCAGGATATCTTCCAGTTTAATGCTACACTGTTTAAACTTTCACCGAGTACGTTTTTAGTAAATGCATCCTGTGGAAGTTTGGAAAAAGGAAAAAGCACATTATTGTTTTCAGGTTTAATGATGCAATAATAATCAGGTTTCTGAGCCTAACACCTGCACATTTACACAGGTGTTTTTACTTATTCTAGATAATTGGACTTCCTCTCAGGTTGAAGTTGAATGGAGCCATGCTGGGAGTTTACTGCGGTCACCAAACCTCTCAAACTGTAGTTAGGAGAACCATAAAAGCTGTCGGTGCAGGTGCAAAAAGCCTAGCACGGCAGTAAGAAAGGTGTTTTGTAAAGTATCCACATAATCATGTGTTTTAAACAGCCAAAAGTGAACAAAAACCCTTTTATTGTGATAGACTATGTAGTTAATTATTCCCTCTTTTTATTTAGTTGTAGCTAAGCCATGCATATCCAACTATGAAGAAAATGTTGTTGCTCTATCTACTCTTCTCTCTCATTTCCCCAGGCAAAATACCTCTTTGTTATTAAATATTAATTGGGAAACAGTGGAGCACATGTCTGCTAAATGTTGGAACAGAAGGATCTAGTTTGCCTTAGGCATAACCAGGGATGTATTTCCCATCCTGTTTACCTGCAGGGCCTCCACCCTTTTTGAGTTTTATGTACTGTGACTGTGGGTAGTGCAGCACCCTCCAGCTCTACTCTGACATTTCGAGCACAGCCACAGGGAACAGACTCCTGATGGGAGCTCAGTCTGTGTGGTCCAGGCTTCTTCATTAAATGAGCTGGTGCTGGATCAAATTAAATGGGGACAGTGTTTAGCTACTGCTGTGCTTTTTTAAAGCCATTTCCATTTTTAGCTATCAATAAATGGAAGGATTGGACACAATAGCTCTCTCTTTCTTTCTCTCTCAGCTGCATAAACCCATGTGAATATCTCTGAGAAACAAGAGTTATGAAGATGAGAATAAATGAGAGCTGTGCTCTTCTTCGCTATCTCAGCCTGAAAGCAGGGGCCGGGAGTGCTTTTTTTTCCCACGCTTCTGGCCTGTGCTTGGGCTGGCTTTGAGAAGTGAAACTTTGCCCAAGCTGGGCCAAGTGGCACAGAAACAAATGAGGAATGACACTGGTGCAAAGAAGTACTCGCCAGAGCCTCCTCGAGCACACATAGCTAAGTGTTGAACCCTGAGGTTACACTGTTCTGGGAGCACCGTTCATATAGAGGCTGCTGACACAGAAAGAGGGAGGCATGTTAAATGGGGGTCTGTTTTTTTTTTGTTTAGGGTGTTTACTGAGAAAAGTCGTATATAGAGAGGCTAGTGTGAGAGGAAGTTGAGAGCACATGGCTCTGGAGTTAGCATGTCATGTGTCCTACTGCAGTGTGAAACATAGAGAATCAGCTGTCAAATCTGTTGTCCAGTTTGAGATGATGTATAGCTTAAAATACAGCAAACATTGGCTCCAGTTAGTGTGGAGAAGTAGTCGGTGGTGCTGGCTGCAAGTTTATGGCAAATTGTACATGGACTGTATGTATAGAGGTCTTTTCTAGTGTGGTTGACCAAAGTGCTTCACTGTCGAAGCCACATTCACACAGAGCTTTTTTTATTCTTTACACAGATCTCTGCTGTGCACTCCGCTCTGAATGTAATACAGAATACAGTAGCCTCCTCGAGGACATTTTGACATGCTGATTTCAGAAGCCAGGGATCAAACACACAAACTTCTGATTGGTGGACAAACACCGTTCTGCCTGATCGGCTTCTGCACAATCTTTTGCTTCTTATCAAGAAAGCAGGCACTTTTACAGAGTTTGATGTTGATCGAAACCATAAAAGTAATCCATGATCAGTCCCTTGAAATTATCAGTGTACAAAATGAATGCAACTTTCAGTCCCAGAGCTGGAGATTTCTAAAGTGACTCCTCTTTTGGCGGTTTTACAACACCTTAATAAGCTATTGACATCACGCTGTTGCTTGTTTTGACTTTTGGAATCCCTTTTGTGCCTCACTGCAGCTTTAAACTGTTTATTGAATCTTTGACATGCAGTGTTTGAAACTTGCTGAAATGATCAAAGACAGCAGGATGTGTTTTGCATATATAATCAAACAGGTGATTGAAAAATAACCCTTTTTTTTTACCTTGAGGCCCTCATTTAGTAGGAGAACCCTGGCAGCTGCTAGTTATCTGTTTGCTGTGGCTAAGCGGCAGATAGTCAATCGGAGAGGCTCATCTCAAACGAATGAATGAAGGCAGGACCAATTAATCATATGCTTCTAATGACTGGACTTATTGGGCCAACTGGGTGCATAGAAGACGTTGCCATGGTAACAGATAAACGGGTGCTAAATGCATTGTGTGTGTGTGTGTGTGTGTGTGTGTGTGTGTGTACTGAGCTTGGTCTCTAGTTATTAAGGTAGACCAAAGTATTTTAAATATGAGGATTATTAGTGTGGTAAACAAGTATTTATGCCTGCTGAGATGTGCTGTTCTGTAATTAACTGCCAGTTTTTAGTGCCATGTTCCTGCTGAGGATTTGACACAAGTAAACAAGTTATCTCGCCCAAGTGTTCAAGATAAGGCCTTAGCCTAACATCAAAGACCTATGGGTTTTTTTGCCTGGCAGCACTGCCAATGTGGATAGATTCTAGTTTTATCTCATGTGGGAATCATATCTAGCAGTCATTGTAATTGTTTCCTTATGTTCCCCCTCTGGGTATGAAGTGGTTGGAAGCCGCTGTTTTGGAAACCCAATAAGCTTGTCCAACTCCCGTTTCAGCCCAGCCTCTGGGGTTTATTTTGCCCATAAATTAGTGATTAACTCAAACTGCTCCAAAACAATGAGGTCTCTGCTCTAATCTGTGGGGGAAATGGCTTCAAGTGTGACCACGGGAAAAAGATTAGCCAGTTTTAAAGTGGCAGAAAGCATTGAGTGGTACTGCATGTGGGTGGAATGAAGGTTATGAAAGACCATGAGTGTACATCCACCACTGCATGATTAAAAACTGTTTTATTGCCCCTTTATATTTTATTATTCTCATGTTTAGATCACAAAGACACACATCACATAATAAATTAGCTTTATAGTTGTGATTCAGGGTTTATGACTGGGGCCCCTCCTCCCCCAGTCCTTTCTTTCCCAGCATGTCCCCTGCATGAAAGGAGGAAATCAGGATTAGGTGTTTCCTGTGAAAGTGTGCCAGTTTTGCTCAGTGCCATAACAGTTCAACAGCATGGTTAATGCATCAAACCCATTTGAATCAGGAAAACATTGAAGCATGGGTGTATTAAATTGATTGAGATTCTTGCTGCATCACACATCACTGCCATTCTGCTCATTTTTGCTAAAAGGTAAAGAGTTGTGTACTGCAGCATGGCTTTGGCCAAGGCTGCTTTTTGCAAAAAGAGGCTGCTGTTATTTTCTGTGCTGCCTCTGCTTGCTGTCAGGGCTGAGGAGAGATACAGCATACAGGCTGCAGGTTCAGGGTGATTAAGTGCTTAAGGTCAGACTGCTAATTATCTTCCTGCCATTCCTTACCTCACTACACACAGCTGCCATTTCCCCGTTGTCATGTGAACAGCCTCATATTTGTTTTAATTTCTTATCTTTATTTTACAGCACTGAATTTTGTTGTGTGAATACAGCCCCACTCAGTAAATAAACTTAGGAAACGTGTCTCCAAAAGGCATGGAGTTGACAGTCTGTGGAGTTCATTAATTAATAAATTAATGTCTTTAAATTTGTCAGCAAAAATTGAGTAGACAAGGAATTATTTAGCATTTTCTTCTGTTGGTAATCCTTTACTGCTGAGAAATGCTTGTGATCTCTCACCACAGGATGCAAATGTAAATAAGCTGTGACCACTTCAAGCAAAGACTTGTTTTCTCACATGGAGTTACTTTGGTTTTGGAAGATCTGGGGCCATGAACACAGACTCTTTCTATCTCAAGTCTGTTATAACCAAGCTTATAAACTAGAGACTATTTATTATTAAAAACCAGCCAACGTTAAAACTCTCAGTATAACACTCCAAGCAGCAGGAGGTCTTACCTCCCTGCAAGTCACACCTGGCATACTTTATGCACACCTTCACAGATAGAACCATGCCAGAACAATGAAGGTCATGCACCACCCAGAGATTCTTACACTGCCATTGCAAGGCACAAGTTGACATCTCTAATAATTCAGGTGAGGTAAATAAATTAGCAAGAATAGTGACAGGCTCGCCACAGCTGGTAGCAGTTGCTTAGCAGACTGCAACATCAAGGCCAGGAGTTGACTTTGTGGACTAATGAGCATCTGATCATGAAAACACAGTTGTTAGGGTTTGTTATAAGGCACTCAGACCAAAAAAACTCCATTTGACAACACATCACTAGTTGTGTAAAAGCAATAAAGGGTTGATTAAACATGTTGATTAAACACTAGGAAGCTGCAATGCTTGGCAAGACACCTTTTTCATTTTAATTTAGGGTCAGATAATGTTTATCTGCATCTATTTTTACTGTAAACCTAATTAACAAGGTTATTAAACAGTGATAATAGGCGTTGCATGTTTTGCAAGTTTCTTTGAGTTCTTCTTTTTAACATTAAGGAAGTGATGCTTCATGCATTTTCACGGATAAGTACGAGTCCTGATGACAGTTTGAATGAGAAAGCAACCTCTGTACAATATGCTTGTGCTTTGTGAACAACTTTAGAGAGAAATTTGAGATATCTCCGTGCTAGATTGTAATAAATGAGTCACACATTTTAGCTAGGACTAAACTTGGACATTCAGTCCTAGCTAAAAATGTGTGAAGATGGTGAAGAATGACTTCAAGATCTGCTTTCATTACAGCTACCACATGCTTTGAGAAAGCATGTAAACATCCCGTGCGGTGCTCAGTTTACCACAGCATGGTGCTGCAATTTACTGCTATTTAACACTACTGATTGCTATTAAACTCACCAAGATGGAGATACTTACCTCTGGCTGTAATTTAGAGCAATTTTAATGCTGATCATGCTGATTTCAGATGTGACTCCACATTAACCAGTAATAGGGGTTTCTATCAGTATAACTTAAATTGATTTCTCTTTTTTATTTTCCCTTTTTCTTTCTTTTTTTTCTATGCATATGTCACACAGTGGTGGTGCTCAGATGATAAATACGAATGCAGAGTGCCTATTTGCTAATGAGGTTTCCATAGTGCCACATTAAGGCAGCCGCAGTGGGAAGTGCAGCTGTGTTGTGTCTCCATAGCTCTGACAGGGCTGTAATCTGTGGACTAACAATATCAGACACCCTGTGAAGACGTGTTAGCATTCAAAGTGTTTGAAGTGTTTGTGGAGCGGCAAGCCAGTCACACCACTCAGGGCTTAGCATTCACATTGTACCCAATGAGAAATGGTGAAAATGCCAGGTTTTAAATTGTTTAGTCAAATTATTTATCGCTGGTAAGTGCAAAACATTTCCCAAGGCAGAAAGAAATGGTATCAACCCTGTTGTATGGCGATGCAAAGAGTCATTACATTTTTAAAAGTAATTGCTTCTAGTCATCTAAGCTCCTTTCAGGTGGTTATGATCCTTTTCCCTCTTATCTTTTATGGTCATGAATAATACATTTTTAGCCAAAAGCCAGAAACTGTTATTACAGCTGGCTTTTCCTGTCACCACTTTTTTCACATGCAAGATTATGGGAAACCAGAGAAGAGCGAGCTCACATCTTGATGTTGTATACAGTACAAACACCTCTCCAACATCCCAGATGTCATTGTTTTCTATAGCAGCAACTACGCTGTGATACATAATAAGCAGTGTTTTGCTTTGTTGTATTTCTCTCCAGAATTCATTCATGCTCCTGGCACCATGGTGCGTTTTCCTTCTGCTCCGCTGGGAGATTGTTGGATGAATTGAACACTCCACCTTACCTCTTTCTTCCATTTTAAACACCCAATTTATTTCTTTTGCGAGGTGGATCTTGTAGATTGACTCATTTTCACAGTCGGGAGGCTCACTGTAGGCCTGAAATGAAATGAACTCCCAAATCAATTTCAAATGGGAACAATGAGCGAGCTCTCCCCCGCATGGCTGGAATTGGTTTTGTTATTGAAAATGAAATGAAGTGTTTTGTTTTTTTATTTTTTATTTTTTTTGCCCTTTATTGCAGATTACAGCCTTGTTCTCTTGCCTGCTGTGATTTCCACGTACTCACGTGTGGTCCAGGTTAATTTCTCTGGATTTTCTTTTCTCTGTCAGAAATTCCGTCATTCTGAAAGGTGGCTGTAATTTCTACCAGGTGATTTATTGTTTTTTTAATGAGGCTCATATTCCACCTTTTTTTTTTTTTTTTGTTTTTTAGTCTCTAGGAGTTAAGCAGCCATGAAATAGTCTGAACAACAGTGTTTAAATCCAATCTTGTTTTGTCCTGTCTGCTTTCCTGCACACATTTCAATCAGTGGTGCTCTTCATGGTTTCTCTTTTTTCCAGCAGCAGCATGTCCTGCACAGTTTGTTCTACAGGCTTGTGCAGTAGATTTGGTCCAATTTATAAAAGCATTGAGTAGAACAAAATTAAATTTGCAGGAGCTGCCGATGCCCGGATGATTAGAAATGTAAACGTTCAGCCTAACTGCAGACATTTTTTTAAGCAATTTTTTAAAAGTGATCATAATTGAGTTAGTTGATTTTAAAAGTATTAAAAATATAATATTATGCTTTTTGGGATTTTCAGTGGATTATATGAGTTTTTTTTTCCTGCTTATATAACCCCAAATAAAAAAAAGGTAAGATGTTATGTAAAATGTAAATAAAAACAGAATGCATTGATTTACAGATTTGTTATTGAGATATTTCACTACTTCATGTAACATATTGGCTCATTTTCAATTTGATGGCAGAAAAATGTCTTTAAAAAAGGTCTGGACAGGGTCATCTTTACCTCTGTAGCATCCCCTCTTCTTTTAAGAACAGGGAACTGAGGATACCAATTACTGGACCTATGCGAGTCTTCTACGATAAGAAATTTGCAAATTGTTGCATTCAGTTGGGGTTGTAAATAGCCTGTAAAGTTACAGGAGCCATAATCCACATTCTCTTTTAAAGAAGACATTACTTCTGAACTATGTTGACTACATTCTTTGTAGTCCAGATTTTCCTTTTATTTCTAACAGAACTGTGCAGTGTTTTATCACACATTCAGACAAATAATAACAGCTATGGCTTAGCAAGGGGATTGGTCCATGTGTCACTGTGTCCTTGGGCAATGCACTACCCCCATATTGCCCCAGATATGTTCAGTGGCATGTAATTGTAGATAAAAGTACTCCATACTGTATGTATTTTTTAAATTGTTTACTAAACTAATCTTCCTCCACAGAACCCTTTCCACATTTACCCACTGTGGATTCATGGTTAAATGTCTTGTCGGACACACTAAAATCTCTTCTCTTCTTGATACTTTAAATCATTTGATTTGCCAGTAAACTAATTCTGTGTTAAACAAAGTCTGAATTAATTTCATGAAGCGCAGATCAAACAGTGCCAAAGGCATTTTCCTCCTTAAAATGAGTTTATGACTGGTTGATGTCCACCATTGTCCCCTAAAACAGGTCTGAAACTGCAAGGGAAAAACAACAGAAACACAGGGCTTTTCTTGGCTCCATGTATTCTGATCTCTTTTTTTTTCTCCTTTCTTCTCAGGCGAACCACCCTCCATGGTTTCTCGGTATCCGTCTCCTGCAGAGTTGGATGCTTTTGCCCAGAAAACTGCCAATAGCCCACTGTCCATCAAAATCTTTCCGTCTGATGTGCGTGTGCCACAGCATAAACAGCTTAACAAGACTGTCAATGGCTTAGACACCACAGGCCAACACTATAGCCCATACTCACATCCACACTCTGGAGGTTACCAAGGTTTACTAGCCATTGTCAAAGCCTCTGTGGTGATCAAAGGTATTGTGAAAACCTCTGAGGGCAAGAGGACTAAACATGCAAACTCTCAGACTTCTGTGGCACCGTATAATAATCCTGTGAATAACGGCTACACGGTCAGACATGGGCATAAGGCCTATCACATAAGCTCATGTAAACCCCCTGATGTACCCATTGAAACTCTTTGTTCTACTGCAGGAATGGCCTCTGGAGATCAGAGCCTGGCCCCCCAGTCTGAGCTGGCAGAGGTTCAAAGCCTGATGAGGCAGATGAGCAGGGTTCCTCACAGACAGGCCCTACAGCTGGGGGGAGAGGCTCGAGCCAGCCCCTCGCTGCAGGCTGTGGCTGCGGTGGCGCATTCTGATTCAGATTTTGTTCTGGGAGTGCCGCCCCAGAGCAGTCTGGCCTTTGCGGGGGCAGTGCTACCTACACAGAGTGCAGACACAGCCAAAGCTGGATACTTAGAGAGAGGAGACTACACAGTGTGGCAGCACAAAGCTCAAATGCAGCAGCAGTCCTATCAGCAGGGAGCAGTGAGGATGTACAGTATAAGTAACAGTGCTCAGGGGCACAGAGGAGCAGAAGCTGGGGTTGGCCAGTCTCCTGAAACCTGCCTCCCTTTACCATGCCCCTCACAGCTGTCATATAGACACCACCCTGGAAATGTGGAGCGAGTCAACAGCTCCTCTCTGAGTCACGCCACCATGCAGGGGGAGCGTACGGTTGGACAGTACTTCGCTCCTCTCTGGGACAACCCTAACAGCGACTGTTATACCTCTCAGGTGTTGGCACCGGGTACATGTACAGCCAGGCCTAGAGATCACCCCCATCTCCACCCAAACTGCCACCAACACCACCAGCCACAGCTCCATCTTCCTCTTCCTCCTCCTCCCCCTCTTCCTCCTCATACCCAGGCTTACAGCACAGACCAAAATCTCTCCTGTGGGCTCCCTAGTTTCAGCCTGTGCCACGCTGCAGTACTCAGCAGCAGCCTGCAGTCTCTGGAGTGCCTCATCAGTGAGATCCACCCTCCTTGCATCAAAGAGCGCATGCTGGGCCGTGGATATGAAGCCATGGGAATGCCTCAGCAGCTGGAGCACCAGCAGCAAGCCCACATCCAGCTCCCCGTCTACAGATAAGACGAGGTGCAACCTCGCAGTGGGACACAGAGAAGACAAACTTTTTCTAGACAATGGAAGTACCAGTTTAGACATCTATGAGAAAGATATGCCTTTTTAGTTTGTGCATGTATTCGTAGGCTTTGTGTTTGTATGCCTGAAAAAGGTAAACGATAATCATGACTTGAGATACAGGTTTATGCTACAGACTCTTCACCTTTTATTTTTGTATCTTTAATGGCCGCTGAACATGACCGCTGTTGATTTAACACTGAAGCTGAGCACCTGATCGCACTTGTATTTTAATATTTACTGTATATTTTATAAGTGATTTTTGTAGGCCTTTACAAAAAATGGAAACACACAGAACCGAGCTGGTTAGGGGGTACCTGTCAAAAAATACACGTCCTTAGATCTGAAAAAGAGCTCTGGTAATAGTTTTTGTGCATCTGTTGTATATTTTTTAACATAAATATTTGAGTGTGAACGTTGCTTTATTCTCTGAACTTTTGGTTGTTTCTCCCAGTTAACTGGCACCCTTCAGCTTTTTCATCATGATGCAACTTTTATGTCCACTGTAAGGGGGGGATATTGCATATAAATGTGAATATCTTTTTTCTGTAATGTGTTTTAACATCTTAACTGATGTTGTGTCATAACGCTCAGCTCAGATTGTTTGGACTCTTGCATTTCCAAATCAACACTGTTTCATTCAGGCCAAGCAAGATGTGCCCCCTGGTTGTATTTTTTAACATTTTGAAATCTCATTTCTCTTGAATGAAATATAGATATTCTCTAGAAGGTGACTGCTTCATGAGATTTGTGTAATAGAGTGCCATGTTGGAGAGCAGGAAGTCTGAATCTATTAGTGTCTTCTATGTAGGGCTATATTATCTCTGATGGTTTGAGATGTGTGACTGAGTAGTTCTTTGTGTGTCTGCAATGGTTCTGTAATACTATTTATTTATGTCAGCCTGGTGAGTTATATGGCAAACTGTCTCTATAATTATAAAGTGCAATTATTATATATGAACATGTGAGCTCTCTCCATGAATTATGTGACTGAAATAACTACTTTTTGCAATGTATGACCTTAGTCCTCCCAATTTTTGAGTCTCTTCTTAAGGATTGTCAAGTAAATTAAATTTTCTAAACCCAGCAAATGCTGTGTTATTATGCATTCAGATTTATTATGTGGCAGACATGCTGCCTTATTATATTCATGAATGATAAAGTAGTTGTGAAAAGCTGAGAATTTTTTTTATTGCAGAGGGATTTAAAGCTTAACCACCAGGCAAGTCCCTTTTTCCCCCCCATCATTTTGGTAACATTCATCTTTTCACCAAAGATTTCAGCTCTGTAATATGATGTAAGGCAATCTTTGGCTGAAACACATTGGACGTGTTCCTTTATAAATGATGCAAGCTGAAAGTGCTAATTTTCTTATCACTGTGAATTATGTTAGAGCAGATGGATGGGCAGTGCTTGAGGCAGGAGCCATTGAATACTTCAAAGTACATATGTAAATGAAAATGTGCAGGCCCTCTCCTTAAGATATTACATTTTTCTGTAGGAATATTGTTATTTTAGAAATAGGCTGACTGTTCCCCTGCCTCAGAATCGCAAATCTTCATTGATGTGTCTGGCTGCAATCTTTATGTTGCTTCAATTGCCCCTAAATTGGATGCTATAGCAGCAGTGTAGCTCAGATCACTGTGAACATAAAAAGCACAGCTAGTTTAAGTAGCCTATTATAAAACAAATTACATAGATGATGTGAATAATGGCATTAGAAGCACAGTTGATAGTAAAACTGCATTACCAATTGATGACCTCATTTCAGATAACAAATATGTCAGAGCGAAAGGTCAGTGGCTTTGTCATTGTGGCATTGTTGCAAAATGAGTTGCAGCTTTTAGTCCGTTGTGTTTTGCCTTCCTATCAGGCAGGACTGCTGATAAACCTCCAGGATTACGGACGTGTTCTTCTAGCTCAGAGACGATTAGCTCAGTCTCCTCTGGGAGAAGAACCAGAGCTACTCTAGCCTCTGGGACACACTTCAGATAAGTAAGAGTGGGAAGAGGAAGAGGATGGCTGATGAGGAACATTAGTATACATGTGGTAGAAAAATTTCCCATTTAATGTCAATATCTGGGGGGGAAAAAGCAGCAATTTGCCTCAAAATATTTCTGTAGAGTAACTAAGATCCATTTAAAATTTAAGAGATTTAATAATAAGCTGGAATTACACTCAAAATACTACCTCTTTATTACAATACTGATAAAAATTTAAAAAATAAGTAAACACTGCCACCTAGTGGATGTTTCTTGAATTTAAATTTTATTTTTCTGCTTCAAAAGTTAAAATTGAGATCAAATTTAAACACAAACGATTCAACAGAATTCATATAATATTCATTCAGAAAATATGGCTCTAATTAATATATTTATGCACAGGACTTCTTTTTTCTGAAATGAATAAATGCTCTAAAATTGTGCATATGAACAGGTTAAATTAGGCAAATGGGCCACAACACACTACAAACACACACAACTTATTGTTCATTTTAAACATAAACCCCAAATAGGTAAAAATGTCTGTAGGGAAAAACAGAATATAGAATAGATTTTTCAAATACATAAATATGGAGCTTTATTTTTATTATTATTATATTTTTAGTTCAACCACACTAAGGCACAATGTTGTTATAATGCAAAAAAAGACTCCAGGGACTCAGTACCCATAGAAGTTGGGAATATAAGAAGTTAATAAGTATCTCTCCCATTATTGACAAGATTTACAGTCTTGTATTTCTTTCATGATGAAAATCATGTCATAAATAAAGAAGCAACACCCTGCAGTTACGTAATCCTGGCTTAGAGGGACAGCAGCTCTCTTACTGTTCACAGTCCTGTATTAACTTGGAATTAAATACAAAAACAAAGCAATTCCAGCAACCATTTTTCTTTTAAGTTAAGGCATTAGCATCATTTTAAAACCAGAAATGCAAACAAAATATTCAGGAAGGTCTAATCAAAACAATAAATACCAAACCAAGGAAGAAATAAAGGTTTTATCCAAAACCCTTTAAAAAACAGGACTTGTGCCGCACCCTAGAGGGATGATTCCTGCATCTCCGGTCCAGCTATGCCCAGTTACATCAAACTGTGTAATCCAGTTCCGCATTCAGATTTGTGTACATCTCGTAGATGGCATCTACAGTGGCGGTGTAATTTACCAGGAAATGACGCACATTTGCCAGACAGTCCTCCTCTCTCACTTCCTCTCCTTTAGAAAGAGCCTTGAGGAAGTTTGATCTGTAGGGAGCTGCGAGTAACGCTGCCTGGAGGTCAACAATGAAATGGAAAAACTTATTCAGAAGCAGGAATAAGTGGATGATCTAAAAGGTTAAAAACATTAGCTCAAAAGAAAGATATGGACATTTTCCTAAAATTCTATATATTGTCATAAGACATATTCTTCTAAAGAGGGTGTGAAAAAAAAAACATGTAAATATGTTGGCCTTCAGTCCCATCTCAAGACATTCAACTCTACTTTCATATCACAGTGTCTAGATAAGACGTATGATACATCATTATAGTACAAGTAGATGCATCCAGTCTGATCACTGCAAGGTTATCCAAGACTCTGGGAATGCAAAGATAAATAATTTTGAGCTGGTTTCTACTGGACTCTTACTCATCACCAAACCCCTATATTGCGGCGAGTCTTGCAAGTCTGTCTTTTGGTCTGATGGGATAAAACTTGGGGCTATTCTGATACACAGATATGGTGTTTGCTTGGTGAAAAAAGAATAAAGGAATTACTTAAACATGGTGGGAGAGTTTTACTGATTCAAGTGCAAAGAAACCTTGTTTGAGGTCATGAAGGGAGAAGATGATGCTGACATTTTAAAGAATAAAGTTCAGAAATCTTTGGTCAGTCTGGCTATAGGTCACTGCTGGGTCTTCAAGCAAGACAATAGCCTGAGGTATACATTAAGTTAAATCAAATGTACTTAAACCTGTTGGAGAATTTGTCTTTGTTCTTTGTAAGGTAAATATACCATAATACAGCTTCGTTTGGGTTAGAAACATCTCTTTTGTGTGTAGATTTTTCTTACATTGAAAACCTTTTGGACAATCCAGCCATGATATTTCTTCAGCGCGTGTTCATAGGCTTTGGTGACATTGACCCGAATGTGGTTGGGGTTGTTCTCATCTCTTTCTCCATCAGCCAAACTTTGCAGTAGTACCTGTATGAAACGGAGACCCCTGCAGAAAAAGCCTGGGATTTAGAAAAGTACTGCTTGCTTTATTTCAGTAACAAAAATTCAACTTACAGCATTGCCATTAACAGTTTCAGCTCAAACTGTTCAGGGTGCTCACCTCTTTAGCCACATCAGAGCTAATGTTGCTCCAACTTTAGGCCAGTCTGCTCCATAGGCTTCTCGCTCTGCCTCCAAGATGTCCTGCAAGGTGACATACTTTGCAGGATCCTTTACATAAACTGCTTTTATTTTCTGAAGAAGTAAAAAGCACATTTGTTTTGAGTTTGCATGAAGGAATTGCACCACTAACCCCCCGACTTGTATTTAAATCCATAACTGTAATATGAAAATACACCAATACTCCAGAAAATACATAGAAACACAGAAACAGAACTGTATCTCACCGTTATATTGCCATTAATGTCCGATTTGATGACAGAAAATATTTTTGATCCCAAGCAGTCTACAAGAGAAACAGACATCTGAGAGCACAGCAATAAAAAATGAATGACTTCAAGGCACACGAGCCAGCTCAAAAGGGAGAATAAGCCGGCCATTAAAAAAAATAAATAAATAAAAATGTGTGTATGTGTGGCGGGAGGGACATGCAGTCAATGCATAGTTTAAGGAAAGTCACAATGGGGTCACTGTGTGTCCCGTTCAATGTGTAAACAAAGAGTTTCTCTATAAGCAAAACCGGGCGCAGATGACTCAGAATAATCTCCGTGACCCATTAGCACCATTTCTGGTGTGTGAAATAAACCGCCCCCCCTTCTGAAAGACACGGTCACCGGGCTCAGACAAGTCATAGAATAAAGACAGGAAGCAGAACAGGTCTGCCAAGTACGAGCCATGGCAGCGGAGCGGCCCCGTCTCGTGAAGTCACCTGATGCGTGTTTTGTAGAGTTCAGGTGGAGCGAGTACTCACCAAAAAATGGAGGAAGATGAGAAACGTTTTCCAGGAACGTCTTCGTGTCAATTGACTTGTCAGGAGGAAGTTCTTTAAATTCATTATCTATTAAAAGAGACATGGTGCTGGTTTGTAAGCGCCTGCCAGACCAGCAGTCGCGAGCAGCAGCTCTCGGCTAAAACCCGGAACTGTGGTGTAGTCAGATGGGTGGGGAAGCGCCACCACCCCCCTATCACTTTCCTTCATCTCCTAACAGGTGGGAAACAATACACCGTCGTGCTAATAACGCACAACAAGGCATAAATAACACGACAAGCACGTTGAGGTATTAGTTATAGTTTATTTTCCTTTAACCTAAGGCAGGGATTGTTTTCAGCCACAGAGGCAGTGGTGAGCTATACAGTTACAAGAAATTAAATGTCAGGTTTGACACCAGGGTGGAAGAAAGGGAATAAGCGCACTTTGATTGAAACTCACCAACTACAAGCTGCATGATTGGGAGAAAACTGAGTGCATTTGTTCGGGATTACATAATCATGTTACATAAAAGGGCCAAGCAGTTACAGACTTCTTTAAAGTGTAATAAATGTGTAATGAGAGTGATTTGACACATATACGCAAAATATGTTAAACTGTACAGCAAAACTAGTTTTTCCCTTAGTGGTTGCAAACGTATTTTTAAATGTCCTCCTACAGGAAGCCTTTCCCGTGACTTGTGACAAAAAAAGAAAAAAAATCAAGCACTAATGGTGAGGTGTTATATTTTCAGTGACTGGTTTTCAAGTATTCTAAATTCACAGTTTAATTGTCATGCAATTTGTATGTAATGCCTGATTACATTTTAACTAATGTATATAATCAAGTATTTTAAAAGGATAATAATTTTCTTTCAATATATTTTTTCATTGTTTACCAGTATTATTTCAACCTGAGTATTATCAATGTAACTGCAGCTGTGCAGCAAATTCTCTTTCCACCTCTGGTTCAAACTCATCTGGCTCACAACACTGATCCACCACAGGGACACTTAGGGCACAGTTACTGTATCGTTGGCTGTAAACCACAGCAGTACGTATTTGACTACAGGGAGCATGTAAAAAAAATTACACTGGCGTGACAGCACCACAACAAATACACAGAGATCACAAGTTGCCCATAAACTACCAGTTAGGACGTCCCAAACCTGAGGACCAACATTAGCCTGCGAGAAGCATTGTGTTAAAACAAAAGCTTATGAAAATAAACACTGATATTTTTTTAGAGGTATGACATACAGTTTATAAATAGAATAGCATTTGGATTAATCTGATAAATTGCATGAATACACACATTTTACATATTTGCATAACGCTATTAGAACCAGGTTAAAGTGGATTTCACACAAGCCATTGAGGCCATCTTTGTGGGCAGCTTTGCCCACTCACACACATACATACAGTAACTAAGTGGTTGTATAATGGCTATAACATCATAACTCCAAAAACTACTGATCCTTTAACTATAGCCACAACTTTGGCGTGTGGATGAACAGAGCTGATTGAATCACTGGCTGGAATGAAATGTTCATCTTTGTTGGCCTAACATGATGCTCAACACACTAAAGCTGTTGGTATCATCATAGTTTGCTTACTAAACCGTCATGGATTTTAACCATCATCACAATGATTCAAGATTACAATACTGCTATCGCCTTTTAGAAAACATTTAAAATGGGAAATAAACCAAAGTCATTTGAGTACATAAAGTTTATCTGGTGTCTATTTAATAATGAGAAAATAAAATATGAAAAGCTCTGTGAAATTTGCTGTCTTAAGCTGTTTTTTTTTTATATATATAGACACACACTTTTGGAAATTAAGTGGTTTTAAATTTATGAGGTAAAAATAGTAACAGAATTTCTCCTTACATTTTTCAGTACAT